>NC_134582.1:53193606-53804023 GCF_037038515.1 Microtus pennsylvanicus
CAATATTGTGGGGGTTTTGGCAGGAAAAGAATGCTCATTCACTCTTGGTGAGATTTTAAACTGCTCCAGCCTCTATGGAAATTGGTGTGGAGAATTGTCAGCAAGCTAAAATAAATAAATAATCAAATAAAAACTAAATGAATAAATAAACCTATCACATGGCATAGTCATAACAGTCCTTATTATATGCCCAAAGGTATCAACATTCTACTTCACAGGTACTTTTTTACTTTGTTCATTTTCTCCCTATTCATAATAACAAAGAAATGGATAAAATGTGGTTCTCATATATATAACATGTTATACTATTTAGTTACAATGCCTTTATAACTGCTGTATGCTGGAAGTAGATATTAAAGTGACATATTTTTACTCTAAGGATCTCTGTTTATATCTTTCCAAGACTCAAAGGACAGTTCTTTCTTGTCATCACTAGAATGAGTCACAGACTTCGGGTGCCAAGAATGACTTTCGCTTTCCAATGCTCTCTCATTCAATTGTGTAGCTTTATTTTTACTGAAAATACATTGAACCGAGATCCAAAAACCCAGTGTGACTTATAACCTGGTGTTTCCTTCCTGCCTGGATTTAAAACTTGGCTTCATTAATAACTGTTCAGGAGCATGAGTAAGCAAAGTAACTCATGTGTGTCTCAGTATTGCATCATTAATTCCTAGGCTGTTTGAAGATATAAATGCCAACTTAATAGTTAACAGCATGGAAAACGCTGTGTGCACTGAAGAATAAAAAGGAGTAAGGAGAGAAGCATGGCATGACATGATGGTGTTCCTTATTATTTACAAGGTGAGGCCAGATGAGATGTGTACATCAGACTGAAACTCTGGGCTGTTCAGTGTGCCCTACTGTAGGTATATGTGCTGTTTGCCAATACATTTCTGATCCATATAATATTTCCTCTTCATAAAATACATCTGAGATGATATCTCCATATCAATAGTGCCTGATACACGGCATTATAGTTACTCTTCCGTCATACCCAGAGGATGATGAACTAGAGGGAGCAGCCACACATTCCTCATGATCATCTGATCTTTGTGTTCCCACTCTGAGAAACGCTGATGCCTGTCCTGTATTTTACTTTGTTCTCATGGTTAGTTTCCTTTCTTTTTCTTTGTATCCCTCTGAGGGCTTACTATTTCCTACAAATCAAGTTTAGTCATTTAAAAATCTAGGAGAATTCCAAATAAATGTAAATTACCACGGGAAAACCCATGTGTTCCCACTGGATATGAGTTTGCTCTGCTCCCTGGCATACAGATAACACAAGTAGGTTGATACATGTGAGTAGTAAGGTTACAGAGACCCTCTCATCTGCACATCTCACCAGAACATTCTCTACCCCAAAAAAATTATTCAACTTTTACTAACCATTCACCTCAGAAATATATTCTGCCCAACCCCTGTTCCCTTTTGCAGACTCTCCTGGTTTCCTCTTTGAGTGGTAAGTAGATTAAACAACTACTAGTTGTCCCTACTTTAGTAAGTAGGGAATAAAGTCTAGTGATAAATGAATATTATAGCAAGGAACACTAAGAACTTAACTAAGGAGTATGACAAACTATGGATACTTTGTAATTTGGGGAAACAACAGGAAAGACCTCTAAATAGAGGAGACCTTGGTTGTTTCCAAAGTTTGACCTATTCTAGGGTGCTTTAGGCAGAGAAGTCTGGCTGCCTTTCAAAAATGATTAATAAAGACTTTTTTAAATGGATTTCTTCTTTCTGGCAGTATAAACAGCCAACCAAACATCAAGTAGTTGGAATGGCCGTCACTTCTCTTGGAAAGTGAATATGGTTTTCCCTCTAGCTCAAAACAAAGACTGAGATGCGTGGAAAACAAGCACAAAAGCTTTTAAAATTATTGTGTGCTTGTTTTGGGCAGTTTGAGGGATTAGTACATTTTTATTGTGTAATTTTCTAAGGAATTTGAGAAGATGTTGAAGAAAACAAGATTTAAATATGAACTATTTCAGTACTACAAAATAATTACTCCTATGTTTTGCTTTCCATCTTCTAATACTTAGAACAGAGAGATATTAAAAGCACATATTCCCTGACCTTAAGACCTTTCTCCACTGTAATTCAAATAAGTGAATCTGTGTCTATGACTGTCTTTAACTTGTTCCATTTTAAGAAGAAAAGTGGAGGAAGATAATAATTATCTCCTGGATGGTTAATAATGGATAACAAGATATGGGGAAAAGCACACTAAGCAGGTAACAGATCTGAACAGCCATATGTAACCTCACACTAAACACAGGAATCGCATTGTCGAGCTGTCAAACTGCATTCATCTCAAATGCTATCCTCAGGAAGTAGACAGCTGTAAATAAATCCAAACTGGAGTAATTTAATCATAAAAGTTTTTTTCGTGTATTGTTAGTATTGTGCAACCTAGAGAAACAAAGCATCTATCAAAAAAATTACTGCAGAGGCATTCCTCAGCAAGACACTCTTTGAGCAGCTGCATCTTGTGGTTCTGTACCAATCCATACTCTATTACTTTCCTGCCTTGTGGGAACACAGCTCATAGAAGAGTCTCTGCATCCCAATATGGGTCAGAATATTCTGGTGAAATGAAGCTGCTACTCACATGTCCTAGAATGGTTTCAAGTATAAGTAGTATTTTTTTAAACTATCTAGAACTCAGGGAATCAGGCTAATGGAAAAATAATGCTTTTAATTTAAAAGATTGTGTGCTAGAAACACACTTTCTTCATCAGTTCGGTAATCCATTTACTTCCACCATTTTAAATTTCAAGCTTCTTTCCTAGTATCTTGCCTTAAAAAGTGCAAGTAATTTACTACTCTTCGTTTGAGTTTTTGAAATAATAATAAGCCACAATAAAACATGGTCCATTCAAATGAGCATGCTTTAATACCACAAATTAATAATCACAGAAAAGAAGGATATCACGTTAAGGGTGGGCCAAGAAATGCATTGAATGGAGGAGACTTGAAATGTTCAGGAGGGAAAAAAGGTAAGGGACAAAACTATGTAATTAAAAAGGCATTAAAATTCTAAAACAAATTCTAACACTAATTGTCTATAACTAAAACCTATCCTACTTATTTCATATTTGTTATTTATATGACATACATTATTAAAAATATATTAATAATCATGTACATGTACTATCAATAAAATTGAATACAACACAGACATAAGATATATTTTTGGAAAATTTGAACAGGAAAATATTTCCATAGGAGTTTTATTTAATAAAAATCAAGTCAGCAGAAAATAAAATTCAAGAAGAATAGGTCGCTTTCAAATGATTCATTTTAATAATTGTTTTGAACTTTGTCTGAATATCAAACAAGTTTTTCCAAATAAGTAAATAATCAATCAAAGCATGAAAATGTTAGTTGCTCTGTGTCTTGTGAATTCAAAAAGAAGGCAACACTGTAGAAGAGAAATAGAACACATGGACCCTAGGTTTTAGTCATTTCAAAATTTATTCGACAGCACTTTTTCAAATGATGTTTAATATGGGATTCTTCTGTTCTATCTAAATTAATTTGTTGGTTGTTGTATTATCATGAGTTAATTAAAAACAAAGCTATCTCGAGTTCTTGGCATCATATATTTTAGTGTGAAGTATTTCCGAAATGTGTTCAAACTTTTACATTAAATACACAGTTACCATTTGTTTTTTCAAGGCCAGGTTTACTTAGTCCAAGAAAAAAGCACATGAATAGGAATCTGCTTGACTAGAAATATTTTATATATGTAAATATTTTCAGTAATGGAATTTTAAGTCTGTAACTAGAATTGAACCATTTCTGCATCCTTTTTCTTTGATGTGTAAATGCATCAGAGAGCAATATATGCCCTTTCTTTGTTTTTGCAAAGAAAGTCTAGTTGTGGCAATGGATATAAGCTGTTATTCTGAGGAGATAGATGTGTCTACTCCCATTTGCAGAGCAGGTAGGAGCTGCTGACTTGTTAAACACTGACCCTTGTAGAGACCATTTATACTGAAACTTATCTGTGCTGGCAGTAACTAAGAAAAACTTTAAGTTATAATCTTCAGGATTTATATATATCCATGTTTACATGTATTGAAAATATTGATACTATTTGGGAAATTGGCTTTCATACTTCCACAAAGTCTGTAGAGAATGTGCCATCTATAGAAAACATATTTGATTTTAATCCAGCCTCCCTTCTAGTTAATTCTTAATATGTTCCCTTTTATTTAATGCAATGATTCTTATCATGAGGTAATTTTCCTCACCATTTAAAAACCTTTGCAAAATCTGTGATATACTTTTTTATTTGTATTGTTTTGACAATGGAAAGACTTCTAGAGTATCACTTAGCATACATGACTGTTGTTTGCTTCTATTCTAACAAAGCTTTCTCCAATGCAAAAAAATTGTACCAACATGTTTAACTGGTTCAATCTGCTTGTTCAAGTTTTCACAGCTTTAGTGAGGCATTATTTTTTATTTATTTTTTTATTCTGTAATCTTGACCACTGTTAGTTTCCACTCCTCAAGTCCTCTCCCACCTGTCCCCTCCCCTCAATCTACCCTCCTCTTTTTCACTTCAGAAAAGAGTAGGCCTCCTTGGGATATCAACCCTCATCAAGGATACAAGCCTCATCAAGGCTCGGCAAAGCAACCCAGTAGGAGGAAAAGTGTCCCAGTAACATGAAAAAAAAAGTCTGAGTTAGCCCCACTCTTGTTGTTAGCAGTCCCCTCCTGCAAAAAAAAAATCAAGCTGAAAACTCTAACATATATGCAGACTACCTAACACAGACACATGCAGGGTCCCTGATTGCCACTTCAATTTCTGAATTCCTATGAGCCCAGCTTACTTGATTCTATGAGCTGTGTTCTCCTGCTCTCCTTGGGTGTCTTTGGCCCCTCTAGGTCCTACAATTCTTCCTCCCCATATTCTGTGGGGTTCTCTCAGCTCTAAGGGGAAGGACCCCGTGGATATATCTAAATTTTGCTGTTCAACCTAGTCTTTGCACATCTTCTCACTTATAATTGCATGGGGAATTATAAAAGCTACTGTTAGCATTGTTTTTGTAATTACATGCTTTCTATATAATGTGAGAGATTATTTTATGTAAAACAACTTGTACTTTTTATTATTATTTATTTTATTAACATTTTATTTATTTTACATATTTATATTTACATTATTTTACATATCCACCACAGTTTCCCCTTACTCCATTCCCTCATCACATCAGACTCCCATCTACATACCTCCCCATCTACTCCTTCGTCTCCATTCAGAAAGGGGCAAGACTCATGGGCATGAATAAAGCGTAGGATATCAAGTTGAGGTAGGACCAAGCTTCTCCCCTGCTTAAGGCAGGACAAGGTAATCATGCAAGAGGAATAGGTTTCCAAAAGACAGTTGAGAACCAGGAACAGGTCCTGATCTCACTGCTAGGAGCCTTAAAATTAGACCAAGCTACATAACTGCCACACACATGCAGAGAACCTAGGTTAATCCCATCCAGGTCCCTGAGTCCATTTGTCCAGAGTCCATGAGCTAGCAAGTGCTCAGATCAGTTGTCTCTGTGGATTCCACTAATCATGGCGCTTGACCCTTCCCCCTTTCTCAGCAGGATCCCATGAGCTGGGCCCAGTGCTTAGTTGAGGATCTCTGCATCTGCTTCTATTGGGTACTAAATAAAGGCTCTCTGTTGACAATGAGGGTAGTCACCAATCTGATTACAGTAGATGGCCTTTCAGGTACCCTCTGTATTGCTAGGAGTCTTATGGGGTCATTCTTGTGGATTCCTAGTGGTTTTCCTAATACCAGGTTTCTCCCTATTCCCAAAGTGCCACCCCATCAAAACAAGTTTTGATACTTTCCCCCTCCATCCTGTGCCCAACCTGTCTTGCATGCTCAACAAAGTATCCAACATGCTTACTCAAGCTCCCTTCTCCCTAATTATCCCTACACTGACCCCAGCTTACCCAGGAGATCTCTGCTGTCTCTCCTTCCCAGGGAGATCTGTGCCTCCCTCTTTGGGCATTCTTTGCTATCTAGCTTATTTGAGGCTGTGGACTGTAGGTTTATTATACTATATTTTACTCCTAAAATCCACATATGTATAAGTACATACCATGTTTGTCTTTCTGGATCTGTGTTCCATCACTCAGAATGAAATTTTCTGGTTGCATCTATTTATCTGCAAATTTCAGGAGACAACTGTCTTTTCAGCAGAGTAATATTGGATTGTATAAATGTGGTTTACTTTCCTTATCCTTTTTTTAATTTAAGGGACACCCAAGTTGTTTCCATGTTCTGGCTATTATGAATAATGCTGCTATTAACATAGTTCTTGTGCTATAATTGAGCATCCTTTGAGTATATACCCAAGGTTGGTATACCTGGGTCTTGAGGTTTATTGATTCCCATTTTTCTGAGTAGCTGTCATATTGATTACCAACGTTGTTATATACTTTGCACTCCCACCAACAGTGGAAGGGGTGTTCTCTTTACTTTACACCTTCTCCAACTAAAGTTGTCATCAGTGTTTTTAATCCTAGCCATTTTGACATTTGCCAGATGGGATCTCAGAGTTGTTTTGATTTACATTTCCCTGATAACGAAGGATGTTGAACAATTTTAAAGTGTGTTTTAGACATTTGAGATTCTTCTGCTGAGAATTCTCTGTTTAGAATTGTACTCCGTTTTAAAATTGGATTATTTGGTATTTTAATGTCTAGTTTTTTGTGAGTTCTTTATAAATTTTGGAGATTAGCCCTCTTTCAGATTTGGGGTTAAGGAAGATATTTTCCCATTCTGTAGGCTACCATTTTGTGTTACTGACAGTGACCTTTGCTTTACAGAAGTTTTTCAGGTTCAGAAAGTCCCATTTATTAATTGTCTATGTGTCTATGGTGTTTTATTCAGGAAGTAGTCTGCTGTGCCAATGAGTTCAACACGTTAGCAAAATGAATGAAGCAACATAGTAAAAAATTAAACAACATGACAAAATGGCATTTATGCCTTGAATGCAAGAATGGCTCAGAATAGAACAGTGCTCACTGCTATGCACCATACTAAAAAAAGAGAAAAATCTAAAAGGTCATTCAATTGAGACACAAAACAAATTTCACTAAATTTAACACATATTCTTGATTTAACAAACCTTGAAAACAAAGAATAAATGGAAACTTCTTCAATATATGAATACTGAAATCCATGTGTGAAAGGACAGTAGTAAACGGTCAAAGGGAGAAAGCATTTCCACTAAGTTTAGAAATGTGGCAAAGATGCCCATATTTATAATTTTCATCAATATGTTATATTATTAGAATTCCTAGGTAAAAATTATATCAAAAATAAACTATTTCTGCCTTGGGTAAGAAAATCATCAGCTCAGGTAATATGATCTTATGTATATAGACCTCTTGAGCATAAAAATTAAACAAAACACTAATTTTAAAACTAATAGCTTACATCATCAAAATAGAAAACTATAATGTCAATGAGAAAAAAGTGTTACAATTTCTGTGTTAAAAATAAATAAACACTTATTTCTGTAATAGCATCAACATGGATAAAATACTTATAACTAAAATTATATGAGTCAAGGAAGCTGCTGTGAAGTTGTATTAGCCATGATAGTGTGCTGCTAACTTAAAGGCAAACATAGAACAATAAAATAAAAAACACAGTAGCAAACATATATGTTTGGTTGGAGGATTATCAACAAGGATAACAAGAATAACCCTTAACAAGAAAATGAATATTGACAAGCAGAAGTTTGAGACTGAAATTTCATCTACCACTGAACATGAAAAATTAACCAAAAAAATCAAAGAATCCAATAAAAATGGAATACAGATATAAAAAGAGAACTCTCAACAGATGAGTCTAAAATGGCTGAAAGACACTTAAGGAAATGGTCAACATCCTTAGTCATCAGAGAAATGCAAATCAACTCTGAGATTCCATCTTATACCTGTAAAAATGGCCAAGATCAAAAACACTGATGACAACTTATGCTGGAGAGGTTGTGGGGTAAAGGGAACACACCTGCATTGTTGGTGGGAATGCAAACTGACACCCTTTGGATGTCAGTGTGATATTTTCTCAGAAAATTAGGAAACAACTTTCCTCAAGACCCAGTAATAACACTTTTGAACATATATCCAAAGAAGGCTCAATAGTGTCTCAAGGACATGTGCTCAACTATATTCATAGCAGCATTATTTATCATAGAGAGAACCTGGAAACAGACTAAATGACCCTCTACCAAAGAATGGATAAGGAAAATGTGGTATGTTTACACAATGGAGTACTACATAGCAGAAAAAAATAATGACAGCTTGAATTTTGCAGGCAAATGGATAAAGCTAGAAAACATCATTTTGAGTGAGGTAACCCAGACCCAAAAAGACAACTATCACTTGTACTAATTAATCAGGTTTTAAACATAAAACAAAGAAAACCAGCTCACAATTTACAATCCCAGAAAATCTATGCAACAACGAGGACCCTAAGAGAGACATGGGTAGTAGGAAAAAAATAAGATCTCCTGAGTAAATTGGGATCATGGGGACCTTGGGAGAAGGTTGAAGGGGAGGGAAGAGGCAAAAAGGAGAGCAGAAAAAAAAATGCAGAGCTCAACAAAAATCAATAAGAAAAATGAAAAAAAGAAAAAAATGGAAAAAATAGAGTACAGTGAATGGCTTGATTCTGCAGCTTAAGATTAAGTGTAAGCTGTAAGTAAGGCTTGCTGTTTGACCAGTCACATCTCTTCTTCCAGTTTACCAAGAGCAATCACAGCCATTACATAGCTCTGATCAAAAGCCTTCTGCTGAGTGATCAGTGGTAGAGCTCTAATGCTCTATGTCCATGTTGAGCCTTCTCTTCTAAGCTGAGTGAAATTAGCTGCACTTTGAGTGCATGCAGCAAAACATATGTTGCCCATAGAAAGACTTTTAAAGCTAGTGCAGTTCATCTGGAACAAGTATGATGGACAAGGCCTCCAGAAGCAGAAGTTATGACAATCCAGCCAAGACTGGAATAATTTTTGCAGCTGAAATATAGTTTTCTCAATGTGTAGGTTTCCATAGCAACAGTCTGGATTGTCATCAAACTGTCTGGTCTGCTCAGCTGACATATCCCTGCTCATAGCCAGACATATGGGATTGACAACTGTCAACCAAAGGATCAGATCAGGCCAGCCCCTAACAGCTTAACAGGCACTAAAAAGTGCTTACATTATAGACATATCATCAACACCATCACACTGTCTACTCATTTAACAATGCTGAACCCCTAAATAAATGCCAATTGGAAGGGTAGGACGCTCTAACATGTCTCAGTTTAATTTACGTGAAAGACAGGAAATCATCAAAATATTAAACCACAGAAAGTAGAATGGTAATTCCCAGAGGCCTGGAAGAAGAATTTGGCATGTTGTCTATTGTCTGTAAAACTTTGGCTCTACAGCATAAAAGGTGGTATGGATATGAATGATAATAATGGTTTTATAACAGCATAAATGGATTTGACATCCTCATCCTACACATGTAAAATGGTAAGAAAAGCAAGTTTAATATTGTGAATATTTTACCACTTTAAAAATTGAGAGAAGAGCTTAGCCTGCCTTCCTTAATGGATCCTTATGTTTAGTAGTTCTAACACTAATGATCCCCTGCATATTACTCTCACTTCCGTGGGACTTTTCTTGTGTGTAAATTTTATCTGATCAATTTGATAGTAGACTGAAAATAGCACTTAGGCATTATGAATTTTTTTTGCAAATTATATAGCAAATGATATTATGTATTTAATAAACTAATGGGATTGTTACTTTTGTAAAAATAGTGATATCTATAATTTATACACAACTTAAGAAGTCCAAAGTATTAAAAAAATGTGTACTCAGTCCTATTGCATCATTAAGATGATACTGTAAGATGCCAATCACGTATACTTACATTTAACAGATAAGAAAATGAAGACTGGAAACAAAGGAAAATTTGACTGGCATGGAGCTCTTTTATAAAGTGTAATTCATAATTCATAATTCTAAATATTCATGATCTCTTCCATAGTACTATAGCCAAAGTAGACACTACAATAAATGGAGAATTTTATAAAGTTCCCAGTCACTGGGAATGTCAAGAGCTCTGGTCTATACACATGCAATTAAGATTCCTAAAATGAAAGACACATGCTGCATTATCTCTATGTACTCTGGAGGCACCATAAATGTCCACAATGAGAAGGGGAGGACATGCAACACATTGTAAAAGAAGGTCTGGTCATGTGATTGTGTTTGGAATCACTTAGGAACAAACCCCGAAATCCTGACACCATCATAGGTAATGAGAAGGAGAGAAAGATTTTTTTCCTAAAATCTGCAAAGACAGTGTGTCCTTGCTGACATCTTGATTTTATATAAGGGGTATTAACTTCAGCATCTGGCATCTGAAACAATGAGCAACTATTTCTGCTGGACTATGTCACCAGACTCTTTGTCTTACTGCAGCAGTCACAGTGGTCATACATTTAATGTCAGCTCTGTTTCATCTGACAATACCATAACAGGCTCTAAAACAGGGTCCAGAAAAGAAAGGAGGTGCAGGGAGTTTAGCTTTGCCATTATTGCCTATTATTTTATGACTTACAGCTAATGAATAGACATACCTTCACCTTATCCTTTGTTAAACCTGATTTTCTTCATGTCAAATTACTGACTGCAGAGTTCTTGGGTATTTGCTCCTCTATATTTGACTTTTGAGTAGTACTTCTATGAATGCCTATCATTTCAAAGTGTATTCTATAATTCATATTAATTCCATCATTCTTGTTCAACATTTTCAGTATCCTTTTTAAAATGGACATATTTTGTCATCAGATAAATTTAAAACCCAGAAGTCTACCCTTGTAAGCCAACACCTATTAGCCTTATATTATAATGTTGTTAGTGTAGTTAGGAATACATCATTGTCTGTTTATGCAATCATTACAGAATTCTGAAGAAACTGATTAAGAAGCTCATGATTCATTCAGAGACCAACTGAAGTAAGATTCAAGGAAGGGAAGGCCCAATGAAGGCTAATGTCTTCATGGAGCCTTTTTTTAACCAATATTTGACTACGAAAACAAATACTATAGTTGCCTTAATATTTGGGATACTTTGATTTTATCTGTCCTGTATGCGCCCACCATTTCTACAAAGAACTTGCTTTCTCTGTATATTTTGAGTTTTAATCAATGATGGCAGAAGATACAAAATAATACCACACTAGTTCAGAATTACATATACTAAAATGTTCTTTATTTAGGGTAGATTCACAGATCACAGTCTTAGATCACAGATGGAAATAGATATAAACCCACATCCAAACATTAGACAGAGAACAGAGAATCCTGCAGAAGAAGGGGAGAAACAATTGTAGAAGCCAAATAGGTCAAACACAAGAAAACTCTGAGAATCAACTAACCTGCGGTCATAGGAGCTCACAGAGATGGAACTAACCAGAGAGCCTGCATAGGACTGAGCTATGCATATATGTTACAGTTGCATAGCTTGGCCCTCTTGTGGGACTCCTTACATTAGAGACAGGGACTGTCTCCAACTCTTATCCCAGTTCTTTGAGACCCTACTCCCCATACTGGGTCACCACATTGCCCACCCTTAGTACATGGGAAGTCTTTCTGCACCTTGGTATGCCATGATTTCTTGATATTCATGAAGACCTGTCCTTTCCTAAGCAGAAACAAAGGAGGAGTGGACTAGGGGTGAGAACAGAGAAGGGGAAAGATAGAGGGTTTGGGGGAGGGAGTGAGAAAAGAGGAGGGAGGAAAAACTGCAGCCAGGATGCAAAATAAATAAATGAATGGATAAAATAAAGTGAAAAAAAGAAAAATGAAAGTAGGATGAAGAGAATGAAGAACAAAAGGAAGACGAAGATGAAGAGCAGGAGAAATGAGAAAAGGTAGAACAGGAGGAGTTACTAGATTTTAGTAGCATCTTTAAGCAATCAGCTAGAATTCCAGTAATGTTTTTCTTAATAAAATCAAGGCTCACTGGAGCTCAAGCATCTTTTAGGTAGCAAAGATACCTTTCCAAGGTGAAGATCTAGATACTGGCAGGAGCCTGGCATAGCACAAAGGAACAATTGGGAATTATTTCCCTTAAAAACAAAAAGTTCAGTTTGACTAGGTAAAGATGGGAATGTCAGGTAAACATACAGTGTTGGGATATGTGGCTAAGTGGTAAAAACAGCCCAGCTGTCACTGCTCCTCTCCAGCTACATGTTTCCTTACTTAGTTTCTTTTGGATTTTATTTCTACAGTAATTGTCACCCATACTGATTATCCCTCTTCCTTGGCCCAAGCAAAAGTTTTTAATACTTTTTTTTTTTGCCTCTTGATAACCTTGTGATTAGCGTTTTATAGTTCTACATAATTTTGGACAGATTTATATTTGATATTCACTAATATATTACTATATTCTCAGAAGATGTCATTCATCAATTTTAAATTACACACTGATAGATGACCGTGTGTTAATTGACACAAGGGACTTAATAAGACAAAGATGAACCTACTTCTTGAAGAAGAGGGAAACACACCTGATTCTTCCTCAGTTCAATCAGGCAACAGGGAGGTTTTGATGTTTGATCTTTTTATCTGTGTGTTAGAAGGTATTACAAATTTACTTTCCCCTCTGTCCTTATTTTATGAGATGTCCTTCTGAGTCATGGGAAGGGTTGAAAATTAAAAAAAAAAATGGAAGTGTGTGTGGTAAAATGAAAAGAGGCTAAAACATGGGCAAGATTGGATATTGAAGTTTTCTGTATGTAAATAGTTGACAGTATCATACAATGTGGATATGTAAAGTCCAATTGGGTTTAATTTTTAATTATGCATATATCTGCAAACATTTCACTCACTCAAAATCATAAATATATTTTCCACCTTTCAAAATGGTTCCTTTCTAATCATCTCTGGGAATCCATTGATCTGTTTTCTTTATAAATGAGCTTAACATTTTAGATGCGTATTGAAAATGCCAAAGAATTTTGATCTTTACTTGTGTTGAATTCAGCAATAACTCCTTGCATTTGATCACTAGATTTTTAATGCATATTTTATTCTGTCCATATAATTTTATTTGTTATTGATTTGTTTGTACATTGTTCCCAGAATTTGCCAGTTATGAATAGAGATATTTGACCAACACTGTACAGTTCACTATCTAGATATGAATAAGTGAGTGAACACTTAGGGAGTATGGCCTCTTTGTAGTTTAACTTCTTGAGAAACTAACATCAAGAGACTTAGGAAGAAGAATTGCTATGAGTTTGAAGCCAAACAGGGTTATACAGAAAGAAACCAACCAAGCAAACCAACAAAAACATATCAATTGGGACTAGAGAGCGGTCAACACTTAAGAGGATGTGCTGTTCTTACATGGAACCTGGGTGTAGTTGCCAACACCCATCTATGGTAGCTTAAAAATGGCAATAATTCCACTCTAAGCGGAACTAACACCTCAAGATACAGTAAAAGCAGCCATACATGCCTAATTAAAAGCAAAAAAATAACATTTCTTAAATATCTTTGCCAATATTCGCATGTCACAGTGGACTTCACCTTCCTACCCACAATGTGAGACTCCTACATCTTTGGTATTTTATGCATATATGAATTATTTTATATATATATATATATATATATATATATATATATATATACAAATGTGAAACATTTTAGAAGTATACTATTTTCCTCTTCCATCCCCATCTTTATTCAACTACCATCAGCATTTAATATACACATGTGCTGTGAATTTCACAGTGTCATGGACATGAATAGCAACTGTCCATTTGAAAAACACATACTGAATTTCACAGTTGTATCTGTCTGTATGTCTCTGTCTCTCTGTCTCTGTCTCTCTCCCCCTGTATTCCTATTTTGCTGTAATTCAAGATACTTTATGCAGATTCCCCTTTCTATATGTTATTATTTTGGGATTCTGTGTAAATACTTCCTAAAGTACTTGTAATATAGGATAGAAAGACTAATAAATTCCATCAAATTTTTTATTCTCGAAAAGGTCCCTGCTTTGTGTTGAGTTTTGAAATTTATATTCTATTTTCACCCTCTAGTAGCTCTGAAATTTTCAACACTAGTTTCGAACAATTTGAGTACAAAGTGACTCAGTGGTATTCATCAGAACTTTCTTTTTCTTCTTGATACTCAGAGAAGATATTCGTCTCTGGGATTATGTAATTCATAAAATTTGGAATGATGTTAGCCATAATTTCTTGCTAATTATGTCTCACCTTTCATATTTCATTGGGGAAACTGGTAGATATGTGTGTCCTAAGTGTGGGAAAATGCCCGAGCCCTTGACCACAGGTTCTGTGTCAGAAATTCTCAGAACAGCAATCTGTAGAAGTTGAAAATCTCCTTGTCTCTCCCTAATATTTCAGTGGAAAATATACTGTGCTACTTAGAGTCCAGTGTCTGGCCAGTCATATATTTCAAAATAAAATTTGTCAGCTTCTCATTTGTAGCTTCTGATGGATGCATAAATATAGACATTGTCCTATATCTTGGACAGAAACTGAAGTCTAAAACAACTAACATTATAGAAATATCCCAGAAAGCATTTTATGTAAAAGGATCAAAACCTGACTGAAACTAAAGAGGAAAACTAAACTACACTGTGGACCAAATCACTGTGTCAGTAACAATGGAAAAGTTAACACATACAAAATGAGGGTGTCTTCATGCAATCTCTGTTATGTATGCCATGACCTACAACCTACTAACCCAAGTTCTAAGCATTTCTATATTCCTCCTAGGTTGGAAATACTGATGGTTCATTGTGGAGTTACAGTATGCACAGAAAGGCTATGCTGAAGCACGTAGATTTGCTGTGATAATCAGTGTATTTTTCATCAAGCTTCCAATAAATTTAAAAAAAATCATTGAATTGAAGTGAGATAAAGTAATGGGCATGGCTCGAGGTATGCATATAGATATTCAAATATAAGCCATATATACATGGTATATCTTCCTATATTCTTGTTTGACTTTTTAAAAGATGTGTGTGTGTGTGTGTGTGTGTGTGTGTGTGTGTGTGTATGTGTGTGTATGGGTGGGTGTGCATGTGTACAATATGTGTAGGTGTTTGCAGAGATCACAGAGTGTCAGGAGCTGAGTTATATGCTATTGCAAGCCTCTAAACATAAACACTAAGAACTGACTAAACTGTCAACAAAGACTGCACTTGTGTTTACTGATCACCCAGACCTGAATAATCACATAAAAACTATATTAATTACAGCACTGTTTGGCCAACTGCTCAGACATATCCCTAGCTGGCTCGTACATCTTAAACTACCCCATTTCTATTATTTTATATTTTACCACAAGGCTCATGTTTTGTTACTCCACATCTTGCTTTTTCAGTGGCTACATGATTACTGCCTGACTCTGCCTTCTTTTTCCCTGCATTTAGTTTTGTTTTCTCGCCTAGCTTTATTGTGCCCTGTCATAGACCAAAGCAGATACTTTATCAATGATAATAAAAGATATTCACAGGTTACAGAGGGGAATCCCACTTCATTGAACTCCATTCCTCTAGAAGAGACATGAGCAATTAACATCTGAGCCATCTCTCCTGCCCCCACATCCTGTCCTTTGAATTTAACTTTCAATTTGTTTCTCTAGTCCCTTTAGGAAAACCAACTTGAGTTGAAGCCATTGAGTCTCTTTTCCTTTAACATCAGTCTTTCTTTGTCCCAAGCAAAGGAAAGACATTGCAGAGGAGGGGAATCAAAGTTGAGGGTCAGGTGGACAAGGTAGGCCCCAACCTGCTCTTCAGCTTCCTATGTTTGTAACTCTATTTCTATTTTAAAGGGCTGTGCCCCATCTAAGGATCCAGTACCACTGGCAGCTCTCTTGGTTTTACAGTTCTGCTGCTACATTTGCCCAGTGAGCTTCAGAATGCAAGCTGCTATTGCCGGCTTCTGGAAGCTTCTCTGTTCCTTAGCTCTCTTAATTCAGTTCACACCTTTCTAGATTTGTTTTCCTCACTGGAACCAATTCAGTTCTCTCTCTTTGTATGACATCTGCTTTATGAAGGGACCAGGTTAAAGGATTTTTTAAATTGTCTTGTTTTGATCTTTTGCGAGATCTGAGGCCATAATTGAAACATGCTTATTTTGACAACATACTTTTAAGTTTTAATAACAGGGGAGGTAAAGGAAAATTACATAGAAGCTGTTTCTAATGTTCTATAGGCATCAAACACTTTAAAATAAAATTTTTATAAAATATAAGCTTTGAAAATAAATGATATGTACATTTTCCACAGGTGATCACATTAAAATTCAAGCACTTAAAGAAAAATCAATATATAGTTGGTACTTCATTCATATAAATACTGCTGCTTTCTTATTCATAGAATTTCGTGTGTTGAAATTCTATTTACCAAAATATCAGTATTAAGAGGTGTAGTCTTTTGAGAGAACGAGGATCAAATTAGTGCCCTTAAGCAGGTCATAGGGCTGGGACCACATGAATGGGGCTAGTGTCTTATTAATAAAATATTTCACCTACTTGTCTATTGTCTTGAAAATATAACAAGATCAAAAGAAACATAAGAATATTTGGTTTATAGTTTCAGAGGGCTAGAAAGACCATTAGGGCAGGAAACCATATCATGGAGTAGCTACAGAAGCAGGAAGCTCGTGCCGGGCAATGGTGGCTCACGCCTTTAATCCCAGCACTTGGGAGGCAGAGGCAGGCGGATCTCTGTGAGTTCGAGACCAGCCTGGTCTACAGAGCTAGTTCCAGGATAGGCTCGAAAGCCACAGAGAAACCCTATATCGAAAAACAAACAAACAAAAAGAAACAGGAAGCTCGGAGAACACATTTTAACCTCATGGAGAAAGCAGAGACAGAGTGGCAAGTAGAGCAAGTATAAAACACTCAAACCCACCCTAGTGGTATATTTCCTCCACCAGAGATGCACCTTCTTAAGGTTCAATGTCCTCAGGAACAATACTAATCGCTGGGGACCAGATGTTAAGTATGTGGAACTGGGGAGGGGGAGAATAGAGGGGAGGGTAGGCATGGGGATGGGGTGGGCATGGGGGTTCTTTTTGCATTCAAATTACCACAGAGAGGTTTCCCCCCTAGTTAAAAACCACTGTGCACTTCCTGATCAGAAATCTAATTTGCTGCCACTTTGTTCATCAACCTTTTAATTCCCAAATCTTAAACTAAGAAACATCTTAATGTACATGCTTTCAACATCTGGTACTTTATCACAGCAACCTCTTGTGATGAAGGCTTGCACCATTTATTTTTGTTATGAGAGTGGATTATAAGTCTGGAAAAAAATTCTAAAAGTAAATTAATGTTGTTGGATAGATGGCTTGGTAGTTAAGAATGCTTGCTGTTCTTAAAGATGACTTGAATTTGGTTCCCAGCACTCATGTCAAATGACTCACAACAGATTGGAGCTTCACCTCCGGTGATCTCATGCCCTCTTCTCGCTTCAATGAGCAGTTGCATTTATTGGCATATACTCCCATACAGACACAAAAACATAACAAGTAACCTTTTAAAAACTATGACAGACTTAAAATAAGTACTTTTCTACGACAATGATTATTCTAGCCATAGTAGTGCAAGAATGGGACAGAGTATAGTCCTATCTATGTTACATTCATGTATAAGTGAATCAATTACCATTGTTCATGTGCACGGCCCTGCATGGTTATGTTTGTATCACATAGCATGGCATCCATCTCTTCACACATGCTCTGGCTAGCCTTCAAGCCTCAACCTCACAGCTGCCTTCATCAAGTTTTCTATGCTGGGGCATAACACATTTTCTATTCAATGGATTCAGTTAAGTTTAGGATTGTATGTAGTCGAAAAGAAACACCTCCTTTGGCTGTGTGTTTTGTAGACAGTGTAAAGGCTATTGAGAAAAGATCTCGCTTTTTACTTCTTTTGTAGAATGGCTCTGGGCTTCTGTTGGAGCAAATTCGATTCACTTTCTGAATGGAGTATATTCCTGTGCAGAGTTATAAAGCCTGATTCTCATTTCAATTCTTCTACTAAATAACTGTGTGATCTTGGGTAACTTCTATTCAGACCTTTCTACAAAATGAGCTCATTAAATCAGATTATCTCCAAGGTCTCTTTTGACTCTGCCATGGTATACTTTTTACTGTAAATATTAGGCAGTAACAGAAAGCGAGAAGAATATAACACTCTCTGTATACCAAATGCCTCTTTCTCTGAAGCCTCAAAGAATATTCATCAATGTCCTCAGAACTGAATACCCCTGGTTTTCTCACGCTGAATATTTAAAGTTTATTATAGATAAATAGCCCAAACATGCAAGCTTATTTGAAGCTCTGGAAAGGGCTAGGAGCTAAACCTCATGGGTTAGCAAAATTGGGCAGTAAATTGTATGACACAGTTCTCCCTGGAGATCTGCTGTTTGCTGCTTCTGGCAGGCTGTGGGAGAAAAGCAAGGTTTGCAGTTGCATTGCTGCTACCGATCCCAGGTGAGTTCAGTAGTGTAGGCACAATGACAAAGGTGATGAGAGCAGCCGGACAACAAAGGAAGAATGCAATCACATTCCACGGGCTCTCGAAGACCTGGCAGCCTTTGCTCCGCGGTTGCTCATATTTATTTGAGTATGAAATGAACTTTTCCCTTTGGGAGAAGGAGAGAATTACACGATAACGCATTGGAAATGACCACGTTTGTACTCAGAAAGCAAGCTGTGAACTTATGTTTTAAGTGTGCACAGAATATGATATTAAGAGGGGTATATCCTCAATCTCTTTTTAAATTAGAAGGCTGAATATGTAACACCAAAATTACCTACAATTCTTACTTATCACTAAGCCATGCTCAGTGTCAGTTTCACTATTTCCCCTGGTTCAATCTTTTTCAGGTACCTTCAGCTCTTTCCAAATGCTTCTTTGGCCACATAAAATATAAATTATAAAGGTTTTTATGTGTCTGTTGTTATAGCAGGCCTTTAAAAATTCTCAATTCCCAGCTGTTGCTAGAGCTGTCTTAGTCCCAACAAATATCAGCAATGAATAGTGTATTATGGCTATTAATTCATAGAAATCTGATCAAACAATAAAAGACAAAACTATACAAAGTACAGGAATAAACCTATTGATCATCAAGCATGAGTCTCTGAATTTGGTCAGAGGCATTGGATAAGTATTTTTATTCCAGTGCAGTGATGCCTAGCCATGAAGTCCATATACTTCTGGCCATCATGTCTTCTCAATGTTCCTTTCAGTTTATTACTTTAAATTTCACTACATGGATGAATCCTTTTCTCATGTACTGTGCATTTACAGGGGGCTTAGTTTTTTACACACATTCGTCTTCTTTTAACTTGAACCCCAGCTCATGCTTGTTTTTCCTGAGTAAAATGTTTGGTGCTAGGATTTAACACACACACCTTCCCTTTGTAGATAGTGGTTCTCATATCCTCTTTGCTTTTGTCCCAGAGAAATTTGGGATTTATTCACATTTTCATCTATAGTGCCCATATTATGTTTTTTTTGCCATGTTGAATTAATTTCCTGTGGTCACAACCATCTCAGTCATTATATTTTTCTGAGTATTCAATTTAGCTCCTTTTTAGTATATTTTTCATACTCTGGTTCATGTGTAAACAGAGTTTTTAAAATCAAATTCACAAGCTCTTCAGAGTTCAGATTCTGTCTCCGCCCTCCCTGTCATCTGCTACATCTAACATGTCATTAAAGCTTTTTCAAAAACCCCAATGTGACTTTTAGACAGGAAACATGAGAATGATTTAATGTGAGTTATAGATTTTTATTTAGAATACATAGTGCAATGCATTTATCTTCAGTTCAGTTCAACAAATATTCATTGAGCAACAGTGAAGCATCTTACACATAGTAAACTTTCAATAAACATTTAGACACAGAATGTTAACAATTCATCTAAACAGTACACGAAGCCCAGCAGAAAAGGAGGGATAAATAACTCCTAAAACATTTTCTGGTTTATTAACCCGAGTTGTCTGTATTTCACTTTTAAAGTAGATTACATCAGAATAGCACAAACCTCATTTAAGAAACTAATTCTCAACTCTATTGCTAGTGTTGGCACTCCATTGAACTTGAAATCATCAGAGAAATTAGGGAGTGAGACACACAGCTTTTGATTCATACCTCATTATTTTTTTTATCGGCTTTACCCCAGGGATGGGACAATTCTCAAGTTCGACTTCAAAAAGCAGTATCAATGAATCCCAATACATGTTGTGCAAACTAAAGGTGTACTGGCCATTAAAAATAAACTGGCCATTTCATTGTGAACAGCAGAAGATGTGCGTGCCAGAAAGCAAACTGAATATTTGAAAGAATCCCTTGACAGTGAGCCTGCCTAAGAAAGAATCAGTCCACTGAGAATGTACACAGAACCAAAAAGTTGCTTTGCTGGCTATAAAACTGGCAGGGGATTAATATCCCAAATATATAAAGAATTTTTATAAAGCAAATAGCCAAAGACAACTCATTTTTAAAAATGGGCTGTGGATTTAAACAGAGAGTTCTCAAAAGACGAAATTGAAATACATAAGAAATATTTTAAAATGTTCATTGTCCCCAGAAATTAGAGGAATGTAAATAAAAAGATCTTTAAGATTTCATTTTACTTCAGTCAGAACGGGGAAGTTCAAAAAATAAAATAACAATAAATATGCGGATGGATACGGTGAAAAGGGAAATATCATTTATTGTTAGCGGGGTTGAAGACTTCCAGACACTATGGGAATCAATGTGGAAAACCTTCAAAAACCTAAAATTGAATCAACCATATGACCCACTATTTCATTCCTTGGCATATACCCAAAGAATTGAATATCCTATTCCAGAGATACTTGTTCAGCCATGTTCATTGTTCATCTATTTGCAATAGTTAAGAAGTGGCAACATCCCAAATGCTCTTAAAGTGACAAATGGGCAATGCAAAAACTGTGCATATATACTATGGAATGCCATTCAGCCATAAAGAAAAATGAAATCATGAACTTTGCAGTAAGTGGATGGAACTTTAAAAGACCGTATTGTGTAATGTAACTCAGACTCAGAAAGACAAAACTTGCATATTCTACCATATCTGTAACTGATAACTCCAAATCTTCAGATGGTATCATAAAATCAAGAGTAATCTTTGGTTAATAAGGAAAGTAAAATCAGTCATGGAAAATGGGAGACCAGTAAAAAGGGGAATAACAATATTCAAGGAATTTGAAGGTATAAGTGCAAGAGATGGGGTGAGTGTACTCAAGGAACAGGGAGGAAGGAAGGTAAAATAATACTAAGAATGTTTGGAAAAAGCCATAAGGAATCTTGTTGTTTATTTACTTAAAGTTATGTAGACCACATACAAATCTATGTTCACACAAACCCATATATAGTTTAAATGAAATTTTGCCTCCTGTGCTGATATTGCTTCTTACAAAAGCCATAGACTATATGAGAAAAACTCATACCCTACATGAGAAGCCCTGCATTGAGTTGTTCGTTGTAGAGTCCAGAAGACTCCATAAACATTATACGCTATTGTGTTGTGCTTGGTGGTCTTGTAGATGTTGAATTCCTAGGTTAGTCAACAGGCACCAAGAGTGCTGGCTCTCGCAAACACTCATCATTTCTGTAGCTGCTTCAGACTGGTGGCTTGCTGTCATTAGCAGCCTTTACTACTGAAGACACAGTGCCCTTTGGACATGGGACCCAGAGTATCCCAGATGGATCTGACATGAAATCATCCTCCCTGAGGAATAGCGTTCATGATACAAAATTGTGACATGCTAATTTCCAAGGAAGAGAAGTACTCAATAGTCATAACCAATTAGGACACCTATGAATTTCAAAAAGGACCAGCCTGACATGATAATCCTAAAGGTTCCATAAGGGCACTAATAGGTAGCAATAACCAAAAGCACTCTATTTGAACTTAAGGCCTACTCAGCAAGAGGATAATGTAAGCAGAGACTGTTCATTAGTTTCCAGAATTCTCAGGCCCAAATAAAAACAGAGGACCTATATTAATTACAACACTGTTTGGCCAATTCCTTATACGTATTTCCATCTAATTCTTATGTCTTAAATTATACCATTTCTATTATACTGTGTATCACTACGAGCCTGTGGCCTACTGGTAAGGTTCTGGCTGGCGGATGGCATCTTTCTCCTTCAACAGCTACATGGCATCTCTCTTTATATCTCTGTTCGGATTTCCCACCTGGCTTTACTCTACTAAGCCATTGGCCAAAACTAATGGTAATAAAACATATTTGTAGCATACAGAGGTGTTGTCTGAGGTTTTCTGTTCTGCCCTGTTCCCACAATCATTAAGTCCCAAAAAAAGGCACAAAGAGGTCTACATTAATCATACACTGATTGGTCCATTAGCTCAGGCTTCTTATCAACTCTTATAACTTATATGAAGCCATTATTCTTATCTATATTAGCCTCATGGCTCGGTACCTTTTTCAGTGAGGCAGTCACATCTTCCTTCTTCTGCGTCTGAGCAGGAATGCAGAGGAATTGGCTTTTGTCTTCTCAGAATTCTTCTGTTCTTATTGCCCCACCTCTATTTCCTTTCTGGTTGTCCTGCCTATACTTTCTGCATGGCTACTGGCCAATAAGTGTTTATTTAAAACATAATTGACAGAATACAGAATTGTCCCGCACCACAGAGGGGAAGTCTATATCAGAGAAATCATGCCTGCTACTGGAAACATTGCCAACTAGCTGAGGCTAGTGAGGTTAACCATCATAATTCCTAACTACATTCAAAATATTTATCTTTATATACACAGGTAGGTATAGCTCTCATCCCCCATCAAAGAAACTTCTCTTTGAAGCAGATGGAGATCATTACAGAGAACTTAAACCTACCAAAATGAGAAAAAAAAATGATCTTCTATGCGCAACTCCCTTAAATATCTACAATAAAACATCTACACCTAAGGATCAGGGAGCATCATGGGAAAGATAGCAAAAGGACTGTAAAAGCCAGAGGAATAGGTTTTCTGTGAGATTATGTCTCCTAAAGATGAAAGGAAGATACACCTATGAGTCTTAATAACACAGCTGCTTAAAAAAATTATGAACAAAGATGACAACAATAGACATCTAACAAGGAAGAAGATAATCTCATGGGATCCAAACCAAGACAAAAAAACTACAGGAAATTGAGAAATGTTGACAGTGAGAGAAACAGCCTTCCTTAGGGACAAGCCTCCTAACTAATTATCCAATTTCAAGTGGTCAGCCTTGAGATTCTATTTATTTGTTTGTTTATTTATTTATTTGTACATCATAATACAGATGATAGGGTTGTGGTTACATATTTGTGAATATGTATAATATAGTAAATATAGAAATATAGAACATGAATTTGAGAGAAAATGAGGGTACATGAAAAAGATTGGAGAGAGGAAATAGAAGGGGAAAGTGTAATTTTATTTAATTAAAAATAAATATTATTTTTAAAATCATTGCACATTTAAATCAAATAAATAGGCTGAAGGATGCTTACTAAAACAGTTAGGGAGGTTCAAGTTAAATGTAAATTCGACATCCACTACAGTACTCTCTCAATGAGAGGAAGGACTTGACTTACTTGATCCTGTCAATATCTGCAGTAATAGGCATCTAACTTTTAATGTTGAATAAGAGTACCATAATTTTAGAAGATGACTGTTGGAGAATTTAGTAAATTTTGTTCACATATTGATCACATACATTCATACCCCTGAGAATTTATTCAAAAGTGAGACCAGTTATTGTCATCCAGAAACCCTTCAATATGTTTAAAACAGTTTCTTCATATGTGACCATAACTGGAAACAAAAAAAAATCTTTAAGCTGCTGAGTAGATATGAATTATGGTATTCTATTAAAGGAAGACATTTATAATAATAAATTGAACAAGTTACTGATGATTCCAGCAGCATGGATGGATCTCACTTGTGATCTTAGTATCATGGATGAATCTCAAATGCACTATGCACAATGAACGCAGTAAAAACCCAAAGGCAAAGCAGAGAGCATAGAGAAATCCCTGAAGTATTGCTAGAAAGTCAATGTACAGAAGCAGCCAAGTCATGGACATCAGGTTTAAGGGAGGTCTTTACTGTTACTAAGGGAGATCAAGCACAAGGATAGCATTTGTGATGAGAAAAGTACTCAAAATACAAACTTTTGTCACTATGACTACAGGCATTTGTGAAAACTCAGAAAAACAATCCTCCTATGCACAGTTATTACAATTTCAAACTTTCTACCAGTAAATGATATTAATTTTAATGGAAAACTCCTAAAATGACTCGCATGTTAAACAAATTTTAGACTAGAGGCTGATGGTGTCTCTTGGTGTTTAGATGCACTTATTGCTCAGGTTCAGTTCCCAGTACCCACATGGCAGCTAACAAACATGGGCAATATCTGGTTCAGAGGATCCAATGCTCTCTTCCTATCTGCATAGGCACTAAATGCATGAATTGGGGGCATACACCTATATGCCAGCCAAACACTCATATTCATAAAATAAATCACAAAAATACATGAGTACATAACTTTTAATATAACACTGTGCAATGTGTTATATATTATTAAAAGTTTCTATTTGTCTCTTATTGTGAATAATCCATCAGCCAAATTTAAGGAATTATATATGTCTAGGAACACAGAGTATGACAAAGACACTTCTTACCTAGTGAGTTTGAGGAAGTCTATACTCATCAGATAAAGAGGGGCTGATAGAACCAGCAAAAGGTCGACTTTCTCACATATCTGAGATATAAGATATAAGGCATCTACTTTGCACTGGGTACTTTATTATTATTATTATTATTATTATTATTATTATTATTATTATTATTATTTTGGCTATTGTAGGAACACAACAGTAGAAATGAATTAGGACTGAAGTGAGGCCATAAGAAACACTAAACTCTAGTGAAGATGTATATACCAGCTCCATGTATGTGTGTGTGTGTATAGTGTTATGTATAGTGTATATATACACATGGACATATATATATATATATATATATATGTCATATGGATATAGTGATGTAAAAAATTATTTACATACATTGTTGATAAATGCATTCTTTACTTCTTAAGGAGGAGAGTTTGGGGAAGTATAGTTCTGGGTTGTCAGACTTTTAACTTGGATGATAGAGTGTAGGCAACCCCTAAGGGTTCACATCCCTGAAGAAATTCACTTTCCTGTGCATTCCCCCCACCCCCGCACCACCAGCACTCCAGCAGTCATCAATTATCAATAGCTCTTCAGCCAGGAATAAAAGTTCAAAACTTGTTCTCCCATCTAGGCTGGAATTTTGTCTGGACTGATCTTGCAGAGGCCTTGCACTGCAATCTCATCATCTACCAGTTCATGAGTGCGGCAGCACTGCCATATCTACTTCAGGGCACTCTTCCATAGCCTCTAGCTCCTCCTTTTCCGTGCTCCCTGTGCCTTGAGTGTGGGGGTTGTAGGGCCAAACAGGGCAGTTTCTTAGTCTTTATTTAGTAGCTGGTTGTGGGATTCTTTATTCTTTTGCATATACTCCTAGAAGAAGCTTCTCTGATAAGGGGTGGTCTTAAAATATTTTAATGAATTCTTCTTGAATACAACTTCCTTCCCAAAATATTTATAAGCCCCGGGATACAGAAGATGTGTATACTGTCTGATCTGTACTTACTAGATGGTTGATCGTACAGCAGCAACAAGTTTTTAGCACAGATATTACTTCCCTGTATTTTGAAGAGAGGAAATTAATTTTTAGACAAATTTGCTCACTTTTCTAACTCAGATATATATATTGGTTTTTCGAGACAGGGTTTCTCTGTGGCTTTGGAGCCTGTCCTGGAACTAGCTCTGTAGACCAGGCTGGTCTCGAACTCACAGAGATCCGCCTGCCTCTGCCTCCCGAGTGCTGGGATTAAAGGCATGCACCACCACCGCCCGGCTTTCAGTGATATAGTTATAAAAATAATAAATTTAAAACAAGGTAGGCAACAGTTTTCTCATTTAATGATTCTGAATCTGAAATGTTACATCAAATTATTGAATTTATCACTTTTAATATTTAATTGTTGAGACAGTATAGGTATATAAGTGTGATATAATTTTCTTCCGTTGCACAGCTTGATTATTATTCTCACAATTAACTCATTAAAACATTTTCCATATTGTAAAAAATATTTTAGTTAGATTTTCTATGTATAAAGTGTTGCATTATATTGTTTTCACTTTCCAAATATTTAGTCATTAATAGCCTACAATACTCTAGATTTCAACAGGACAAAGATAAAAGGTACAGTTCTTATGTACAAAAGTTTGATAGTGTAGTCTGAGAAAAAGCTGGATTCACACATAATGTAATGGGTAGTTTACCACGCTGGGTGGATTTTTGGGGTGCTGTGGTGCATGTTTGGACAGTGCATAAGTGCATTCAGAAGTGTTTATATTTGGGCTTCCAAAATAAGCACTTTTAAAAGGAGACTGAAAACATGCTTGTATAAGTAGAATAATAGAAATCTAGTCTTTAATGTTTTATATAATTTAATCTATCTGATGTAATATACTATGTTTAGCCCTTTTCATTGGATATAACTTATAACCAATTTTAATTGCTATAAATAACATTGCAATAAGTGCTCCTGTCCATATAGCTTTTATTTTACTGTGAATTATCTCCTTAGAATATATTCCCAAGTGTAACATTACTGGGAACACTATGTATATATTTATTTCTTGCTTTTTTATATAACCCCAAATAGCTTTTTAAAATGCTTATACCTATTTACAGTGTCATCAGCAATATATGAGCGTACTGGTTTTGCCAATATTCTCTAGTTTTATATAATATTTAACTACTTTAATATTTTCTAATCTAATCATTCTAAAGCAATACAAGCAATTTTTTAGAAGATGAAATATTTGGCCAAAATGGACCAGGAAAGAAACTCAACACAACTGGGGCACACTGATGAGCCTGAAAGGAAAAACTGATAAAATTGAAACTCTTTAATCATATGGATCATAAAATTGTTGTGATTTGAAAGAAGTAACCTGAGACGGACTAACGTTCCTTAATGGTGTTTCTGAGAGATGATTTGGTTCCTGACAAGGTCCAGCCTTCAAGAGAAATTCACCCCTGCTGTGTTTTATTTCCTTGGGTATTTATAAAATTATAACATAACCTAAGGCAGACCCAAGTCCCTGATTTTCTACATTCATTTATCTCTTGGAAACATGGGCCTCTCTTTTCGATGAGCCATGGACCTAATGGGAGAACTTAGAATGAGATTTTTTTCTTCTAAAGTGAGTTCCACCAAGTCTTCAGTCACTTAGAAGTGTCAGGAAGAAAGGACGCTGACAGGGAGCTCTGTCAATGTGAGCTGAAAGTTTTAGATCAAGCCCAGGAACATTGCTGTCAAAAATTACAACCTCGGCGTTGACATAAATGTTGACAGCACCATTTTCACTGATAGTGGTATCAGAGAGGATTATGATTCACAAAGGACTGTCCAACAAGCGATGATTCAGATGAAACACTCCTAAATAAGTAAAGAGAGGGGTAAGGAGAATAGAAATGTGAACAGTGCAGGCTGAAGAATTCTATCAAGATGATGTCACATACATTCTTCTTCCCGATAATGAGAGCTTATCTGCTAGCTCCTACGAAGGGAATTTGAAGGGAAACATGAAAGGAGAGATGCAGGCCCTTCTTAAAGCGTGGTGTACGTCCTGTTCAACCCACTGGCATTCAAGATTTTGTAATTATTTTCATCAAGGAAGAATAGATCCATGTGTTATCCAAATTGTAATCCTTGAATATAATGTTGTACAGACTGAGGATATTGTATTTATGTATTTAATAACATATGTGAATTTATATGTTCATATACACATGTAACAATGTGACAACAATTACTGAAGAATGAAGCCATGAATTTGAAAAAGAAAAAGATGGTACTAAAAGGAGATTTTGGAGGCAGGAAAGAGAATAAGAAAAATGATTTCATTACCTTATAATCTCAAATAAATAAATATTTTAAAAATTATTTTGCAAAGTATTTTGAATAGCTGATGATAGAATGAAGCCATGGAGAAAATAATGAATGTTTTCTGGCTACAAATAAAACTGTTTAGATATACACCATGTAGAAAATTAAAGTGACATTCACTTTTTTGTTTTGTTTTGTTTTTTATTTTTTCGGGGTGGAAACCTCAAAGATCAGAGAACCATGAGCAGCCACCAGTTTCTTCCTACCTGTCTCCTTCCTCAGTCTGAAAGGGCTCAGGTCCTGTCTCCACCCCACCTTATTGCCTCCTAAGTGCTGATATTAAAGGCATGTGCCACCACTGCCTGACTTCTATGGTTAGCTAGTGGCTAGCTCTGCCCTCTTATTTCCAGGCAAGATTTATTCGTCAGAACACAATCAAAGTATCACATAGCACTTCCCCCTTTTGGTCTAAACAAAAAGCAAAGGTTTAAACTAGCATTAAAAAGACTACATACAATAAGTATAATAATTATACATAATTATATATACTGGCAATAATTATTTTAACAATGTCTAGACTTGTTGAATGGAAATACTTAGAGTTGGAATCCTGACTGTTTTCTTTTTGTTTGGTTGGTTTTTTGTTTGTTTGTTTGTTTGTTTGTTTTTCAAGACAGGGTTTCTCTGTGACTTTGGAGCCCATCCTGGAACTAGCTCTTTTAGACCAGGCTGGTCTCGAACTCACAGACATTTGCTTGCCTCTGCCTCCTACGTGCTGGGATTAAAGGTGTGCACCTCCACCACCCATCTTGACTGTTTTCAAAAATGCTGTTAATTTACTAAAGCTTATTTTCTTACTTGCCTCATAACTGTTACTAACTTCAGCAAATTATTTTTTTGCCCTTGTGATACTCAGTTCTTCTCTTAAGTGGAGCTTTTATTTTCCCTTCAGGACTGAATCCAGGCATTTCTAAGAACCTATCTTAAAGTACGTTTGTAGGTAAACAGATATTTGTGTGGCCAAGCATATGGGTGTGAAGATGTACAGATTGGCAGGTACTTACAGGAGAGCAGATACACTAGTCAGATTCATCAAGTTATCTTGTTGAAACCAAGATATTATTATGACTAATGTAAATGCCTTGTGCAAATATGTTCCCCATTTGATTTCCTTTCAGAAAAAGTTATTTCCCTTGAATATTTCATATAGAACACATTATTTTAGCAATATTTTCATCACTTTTAACTGATACTTCTAAGTCCTTTGTGGATATTGTCTAAACTTTTTAAATGAAATTAAATGACTCTAAGTCAAAATAATTGTCTAGAGTATGTTTAAATCTCAGTTGTTATTTTATTTATTGTTTATTCAACTCGGATTCTGTATGTCCTGTTCAGTACTGTGGATGATGGACTACAGCCCATTGTGGCCAAGTAGGATATATGGTTCCTTTTTTACCATAAGATTAAAGCTTGGAATGAAGAGAGTGCTCATGTCCAGCCTGTACGCCAGGTTCTGAGTGTGGTCTCAGAACTCTGTGAAGTTCACATGCACATTTAGATAATTACTTACTTTCAAATTTCTTGTTGGAAACAAGAATTGCTATAACCCTTAAAATAAAGAAAAAAAATGGACAACTGCAAACTTCAGATCTGACTGAGGAAATATAAGAAAGGAAAATGTTCTGATGTGAAAGTCACACAGAACTGAGTGTCCACTGGGTGCAAACTGTTTTGGTACAACTTCCAGGAAATGCCTGAGGAATAGGTACTTCATACTCGGTGGCCAACTGGAAGATTACTGGAATGTTAACGTTCATCTTAGTTTACCTCTCAAATTTTGACTTAATAACTATTTACTCAGCAAATAAAATAAGCAGTTTAATTAACATTCTTGGACAAATGACAATTAATTATTCCCAAGTATGTGTGTTTTAGTGATCAAACTCCAATTACAAAATCTGAATTTCTTCTTGGAATTTATCTACAATAGACATGTATTAGTCTTTCCAAAAAAAGAAACTATCTCAATTTTCTTAGAAACACCATGTCATGTGTTACATTTATTCTCTTTAACAAAACAACTTCTTTCCTAAACAAACACTATTTGAAATAAAGGAAAAGTGAGTGGAGTAAATTGAAAGTTATCAAAGAACTCTTCAGAAATGTGAGCACTACCACAAGTAAGTCATTCCATTATTTGTGAAATGAAGAGGCAGAAGAAATTGCTCCAGCAGTTTATAGCGAGAGAAGAGATACCTACAAGTACTTACCCTATCAGCTTGCTCCCCTAAGTTGATATTACTTTAGCAATTTAATTTGTATTTCATATTGTCTCATTCAAATGTTCTAGATGAGAATACTTCAATAATCAGATTGTGTAACTTCCCTTGGAGAATAATCACAGCAAGACAGATTTTTGGGGAAAAAGACCACACAAAAAGGGTCAGGATTAAGAAGCATCCAGCACAGAATTATGAATTATGTAATGATGAAAATACTGACAGTTTCCATTGCTACAATGTGTATGCATGCGTATGTGCATGTGCTTGCAAGATGACACATGTGCATATTCATGTATGTCTGTGGGGGCATGTACTTGTGTGTCTGTGTCTATTTCCTCTGACATACTCTGATCTTCACAAATTCTATCTGCTAGATAAAATTGGCAAACCAAATATGGCAACTGAAAAAGACATAGTAGACGTTTTCAGGAATTTTGGCCAAAGTCATAACTACTAATTCAGAAATTCATGAAGTCAGTTTAGATACATAAGTATATCCTTAGAGAACTGAATACCATACTAGAGCAATGTGATTCAAGTGTCTCGATGAGTATTAATGTACATCACTTCAAATCAGTATGATTTGGAGATTGATGGAGGAAGGTCATTGGTTAATTATAATAAAGACACTGTTTGGCTCTCATACGTTAAAACGTAGGTGGGAGGAGTAAACAGAACAGAATGCTGGGAGGAAGAGGAAGTGAGCTCAGAGGCCATGCTCCCCTCTCCCAGGCAGATGCATGCGATGAATCAAGCCACCAGGTCAGACATGCTGAATCTTTCCCGGTAAGACCGGTGCTACACAGTTTATTAGAAATGGGTTGATCGGGATATCAGAATTAGCCAGTAAGGGCTAGAGCTAACGGGCCAAGCAGTGTTTAAGAGAATACAATTTGTGTGTTGTTATTTCAGGGCATAAGCTAGCCAGGCGACCAGGAGCTGGGGAGGCAGGAACACAGCCCGCCGCTCCTATTACAACAGGAGATTCTGATGATCAAAAAATAATTTCTGAGGCTATGGTCCTGAATTAAACATTGAGACCATGGTAGGCTCACATCACTGTTATCAATTCACTTTACAACCTTTAAAAATCAGTGCAATTCATGAGGTGTCTTCATTCGTGATTGAGATGTTTTCACTGGGCATAAGACAGTTTTCTTGACAAGGGAGATTTTTGTATTTCTGGGAGTGTAGAAAGACCTAGAGGGGCTGAGTTCTTGAAGGTTAGGATGATGCAATGCCCTTCCGCTCTAGGCTTCAAAAGAGGCAATATGGGGCTGAGAGTCTACTTCAAACACCATCTCTCTCACAGTCCATTCTGTTCTGCAGTGCCTGGGAAAGAATGGCTTTGCCCTTCCTCCAGCTCACCCTACGTGACTCACATTGTTTACTCAGAATTCTCACTCTGAGTTTTGTATTCTGTCCCTGTACAGAACAAAGTTCTTTTACTTAGTGACATATTGCTAAGATCTTCTTCCAAGCTCAAACGTTTCCGTGGAAATCCCAAGAATACTAGTCATCTCTTAAAATTCAGACTCTTGGTGGAATCTGCTGTGCTCATTCTCTGGTCACAGAAGAAGCTCTCAGCTGTAGAGAGGGTTAAAGGCAGAAATTGAGCAGGATGGAAGTCTGGCCTCTGCAGGTGGAAAGCTTAATTGGAGGATCAGGTGCTCATGAAGAATGTGCACAGAGGGTGAGCAAGTCAACTGGCTTCAAGAATAGAGCCACGGGGAGACCATACCCAGGAACCTGAATAAAGACCCCTTTAAACTCGCTTCAGTAGTTTTGTTCTGCCCCAGGTGTAGCTAATGAGGTGTTGAATAATTCTGTTCTGTGCATTCCAAAATGTCCAGGCAGTTTCCATCATGTGAAATTATTTTCTTTGACGTGTACTGCTATTAACACTAAGTGTTGCTTTCTCTTATCCAAAATAATTGTTGCCAGGCTTTTTCTTTTTTTGAAACTCAATAGATTACATTGTGGTTACATGCAAGTAGACATGTGAAGATTTTCGGTTTTTTGAGAATTTAATAACATTTTTGTCTTTGAACATTTTTATGAGGAAAAGATTTGATGAGAGAGAACAAGAAAAGAAGAGAGAAGTGAGAATAAGTTCAAAGAGCTTGCTTCTATGACATTTCTCCATTTGTAAAAATGGTTTTGTGTCTAGTTCTCTTAAAATAGCACTGTTAGCCCATGGAAATTTGGTTTCGTTTGATTCTAGTTAAAAAGGAAAGTTGGACAGAGAGGTATCAATGAAATAATTGGTAATTTTTTACTTCTGCCTTCTGTTAAGGCATTTATTCTGCTTTCTTCTCCTCCTCCTCTTCTTCTTCTTCTTTTGGTTTTTCAAGACAAGGTTTCTCTGTAGCTTTGGTACCCACTAGCTCTTGCAGACCAGACTGGACTCGAACTCAAAGAGATCCACCTGCCTCTGTTTCCCGAGTGATGGGATTAAAGGCATGTGCTCCACCGCCCGGCAATACCCTATATTTTCCTTTTCTCTGTCTCAATCACTACAAAATAAAATTAAAAATAAAACACGAAATAGAAATAGGAAGGGAGAAATATCTGAAGCAATGACTTTTTCCATAAGTTGTATCTGCACATTCCTCTGCACATCAGTCTAATCTTCAACATGACCCCAAAAGCAATTGCATTGTACTTAGTCATTGTATTGTGGCATCACTCAGGAAGGTTCTGTACCATTGACACCCTTGGATTTGGTTTCCAAAACGACATTTTTAAACTACATTTTACTATGTGTTTCTCTGTTTCTTACTGACTTTCTTTTTTATCATCCCGTACCCTCATGTTGAAAGAAACCCCTAGCTCTGGGCAAGTTATATAATTCTGCATTATTTCACAGTTTTAAACGAAATAGTTTTCATATTCAGAAATAGACAAGTACTCTAATGAAACCCTCTCACTGGGTTTCTCATGGTGGCTGTCATTTGACTAACTCTTGCTACTAGTGTAATTGAGTATCTTTGGCTGGTTGGCTCTACCTTTGTAAAATGTATGTTTCATTATTTTGACTATTTTTTGTTGGTCTCTCCCTATTAATACGTGGGAGAATATTTCATGTTTACACACAAGTCCTTGTATTTAGTTCAAATAATACCCCAAGTAAGCCTTGTCCATTGTGTCTTTCCCTTTTTGGTCTCTTAATTGTATATTTTGGTCAAAACCTTCTTTATTAGTGTGAGTCCATTATAACAATCTGACGGTATGAGGGGTGCTTGGGGTAGACTAGCACATATTGTTTCTGTTTATGATGAATTTCCACCTAGTATTTGTATACATTTTCTTCATAAGATTTTACCTGTATGTTTGTGCCTGATTCCTTTTTTTGTTAAAAAGAATCGGTAGTTATCATTCAAAATAAGGGGTTACAATATCATGTTTATAAAAATGCAAATCATTATGCTCTATTGCTCTATTCACACTTATTCTCATTAACCTTGCTTGTCCCCCTTTCCTCTCCTTCTCCTAACCCCACTTCTACTTCTCAATATTTTTACTAAAACTTTAACGTCAATATAGATATGTATATGTTGTGTATAAATATGTTAAAATTTAGATTGAAAGTACGAAAGAAGGGACTGGAGATATGGCTAAACTGTTAAAACTCTGCTTTGTGATTGAGATTGGTCTGTAATTCTTTTTCTTGGTTGAGCCTGTGTGGGTTTGCTGTCAGGGTAACTGTAGTTTCATAAAGAGTTTGGCAATGACCCTTCTGTTTCTATTGTGTGGAACACATTGACGAGTATAGGTATTAGCTCTTCTTGGAAGTACTGGTAGAATTCTGCACTAAAGCCATCTGACCCTGGGCATTTTTTAGTTGGGAGGTTTTTGATGACAACTTCTATTTCCTCTTGACTTATAGGTCTATTTTAATTGCTCACCTGATCTCTTTCCCTCCCATGGTGGTTTTTATTCTGGGTCACCACATTTTCTTATTTAGTGTTTCATACTTTAACCATTTCTGTCAAATTGAATACCAAAATTAGAACAGACATTGTCCTAGAACTACCTCAAGAGGCACAATTTTTCACAAGTTGGTGTTTGTAATTTCGATTTTTAATTAATGAAATCCATCATGTTGATTCATGCTCTGCTCTGTTTGTGCCCATCCTATGCTCTCTCCCTGTTTCCAGTGCTCTCTGCACTGGAAAGATGCAACTAAAAGATGAAACCAAAGTGGCACAAGGGGCGGTAGTATAATGAAGGGGATGAAATCACATTTCCACAGAGAAGCTTTGAATTCAGTTATCTTCTGATGAATGTAACTATGCTATTGGCAGTCACAGTAGGGTCAGTATCCCCCTTGATTTTGCTAAAGTAAGTGTTGGAGGAGAGCTGCTTGTTGCTTCCCACTGCCCAGAATCGAAATAATCAAATAGAAGCTAAATTATTTAAATCATTGTATGACCCATTAGCTCTAGTTTCTTATTGACTAACTCCTACATACTAATTTAACCCATCTCTATTAATCTGTGCATCACCATGAGGTTGTGGCCTACCAGCAAATTTCTAGCACATCTGTCTCTGACAATGGCTCCATAGCATCTCCTTGACTCTGCCTTCTTTTTCCCAGCATTCATCTTAGTTTTCCTCACCTAGCTCTGTTCCCCTAGAGCTGCGCTATAGGCCCAAAGTAGGTCCTTTATTCATTAATTTTAATCACAGCATACAGAGGGAAATCCCACATCAAATACCACAGCCATCCCTTCTGCTTTGAGTTATATTATTTATGTAGGTCTCCAAACACGTAGTTTCATTTCAGAATCTCCAGTGCTCCTGTGATTTCTCTCAACTCCCCTTTAGAATTAATTTAAACAGTGCATGTCTCCAACAGGCAAAAGATGTCCTAAAGAATCAATCAACATGTTAAGACAGATCTTCTGACAGTAATAGAATGTTCCTACATAATTTTTTATGATAATCTAGGTATAAGTAGCATAAAATATGGCCATAACTTCTCCTTGATTTCTTCCTATTTCTTTCAAGATTCCACAATAAGACTTTAGAGCACTCATAATCAGAGGACTCAAACTAGACTTTCAGTTAGGGAGATCTCAGAAATCAGTGATGGCTCCACTAGGAACAAAAGAAGCCCTGACATATCAACTTACTTAGCTGGACAGCTTGTTCACTTGCTTTCTGTTCTTGGGTTTGGAATTTGAAACAAAGTAATGTTCTCAGATGTTCCACACAGTTCTATCTTGCTTGCTAGAATATAGGCATGATCAAGGATTTCAATGGGACGTTCATGTAATATAAAACAATGGGATACTTTTTAAAGTAAGAACTCCATTTGAAAACTTTTGTAGTATCCATTCATACATAGAAAAATGAGTTTCATCATTATTATAAACAGAAATTAATATGTGAACCTGTCGGCATTTGTTCTCTTCTTACCTATTCATCCTTGATGTAAACAAACAAACAAAGAAACAAAAACCCTAAAAACTCAGGTTATAAAAAAGCACTGAAACCATAGCTATTAGATGCTGCATGGGGTCCTGGTCTCCCTCCTAGAACAGAAAGAAGACAGTCATAGAAGAACTAGTGAAATACAAATAGAGAAGATTGTGATGAAGACTTCTGTGCTGCTGTCCTTGTTGAAGGTTTTACTACGCTATGGGCTGTGCCATTGTTACATGAGGGTGAGCTGTACATTTTTGCAAATATGTCAATTTGAAACCTCAAAATAAAAAAAATAAGACTGAACAAAAATGTGGTTTTTTTCCTGATATCATATTCGCTATGTATTAACCAATCCCCAGAGTTATCACTAATTATACTACCTCAGGCACCCAGAACTGTGTCCATGACTTCTGGTTCTACATCTTCAGAGGGAGTTACTGGTCTATCTACAAAGTGAAGGAATGAGGAATATTGTTAGCTCTATGAATGAGATTTTCATTGCCTCCTGGATGCATTAACACTTTAAATTGTATCAGGATATGACAGGATTTAAAACTGACAAAGAAAACATAATGTGTGCCTATATTCTTAGTGGCAAAGACATAGCCAAACTGACATGACCCAAAATTTTATACTACAGTTAATGCCAGCTGACTAATGAGGCTCCAAGAAAGGAGACCATTGTTTTGTGTGCCCTCATCTTGTAGATGATTGTGATCTACAATATTTGCTTGGGTTCTAGAAGGCTCCATGATTTTTAAATATGGAATTGTAAGGATTTTGCATTTGAAGTTCATAAAAGAGAGAATAAACCTCACATATGTGTGTCAGGTGAGTAAATGCTAATCAGAATTTCAGTTTCTTCTGCTTCACCCTATAAAATGATGAAACTAGAAGAATATACATAACAGGAACTAAGCATGTTGCATTTATGTATTTAGGTGTATGTGTATGTGTTTGTGTCTGTGTGTGTTTCTTCTTTTGATCATCATCGTAAAAAGGACTGGTAAAACTTTCTTTTTACTTGTTAACCTTTTCAAAATGATTTTGTAATTCATATCAAAACACTAATATTTAAATGTTCATTGACAATAATTAACAATGATTCATTGTTTAGCTAACTCTGGAAAGATTTATAAAACAAGTGTTTTACATATGACTTTTTGTAATTCTAATCTCATTTTACTGTTGTACCATGGATTACAATCTCTGTCTCTTGTGTTTTGTGCATATCCTTTATCACTATGCTTTATTCTCATCCCACAGCTATATTCCTAAGATTCCTGGTTCCTCACTTTGTCTTGGAGACAGATAAACAACCATGAGAGTGTCATTGGAACAGTGAGTGTAACGCCTTTATGTACATTATAATATAAAATCTCAGAACATCTCTATTACTATTCAAATTGTATGTCCTTTGGTGGGAAGAAAAAATATCATTACTCCTACCTCTCTTAAGTTCATGATTAAGGTCTCTATATCTGGAAAATTGAGTGAGTAATAATCACTATCACGTAACATTTTTAAATTTAAGTTTAAGTTTTATGGTACATGTTTATCTTTATAGGTGTATGAAGACCAAAAGAGGGCTCAACTATTTTAAAATAGAAAAAAATCATTTGTACATAGTCCTGAGAAAATATATAGAAATGAAAAGTGGGAATTTCAAGTACATATTTGAGTGTAACTTGTAAGCTGTTATTTATTTTATAGATTCTTCTGTGTTCCTTCACTTTCACAGACAACAATGTGCCTTTCCTCTGAATACAGGGACAGGTGGCACTCTCCCAAAATCCTATGTATCTGGGGAAGCTGGAGAGTGCTCCTAGGCTCTTACGAGTCATTTCATGGCAAAGGGGTATGGAAAGAGACAAAGACGTACCTATCTTTCCTATTTTCTTCAATTTCTTGAGCATAAAGGGTTCCTGTTTTGGGCACCATGTCCTGAAGTCCACTGGTGTGGGAAGTCCTTCTGTATATGTGTTGCTTTTATTGATTAATGAGAAAAGAATATGCCTTGGCCTGATATAGGGTAGTGTAGAGCTAGGTGGAGAAAGCTAAACTGAATGTTGAGAGAGAAAAGGTGGAATCAAGTAGATGCCAGGGAGCTGCCAGAGAAGAAAGACGCAAGCCACCAACCAAAGCCTTTCTGGTAGGTCACAAACCTCATGGTAAAATAAAAAATAAATAGTAGAACTGGGTTAATTTGATATGTAAGAGCTTGCTAGAAATATGCTAGTGTCATTGGCCAAGCAATGTTTTAAATAATATTGTTTCTGTGTGATTATTTTGGGTCTGAGCTACTGGGCAGTCGGGAAATGAACTAGCAGCTTCATACAACAGTCCATCACCTTACTATTCCAGCCCTAGGATCTACTCCCTCCAAACTTCTTGCTATAGCTTAACTTGTTCATTCTTAGCATTTGAATTTAGCCAGTCTTGTTTTCAAAGATGGAAAATTGTCAACTCTGACATGACTAATTTTTTCTGTGCTTGAAATACTTGAAGAAATGTTTACAAAACTTAAAAATAAAGTCTATTTTCATTACTTACTCTCCTGTAGGGCACATGGGCAGCTAAGAAGGCACCGAACAAAAGTCAGACCGGTGGACCCTGACTTGTTTACACCAAGACCCGATTGGACACCAGAACCATGCAAGATGATGTCAGAGCGTGAACAGCTTGTGAACAATAGAGTAAATGTAGGGTTCCTGAGTGCGAGATAAAGCGATCTTTAAAATGATTGGCTGGTTCCTTTTCTACCCCCCCCCCATCGTCCTGTGGGGTTTTTTTGTTTTTTTTTTGTTTTTTTTTTTGCTTTAAAAGATGTTTACTGTACAAAAATAAACGAGTTCCTGCTTGATTTGTCTCCCTGCTGCATCTCACTGTCTCTGGAATAGAGGGAGGCTGGAGAACAGGCTAGAGATGCATTTACTTTTCCTCAGACCCAGCTCATCTTCATCCGGGTGAGCTAGGACCCAACATCTGGTACCCAACGCGGGTCCCAAACAATAACATTTCAGTTTAGGCTAAGCAGTCTCTCAGGGTAAGTGAAACCCTTAGTATGGGTAACTCTATTTCACCTAAAGAAGAGCTGGCCTTGAAGGCCTTGCAGCTCATGCTTAAGTCCAGAGGTATTGAATTACCCGATCATAATGCTGTCAAGACTAGAGACACTATTGTTACCCTTGCCCCATGGGTCCCCAGCTCCAACGTTTTTTCCTGTACTACGTGGGCCCACGTGGAGAAGTTAGCCATAGAAAGGTAAAAATATTTTGGTATTGCGCCACCCTTGGGGTTCTATCCCACTATCACTGCCCTAAGAATGTCCTTCCACCTGGATACAATACTTCCTTCCCTCAGGAGCTTTCAGAGGGAAGGAGGACAGTGCAGGGACCCGAGAGAGATAAGAGAAAACACAAAAGACAAAGGAAAAGTAATGGGCTAAATTCGGCTGGGAGAGCATTAACCAAATTGAAGTGCTTGTTGTGGAGGTTAAGACAGAAGCAAAAGTCACTCCTCCCAATTCTTGCTCCCCAAAGGATCCTGGGCGCCTGCCTTTTGCGCCTGGGATTGGGGAGGGAGTATCAACCTATGTGGTCTTGTGGAGGGACCTGCGTGACCTAGACTCCTATGACAGGCCTTCTACCAAGGGATCAGAGGGGGGTGTGGGGAGAAATGCGAACTATACAGAGGCTTATCTAGTTAAGGGATAATAGCGAGAGCACTCAAACGTTGGACCGCATGACTTGCCCCCCCTCCAATTTATCCAGTTAACCTGGCCCCAAGAGCTGGTAGGCCCCTAAAGTTGTACCCATGAGAGGTTAAAGATCTCAAAAAATGGTAACTGAGGATGGCCCATACTCTCCTTGGGCCCTGAACCTACTGCAGGACATTGCCTACCATCCATGTGTCCCAAAAGAATGGCTGGACGTGGCTAAGGTCAACCTCACCAGCTCTCAGTTCATCAATGGTGTGCCTTCTTTAAAGAGGAATGCAGGGTACGGGTGGAGGCTAACTGGCAAGCCCAGTCCATGATACCAATCACTTATGCTTGTCTTGTGGCGACAGGGGAGGGACACTACACTGGGGTGCAGCAGGCAGTGAAACCTGGCCCATATCGTGATCAAGTGAGACATGACTGACTTAATGCATGGTACAAACTGAATGAAGGACCCACCCATTCCCCCATAGCTGGAGTGAGGCAGAAATCTGGTGAGTCTTTGCCAGACTTCATAGACTGGGTCCAGCAGAGTGTCCACTGTAAATTGCCAGCAGGAGAACTCTGGAACCAATTTGTGAAGTTGTTAGTTTGGGAGGGTATGAACACAGACCACCGCACAGTTTGTTCAAGACTGAGGGAAGGCTCCCTGAGCAGATGGGTAATGACCTTGCAGGATGTGGGTATACAACAGCATCAATCTCAATCCCTGGGCTCTACAAGCCCAGACATCAGCAATGACTGCTGCTATTACCCAAGCATTAGCGGCCCAAGGTCAAGCAACTTCAAAGCTTTTGGGGAGAGGAGCCTGTTTCAAATGTGGGCAGAAGGGACATTTTAAGAGAGAATGCCCACAACACTCTCCCCACAGTCAGGCGGGGGGATCTAAGCCACTCCCTACCCCTTGCCAGAGACACAGAAAGGGATATCATTGGAAAAAGGACTGTCAGTCCAAATTTGATGTAGAGGGAAAGCCTTTACGCTAGAGGAGGGGCGTCCTCCAGCCCCATCAAGTCAAAAAGGAACCTCCTTCAAAGGGAGGACAAGAGTGCCTGGTACCAGTATGACCCAGGCTAACTGGACTGTCTCGCTGGTGGAGGGACTATGTCCTGAAATGAGTGGCTTTATAGGTCACCATCTAATTGACACAGGAGAGATAGAACAGTGCTCCAAGAGGAGGAAGTACCTCCTGATTGGGACTTTGCAGCTGGACCCCCAATATTGAGGGTGGGAGGCAACTCCTGATCCAAGGAAACTGTCGCCCTCCTGAGGTGGACTAGCCGGGAAAGGGAGCAAGGAAAGATATGTCCCCTGGTGGCCAAAAACCTCAAAGCCAACCTCTTGAGACAGGACACACTAAGACAAATGGATGTTGTGGTCACCACAGACCACAGGGCCTTTTATGAGGACATTTCAGATGAGAAAGAAGCACAAAGGCAGGAATGAGACTTAAAAGGGATCAAAGAGAAGGAATTTTTCAACAACCGGGATGAACCCAAAAGCCCACTCAGGTGTACTTCCAATCTTAGGGGCTACTGTCGCCTGGGTAGCCCCAACATGAGGAAGCTGGGAAGCCCCATTTGGGTGGAGCAGTGGCCATTAAACCCAAACTTATGGCACTCCACCTTCTGGTGGAAGAACAGATAACTCTTGGACATATACACCGTACCATGAGCCCCTGGAACACACTTGTATTTGTTATTCAAAAGGCATCCAGAGCCTGGCATATGCTTCAGGACTTACACAAAGTCAATGAGAGAATGGAGTGAGTGGGCACCCCATTAAGGAGCATGCCCTGGATCCCCACTATACCCTCAGAGTACACCCTAGTGGTGATTGATATTAAAGACTGTTTTTTTGTTGTTGTTGTTGTTGTTCTTTCCAGTGACATCTGGATGACTGTGAAAAATTTGCCTTCTCCATTCCTACCCTGAATTTTTCCCAACCTGATCAAAGATTCTAATGGACAATACTGCCTGAAGGGATGGTCAATAGCCTAGCCTTCTGCCAACAATACCTGACTATGCTCTTGGGGACTGTACTCGACTCTGATACCTCTCTTGCCTATCTTGGGGAACTGAGACCCTACCCATTTGGAAGGTCTTTTAACTGAGGTTCTCACAATACTTAGAAAAGGAGGATTTACTGTAGCCCCCAATAAGTTCCAAAAAGTACCCCCCTTTAAGATCCTAGGGTTTCATCTTGTCTTGACTCAAGCCAGTCCCCTTAAGCCCTTGCTGGATATCCCAGCACCCATGAATTTGACTCAACTTCAGAGCCTCCTGGAAGAAATTAATTGGTCACTATCATGGGCTCCTGTTCCTAAAGACAGCCTTGTGTTTCTATTTTCCCTGCTTAAGAATAAGAGGCCACAAGACACTGTCACAATTACAGATGCTCGTTGGGAAATATTCCTACAGTTCCAAGAAGCCCTAGATAAAGTCACCCTAATCAGATAGTCCACTTCTAAACCTTCTTGACTCAACACCTCGCTGCATCTGACTGATTCCAGATAGAGAGAGGCTGGAGAATGGGTGAGCAGCACACTGAGCTTTCCTCGGATCTAGCTCATCCTCATGGGGTGGACTAGGACCCAACACTCTTCATCAGCACAAATGATAGGAACATTAGAGGGTATGACCTTTTAATAGCACACTGTAATAGCAGCAGGATTACAAAGGGTGGATAGAAAATGTGAGACAGAACTGCAATTTTTCTTCCTAGAAATAAAATCAAGTATGTTTATTTTACATCAATTAAAAGACAAGTTTCTGTAAGAAAAATTCATAGCCTGTTTAAACTTTCATAACCTAATAAATAAAATCCATCACTACTTTTCCTTTCACAAAAGCATTAGCATCTCTCCTCAGCTATGGGTAGGAACATCAAATGTCAGACACCGTATCTGAGAGAGTCTGCTCTTGTTTCATCTTCCTGACTTTATCTCACTATTCTCAGTACATTTCCCATTTGAGTTTGTATCTTCTAAGGCTTTGCCATAACACAAGCGTTAACTCGGGTCTGAAAATGTTTGGGTTTTTAATGAAAGTCTCTCTCTTCGAAGGACAGTTCTGAATGGGTTGAGATGGCCCCAGTGAGGGGATAGATTTTTGATATGTTGAAAGATATCCACTCCAGGAGAAAGATGCTTTTGAAAAAATGCAAATGACCTCATGCTGATATGTATTGTCATAAATGTACCTTTGCATCTTTTAAAGTAATTTCAGCATGGCAAGAGTGATCTCAAAGGTAATAGAAAGACAATAAGTCACACACAAAAATGTTCTTATGATTCCTGGCCTGGGAAATATGAAAATCATGTTCTACAAACATGATGGGGGAGTGTCATATATCAATCTGTTGATTTCTTTGGCTAAGCAATAAAGAAACTGCTAGGCCCATTGGATAGGCCCACCCTTAGGTGGGTGGAGTGAACAGAGCAGAGCGCTGGGAGGAAGAGGAAGTGAGGTCAGACTCCACAGCTCTGCTCTCCGGAGCAGACACCTCAGGAGAGACGCCATGCTACCTGCTCCAGGGAAGACGCACACCATGCCCCAGCTCCGACCCAGGATGGACTTAGGCTAGAATCTTCCTGGTAAGCGCACCTAGGGGCGCTACACAGATGATTAGAAATGGGCTAAATTAATATGTGAGAGTTAGCCTAGAAGAGGCTAGATAGAGCTAAGGGCCAAGCAGTGTTTAAATGAATACAGTGTCTGTGTAATTATTTCGGGGCATAAGCTAGCCGGGCAGGGCAGGTGGCTGGGGTGTTTGGGGACGCAGCCCTGCCGCCGCCCCATATTACTACACAAACAGAGTACTCATTTCTTGAAATTAAAAACAAAGAGACATGTATTTCAATTGATTCATACTATCTTTAGAAAAAAATGGGGCAAACTCAAAACATATTCTGTCACTTCTCACTCAGATGAACATGACTGATAGAGCAGCAGCCTCTTATCATTTGCAGTTAGACTCGGACCACTCCTTAGCAACTGACAATATTCTTTCTCTCATTCCCCCTCTCTCGACTTCTCTCTCTGTCATATATATGTCTATATGTGTCTGTGTGCATTACATATAATTTTACCTGATATATAAAAGAAAATATATAAATATTCTTTTGTATGAACATTACAGTAAAAAAGCAGCTATAGTCTGTGATTCTGGCTGAGCTCTGGCATTGTAGTGTAGTCATTCTTGTTGCCAGGACTGGAGTTTGCTCTGGCTTTAATCTGATCTTTCCTAGTGATGGCAGCACATTTTAATGTGTTTTAGTGATAGTCATTACCATGATGTCAATGGTGGAAAGACTACGCAGGTGCTTGCCCATTTTATGTGTATTTCTACCCTAAAGTTGAAAATTAAAATAGATCAATGCATATTTTTAAGTGAATCATTTAGCATTTACAGAATTTGTAAATAATTTTCCTGATTTGCAGCTTGTAATGTTGAATGATATCATTTTTTACAAAATGAATTTTATTAATTTTTCATGTTTGTATTTAACTCTTGAAACTGTACTCAAAAATCATGCAAATTTTAAGTTCCTTGATAATTTTGGCTTCATATTTTCCAACATTACAAGGCTTAAATTATTTATTTAGGTGTGAGATTCATTTTGAATTAACTTTTATTTATGATAGAAGAGCCTCAAGTAATCAAGCATGTATATTCTCAATAATCAAGACTCTTTTAAAACATTGTTATATATTGAAGTTTTAAAATTTTCAACCAATTTTAATACATACTTTATTTTTAGTCTCTATCTCATTATTTTCCTTTACAACATCAGTTTTAATGTCAGTACCACTATGTCCTGAATTATGCCTTAAAGTAAGTGCTCTTACAAGGATGCATATTTCACTCCCTTGTTCTTCTTGTGTGTGTGTGTGTGTGTGTGTGTGTGTGTGTGTGCAACTGTGCATGTGTGTTTGTGTGTATGTGTGCACATTGGGAAAGGGTCTAAATATCCATATGGCCTCAACTTTGGAATCTTTGGTATCTTCCTGTTTCAGTCACCCAAGTGCTGGAAAGCTTGACTAGGCCATCATGTGCAGCTCAAAATATTTTTGCATAGTCTGTGTTCCTTGTTTTTACAAGTTAACTTTAATACCAGATTTTAATTTCTACCATAAAATCTTTGATCACCTTGTAATAAAAATTATTGATTAATTTGAGAATAACCATTCTTATAATGTTGTGCCTTCCATTCCATGGAAACTGCACAGTTTTGTTTTATTCCTTTATGTAAGACTTATACTTTGCAATGTTCAAGTATTTCACTGATGTTAAAATTACTGCCACACCTCTTTACTAGGCTCAAACTTCAATGAATTTCTTTGTATTTGTTTGAAGCAGTAAATTTGATATTTTATTGATTTTCTTTTTTTTTCTTTGACTTTTGGATTTTTTTTTTAACTTTTAGGATTTCCCAGACCTCTTGTCCCTGATTTTATTTTTTATGGAATGCTTTGTAGCCATGTGGATGCAGTAAGATTTGACTAGGGGCAGAATCTGGTCACAAATGTCAAGAGTATTCTAGGAGCTCCTGACAACTGGCCATGCTTAGTCATTGAGTGGATATTAGAGAAAAGTCCTATATTGACTAGGACTAGGTATCTTTAAAAGTTGGATAGAAAAGCTCTAAGTATTTTTAATGATTTATTTCCATTGTTAAATTCTATTAATTTTGTTTAAGTATGCTCAGGTTTGGTTGATATAGAACATTTACAATTTTATATATTTCTAGTATATCCCTTTGTGTTTCATTATTACACTTACAGTTAACAGAATTTTCTCTCTCCATTTTGTTTTGTTTTTCTGGTGCTGGGCCTGATATATGCTTAGCAAAATTTCTACCACTGTTTAACACATCCATACTTCTCGATATTATATGACACAGAGCTCACTATATCCTATAGTAACTCAGACACTGGCACTGTCCTGTAGTTATTATTTACATAGTACAACTTTGTCAATCTCTAGTAGTCAATTTATTTTATTCTTTTAATTTATACTATTTCTCTTCTAATGACACATTTAGGCACACAATGTAACAGAATATATAAATATATCAAAATAGAGTAAGTATGAATATATATTAAAAGAGAATTTATTAGCATGCTTAAAGGTCCAGTTAGTTCAAAAATGGCTGTCTTTTCAACATAAAAACAAAACTCTATCAATTTTTTAATCTATGAACATGTAATGGAGGCTTGATCAGTTCAAGAAAGAGAAACCAGGATTTTCTCACACTGGTAATTAAATGCTCTGTCAGATGTGACCTCACTTCTGCGTATAGCATTTCTGGCCTAGAAGTCAAGTTTACTCAAATAACTTCAAACATGGGAAAGGAGAAAATCAAATTCACAATGTTCAACCTGAATTTGTTTTCTCTCTTAATACTATCTAGTTACTTGTAGTATCCTAGGCTCTTGACAAGTGACTCCCTGAGTCATGAATTCTTATATATGTTGTCATACATGCATATATTGACTCCATCTATGTAAGTTTCTAGTGTTTTCTTCTAAAATCTAACCAGATTCTTTTCCTTGTGCATATAAACTCCTATAGCTGCTCCCCACAAAAGAAAGGATGTGGTTATGACCCCAAATTCGATAGCAGCCTTTGAGCAAATCTAAGAGGCAACTAGAACATAGAGTTTTTTGATTGCATAAGGACTGGAGAATGTGTCTGTTGCTATTAGACATCACAGTCCTCATCACTCAGAAGCCTTAATACTACCTAAACTCATCATACCTTCAAATGGCAGTAGAGTGTTAATGAGCTTCCAAACTCTCTGATATCAGTGATGGTGATGTGGGTCCAAGAAGAGCCCTCAAAGAAAATGAGAACATCTAAAGAATTTATATGTTATAAATACAATATAACATGTATACACAAACACATTTATGTACACATACATGTATGCACACACATGTACAGTGACACATGTAAACATTTATACATATGCACAAATACAAAGAGGACACAAACATATATGCACACATTCATGCACACACAGACAGAACTATATATCCACATATTAACTTGTGCATATATAAAACTCTTCTACTGATTATTTTGCTTTAGAATCTTAATTTATGTATCTTTGGTGCCATGCTTGCAGTATCTATTCTGGAAATGAAGACCATTTTGAAGGCACCTATCACCTCTATTCCAATATCTTTGGCATTAAAATGGAAGGGCATTTTTATAAACATATCCTGCCAAAATCTCATTTTTTTCTTACTCTTACTTTCATAGGATAAAGAAGCTCTATGCTCTTGTTTGTGTGTTAGTACCCCACAAACAACTCCCCCCTCAGAACAATGTCACAGGTATTTCTCTGCTGGACATCAGCTCAAGGTCTTTGAGTCAGTTCTATCTGAACTTTCTTCTCCTGGGTCTTGAGAACTTGGTGTCTCAAGTACAATGTACCATATTAGCTTACTGTGTTTCATCACCATTACTCATCCCTGAGTTCAGTTAATTTTCTAGACTACTAGTGAATTGGTTTAATATCAGTCTTAAATTGTTACCAAGGAAAAGTTCCAGAACCTACTCAAGACATTTTGACCCAACATTTCACAAATGGACATGTATAGAAGTGGTGTGGTAAGTCCTTCTCTATATGTGTTTCTTTTATTGGTTAATGAATAAAGAAGCTGCTTTCAGCCAATGGCTTAAACAAATAAAGCCAGGCTGGACGAGATATATATAGAGAGAGTAGGCCAAGTCAGGGAGATGTCATGGAGCTGCCAGAGGAGAAAGACACAAGCCGCCAGCTGGAACCTTGCCAGTAAGCCATGAGCCTTATGGTACAATATAAAATAATAGAAATGGGTTAACCAAAGATAAAGGAGCTAGCTATATAGTTAAGTAATTGGCCAAGCAGTGATTTAAATAATATTGTTTCTGTGTGATTATCTAGGAGACCGAGAAACAAACAAGAAGGAGCCATTTGTTGGCATTACAAGATAAAATTCCCCTATGCAGGTATGAAAACTCCCTGCAAAATAAATACAAGATAATTGATACATAAAGGAATTCCCACTGTTTGAAACTTGCCAGCACCCACCACCAAGGTTTTTAACTACAGTAAAAACATTCACTATTCTCTTTACAAATCATGGTGGACTGGAAATGTTACCATGATCTCTGTGTACCATGTTCCTTCTCTTTATCTTCTACAAGAAAAATCACCTTTCATATTTGTAAGAACAGTAAAGTGTCGTCCTTCTGCTGCACAAATCCTCTCTGCTCAGTATTCTTTTCATCTCAGTGAAAGAATGCTGTGTTAGACCTGGTCATGGATATTAGAGTCACTAGGAAGCTCTACCTTCTGCTTGTGCTTTATCTTTGAGTGCTCACTGTTTAATCAGTGTTTTTAGAGACTCCTGAGTTTTAATCAGCTTCTAGAATATTAACTCATACTTTTCTATCTGTTTAAAACTTTGGTTTAAATAAAGGTCAATGGCTATAACTTGATATAATCAAAAGAAGACTTCATGGAGAAGACACATGGAAATTTCTCCAGTTCTACTACTTACTTTTAAACTCAGAATTAAGAAAATAACTTAGAAAATCCACATCCTTTGTATTCATTACCTGGAGTGGGTAGGCTATTATACCTTTCTTATTTTTTTTCATTTGAAGTTGAAGATCCTATAGGCTTTGATATTTTCATATGTAAGTTTTAGGGTTTCACTTTGGAAATTTCTTAAGTGAAAATTTAAATAATTCATTGAAGTTATTCATATTTCCTATCATGTGATAAATGAATATGTATTTGTATAAAACAAAAAGAATTTCAAATCCACCAAGACAGTTACTATAAGAAGCAATAACAAAAGAGGCCCTGCTTCTGTACTGAGGAGATCCATCTGGAGTGGTGAGTATGTGGCCGCCCAACCAGGAGGTTCCGGGTACAGAGTATAGGCCCCCTCTAATTACCTAAACATTTCTGGCCATCCAATGGGGCATCTCCCTAGCTACTGGCTTTCTGTATTTACCCCATACCATCTTACCCCTAAGCACTCCTTTTCAAATGTAGTGTCCTTATATCCACCACCATAGCCTGCTTCAGGTTGAAGGGGATCTAAGACCCAGCTCTAGTGCTGAGGGGACCTAAGAGAGGGCAGACCAAGAAAAACCTCCAAATACATAGTTAGCCACAGCAAAAATTGGACCAAGATGTCAAGACTCTCCTGGCCACATTTGAAGGAAGAGATGTTCAGGCGCCAATACAAGAATTCCTACAACAACCTGAAAAGCAACATGATATCGCCAGAATCCAGCAAATATGCAATAGGAAGACTTGAACACACTAACCCAGAAGAAGTAGAAGAAATTGACTTTAAACGTAACATTATGAAAATGATAGAGACCCTTAAACAGGATGTGAAAACCTCCCTTAAAGAAATAAATACCTTCAGTGATATGGCCGGATACAGGATCAACTCAAAAATAGTAGCCCTCATATACACAAAGGAGAAAAGAGCAGAGAGGGAAATCAGAGAAACATTACCTTTCATGATTGCCACAAATAACATAAATTATCTTGGGAAAACACTAACCTAAAAAGTGAAAGATCTATTTGACAAGAACTTTAAGGCTTTGAAGAAAGAAATTGAAGAGGATACCAGAAAATGGAAGGATCTCCCATGCTCTTGCATTGGTAGAATCAACATAGTAAAAATGGCAATTTTACCAAAGGCAATCTATAGATTCAATGCAATTCCCATCAAAATCCCAACAGAATTCTTCACAGACCTTCAGAGAACAATAATCAACTTTATGTGGAAAAAAAACCAGGATAGCTAAAACAATCCTATACAATAAAGGAACATTCGGAGGCATGACTATCCCTGACTTGAAACTCTATTACAGAGCTACAGTAATGAAAAAAGTTTGTATTGACATAAAAACTGAGACATTGACCAATGGAATTGAATCGAAGACCTGGATATTAATCCACAAACTTATGAACACCTGATTTTGACAAAGGAGCTAAAATTATACACTGGAAGAAAAAAAAGCATCTTTAACAAATGGTGCTGGCATAACTGGATGTCAACCGGTAGAAGAATGAAAATAGATCAATATCTATCCCCATGCACAAAACTCAAGTCCAAATGGACTAAAGACCTCAATATAAATTCAACCACACTGAACCTGATAGAAGAGAAAGTGGGAAGTAGACTGCAACACATGGGCACAGGAGACCACTTCCTATGTATAACCCCAGTAGCACAGGCAATAAGAGCAACAATGAATAAATAGGACCTTCTGAAACTGAGAAGCTTCTGTAAAGCAAAGGACACTGTCATTAAGACAAAAAGGCAACCTACTAAATGGGAGAAGATCTTCACCAACCCCACATCAGATAAAGATCTGGTCTCCAAAATATATAAAGAACTGAAAAAACTAGACATTAAAATTCTAAATAACCTAATTTAAAAAATGGGTTACTAAACTGAACAGAGAATTCACAAAAGAAAAAGTTCAAATGGCCAAAAGATATTTAAGGTCATGTTCAACTTCCTTAGCAATCAGGGAAATGCATATCAAAACAACTTTGAAATACCATCTTACATCTGTCACAATGGCTAAAATCAATGATAACCTATGCTGGAGAGGATGTGGAGCACGGGGAACACTTATCCATTGCTGGTGGGAATGCAAACTTGTGCAACCACTTTGGAAATCAGTGTGGCAGTTTCTCAGAAAATTTGTAGTCAACCTACCTCAAGTTCCAGCAATGCCACTCTTGGGAATATACCCAAGAGATGCCCAATCATACTACAAAAGCATTTGTTCAACTATATTTGTAGCAGCATTATTTGTAATAGCCAGGACCTGGAAACAACCTAGAATCCCCTCAATGGAAGAACTGATAAAGAAAGTGTGGCACATATACACATTAGAGTACCACTCAGCTGTACAAAAATAATGACATCTTGAATTTTGCATGCAAATGGATGGAAATAGAAAACACTATCCTGAGTGAGATAACCCATACCCAAAAATATGAAAATGGTATGTACTCACTCATTAGTGGATTCTAGCCATAAACAAAAGACATTGAGCCTATAGTTCATGATCCTAGAAAAGCTAAAAATAATAAGGTGAACCCAAGGAAAAACGAATATAGATACTCCTGGAAATTGGAAGCAGACAAGATTGCCAGGCAAAAGTTGGGAGCATGGGGTTGGGGATGGGGGGGGGGGAAGGGGAGAGGGTGAGAGAGAAGGCAGAAAGGGAGGATTTGGGAAGAGCTTGGGGGAGTGGTATGGTTGAGATGGAGAAAATGTGGATATGGGAGCAGGGAAGACGATATCTTAATTAAGGGAGCCATTTTAGGGTTGGCAAGAGACTTGGTTCTAGAGGGGTTCCCAGGTATCCACGGGGATGTCCCCAGCCAGCCCCTTGAGCAGTAGAGGAGAGGGTGCTTGAACTGGCCTTGTCCCATAGTCACACTGGTGAATATCTTGAATATCACCATAGAATCTTTATCCTGCGATGGATGGAGATAGAGAAAGAGACCCACATCAGAGCACTGGACTGAGCTCCCAGCGGCCAGTTGAAGAGAAGAAGAAGGGAGAAGATGAGCAAGGAAATCTGGACCACGAGGGATTGGTCCACCCACTGAGACAGTGTGCCTGATCTAATGGGAGCTCATCAAAGCCAGCTGGACTGGGACTGAATGAGCATGTGACCAATCCAGACTCTCTGAATGTCACTGTCAATTGGGGCTGACTGGGAAGTCAATAATAAAGCCAATGGCACTGGGCTTTGTCTCTACTGCATGTACTGGCTTTTGGGGATCCTAGTGCGTTTGGATGCACATCTTTTTTAGGCCTGAATGGAGCGGGGGGGAGGACCTTGGACTTCCCACAGGGCTGGATACCCTGCCCTCTCTTAGGACTGGAGGGGAAGGGGGAAGGGTGAGTGTGGCAGTGGGAGAAGAGGAAGTGGATATTTTGAATGGTATTATTTATAAAGCAAAAAAAAAAAAAAAAAGAAAAGAAAAGAAAAGAAAAATGAGAGGGCCCATCCACATTTTTCTGGTATGGTGTTACTCTTCTCATCAAAGGCTAGCTTCTGATTCCTCCTTGCTTTACAATTTGCAGCTCAAATTTCTTTTTTTTTTAAATTTTTTTTATTGAGAAAATGAGAAAAAAAAAACAAGTTTCCACCTCCTCCCAGCCTCCCATTTCCCTCCCCCTCCTCCCACCCTTCTCTGCCTCCTCCCACCCTTCTCCCCCTCCCCCCACTCCTTTCCCCCTCCCTCTCCAGTCCAAAGAGCAGTCAGGGTTCCCTGCCCTGTGGTAAGTCCTAGGTCCTCCCCCCTCCGTCCATATCTAGGAAGGTGAACATCCAAACTGGGTAGGCTCCCACAAAGCCAGCACATTACGTAGGATCAAAACCCCTTGCCATTGTCCTTGGTGTCTCATCAGCTCTCATTGTTCGCAATGTTCAGAGAGTCCAGTTTTATCCCATGCTTTTTCAGTCACAGTCCAGCTGGCCTTGGTGAGCTCCCAATACATCAGCTCCGCTGTCTCAGTGGGTGGGTGCACCCCTCGTGGTCCCGACTTCTTTGCTCTTGTTCTCCCTCCTTCTGCTCCTCATTGGGACCTTGGGAGCTCAGTCCAGTGCTCCAGTGTGGGTCTCTGTCTCTATCTCCATCCATCACCAGATGAAGGTTCTATGATGATATGCAAGATATTCGTCAGTATTGCTATAGGATAGGGTCATTTCAGGTTCCCTATCCCCAGCTGCCCAAGGAATTAACTGGGGACCTCGGCTTGGGCACCTGGGAGCCATTCTAGGTTCAAATCTCTTGCCAACCCTAAGGTAGCTCCCTTAACTAAGAATTGTGCTTCCGTGCTCCCCTATCCAACCTTCCTTTATCCCAATCATCCTTTTTCTCCAAGTTCCCCCCTTCCTCCCCTTCTCCCTTTTCTCTCCCCATCTCCCCTTACCCCCATCCCACCCCACCCCCAAGATCTCAATTTTCTCCCCAGCAACTTTGTCTACTTCCCATAGCCAAGAGGATAACTATATGTTTTTCCTTTGGTTCACCTTCTTACTTAGCTTCTTTAGGATCACCAATAGTAGGCTCCGTGTCCCTTATTTATGGCTAGAAACCAATTATGAGTGAGTACCTCCCATTTTCATCTTTTTGGGTCTGGGTTACCTCACTCAGGATAGTGTTTTCTATTTCCATCCATTTGCATGCAAAATTCGAGAAGTCATTGTTTTTTTCCGCAGCATAGTACTCTAATGTGTAGATATTCCACACTTTCTTCATCCATTCTTCCATTGAAGGGCATCTAGGTTGTTTCCAGGTTCTGGCTATTACAAATAATACTACTATGAACATAGTTGAACAAATGCTCTTGTCATATGATAGGGCATCTCTTGGGAATATTCCCAGGAGTGGTATTGCTGGGTCCAGGGGTAGGTTGATCCCAAATTTCCTGAGAAACCGAAACACTGATTTCCAAAGTGGTTGCACAAGATTGCATTCCCACCAGCAATGGATGAGGGCACCCCATCCTCCACAGCCTCTCCAGCAAAGGCTATCATTGGAGTTTTTTATTTTAGCCATTCTGACAGGTGTAAGATGATATCTCAAAGTTGTTTTGATTTGCATTTCCCTGATCACTAAGGAGGTTGAGCATGACCTTAAGTGTCTTTTGGCCATTTGAACTTCCTCTGCTGAGAATTCTCTGTTCAGATCAGTGCCCCATTTTTTAATTGGGTTAATTAGCATTTTAAAGTCTAGTTTCCTGAGTTCTCTATATATTTTGGAGATCAGACCTTTGTCTGTTGTGGGGTTGGTGAAGATCTTCTCCCAGTCATTAGGTTGCCTTTTTGTCATGGTGACAGTGTCCTTTGCTTTACAGAAGCTTCTCAGTTTTAGTAGGTCCCATTTATTCAATGTTGCCCTTAATGTCTGCTTTGTTCTCATCTTTGATGAACACTCCTCCACATCAAGCCCTTTTTTTCTCAGCATCCATAAGGGCCTTGGTCATGACCTAAGAGTGGTCACCACGAGATCATCAGATCTAGTTTTAGTTTCTAACTCAACTCAAAAGGGTTGTTACTTAAAATAAGTTTTTTTTCAAACATTATCTGATGGTTTTCATTTACAAAATAGTATTTAACTTAAAATAGTGGCAGATCGTTTAATACAAAGACGAATGGGAAGACAGGTAGAGGAGTGTATTAGCCATAATTAATCCACAAAGAACCTCTGTGAAACTCAGTTAACACTTTTGAATCCAAAATATCCTTGACTTTTTATCATGTTCAAGCTCCCTTGCTTCTAAGCAACCATTCTTCACACTGTTCTTGTCATTATGACTGACAGGTGACAATAACTTCAGGTTAAGGGGCAAACACAATTGATTTCCTGTCACTGAGCCTGAGTAACTGACCATAGTCTGACCTGACACACACAATTTCTTGATACTTTATAAAGTCTCATAATTGACTGAAAACGAGGAAAATAATCAATTGTGAGTGGTCCTAGAAGAAAGTGTGAGGAGACGATACCTCAAGGAGAAGAATGCGAGAGTGTGTTGATAGAAATGTATTCTCAGATTCCTTCCCAAAATTAAGAAATTAAGAATGGTGTGTGTGTGTGTGTGTGTGTGTGTGTGTGTGTGTGTGTGCGCGTGCATTGGTGTATTGTCTGTTTTCTTTGTTTTTTTTTTGATAACTTTTTGAGATCAGTAAAGATGTGGCTAGGGGAAGACAGGAATAGATGAACAGCACAGTTTAACAGGGGATGATGATTATTTTGGGCTCAAATATGGGACAACACTCTTGAGGTGTCATTGAGACTTTTTTATGTTCTCACTCCACTCAAGTTGGATGAAAAGCTGACATAGTCAGGACCAAGGCACTATATTACCAGGACAAATACCATCATTTTGTTGCAGTGATATGTGTGTGTATGGAGATATTTGATATAACCTAATTAGTTTATTTATCTAATTTTCCAGAGATTGAATACTCATTCTTTTGGGGGTGCATGCCACCATGGCCCTCATAAGTATAGAATTATTTTAGGAATAAAAATTTTGCAAGATTCTCATTCTGAATGCTTACACCCAACCCCAGGAGGAACAGAAGTTACATTGACAAATTCCTGTAGCTATTTGAAAAGAAAAGAAATATTTAGACTTTCTACAACTTTTTTTTTCCTTTTCTAGTGCCTGAACTCTTCTTTCATCTAAATAAATGCGCAGAAACACTTGGGTTTTTTTACCCCCCACAGAAAGCATTGCCTTGCTCTGAAGAGCAATCAGCATACACATTTCTAGAAGAGCCTATGAGCCCCATATCTATGAACTAAATCTACTTTTAAAATCATCTCCTCTATGATACTCTTTCTGATTTCAATGAACTAAAAATAAAGCCTTTTTGAATATGACTCATTTGGAGCCAATGTTCTAAAGACATGTGGATTGCATGCCATTGAGTGATCTAATGGGAATGTATAGAGCAAGCAAAACAGTTCACGTCCTTGTTGCAGACCGAGCACACAATGCTCCCTCTGCCCAAGTAAACCGTCCTAATCAAACACGTACAGAATGCATCAGACCATTAGCCACGGGCTGCTTTTTATATATCACAAACAAACCCAATTACACGGGGAGGAATATTCAAGCGCGGCATGAAAAGTTATCAGAGGGCCTGCAGAGATTCCCCTGGAGCTGCCAAGCACAGACACAGTTGCCAGTGATTTTCACTTTCTTAGATAATGTGCAAGGACCATGGTGCTGATTAGCCCTTAAATCACACTCGCCCAGGGAAAGTAAAGCCTTTAATTCCCTTAATGGGCAAAGACGTGTCCTGGCTTCCCTCCTTTTTCACCTTCAACACGTCCCTGGCTGTGGGAAGACACAGTGTTTAGACCTGTATATGCAGATGTGTGTTTCCATCGCAGCAATGAAACAGGTGTCAAGTTTCTGGTTTTAGATCTGTGCTAAGATACTTTATATAATAATTGAAAAGTGTGCTGCTCAGTGCCAGTCATCACTCTTTGAGTGTGGGAAACAAGACAGCTCTACTGACTTGCTTTTTTCTTTTTTTCTTTTCTTTTCTTTTGTCTTCATCCAAAACTAATTCCCAGGCCCTATTTGAATTTGAATTCTCAGCTGCCTAAGTGGCCAAGAACACACAAGGAGAAATGACTGGTGTGGCTGACTATGGCATATCTACTTTCATTAAAATAACTACAGCAACTTTTAAAAGTCCCCTGACTCAGTGACCTTTTTGTAACGAAGAACTCTTGGTGCCCAATGCTGCCAAGACACTCAGGCTGATTCCATCTTTATTGTTCTCTGTTTGAAAGCAAGGGGAAGTGCACAGATCATAAAAGTAGATGAAGAACTAAAAATGAAGGCAAGTGACAATTTAATTACTTAACATTGACAAATTATGTATGTGAGAATTGTATATCAAAATCAAAGTTATCAAAAATCTAGAGAAATAATGGCATCAAAGAATATACAATTTAATCCGCTTACCATATAATGAGCTCATATAACTTATTAACACATCTATCACGTGAGCAAATAGTCCATGGGGATTTTTTTTCAAAACCATGAAAACATCATCCTTGCTACCAATAAAATAGCATTTTAATTTGTCTACTTAGCTTGGCCATCTGCTAGTATATCTCACAAGGTGACAATGACCAAGTGACAAAAAAAACTAGCATAGAGATGAACATGTGAAAAACATGATCCTTATCTGTAATCAGCAAATAAGCCAAGTATCATTGATAGGCAGTGATCATTGTTAACAGCCACATATTAATGCAGTAACTATTTTTGTTCTCAGTACAGCTTGCCGGTGAATTCACAGATTCATAGATGTGTTTATTCCACTGTGGCTGAAAGGAATTCTCATGAGCAGGGCGACTCCCTCTGCCTTCTCTCTCATGCTCATATTTATCATATTGTGCACATACATGCACATATATATGATATATGCTTAACAGATGCATCTACTTTTCTTCCTTACTGGTGAACATGGTTCAGTTACCTGCATTTACACAAAGCATTAGTGAATACTCCGCTCAGGGAAAATAATAGAAGCAAAAGCATCTATCAAGCCAGCCCTCTGGAGTTTTCATGGTCTACTTCTTCGCTGGAAGCAAAGATGGATAAAAGTATTTACCTCTTAAATGTTTACCTAATACGGTATGAAGCAGTGACCTTAAGTGGTCTTTACAGCTCATAGACCACACATACAAAATTATGAATGAGCAATTTTTATGCTACTGAAACTAATGGCTGTGGCACACTCTCGTCCTCTTCTGGAGTATTACAAGCAATATCCTTTGAAGAAATTACTATTATTCATACTTGGCAGTGACCAGTTTTCTGAATCTTGGCTCAGGGGCTTTATGCGAAAAGGGTGGCAGAAAAAAATTGAAAGAATAGAAAGGCATGGATGATTCCAAGGAAACCAGTGTCTTCTATACTCAACCTGACTGACTCATATATGAACTCACAGAGACCATGGAAGCAGGCAGTTCTGTACAGGTATAAATAACACAGAATCTCAGTGCTAAGAAGGGGAAGTGAACACAGACTCCCAGCCCAACCAAGAAATTATCTGCAATTGGCATCTGCTTGCAAAGAAGAAAATATTATTCTCCAATGGAGTTTCACTAGGTATATTAATCAGATTTAAGGGTAGATCCATGCCGAGCAGTGCACAGCCAGTACCAAATAAACTCAATGATATTTTTGGAGACTTTTGGCCCATATTGCTTGGTTAGATATTTTTTGTCTTAGTAGTTCTTTGCTTGTATATTACAATTTCTACTTTTGTGGTTTTAGATTTTTGTTTGTTTGTTTGTTTTGTGTGCATCCATGAGATCTTTCTTTTTTTTCTGATTTTTTTTTGTCTGTTTGTTTTCTAGGACAGAAAGAACAGTAATGAAGAAGGGTGGATTGAGAGGTAAGGAAGACTTTATAGAAGAAAAATCATATTTAAAATACATTGCCCCAGCTTGTTCCTTGGGCAGCTGAGGAGAGGGTACCTGAACTTGCCCTATCCTATAGCCACACTGACGAATATCTTGTATGTCACCATAGAACCTTCATCTGGCGATGGATGTAGACAGAGACCCACATTGGAGCACTGGACTGAGGTTCAGGGTCCAAATGAAGAGCAGAAAGAGGGAGAACATGAGCAAGGAAGTCAGGACCCCGAGGGGTGCACCCACCCACTGAGATGGTGGGGCTGAACTAATGAGAGCCCACCAAGGCCAGCTGGACTGAGACTGATGGAGCATGTGATCAAACCGGACTCTCTGAATGTGGCTGACAATGAGGGCTGACTGAGAAGCCAAGGACAATGGCACTGGGTTTTGATTCTACTGCACGTACTGGCTTTGTGGGAGCCTAGTCTGTTTGGTTACTCACCTTTCTAGACCTGGATGGAGTGGGGAAGATCTTGGACTTCCCACAGGGCAGGGAACCCTGACTGATCTTTGGACTGGAGAGGGTGTGGGGGGAAGTGGGGGAGGGGGGTGGAAATGGGAGGAGGGAAGGAGGTGGAAATTTTTAATAAAAATTAAAAAATTTAAAATAAATAAAAAAAATACATCGCCTGCTTCTGTTCCCCATCTGTTGTTTGACGAAGGTTCTATGGTGATATATCAGAGCACTGGACTGAACTTCCAAGATCTAGTTGAAGAGTGGAGGGAGTGAGAGTATGAGCAAGGAATTCAAGACCATGAAGGGGTCATCCACTGAGACAGTTTGCTTGATCTAATGGGAGTTCACCAACTCCAACTGGACTGGGAGTGAACAAGCATGGGAACAACCAAGCCCCTATAACACTGGGATGTGTCTCTACTTGCTTATACCAGCTTCATTGGATCCTATTCTCTTTAGATGTAAACCTTGCTCAACCTAGACATAGTAGGGAGATCCTTGGACTTTCCACAGGGCAGGGTACATGGCACTCCCTTAGAGTTGGAGGGGCAGGGGGGAGGGTCTGTGGAGGGAAAGGGAGGGGACTGGGAGGAGGGGAGGGAGTGGGAATTTGGATTGATATTTCGTAAGTAATAAAAAGGAATTAAAAAGTAAAATAAAATATATTGCCTGAAAAATAAAATAAAAAGATTCATTTTTGAGTTAATAAGTTGAGATAATTTCAGAAGAATGATTGTAGGAAGCATCAAGAAAAAAACTAATTTTTAAAATTTTCATGCATTCAAATATATAGAAAAATATAAGTAAAACTCAAAACATTATGTTTACATGGTTTCAGGGTACCTTGTTATGGCATAGTTGCAACAGTAAAAATTGCATGATATATTGACCCATCTTAGTCATATAAGAAATGTTTGTTTCACGCAGGGGATATAACCAGATGTAGAACCCTGGCTGAGCATTTGCAAAGATATAGGTTTATTCCAAGCATTGTAGTGTTCATAATAATATAAACTTTAACTCCAGGATGGTGCCCTTGTCTAGCCTATGTAAGGCCTTGGTTAATGAAAATTTAACATTAGGGAAAATGTGACAAGGAGTTATTGCCAAATAAACAGATTGATTATATAAGTCAAATCAAAAAGAAATATTGCATTCATGCTTTAAGGACATGGAGTAATGTCGAGGGTCATTGCTTTATTGTTCTTCAGTTTGAGTAAATGTGTGAGTGTTTTGGCTGTTATTTTCCATACTATAATTTCTTCAAACATTTCAAGTCCTGGATTCTAGTTCAGAGTTTTCTGTATTATTAATAGTCATTTACATGACTTTTATTTCCACATCTGATTCATTGCGGATAGGTCCCACCGAATGATTGACTTCATACAGGTCCCTTCTCCTGGACAGATAATGACATGTGAGGATCAAGTTCATCACCTGTGCATAGTTGGAGATGTCCTTCATGCTTGCCTGCCCACTCGTGTTCACATTTGCTCAGGGACCATGTTGTCCTGTGAAGCTTCACTGATACCCATCCATGGTTCCTGCACACTCTGATCAATACATATGTCCCAGAGATTTTAGAAACACCCATCTCTTGCACATTAAACTTCCACAAGCTTCCCTTTTCCAACTTCAGAATATTCCCCACCCCTGCCTCTCTCATGTCTCTCTCTCTCTGTGTCTCTCTCTGTGTGCATGTGTGTGCAATTGTCACTGCAGGTGTGTGTGTGTGTGTGTGTGTGTGTGTGTGTGTGTGTGTGTGTGTATGTCAACAATGTGAGGAAGTGTACCAGAGTTTGGACTCAAGATGTCCTCTTTTGTCTTTCTCCACTGCATTTATTGAGACCAAGTAATTGACTGAACCTTATCTATTTTAAAAATATATTGGCAAGCTAGAGAGTCCCAGTGATATCCCTGTCTTTACCACCCAAATTGAATTACAGATACCTCTATTTTGAGAGTAGTTATCATGTATATATTTGTATGTGTGTGACTTTCTTGTGTACTGCAGATTTAAGGACAGCAAGAACTTTATCCACTCAGCCATCTCCATAGCTATATTCTGTCACTTTCAAGTGACCTCATTCTCCAATACCCATAGATTAAATGAAAGAAGTCCCTGCTGTACAGTTCAATAATACTTCCTCCATTTTCCATTATACTCTCTTGTCTCCCTCATTAAACTTTTTTTAAAGATTTTTTTCATGTTTTTTTTTCTCTTTTCACTTTGGAAATGGGTGTTTCATGTAGTACAGACTGGTCTCAAGTTTTGTATGCAGCTGAAGATAATTGAACTTCTGATCATCATGGCTCCTGTTGGGTTTGATGGACACTGAACACAAACCCCAGAGTCTGTGCATACTAGGTAAGTGATCTATTAGTTGAGCTACATCCCTAGCCCTGGCTTTATCAAGAATAAAAGTCATGTTGCTATTACTTTGGTTTCACTGACTAATATACATACATAGTTTTTTGTGTCATCAGAAAGAACCTGGCTGTAGTCTGAGCATCAGTCACAAAGACCAATGAGTGGGCTGGAGCAGAGCTCACCACCTGGGTGGAGGATGCTTGGAAGGCAAACTGCTCCCTCTGTACAACAGTGCTCTCCGGACAGTCTGCATAGTGCTTAAGTAGCAATTTTCAAGAAAGCCATTTTCTTTTCTCTATGAATGTCTTTTATGCATCTTTAGAGTCTGAGAATTCCCTCAACTCTCTAATAAAAATGAAAAATGTTCCCATTCTGAGCAAACACAAAACACGTATGATATGGCACAATCTTTAAGTTCCATAAAAGGCTGCACTCTCAAAGGGGCTACACCAGCGCCCCTGCAACGCTTCTTCTCATCTTAACACAGAGACAATAGCATCTTAGCATGCAGATTTATTACAGATTGCCACACGTGGCTCTTCTGCACATATGTCAAATATTCATCAGTAGACCTTTGCATCTTTCTAGTCCTTGTCAACCTGGAAAGGACCACTCAAACTTCACCCTCTCCCCCTTTGCTACCTTTTTAAATGTGCTTTTCTCTAACTTTACTAGCCTTCCAACTGACTCTAATTTCAAATTTATCCTTATACCCATGATTTGCTAATAATTTCATGACATAAAAGCTGTAACTTTAAAGCATTCATGAAATTAATATGAATTTTACTTATCTAGAGTGCAAGTGGTATCACTTAAAATTTTTATCAAAATATCATCACATAAAATTTAACATTTTGATGTATTCTTTGGGTTCTTCCTCTTTTAATAGAAAGAACATTAAAATAGCCACTGTCATCTACTTTTAGCAAAATCTAAATTCCAGACCTAAACCTCTAAGGTTTTAACAGCTTCTTTCAATTTCCCTGCTTTCTGACCTAGAAAGCTTTTTGTATCAATATTTGTTTTCATTAATAAATTTTTGTACAAGGGAAAGAAAATAGCACAATGGCACTGTTATCTAGTGTCTTCTCCTAAACACGATTTGTGGTTGTCTGTGAAATAGGTTAATACTTCCTTTGTTCCTTTATTTTGGTCCATTATGCATATACAACCACATTTTGCTTATTCACTAGTTGCTTGACTTTGATTTCATATCATGAAGATTCCCAGGAACAGCTTTATGTTCATAGCAATTTTAATTTCTTTTCTGAGTCCTCTGATAACTTGTCTCTAGCACTCTCTAAAGTGTCCTAGCTACACAGATATCCTCATTAGTGCCTAGAATTCTGTTTCCTGAGTATTTTTACAAGCTCTTAACTATCATGTTTCCTTTTTAGAACAAAGGACAAATTGAACTTTGTGGTAGTTTGAAAGAAAATGTCTCCTAAAGGGAATAGCAATATAAGGAGGTGTGGCTTTGTTGAAGTAGGTGTGGCCTTGTTGGAGGAAGTGTGCCACTGGGGAAGAGGGCTTTGAAATCTCATATGTGATCAAGCTATGCCTAGTGTCTCAGACCTCATCCCTTTGCCTAGAACTCAAGATGTAGAACTCCTCCAGCACAATGTCTGCCTGCACACCACCATGTCATACCATGATGATAATGAACTAAACCTTTGAAAACATTAGTTACCACAATTAAATGTTTTTCCTTTATAAGAATTGCGATGGTCAGCCTTGTTTTTCTCCTGATTTTAGCAGGATCACTTTGAGTTTCTCTCCATTTAATTTGATGTTCGCTGTCTGCTTTCTGTACATTGCTTTTATTATGTTTAGATATGTTCCTTGTATGTATGACTGATCTCTCCAAGACCTTCATCATGAAGGGGTGTTGGATTTTGTCCAGTGCTTTTTCAGCATCTAATGAGATGATCATATGATTTTTTCCTTTCAGTTTATTTATATGATGGATTACATTGATAGATTTTCAAATGATGAACCATCCCTGCATCTCTGGGATGAAGCCAACTTGACCACGGTGGATAATTCTTTTGATGTGTTCTTGGATTCGGTTTGCCAATATTTTATTGAGTATTTTTGCATCCATGTACATGAGTATGATTTGTAATTCTCTTTCTTGGTTAAGTTTTTGTTTGGTTTTGGTATCAGGGTCACTGAAGCCTCATAAAAAGTTTTGCAATGTTTCTTCTATTTCTATTCTGTGAACACTTTGGGTACATTGAGTATATAGGTATTAGCACTTCTTGTAAATTCTGATAGAATTTTGCACTGAAATCATTTATCCCTGGGCTTTTTTTGGTTCAGAAGTTTTGATGACAGTTTCTATTTCCTTCCAGTTTATAGGTCTATTTAAATTGTTCACCTGGTTTTGATTTAACTTTAGTATATGTTATCTGTCTAGAAAATTGTCCATTTCTTTTACATTTTCCAACTTTGTGAAGTACAGGTTTTGTAGTAAGGCCTAATGATTCTCTAGATATCCTCAGTGTCTGTTGTTATGTCCCCCTTTTCATTTCTGATTTTGTTAATTTGGATGTTCTCTCTATGCCTTTTGATTAGCTTGGATAAAGGTTTGTCTATGTTGTTGATTTTCTCAAAGAACCAGCTCTTTGTCTCATTAATCCCTTGTATTGTTTTATTTGTTCCTATTTTGTTGATTTAAGCCCTCAAATTGATTAATTCCTCCCATGACTCCTCCTGGGTGCATCTGCTTCTTTTTGTTCTAAAGCTTTCAGGTGTGCTGTTAACTCACCATTGTGGGCTGTCTTCAATTTCTTTATGTGAGCACTTCGTGCTATAAACTTTTCCTCTTAGCATTGCTTTCATATTGTCCCATAGGTTTGGGTACATTGTGCCTTCATTTTCGTTGAATTCTAGGAAGTCTTTTCAACATAGTTCTTGAAGTTCTGGCTATAGCAATAAGACAACAGAAGGAGATCAAGGGAATTCAAATTGGAAAGGAAGGAAGAGGTCAAACTTTCATTATTTGCAAATGACATGATAGTATATATATATATGTGTGTGTGTGTGTGTGTGTGTGTGTGTGTGTGTGTGTGTGACCCCAAAAACTCTACCAGCAGACTCCTACAGCTGATAAACACCTTCTGTAATGTGGCAGGATACAAGATCACCTCAAAAAAAAGAAACAATCAGAAGCCCTCCTATATACAAATGATAAAGAAGATGAGAAGAAAATCAGAGAAACATCACCTTTCACAATAGCCACAAATAACATAAAATACCTTGGGATAACACTAACCAAAAAAGTGAAAGACCTATTAAACAATAATTGTAAGTCTTTGAAGAAAGAAATTGATGAAGATACCAGAAAATAGAAATATCTCCCATGCTCTTGGATAGGTAGGATCAACATAATAAAAATTGCAATCTCACCAAAAGCAATCTATAGATTCAATGCAATCCCCATCAAAATCCCAACAAAATCAAACAGAGACCTTGAAAGTACAATAATTACCTTCATATGGAAAAACAAAAAATCCAGGATATCTAAAACGATTCTGTACAATAAAAGAACATCTAGAGGCCTCACCATCCCTGACATTAAACTCTATTACAGAACTGCAATAATGAAAACTGCTTGGTACTGGCATAAAAACAGAGACTTTGACCAATTGAATAGAATCAAAGACCTGGATATTAATCCACACACTTATGAACACCTGGTTGTTTTTTTTTTTTTTTGTCAAAGAAGCTAAAATTAAACAATGGAGAAAACAAAAGTATCTTCAAAAAATGGTGCTGGCATAACTGGATGTCAACATGTAGAAGAATAAAAATAGATCCACATATATCCCTATGCATAAAACTCAAGATTAAAGAGATTAAAGACCTCAATATAAATCTGACCACACTGAATCTGATAGAAGAGAACGTGGAAAATAGCCTTCAGAGCATAGACTCAGGAGACCACTTCATAAATATAACCTCAGTATCACAGACACTGAGAGCAACAATAAATAAATGGGACCGCCTGAAACTGAAAAGCTTGTGTAAGCAAAGGACACTGTCAATAAGACAAAAAGGCAGCATACTGAATGGAAAAAGATCTTTACCTGCCCTACATCAGACAAAGAAAGGGCTGATCTCCAAAATAAATAAAGAACTCGAGAAACTTGACATCAAAATTCTAAATAACCCAATCAAAAAATGGCATACAGAACTAAACAGAGAATTCTCCACAGAAGAATCTCAAATGGCTGAAAGACACTTAAGGATATGTTCAACATCCTTAACCATCAAGGAAATGCAAATCAAAACAACTATGAGATACCATCTTACACCAGTCAGAATGGCTAATATCAAAAGTACCAATGATAACTTATGCTGGAGAGGACGTGGACTATTGGAGTAAGGGGAACACTTTTTCAGTGCTGGTCAAAATACAAACTAGTACAACCACTTTGGAAATCAGTATGGTGATTTCTCAGAAAATTGGAAATCAACCTGCCTCAGGATCCAACAATACCACTCTTGGACATATACCCAAAAGATGTTCAGTCAAAATACAAAGACATTTGTTCAACTATATTCATAGCAGCATTGTTTGTAATAGCCAGAACCTAGAAACAGCCTAGATGCCTGTCAACCAAAGAATGGATAATAAAATCGGCACATTTACATATTAGAGTACTACTCAGTGGTAAAAAAAATTGACATCTTTTATTTTGCATGCAAATGGATGTAACTAGAAAACACCATCCTGAGTGAAGTAACCCAGACCCAAAAAGATGAATATGATATGTACTCACTCAGAAGTGGACACTAGACATAAACAAAGGATTTTGAGCTTAAGGTTCAAGACCCTTGAGAAGCTAAGTAACAAGGTGAAACCTAAGAAAAACATATATAGATCTACCTGGCAAGTAGAAATAGGAAAGATCACTTGAAAAAAAATGGGAATATATGAGTGGATGTAGAAGGGAGGGTGGAAGGAGAAGAGGAGTGGAGAAAAGGAGGTGTGAAGAAATCTTGAGGGAACGGGATATTCGAGATGGAGGAAAGACAGAGATGAGAGCAAGGAAAGAGATATTTTGATTGAGGGAGTCATTATGCGGTTATAGAAACCTAGCTTTAGAGAAATTCCCAGGAATCCACAAAGACAACCCCAGCTAAGACCCTAAACAATAGAGGGGAGTATGTCCAAACTGGCTTTGCCCAGTACTCTGATGAATATCTTAACTATCACCATAGAATCTTCATAGAGCAACTGATGGAAACAGAGGCATTGGAACACTGGTCTGAGCTTCCAAAGTCTAGTTGACTGGTGGGAGGAATGATCAAAGATGTCAAGACCATGATGGGTATACCTACATTTTGACTAAATAGACTTCACATTATTTCTAAATTCCATGTAGAACACATGCAGTCCCAGAAACTAAAACATATTTTTCCAACCACACTACGATCAGATTTTCTACTCCTGGAGCCCTGAAATTACAAAGCATATTCATCAACATGCATCCAGTTTCTCTTGAAATACCTCTCTTCATGTTATCATGGTTATAAAATTATTATTTCATTGTACTTCACAATGTGTGCCTTGTTCAATATCTACTTGGTTTTTTTCTCTGCTTATAATAGAGCTTCCTATTTTCCTGATGTTGATGGAAATGCATAGCAAGCCAGTAGATTCCTGGACTCTCAAATATGTCAGAGAAAAAATGCTCTTTAGTTCTTAAATTCCCTTTATCCATTAGTTATAAGAAAACTAATCATTGACAATTATCAAAAACAAAATATTCTGTTTATTTCATTTTCTGTTGTTTAACCCTTATTTTCTCGCATTTATTATTTTTGTTTCTTTAACTAAATTTTCATTGTCTAATTTTTATTTTAATATAATTATTTATTTTTTTACCATTCCTATGTTTATTCTTTTCATTCTTATTTTCAATTGATTATTTCACTTTTCCAGTTGGGCAAAATAATTGTTACTTTGCAAAAATTGATATGTATTATTTTGAATATATTTTCAATGTTCATTTTATCCTTATTGGTGTAGGAGGGTCTTCTTTCTATGTGCTGCTTTCATTGGTTGAATAAAGAAAACTGCCTTGGCCTTTTGATAGAGCAGCCCTTAGGTGGGCAGAGTAGACAGAACAAAATGCTGGGAAGAAGGGAAGTGTGGCAGATGCCATGATTCTTCTTCCCAATACGGACACTGGTTGGACTCTTGCAGGTAAGCCACAGTCAAGTGGCCATAGACATTAATGGAAATGGGTTAATCAAGATGTGAGAGTTAGCCAATAAGAGGCTAGAAGTAATGGGCAAGGGAGTAATTTAATAATACAATTTCTGTGTGGTTATTTCGGGGGGTTAAGCTAGCCAGGTGGCAGGTTGCAGCCCGCCACTCCTACTACTACACCTTATCACTTCAACTATAAACCTAATTCATCTTTTATACGTACTACAATTTTATTTCAATACCAGAGAGGAAGTTCACTGTAAGAAATGTAAACAATAAGCAATAGCAGTGGAAATGGCAGAGAAATGAGAAGCTTAAACCAGAAACTTAGCTGAAGACCCATGCTTCAGCATTCATCAGTGTTTATCTTCAGTTTGGACATTCATTATTAAATATTTCAACAATAATTTATTATTATCATTTATTATTGTTAATGTATTAGGGAGGAAGCCACTCAACAGCAAGTATTTTCAAGTATTTCGGAGAATGACTGTCCCATGGGCATGGCACTGTGTGATTCTGGAGTCACTATGAGCCCCATGGCTAGGCTTCCTCTGCCTGAGAATGCCCTGATGTCATCACATCTCTGTTGCTAGGCTATGCCCTGATCTGCTCAGACTTTGCTGGTTCTGTTCAGTTTGACACTGTGGAAATAATTTATCCAAAACTCAGTATGAAGTACATGTGAGGTACCAAGATCACCGTAAACCATCAAATCACAGCCAAAACCATTTTATATGAAGGCTGTGACAACTGTCTATAATAATGGAACCTACAGCTTCTTTCAGTGATTTGGATCTTGCTTTTGTGTTTCCCTATTTTTTTTCTCTTCTTTGAACCTATGGAAACAACCAAGACTATTTATGAGAAAGAGCTGAGGCTAACTAAGTCAGATTCAGACTTCATTTTCAAGAAAGTGTTTGAAATGACTCAAATCCAGTGAATTTTGGGGTGACCAACAGAATAGATCCATGCAGAAAATTTTGTAATTTTGATCAGAGATTAGTTTCTTTCAACCCTGTATGCCATTGCCTAAGAAACAATAGTTGATCGCAACTTGTATAGTATTTTGATTTATTTGGGGAACCTTATTCTCTTACTGTTCACAAATAATTCAGAAGACTGATGCTTTGTTCACAGTAAATGAGATAATTTGATACCTTTGAAACTCTTTAACATGAAAGAATATTTAAAAATTAAGAGACAATATATTGGACCAATAAAGAAAATACATAGAGTAAAGAGCTATTAAATAAAAATTAAAGGTCATGTGATTGATTGTATAGATAAAAATATTTAGGAATTTAGAGAATGATAAATAAATCATGAACATCACACCAGACTTGTTATATTTTCTAATGGCTTATATTTAGGCAACATTTGATTTATGACAAGTATTATTGCAAGTAGCATATAAATATGTTTAATACTCAATCCTTTGTGATTAAAATTATTATGTTGATTATACACAGTCAAAGAAATTGACTCCATGATTTAATAACTTGTTTAATATTATGATACATACATTTAGGATACTGAAAAGGCAGGACTCAAAACAGCCTCATTCTTCTTCTGCAACCATGGGTATAAAGGACTCATTTATATTAAATCTTGTAAAACATGCAGATATGAGAATGTCCAACTTAGAGGAAGGTATTTGTTTATCATTCTGCAGAGTCCGAAGCAATAGCACATCTTGCAAGATTGTCTTGCCTGGAAATAAAATCAGAGGTACCAGCAGGAAATATGAACAAGATACTCCCTTGTGATTTCTATAGGTAGGAGTTAAGGAGCAGAAGTTAATATAGAATGAGATAATTTGAAAAGAGTTGGCTATTTTGGCACAGAGAATACACCTGTCTTTTCTTCAGCCAGGAAATGAAGAGACAGGAAGAGAGTCTTCCCATGTGTAACAGTCATACAGAAGGGGAAGTCATGTGGATGCTTCCAGGGACTGATTGCTTTACATTTAAAGCCCTGCAATGAGGCATATTCATAGGAACACCTAGCTAAGCCTTGGGGGAATAGGAATGACATGGTGAATTGGGACAACTGTTGTAAATGCTAAGACACTGAAAACAAACAAATAAACAATAAACAAAAACAAAACAATTGGTGAATACATTTCCCTTGCCCTGCTTTCATGCACATATCACAACTTTGAAACCAAGTGTCTTTATCATGTTTATCTGGGACTTTAAATAAAGCTCTTCATTTCAGTGGGAAACTTTGGACTGTGATTTCACATCAGTATTAAGTATATAAAATATACCAAGACTGTGTCAAAAAGTAGCAATATACCACGGAAGCATGCACAATTTGAATGTAGATAAATTTTCATAAGTTCTGTTTTGCTTGTATCAAAAGTGAAAAAGTCATAGCAGATAGGCAGCTTTTAACTCACTGTATTTAGTACCAATATAAAAAAGTTACCAATTTCTTTCATAGCGGCAGTTAGAACTAGAACATACATTCTTTTTTAGCAATCATAATAACTCAAAAGGGCAATCCTAAACTGGTCAGATTATTTAATAAACTGGATTTTCCAAAGAATATTCTGGTATGTTCTCCAGTATTTGATTAAAGAAGGCAAGTAAGAGAAGAGTTATTTTGATATGATTTTAAAGACTAAAGAATAATTTATCTTTCTTCTTCTACTTTTCTCTGATTGTTCTTAGGTGAAAACATGACAGTACCAAGAAGCAGGTTGGAGGAAAGATATCTCCTGAGAACAACAGGTTATAAAAGACAATACATTCATAATCTTATTCAAATGTATGTATCTATGATGTACGTGAACCTAAATGGGTACCACCTCGGTCCAGTAACCCTTGATACAAGAGTGAAAAATACAGGTGGAAAAGTTTAGGAGTATACTAACCTTGGTAGGCTTATTTAGTATTGACCCTTATTAGACTGTCTTCTGAAAGGCACTAAATTTTCTAGAAGCTAAAATGCAAATACAACTAGTTCATTGACCAATACCTAGAGAAATATGATCAAATTTCTATTTATATAACTCCCTTTTTATTGATAAAGAAAATAGATAAAGGAAGAATGTTGAAACTTAAAATTGTGCTCAGTGGAACTCTGAAACACAGCCTACTACTACACAGATAAGACCCAAGAGGTAAGTGACCGCACACCTGGTGGTACACCCCATTCTCTAGGCCCAGCATACCTGGACAAAATCCCAGACCTCTCCCCCACCTGCCTAAGCTTCTCTAGCTGGCCAGCAGATGAGGTTACTACAGGTAGGCTGCTTGAACATCCCATCCTATCCATTGGGCTATAAGTCCCACTTTGCCCCCAAATCCTCCTACCCCCCCCCCACAACCTCAGTGAAATTCTGAAACACAGCCTGCTGCTACTCAAAGAGGACCAAGAGGTGAATGACCACACTCCACACTCTCTAGGCTCTCCATACTGGGACAAAAACCTAGGCCTGTCTCCTGCCTGCCTCAGCTTCTCTAGCCAGCCAGCAGGTGAGTTTCCTCCATGTAAGCTGCTCCAACACCCTCATCTCATCCATCAGTCTCTGAAAGCTACAAGTCCCACTCTGCCCCAAGCCCTTCTATCCCACATATCTCCCCCCCACACACCCTACCACAACCTCAGAGGAAAACTGAAACACAAGTTGCAACTACAAAGACAAGAACAAAAGAGGAACTCTGAAGCATAAACTGTGACTGTACAGAGTGAACCAAGACAGGAAAGCAAGAGAACAGACCAAGAGATCAGGCCAAGAGAGACTTCAATGGTTCCCTGAGACAGAGAGTGACAGTACAGAGCAGACCAAGAACAGTTCCAAAAGACACAGACAGAAACTTCAAGGACTGGACCAAAATACAAAGACACTGCCGACACTAACTGAAGGAAGAGATGGGTAAGTGCCAATACAAGAATTCATCCAACAATATAAAAGGCAATATGGTAACACCGGAGCCCAGTGGCCATAGAACAGGAAGACTTGATAATCCTAACCCAGAAGAAGCAGAAGAAAACAATTTTAAATGTAACTTTATGAAGATAATGAAGACCTTTTAAGAGCAAATGAAACATTCCCTTAAAGAAATGGAGGAAAGGATAAAAAAATAGAAAAAATAATAATAAATCAAACAAACAAAAAAATCAAGAAAACAAACAAAAAATCAGATAGGTGAAACAAACAGTTCAAACAATTTAGAGCTTGACGTCTGAAATAGAGGCAATAAAGAAAACACAAAACTAAGGAATTCTCGATATGGGAAATCTGAGTAAATTAATGGCGGCTACAGAAGTAAGCATAAAAAACAAAACACAAGAAATATAAGAGAGAATTTCAGGTGCTGAAAATACTATAGAGGAAATAGATCAATTGGTCAAAGAAAATATTAAATCCAACAAATTCTTAACACAAAGTATTCAGGAAATCTGGGACACCATGAAAAGACCGAACTTGAGAATAGTACAAATAGAAGAAGGAGAACTTCAGCTCAAAGGCAGAGCAAATAATTGAAGAAAATCATATAAGAAAACTTCCCCAACCTAAGGAGGAATATTCCTATGAAGGTACAAGAATCTTTATGGAACACCAAATGGACTGGGCCAAAATAACAAAAAAAATGTCCTCTAACCATATAATAATCAAAATACAAAACATACAGAAAAAGGGAAAAATATTTAGAGCTGCAAAGGAAAAAGTTCAAGAAACATATAAAGGCAGATGTACCAGAATTATTCTGGAATTCTTAGTGGAAACCATGAAAGCCAGAAGGTCCTGTACAGATGTGCTGCAGTCACTAAGAGATGACAGATGCAAGCTCAGACTACGATATGCAGTAAAGCTTTTAATCACCATCAATGGAGAAAAGAAGATATTCCATGACAAAATCACATTTAAACAATACCTTTTCACAAATCCAGTCCTACAGAAAGTACTAGAAGAAAAAGTCCAATCCAAGGAATCTAACAGCATCCACAAAAACACAGGCAACAGATAACCCCACAAAGCAAACCGCAAAGAAGAGAAACACACAAACACTACTACTAAAAAATAACAGGAATTAACAATCACTGGTCATTAATATATCTTAATATCAATGGACTCAATTCACCTATATAAAAACACAGGCTAATAGAATGAATATGAAAGCATGAACTATCCTTCTGTTGGATACAAGAAACACATCTGTACATCAAAGTTAAATGTTACCTCAAAGTAAAGGGGTGGGAAAAAGTTTCCAAACAAATGTACCTAAGAAACAATTATGTGTAGCTATTCTAATATTTAACAAAATAGACCTCAAACTAAAATCAATCAGAAGAAATGAAGAAGGACAATTTATACTTATAACAGGAACAATCCATCAAAATGAAGTCTCAATCCTGAACATCTATGCCCCAAATATAAGAGCACCCACATATGTAAATGAAATATTACAAAAGCTTAAACCCCACAGACTAATAGTAGGAGACTTAAATACTCCACTCGCCTCAATGGGCAGGTCAACCAGACAGAAACTTAACAGAGAATTATGAACAGATATCATGACTCAAATGAATTTAACAGACATCTACAAAACATTCCACCCAAACACAAAAGAATATACCTGCTTTTCAGCACCACATGGGATCTCTCTAAAATTGACCACATACTTTGTAACAAAGCAAACCTCAACAGATACAAAATATTGGAGTAATCCCCTGTATTTTGTCACATCACCATGCCTTAAAGCTAGAATTTAGCAACAGCACTAATCAGAGAAAGCATATAAACTCTTGAAAATTGAACCATGCCTGATTCAAGAAAGAAAAAAATGAAAGAAATTATAACTTCTTAGAATTCAATTAAAATAAAGCCAAAACATACACAAACCTATGAGACTCTATGAAAGCAGTTCTAAGAGGAAAGTTCATAGCACTAAGTACCTACATAAAGAGAGTGGAGGAAGCTCACACTAGTGACTTAACATCACAGCTTTAAACTCTAGAACAAAAAGAAGTAGATTCGCCCAGAAGGAGTAGAAGACAGGACATGTTCAAATTGAAGGCAGAAGTCAACAAAATAGAAACAAAGAAAATAATACAAAAATAAATGAAACAAAAAGCTGATTCTTTGGGAAAATCAACAAGATAGGCAAACCCTTATCAAATATAATCAAAAGGGAAAGAAAGAACATCCAAATCAACAAAATCAGAAATGAAAAGGAGGACATAACAACAGAAACTGAGGAAATGCAGAGAATCATTAGGTCATGCTACAAAAACCTGTACTCCACAAAATTGAAAAATATAAAAGAATTGGACAATTTTCTAGATAGGTACCACACACCTAAATTAAATCAAGACCAGTTGAACAATTTAAGTAGACCTATAGCTTGCTAGGAAATAAAACCTGTCATGAAAACCTCATGGTTTCAGTGCAGAATTTTACCAGAACTTCAAAGAAGAGCTAATACCTATGTTTCTCAACATGTCCACAGAATAGAAACAGAAGGAATAATGCCAATCTCTTTTTATGAGTCTACTATTACTCTGATACAAAAATTACACAAAGACTCAACCAAGAAAGAGAATTACAGACCAAATTTACTCATGAACAAAGATGCAAAAATACTCAGAAAAAAATTCTGGCAAACAGAATCCAAGAACACGTCAGAAGTATCATTCACCATGATCAATCCAGCTTTATCGCAGAGATGCAGGCATGGATTAAGAAAATCTATCAATGTATTTCACCAAATAAATAAACTAAAAAAAAAAATCCGTGTGATTATGTCTCTAGATTCTGAAAAAAACATTTGACAAAATCCAACACACCTTCATAACAAAGGTCTTTGAGAGATCAGGGATACAAGGAACTTATGCTGTTCTTGATTAAAGTATTGTGTTTATGTAGCTCATTTAAAAATTTAATGTAATAGATAGTCTTCTACAATAGCCACCTTTGTAGTCATGTTAGTTAGGATTTCTAGATGTACAGAGATGTATCTCAGATGGATAGGCATTCTTCAAACATTTCAAAGACTACAGAATATGGCATTTAAAATGTTTAAGAACTTAGGACTTTTCATGACAATGAGACACATCTGCTCCTGGCAGCACAAATAACTTCAAGATGAAGACGGGCATCGAAGAAGCTTCTTATAGAGTTGGCTAGCCATTTTGGCAAGAAACGGCTCTTGCCTGGACTGCTTGATGAACTGAACCTGCAGGACCCCATGGAGAAATAACTGCTGAACTTGCCTAAAGGTGAGACCCTCCTTCAGGGTTCCTGCTTCATGAAATAGTCTGCCAGACATTCTGTATAATACAGAAAAAAAAAGTGACTGACAAACTTCCAATATAGGCAGATCTGCCTTTGAAATTTCCTACTTCATAGAAAGGTCTGCTGAATGCTGTGGGCCTGTAGGCTGAAGATGGATGCCCCAACAGTACAGAAGAACTTTGGGTGACTGTCCAGGCAATGAGATGTCTCTGTCCTTTCTAGAGTTTTGAAAGTTGCTTACTTTGTACTTCCTATTTATTTAGGTAATATTATATTCTTCTGCAGTTTTAGATGGGATTGAAGAATTTATAGTTATAGTTTTCCTTAGTCATGATAAAAGATAAAGTAGAAATAAATATTGTAAATGTAATTCTTTCTTGATACCTGCTTTGTTATATGTAATTTTACTATGTTAAAGTTAAAGCCTTCCTTTTTTAATTAAACAGAAAAAGAGAAATGGTGTGGGATTTTTTTTGTTTTTCTGTTGCTTTTATTGAATGAATATAGAAACTGGCATGGCCGGAGTTAGGCAGGGAGAACTAAGCTGAACTGTGAAAGAAAGAAGGTGGAGTCAGAGAGAAATATAGCTCCACCAGAGAAAGCTGCTGGAACTTTAGTGGGTAAGCCACAGCCATGTGGTGATACACAGATTAACAGAAATGGGTTAAATTAATATGTAAGAGTTAGCCAATAAGAAGCTTGAGCTAATGAGCCAAGTTGTGATTTAATTAATACACTTTCTGTGTGATTATTTTGGAGCTAAGCAGCTGGAGACCAACAAGCAAGCAACCCATATATATATAGTGTGTATATATATATACATATATATATATATGTATATATATATGTATGTATAGTCACATCATTGTACCTAAGAGCACTGGCATTTGGGTCACGGTATGAGCTACAGTGTAAAACATCTATGCAGAATCCCTGTATTAGTTTAAGAAAAATCATAATATGCCATATTGGACATAGTGAATTGCAAGTATTGTCAGTAAATAATCCTTTACTAGAGAGTTATGGAAAGTATTTAGGCATACTAGGCTGCATCCAACAGGTATTTCCTGTTCTCTCTGTGGCTTTCAGTGGGTTGGTTCCTGAGGGTTATACAATGATATTCCTGAAAAGGCCACATAGTTAGTATACTGCACATGATGGACATACATGTAATGACTATGGACTTTGGTCACAGTATTTGTCACAGAAACAGAAACCTAAATAAGTTATGTATGGGTCATTTTGTCTATTTCTCTTTTCTAAGGAGCTAAGAATAAATTTTGTACAAATGCTTATTTTCTAAGAAATTCAACTGGTCTTCTTTAAACAACATCAAAGTGTTAACACTTTATGTGTGCTAACAATAAGATTGAAACTGACTGGGTTCAAAGATCCCTGGACAGATGGTAAAGTCATATCTAAGTGCTGCCTGAGGAGCCTAATTTATGGATCAGAAATCTTAGGAAGGAGTTCTCCTTCCATGTGCAAAGACTCCATCACTGAATGAGGGCCTGAATTGAACAACAACATCAAACATTAGAAAAAGTAATTTCCATTCTTTCTATTGGAAATCTGAACTCTGGGTTCTTTAGTCTTGGAAACACAGTTATATGAAGATTTTTAAGTCCCTGTGATAGAGAATCACACTTTTGGATTTTCTGGAATTTGATCCAAACCACAATATCATGGTTATCAAGGGACTTCATGACCTCTAGCTATATGTGTCAATCTCTCTGGAAACACCATATCATAATATATCATCTGTGTTTGTTTGTATAGGTACTAACTTGTACTGGGCCTCTGGAAAAACTGACTAATGCAATACTTAATACTGAAATATTAATACTTTATGTAGATTTCAGTTTTCAAATCAATTTAACCAACCTAACATGCAGTGATATTTAAGGAGAAAAACAAGTACTTCAAATAGTTGAGGAAAGAAGCATTTGTGCCTGAGAGGCATGAGAGAACAGGGGCAAACAGAGCTGTTGTAGCAAAGGGGAGAGGGGAATAAGATGCGATGAGCAGGAAAGGTATACTCTATTTTAGAGGGCTTCAGAATGGAAGGTGTCTAGCCCAATGAAGAACAAAGATAAAAATGTCCCTTTGCTACTGGACAGTGGCAGAGTTCTGATGTCTTCAATGAAGGCACTGAGATCACCTGGATGTGAGAAGGCTGTGTGGATATGTGAGAAGGTTGTGTGGATATGTGAGAAGGCTGTGTGGATATGTGAGAAGGCTGTGTGGATATGTGAGAAGGCTGTGTGGATATGTGAGAAGGCTCTGTGGATATGTGAGAAGGCTGTGTGGATATGTGAGAAGGCTGTGTGGATATGTGAGAAGGCTGTGTGGATATGTGAGAAGGCCTTGTGTGTACATATGTAGGGAGGACAGCTTTGCCTAGTGGACAAGCAAGAGTTTTGGAGACAGCAGGGATACACCTGCCATTGAAGTTAGCTGGACCTTTATTACAGGCTTTGCTGTAGAAATTAACAAGATAGAATGGAGCTTAACTCATATCTTCACAAAACATACAGGGAAGGAAATGAGCCCATTTCAGAAAGATGGCTGTATTCTCCCTGCCTCCATGCTTAGCAGAACACTTGAATGCCCTCTTTATTGCAGCTTTGAATAGCCCCTTCAGTTGTTCATGAGCCCTGTGTTTTATGTGTGGGGCACTTCGGGTCTCCTTCTCCTGGCACAGTGAGCTGCGTACCGCACACTACAGGAGGAGTTGCTGCCAGGAGCATTCCTCTTTTCATAAGTCTTTTAAAATGTCTCACATATCATTTTATGATAACTTCAAAAGGATATTTTTAGGTGACCAGAGTTATCCCCTGAAGATATAACTAATGATATTACTTTCTAATCCTCAAATTTCTGTGGATTCACATTATAATGAAACCCATAAAATCTGTAAGGTTTGTAATGAAAGTAACCCTGGTGTTCTAGTGGGAAAAAAATCCAAATGTCAAGCAAGCTAGTTGGTAAGGCATTACAGTGCAAGTGAGTAAAACTTCCTGAGTTCTTGCAGGAAACCAGTGAGACAGAATTCAAGATATAAGGAGTTTTTATTAGATAAAAATGGTATACAAAGTGTGTATAGAGATATACACGGTGGACAATGCCTTGTCTCTGAGAAATGGGCCAAATCTCCATCGCTGTTTAGGCACTTCAAGATCTCATAAATATCCCGTGAGATATCATCCAGAGGTAACCAGTTTTTCCAAACAAACAAACAAACAAATAAAATCCATGTACAGTTTACATAGCTGAGTGCTAGGGTCCATGAAGGATGCAAAGGCAATATAGCACAGGGGAATTACTTAACATTCGTTTACAGGAAGCAGATATCAAAAGAAGAAAATATATAATGTTATATTAAATTGGAGATGACTGACAGAAAGAAAAATGTGTAGATACTAAGCAAGATAAGTGTGAATTTTGATTGCAGCTAACTATGATCTTCATTTATATTTGACATACAATTTCATTTTATCTATTAAAATGACAATTAAAGTTGTGTTTTTACAGAAAAAAGTCTGAAGTGATCATCTCATTATTGTCCACCTCATCTTAAAAGAATTAAAAGCAATAATATATAAACAACTCTTGCTCACACCATGGTAGGATGCTGAGGATCAGGTTCCAAACGCTGACTGTAATAGCAGAGTTGAGGGTACAGTCCTACACAAACCCAAAGTAACCATGCAAGCCAATTTCATGAAATACATATTGGTGTATTTACTTGAATATATGAATACGGCTTCAGCTCCTTTAAGATACAGTTGCTCTGATGGCATCTAGAAAATGTTCGTTGCTGACATTCTTTCCTTCAATTTGCAATATTTAATCACTCTAGAGTCAAAGGAATTCCAGATCTTCCCAAAAGTAACCAGCTTGGGACTTAGGAGACTATCCTGAAAAGTTCATGTGGATCATCATTCAGACTTTCAACAATGCAGAGGGTACCTTCAGAGAGTTCTGGAGGAGAAAAACAGATGCTCTGGCAATAGTGGTTTGATTTTGTTTTCTTGTAAGAGTAAAATCATTTACACATCATTTCTCTTCCCAAACATCTCTGGGAAGATATAAAGACTTCTCTACCAATGTCTACAGAAAGAGCCCAAAGACATGGGAGTTTCTTTCAACCACAGTATTATTACTGAATTTCCCACCAATGCTTTCCTACAAATAAAGAAGCAGCTCCAAATGTATTTACTCTAAGGAGAAATCTGAGTAAATATTTTTATATCCTTCAATCATAATGACTTGATATATATATGTTTATTTTCCTATTGCCATGTTAAAATCCTCTGCCAAAAGCAACTTAAGGGAGAAACGGTTGATTTTATCTCATAGTTTCAGGTTCCAACCCATCATTGGAGTGAGTCAAAGCAAGCAAGAGCTTGAAAGAGCTGGTCACATTACTTCTGCTGTCAGTGCAGAGAACAATGAGGGAATACGTTGTGTGCCCAACTCACTATCTTTACCTTAATCACTCCAGGTACCCCTGCCTAAGGAAAGGTGCCACCCAGAGCTTATCTGTCTGTCCACCATAATTAACTTGCTCAAGATAATTCCCACCAATACACCAGAGGCCTATATCCCAGGTGGTTCTAGATTTTTCTCAAACTGACCCTTAACACTCTCATGCTAAAGGTCTCCATTTAGAGAAGAATTGAACCTACATTCAGTAACTGATGGAAGCAGATACAATGACCCACAGCAAGCACTGACAAAGCTCTTGGAGCATAGTTGAAGAGAGAGAGGAGGGATCATATGAGCAATGGGGGATCAAGATCATGATTGGGAAAGCCACATAGAGAACTGACTCGGCCTCGTGGGAGATCACAGACTCTGGAGCGACAGTTGGGGATCCTGCACAAGACTGAACTGAGCCCTCTGAATGTGGGAGACAGGCAGCTTTATATGTTGTGGGGAACCAGGACTTATGCTGGGCAAATGAACTGGCTTTTCAGAGTCTATTTCCTATGGTGGGATACCTTGCTCAGCCTTATTACACAGGGAAGGTGCTTGGTCCTGCCTCAACATGGTATACTAGACTCTGTTGACTCCCTAAGGGAGGCCTTACCCTCTCTGAGGAGTTGATAAGGGGTGTGATGGGGGTCAGTGGTAAGTGGCAGAAGGAGAGGGAGGGGGAACTGGGGATAGTATGTAAAATATTAAAAATTTAAATAGAAAAAGAATTGTTTTGAGTTGTCGATTAATGCTAAAAGTACCAATTGTATTCATCTTTCAAGAAAATTATACCCACAGTTTATAATCTTGGGACAGTGGAATAAATTACTATACACGTTCAGAATATGTGTTGCTTGCTCAGAACAGCAAACTACCACAATCCTTAAACAGAGTCATAGGGTCAATCATCTCCATGACAGAGACTGTGTGAGAGGATGACAACGAAGGGACTGTAAGCAATGTAACATATGAGGTATCCGAACCTTTCTAGTGCTAAATTGCCCTCTCAAATGCTCTTGTATAATCTTACAAGACTTTCTTCTAAGAATTTAGTGGTATAGGTTTAAAATTAAACACCATTTGTGGAGAGTCTATGCTTTAGTGTAACAGACATAACTTCTGACTCTTGAAAAATCCCTCAAAAATTATATATGTATGTATATATGTGTGTGTGTTTATGTTGTGAGCATGACTGATTCTGTACATTCATTAAAGGTCATGCTCTCTACAGAAATTGCTAAGGTAATTTTATATCAATATTTTTCCCATTGTTGTGCTTTTGATCAATTGGAGGGTTTTTATTTTAAACGAACAGTCAATCACCTAAGTGGTCAGCATTCTCATGACAACAAGTGTATTACAAAATGCAAACACATTCTTACATTTGATGAAAAAGTTCAGAAAATATTCATCTCTGTTATTGTATTGTAGAATATTTACCATTATAATAGTGTAATCAATGGGAAAATGGGAAGGACTAATGAACTCTGTTCAATCCCAGAGATGTTCAGTTGAGCAAAACTAAGCTACTTCGTTTCATCCCATCAGTATGAAGCACAGAAAAGATAGATTCAGTTTCCAACGATAGAGAACAGAGAGAAGTTGTTTGGGGCCAGAGGTGGTAGTGATTGACTGAAGTGTGTCCTCAAGAAATTTTATGGGTGCAGAAAAGATGTTCTGTCTCTAGGATTCTTGTATTTACAATGAAAAACTGACTGATATATACATGTTCAATTTTAAAAGTAAAAAAATATATTTAAGTACCAAACTTTAAAGTTGATGAGAATACACAGTGCAAAACAAACTCGTGGAGACAGTAGATCATCTAAGATACAAGACAGTTGACATTCATAGTAGCTGTTGCTGTTTGAGTCCCATAAGAGTCAGGTCAAAGGACAGTTTTCATAAGTAATTGAATGAACATGAACATCTTACAAACAACAATGTCAGAAGTATTTTGGATATTCTATACTTTTTTCCAAAATAAAACAAATTTCGGGAAAACAATGCTCAATATCATAGTCATGAAGGATATGATAAAGAGTATATTCAAGCATCAGAGCTACCTATAAATACATTATTAGCAAAAATATCAAAAAAGAAGAAGAAGCAAGTGTTAGTGAAGAGCAAGAACTTGTCATTAAACAGTACTAGTGATGATGTTATTTGATGGAGTAATTTTGGAAATCAGCATGAGAGCTCTTCAAAAAATGCAAAATATAACCCAGTAATTTTTTCCAGGTATATATCTGAATAAATTAACAGTAATCTCCTTTTTAGGTATATATTCAAAGGAAATTAATCCAGACATCTTACTTCTAGCTACATATCTAAAGTGAATGAGATAAACCACTTGTACATTGTTCAAAGTAGCCCAGAGATATAAATGCTCATAATGTTCATTAAAATGAATTATGATATATATATATATATATATATATATAATATGCATGTATAAGAAAGAGAGGGGATCTTAGTCATCTTAATTATTCATTTGTTGATATTTTTGCCCCAAATCCTAGTCGTTTAAGATCTGTTAGCTGTATTTCTCTATTGTTCTATTATAGTAACAATATCAAGGTATTGTCCATATTATACCTTGAGACCGAGTATCTCACTGGACCCAGAGCTACCTTGCCCAGCCTAGTCAGTCTTGAACTCTGGGCTTCTTCCTGCCTTTGTCACCAGCAGTGTAGTTACAGATGCACACCACCAGGACTGGCTCATCCATCTCCCAAGCTCCTAAACACATTCCATTTTTATCTGACAGTTAAACCACAAAAAAGCAGTCAAAACAATCAAATAAAACAAATGTCAAATATGAAAGGAGTTTCCAGGAATTGTGTAGCATGGCTTTGTAGACTAAAGTGTTGAAAATGTATTAAATACAGATTTTTGTAATTAAAAATAAGAGAAAAAGAAAATAAACTTAAGTATGTTATATACCTTTAATATGTTGCAAGGTGTTTTCAGTGCATAAAGCTAGACTATGAAATAATCTGACATTTTAAGATTTCTGAGAGTTCATGAATCATTTTTATGTTGTGAGCACACCCTACAAGGCACAGTTTAGTCTTTCCATCTGTATTTATTTTCACAAATAATCTCCTCCCACACTAAAGACATTTAAATATTTCCCACATGGAATAGCCAAACTGTATTTATTCTAGAATAAAAAGGGAAAAATACAAATTTCATTAGACAGAATCTTATCTGATAGCATATGGACCTTTCTGATTATGTCCTTGATTAGTTATGAAAATTAAAAATCATAATAAATACCAAAAAGCTGATGGTATCAGAAATCTATGACAAGCAGCACCCAGGAAAGAAATTGTGATGTAAATTCAGGGATATAGAGCAGAAACACAGTGATGTAAAATAAAGCAGAACATTCATGAACATTAAAAGCAAACCATATGTGCAGTTTGTCACATGAAAATCAACGTTATAGAAACACAAAGTATTTTTGGTTCATTTTCAGTTTGAACTGTGTCTTCAGTGGTTGAGATCATCAAGGAAAAAAGAAAAAGATATATTAAGATTTGTTGATAATTTAAGGAATATTTATTAACATATAATATAGTTGTATATGCTATATATAATTACATTATATATCAGCCATTCCTATAAATAATCTTATCAGTAATAACACTGATATTCACTTCATTAAGTGTTCCCAGTATAAATGTTATCATTAGTTTGCATCCTACTTGTTATTTCCTGATGACAGACCTACAAAATCTTGATATGTACCATTAGATTCAAGTATTTATGCTTTAAAATATACCACTATGTCAGAAATTACTCTCCTTCCATGATCCTCTTCCATTTTAATTGATAACATACATTATAGTACTATCATTCTATACAGTTAGATTTTTAAAGTATTTGTCAAAAGCCTAATATTGCTGGTATACTTTATCTGTATACTAAATTGAATTGTTTGCCCAGTATGAAGTATTAACAAACATATGTGTTGGCAGTCAGCTGTATGAGAAGTAACTGGATTTCTAATGTCTGGTGATTTTTATTAAATTTATTTTCATATCAGTAATGAACATTTGTCCTTTTAATGTCTTCTGCCCATAAATATTTTAGTTGTCTTTTTCTTGCTAATTCGTTAAGTTCTTCATGTGTTCCAGAGAATAGTAGTGTCATTTAGGATAATTTAAATATTTTCTTTTTATTTGTTATTCATTAACTTTGTTTATTATGCCTTTCTCAAGACAAGCTTTGATTTCATTTTATTTTAATTGAATATATTTAGCCTGTTTTAAGATACTAACAGAAAATTAATTTGGTGTATTGTAGGTCAATTTATTAAAACCTATATTACCAAATTAGTGTGTAATGTATAATATGTATATTTATTTTAGTGTCATCATCTGTTTTGTTATTTTACTTCAGATGTTAGAGTAAGCAGTTGAGTGCTCCTATGCAGCGCCCTGCTGCACTTTCCCTTTGACTTCTGTTTGTTCTTCTCTCAGCCTCTATCCTGAGCTGTGCTCTGCCTCTTCAAGGAGTTTGGTACTATCCTTATGCAGTTACTGCCACATCAATAAGTCTTCTGTTCACATAACCTTGTACTCATGCACAGCTCCCTTATATTAAATCTGTAGCCATATTTTTCTGTCCCACCCACCAGTTTCCAAATAGTCACATGGAGACTTACTATTAATTATACAACTTTGTCCCATAGTTTAGGCTTGTTTCTAAGTAGCTCTTACAATTTAAATTAATCAGTTTTAATTAATCTTCTTTCTGTCTCATGTCTTTACTATTTTTACTCTGTACTGTCCATGATGCTTCTTCTATGTCCCAGCATTTTCTCATGATTCTGCCCTTCTTCTTCCCAGCGATCTCTCTGCCCCTAAAATTCTGCCTAGGTATTTGTCATTCAGTTCTTTGTTAAACCAATCTGAGTGACACATATTCACAGTATACAAAGAGATTATTTCACAACATTTCCCCCTTTGTCTAATAAAAAAGGCTTAAACTTAACATAATAAAACTATAAACAAGTAGAATAATTGACAGATAAGAATTACATTACCAAAGTCTAGTACATTTGTATTAGGTGTATTTGGAGAAAATATTCAATTTTATTATATCTTGATGAATCAAAACGTTGTACATAATTTACCTTCTAATATAATTAATGAAAAGTGCAACTCTAACTACATAGTCTTCAACTCTATCAAAGACCCCAGATGGACATAATATTACCTGAGTAAATAGGAAGTAGAGTGCAAACCACTTCCAAAATGACAGAGATATTTGACTGCCTTAATGGCACCCAAGGATTTTCTGTAACATTGGGGCATCCTAGAGGCCAATGAAGATCTGCCATACTTATCTTTGAATCAGGAATTTTTGAAGGATTGTTCTACCCTCTCTTGAAAAAGATGGGTAGTTGCTTTCTTTTGTGTTCTGCTTGTCCAGTTTGGACAACACATTTTAAGCAGTCAAGGCAAGGGCAGTTTCTTTCCCAAATTGCTACCTTTTGTCGTTAAAATGGTATACTCCATATGGAGGTTCTTTGATGCCTATCATCCTCTCTGAAGTATATTGGTTCTGCCAGGAGCAGAGCTATCTCATTGTCATGGAAATCGCTGTGTTATTAAAACATTTAAATGTATTTTATCTTTTATCATAACTAAGGAAAACTATAACAATCCATTCTTCAACTCCATCAAAGACTCCAGAAGGATATAATATTACGTAAGCAAACAAGAAGTCCAAAGCTCTAGAAATGAAAAAGACATCCGCTGCCTGGACAGACATCTAATGGTGCTACACAGAATATTAGAAATGGGTTAGATCAATATGTAAGAGCTAGCCAATAAGAGGCTGGAACTAATGGGCCAGGCAGTATTTAAAAGAAAAAAAATAAAACATTTAAATGGATTATTCTGTAGATCACTGAAGTATTTCATGGTTATCTGTCCATTTAAAATATAACTCTGTTTGACCTTAAAGGTATTACCTAACATGGATACAAGTTTTATTGTGCTTGATGACAAAATACTAACCTACATTTCTTTATTATCCTAAATAGCTTATAATAATAACTTTCAAGAACTAGAAATTTACATTACATTGTTAAATGTGCTGCATTGGCACAATACCTTAAATGATAGTAAAAATGTATGTCCAGTTATGTTCTAACCAAATAAACTCTTAAATTGTATCAATATATGAAAATATCTTAAATGAGTATAGAAATATATATGAAGTATAGCAAAAATAACCTTAAATTTGTATCAATATATAAAAATTCATACAAATGCAAAATGTTTAAGAATAGTGTTTCCTATTTTAGTTTGAAAATAAGTATAATAATCTACCCTTTCATCTTATTATTTCTATATCCCCATTTTTCTTTTCAGAACAAGATCCTGGTATCTAATAATGTTTGTTCAGTGGTGCAGGACAATTCTGTATTCTGTCAATTATGTTTTAAATAAATGCCGATTGGCCAGTAGCCAGGTAGGAAGTATAGGCAGGACAACTAGATAGGAAGTCAAGGCAGGTCAATGAGAATAGGAGAATTCTGGGAAAGAAGAAGCCCATTCCTCCACAGTCCTGTCCAGACACTGAAGAAGGAAGATGTGACCTACCCTGCTGAAAAAGGTACCAAGCCATGTGGCTAACATAGATAAGAATATTGAGTTAATATACATTATAAGAGATAATAAGAAGCCTGAGCTAATGGGCCAATCAGTTTACATCTAATGTAGATTCTCTGCGTGATTTTCTTTGGGACTTAAAGACTGTGGGAATTGGGCAGGACAGAAACCCCAACAAAAAGGCCCTTATGTTAAGGTTCAGCTTTTTTTTTCTGATTATTACCAATAAAAACTAGTAACCAACCCCTCTTAAATGATGACAAATGTTCATAACCCACTGAATAACCAAAAACCATATACACCACCTCTTGGGGATGTGGGTCTCATGTCCACTAGACTGTTCACTGTTCTCTGCAGCCATCAGCATCTTTAGGAGGCCCTGGAAAAATTGGTCAAGTCCTGAAAGAATTATCTGTATTATTTGTTGTCCAGTCTCTGTGCATTGAAAAAGTGCAAAGCTTATCTGAAGACCTGGCTGAAGTATTCCGTGAGTCTGAGCCATCTTAGCACCCAGTCTTTAAGTTGTCCTTAATATAGAACTCTGAGGAAACCGAAACAGAAGCATTCTGAGAGACTGGATCACCGGGGCTATCCATTTTCATTGGTGCCTGGCTCCCTTGCTCTGAAAACATATAAACTTTAAAAGGTAACATACATATCTGTATTAATACAAATATGGAATGTACTGTGTGCACAAGTCAATTAAAGATGATTTTTTTTGTTTGAATAGGTAAAAGGCAGGTGTTAACTTTATAAGTCTGTTTGGACTGTATTATCAAACTGCATAACCCTCTATCGATGGCATTTGAAAGGATGGCATGTAATAATGCCATGAGGACTCAAACTTACATGCCACCTGTCATATAACCAGTTTTTTGGCTTCCTCCCCCACGTCTGTAGCCAAGAAACTCAGGAAATCTCTACCATCAAATCCAATTTTTATTGATATAGAAGGAATCCACAGCCTTTTATTTACTATGGAAACAACAGCATATCCTCTCCTCCCACTGCACTATATTGTTTAATTTACATTTTGAAGTTAAGACAGTTTTAAAATACATAGCATGGTTTAATTTAGTAGTTTCTGCTGTGGGAAATGATCTTGTACAGTGTGAAGATTTGTCACACATATTGGCTTAATAAAACACTGATTGGCCAGGCAGGAAGTATAGGTGATGAACCAGACTAAGAGAATTCTGGAAAGAGGAAATGCAGAGTCAGTTCCCAGCAAGACCTAGAGGAAACAAAATGAGAATGCCTCATTGATAAAAGTTATCAAGTCAAGTGACTAACACAGGCAAGAATTATGGGTTAATTTAAGTTATAAGAGCTAGTTAATAATATGCCTGAGCTAATGGACCAAACAGTTTATAATTGTTATAAACTTCTGTGTGTTTTGGGAACTGAGTGTGGAACTGGGTGGGACAGAAACTCCATTTACAAGTTTCCATAATCCAGTGTCTCTCAGTAGCTATTGTTCTTTTGTATATAATCATTAAAAATTCAAAGTTAGCAAGATACTATATAGGATCCAGACTTCCTGTGCATTTTTCATCCTTACAACTCTTATATTTTTTTTTACACTTTACTCTCTCTTTAAAGACTTTGTTTTATTGTTTTTAAACTATTTTTTTTTCTTTTACTGTTTATATCCATTTTTTTTTCTTAAGACTGCAGCCATTGTTAAACACATTATAATCTGTTTAAGATTTTTTCATTCTGAACCGTTTCTGTCTGTATGAGGAAATCTTAAACCTGACATGTGGCTGAGCTCATGTGCACTGGTGCCTGACTCCACACCCCTCAGTTCCCTGAGAGCCTAGTCTCATGCAGGCATACCTGCAGGAATCATGTTTACCACCCCAGCTCTGAGACGTTTCTAGGTCCATGCTGCTGTAGGCATTTTTACTTAGTCTCATGCCACTGAATAGAATGCCACCAGTTACTCACAAACCCATATATGTACTCAGTGGCAGGGCCTCTTAACAGAGCAGCACCCTTTGTGTTCTGTTAACACCAAGCTTACCTAAGAGATCACAGTGACCAGGAAACTGCATTTGATCCCATGTCCTGAACATTTTTTCGGCTTTCTTGGGTCTTAAATGGATATAGTGCCTGGACATGGGTGCCATTTTTAGGGAGATTTTTCTGTCCCGCTTGCCAGCTCCAAAATAACCAAATGGAAACTTAATTATAAAGTCCTGGCCTATAGCTTCAGCTTGTTCCACTACTTCTTATAACTTAATCTAACCCATTTCTATTACTTACTTTGTCTGCCTTGTGGGTATTACCTTTACTCTGTACTGCTCATCCAACTTCTTCTGAGTCCTGGTGTCTTCTGATGATTCTGCCCTTCTTCCCACCATTCTTTCTGCCTTGAAAATCCTGCCTAGCTATTGGGCATTTAGCTTTTTATTAAACCAATCAGAATGATACATATTCAGAGTGTACAAAAAGATTAGTCACAACATAAATCTCTCATTTTTAAAGTCAGTTTTGAAGAATATCATTCTGATCAACTTCTCTGAGTTCAACAAACTGAATGTGACTATCATTACCTGCTCAATTCATACAGAGTGACTGGGTGAATAACAAGGCTGGCATCACTCTTCTCTGCATCTCTTCTATTCCTCAATGCATGAAAATATATATGCTTGTTGGTTTAGCTGTTTTCATTGTTTTCTTTTGGTTGGTTGGTTTTAAACAGAGTGACAAAAACCTTACTTAATGATACATGTCCTCAAGTTTTGCTGTGATTGCCATATATTGGTAGTGTGTATGTTGCTTCAAGTTATCAGGCTGCCAACTTACAAGATTCTTAATGGCATGGAGGACTTACTTTGAGAGGAAAGAGATGGGTTGGTTGCAGTTACATTGGTTGCCTTGTGATAAGTAAACCTACCTCACCTGTGAATAAGAAACATCTCTCCTTGAGATGGAGAAGGAACATTGCAGGATGACTCCGCATCATTCTATTCTCTTCCTGGAGAGACCTGGCAACTTTTGAATGACAACCAAAGGTTGCAGGTCAGTCTATGTGCCACAAAAGCAAGAATACAACTGTGACTCTAGGGTTTTTGTGCTCTTGTCTTACCTACTTGTTTCCATTTGTGAGTAGAGTTTGAAAGTGATAATTGTTTAATTGTTCATATTGGCCTTTTTTTAAAAAAATGTAATGTTTTATAATGTTGTCAATCTAAAAAGATAGAGGTAGCCAAGATTATAGAATGCAAAAATAAATAAATAGCCTCCAAGTAATGAGTCCTCTTATCTACCAACAACTCCTCTCTGTTGAAAGTAATCTTAATTGCAATGCATTTCCTTAATGGTTCTGTTAATTAGTTAGGCTGATATGATATCTTTGGATGGTTGAAATAAGGCATTAGTGCTTGCTTTTTCCTAAAAGCTTGTAATGATACAAACATGTGGAAATAATGTTTTTTCAATATTAGGCAATTTAATGAAAACAGTTATAGTTCAATTTCCTTTGAGTTGAGTTCATTTTTTCAACCATATGAAGGCTTAACACAGAGAACGTTACTGACAATCAAGTTCTATTTACATAAATATTCTCAACAAATAGGAAATGTTCCTTAAAATTTCAGCTTCCTTTGATTTTCCGTTATTGATAGTGTTTGGAAAAATCTATCCCCTGGCACAAAGAAATCCAATCATACCAGATTAAAACACATAAAATGCCCGGGTTTATTAGCGGGGTCAGCAGTTGGCAGGTTGGGAATTGGAGTCCAAGCTAGGGCAACTGCCAGGCCAGGGGCTTCCAATCATCCCAGACTTCTTAGATATAGGGGTGTTAGAGGGCTGGGGTGATATCCCCAGCTTAATATTATATTCCAGACTCTTTGGATATAGGGGTGTGACAAGGAACTGAGGTGATATTTATGACCAAACATCCCAGAATGGATGTCAGGAACTGTGATGACACTTCCAATCACACAGGGAAGAAGTTAAAAAAAATCACAAAATCCTGGTGTGGTGGGCGCGGTGGGCTTATGCCTGGACTCCCAATGCTTGGAAGATTCAAACAGGAGGGATACCATAAACTGAAGCCAATACAGAATGAGGAGTGAGTTCCCAGCATGCTTGGGCTACAGAATGCAATTTGTCTTCAACAAATCCACAGAAGGAAAGAAGAGAGGAAGGTGGGGAGAGAGGAAGGGATGAAAGGGGGAAGGTATGAGTAAAGGGAGAGAGAGAGGTTCATGGAAAGAAGGAAGGGAGGACAGGGTGAAGAAAGGGTGATGAGGAGAAATGACAGGAGGAAAGAAAATAGAAGAGGGGGGAAGAAAGGAAAGAAAGGAAAGGCAAATTTTGCAAATATTTTATGTTCTTTTTTTAAGGTCATAGTTTTTTCACAACGATTTCTATTCAGTCAAGAACTGTATATAAGTAATAGGCAATACATAATCCCATCAGCACTCTTCCCTCCTTCCTTTCTTTCCTCTGGTGCTAGGTACTCAACCTACCTGGCGTGTGCTGGACAAAGGCTGTACCTCTGAGCTACTTCTCAGCCCTAGTACTATTTTGCTTCTCTTTAAGGCTGAATAGTGTGGTATCCTTTACTTAAAGACCTAATGGACTACTGAGAAACACACCAGTGCTCTGTGTTTCCTTGCTTATTCAGACTGTGCAGATGCTATTGGAGTACTCTCCTCTCTTGGCAGCCCCTGCCCTTTCTGAAGGGACCATTCCCAGAGACTATCCACAACTATGCACAGCCTTGTGTCTTTTTCTGCAGCTCGATTCTTTCTGTCCTTCTGTTTTCTCTTTCACTCAAACTGAAATCTTAAATATACATCACATCTGTATAGATAAAGCCCTTCATTCCTTAATCAAATTACTTTATTATTTCTTCATTGGTATATAAATTATGAATTTTCCTTTCACTGGATATTTCCAAATTTGGGGCATTATAAAGAGATTTAATCTTCCAAAAGTGGAAATTTAGTACCAAGAATGAAAGGCAGCTCCCAAATTTTTGCACCCACCTTTTATTTCTCTCATTTATTTTTTGATAGCAAATCTGTGCTGATCTCAGGGCTCTCAAGACTCAAAGCTGAAGGGCTCTGTCTCAGGTGTGGTTTTTGTTCTAGAAACAGGATAGCAATCATCAGTATTACTGTGTGGAGGTCTGAAATCCAAGGCTACTTTTGATAAAGGATTGCTTTTAGACAAAGAAGTCATTCTGCAATAGACTTTAAAAAGAAATCATAAGCACATTCCGGTTGGTCTCTCACTAACTTTACAGAAACACTTTAACCCAAAAGCACCCAAAGTAAGGGCCATGAGCCCACAGTATCAGAGCCCATTGGACTGATGGATAAGTTTTGCCCACTAGTTCATTGGTATATGATTGTGAAGGGGAATTCCTAGAAAGAAGCTTTGACAGAAAAGACTGAGTGACTGATTAGAGCTTCAATGATGCATAGACATGGGGATCTTCCAAATCCAAAACCAAATTACCTAGGGATATGCTGAGCGTTTTAGCAGCTATTTGTATGTGAACTAACATTTTTGTGACCACTAGGTAATTCCTTTGAAATGTATGAAGAGTCCTCTAATTCCTACCAAGCAAATAACTAAGAGTGTTGTCAGATAGCGTCTGAGGCCAGTAGTAGAGTTTTCCCCACTTTACTGTAAACTATCTACCCAGTAGACCCCCCAGTGCACTGGGAAATTTTCATGGCTTTCTATATTCTAGTACTATCCAAAGTTCATGAAATTGCTACCTTGCTGAAACTTGGTATTTTGGAGAAAAAATAAATCCACGCTCCCAGGCCACATTTGTTCATGGTGAGAACTATTATTTCCCTCTACGAAGAAGTGCTTGTTGTCCTCACAGCAGCCCTATCAGTTACGGTGATGAAGGCTGAAGTTTTCAGGATTGCATGAGCAATGATATCATCTTTCGGCCATTGCATTACACAATATTTGGTTTCTTCCCTCAGGTATCATAGTAGTGTGTCAGGAGGGTAGACATGGAGATTATCACATGAAATAAACAGGTAGGTGAGGAAGACCTGAAAGCCTCCCAACCTGAGCTATAAATACCAAACCAGTCCATGTGTGAGAACAGCATCACGATATCTCAGGAGGGACCTATTATGTAAACAACCTACTTGATCACTAGTATCAAGGCTAAATATTTAAAGTTTGTTCTCCTTTCAAGCTTATTAGCCTTTCTATACTCAGGGATGCCTTTCTTTTTCCATTCATACCACTCTCCTTGTGTCCCTGATCCAATTATTTGTTCTGACACACAAGAACCTAGAAATTTCAGCTGTTGCTTTCCAAACTCGGATTCATGGCTATCACAGCAGGTGTGAAGCTGGCACCCAGCATGACTGATTTAATCAATTCCGGCAAAGTTTTTCTGGCGATGCTGCTGATGGAGACCCGAAGACACCCTTGAGGAACCATCGTTTCCTGACTACCACATGGAAAATTACCTGGAATGTCTAAAATCTGACATTTGGAACTTGTCCTAAAATGTTATGGTGTCTGAGCATAATTATTGCAAGTATGTCTCAAATGCTACCTCTAAAGAATGGATTCCATGTGATCCTGATGTATATTCAAGGCTAAGAGTGTGCGGTGAGAAAATAAGTCAGATTGAGAGCAACAATTTCCCCTGTAGGAAGAGGATTATTTTCTTGAAAACTACTAAGAATGGGAAGCAGAACTCATCTGAAGCTGCTTCTACCTATCATGCCCCTCCAAGAAACAGTGCAAGAAGAAAAATCAATGAGGTACATTATCCAGCATTATCTAGGTCAAAACCATATATCAAAACCCCAGGTACTCTGTAGAATACAACTTAATAAGCAACTTTCAGCAATATTGAAACTTTTCCAGCTGGGACTCTGGTGCAAATATAACACCATGTTCACTTTTGATAAAGACATGAATATGAGTCACAACATAAACCTTAGTCCTAGGCTTGCATCTTGAACTGATTTGGGATAGGAATGCAGGCATATTCATTGTGTTAGTATTCTGAAATTAATAGCAAACATTGCCTAGCATTGAGATGTTATTTCTGGAATCAGACACCTTACCCACTATGCCACATGGCCCTTCAAGATGTTATTTCCAAAGCCAAGAGAAGTCAGAAGCATGACTTTGGGGTGCAGAAAGAGTTATTATATTATTAGTGTTGGGAGATCAGCAGCCTCTCCCATTTGTCTTCCAGTCTGCAAGGAGCCCATCATCTTTGGTCTTCTCTGTGTGTATGATCGTTAGATGTTTTCCATCAGAATGAGCACCAGGTCTTTAAGTTGCTTTGTTCCACTTACTAGTCCGCACAGTTCTAAAGCTCCTCAAATGCCACAAGTTCCCTTCATCCCATCTCTCAGCTTCCCCACGGAATGTGTAAGTGACAAGAAACTGGGAAATACAGATGGCATAATTATATATTTTGTAGTTGATTAATCAGTACAAAACATTAATCACATTTTGTATAACAATACATAATCAAATTCTTTATAGTTGAAATTAAGTTTCTTTTTGATAGGGAATGCATTCCCCTAGGGTATTGATGGGGGTTTCAGCATCTGTTTGGTTCCCATTCCACATCTGCATTTGAGTTTCATCTGCTGCAGGGCTTAGTAACATGTAGCTTAAAGGTTGCTTTATGACTGCACTTGTACTTGATAATAGAGGAATTTGTTGAGAAGGAAATATTTGCACAAGTTAGATGCTCCACGTCTACATTTTCCAGGCTATAACTTGTATATTTAATCAAAACTATTAAATTTTGTTTTCCCAAGTGTAAACCCACTGAAATAAAAAAAAATCAGATATTCACTTTTACTTCTGAACTATTAAAATAAATACTTCATCTTGCAATTTGATTTATATAATTGTGAAGCAAAGCTCTAACATATAATACATAAATGTTTCTTAGTAAAATGCCTGTCTTTAACATTTTAAACTATTTATGTATAGATACAAATTATTTTGAGTATATATAATTATATTTACAATTTTAAATAATAATTAAAATGTGTGTGAAAGAATACACAGTCTTTTTTATATATTTTTTAAAAAAGGGAAAACAAATTATCTTTTTTTCATTTTACATTTCCAACACCCTCCCCTCCTCCTATTCCCTCCATTTATCCCCCCACAACACCTGCCATCTACTCTACAGAAAGGGTAAGGCACATTGCTTAGAGGAAGGTCCAAGGCTCTCCTTACTATATCTAGGCTACGCAAGGTATCCTTTAAAGAGAATGTGCTCCCAATGAAGCCAGTACAAGCTGTAGGGATAAATCCTGGTGCCACTGACAGTGGCCCCTCAGTCTGCCCCAGCCATACAACATTCAGAGGGACTTGTTTTGATCTATGTTGTTTCCTGTTCTCTCTGACTGGAGTTGGTGAGCTCCCATTAGCTCAGGTAGACTGTTTCAGTGGGTGTACCTATCATGGTCTTGATTTTTTTGTTCATATTCTCACTCCTCCCCCTCTTCCACTCTTTGGGAGGTCAGTCCAGTGCTCTGATGCAGGTCTCTTCTTCTGTTCTCATTATCTATTGGATGAAAGTTCTATGGTGATATTTAAGATATTCATCAGTCTGACTACAGGGCAAGGCTAGTTCAGGCACCACCTCCTCTGTTGCTTAGAATTTTCACTGGGGTCATCCTTGTGGACTCCTGGGAATTTCTCTAGAGTCAGGTTTCTCTCTAGCCTCATAATGGCTCCCTCAATCAAAATATCTCTTTCGTTTTTTCTCATCTCTGTTCTTCCTCCATCTCAACTTCCCATTCCCTCAAGTTCTCCTCCCTCTTCCCTTCTCCCATCCTCTTCTCCTACCATGCTCCCTACTCCCTGATCCCCATGCTCCCAATTCTGTCAAGCAATCTTGTCTGTTTCCCCTTTCCAGGAGGATCTATATATGTTTTTATTAGGGTTCACCTTGTTACCTAGCTTCTTCTAGGGTCATGAACTATAGGCTCAATATCCTTTGCTTTACAGCTAGTAATCACACGAGTGGGTACATACCATGTTCATTTTTCTGCGTCTGAGTTATCTCACTCAGGATGATTTTTTTTCTAGTTCTATCCATTTGCATGCAAATTTCAAGATGTCATTTTTTTTTCCGCTGAGTAGTACTCTAATGTGTAAATGTGCTGCATTTTCTTTATCTATTCTTTGGTTAAGGGGCAACTAGGTTGTTTCCAGGTTCTGGCTATTACATATAATGCTACTATGAACGTAGTTGGACAAATGACCTTGTAGTATGATTGAGCAACTTTTGGGTATATGCCTAAGAGTTATATTGCTGGTTCCAGAGGTCGGTTGATTGCCAATTTTCTGAGAAACCACCATACTAATTTCCAGAGTGGGTTGTACAGGTTTGCATTTTCACCAGAAATGGAGGAGTATTCTCCTTACTCCAAATCCTCTCCAGCATTAGATATCATTAATATTTTTGGTCTTAGCCATTCTTACTGGTATAAAATGGCTCAGCGTCATTGTGATTCACATTTCCCTGATGGCTAAGGATTTTGAACATTTCTTTTAGTGTCTTTGGCCATTTGAGATTATGCTGTGGAGAATTCTCTGTTCAGTTCTATTTTTTAATTGGATTATTTGGAATTTTGATGTCAAGTTTCTTGAGTTCTTTATATATTTTGGAGATCAGTCCTCTGTCTGATGTAGGGCTGGTGAAGACCTTTTCCCATCCAGTAGGAGGCCTTTTTGTCTTATTGAATGTGTCCTTTGTTTTATAGAAGCTGCTCAATTTTAGGAGGTCACATTTATTTATTGTTGCTCTCAGTGTCTGTGCTACTGGAGTTATATTTAGGAACCAGTCTCCTGCACCCATGCATTGAAGGCTACGTCCCACTTTCTCTTCTATCACGTTCAGTGTAGTTGATTTATATTGAGATCTTTGATCCATTTGGACTTGAGTTTTGTGCATGGGAATATATGTGGGTCTATTTACATTCTTCTACAGGTTGACATCCAATTATGCACCATTTGTTCAAGACGCTTTCCTTTTTTTTTATAGTATATTTTTAGCTTCTTTGTCAAAAATCAGGTGTTCATAGGTGTGTGGATTAATATCCGGGTCTTTGATTCAATTCCATTGGTCAACCTCTCTGTTTTTATGCCAATACCAATCTGCTTTCATTACTGTAGCTCTATAATGGAGCTTGATGTCAATGATAGTGATGACTCTGGTAGTTCCTTTATTGTACAGGATTGTTTTGGATATATGGGGATTTTTTATGGTTTTCCATATGAAGGTCAGAATTATTTGTTCAAGATCTGTGAAAAATTGTGTTGGGATTTTCACAGTGATTGCATTTAATCTATAGATTGCTTTTGGTAGGATTGCCATTTTTATTATGCTGATTCTACCTATCAAAGAGCATGGGAGATCTTTCCATATTCTGATATCTTCTTCAATTTCTTTCTTCAAAGACTTAAAGTTTTGTTGAACAGGCCTTTCACTACTTTGGTTAGTGATACCCCAAAATATTTTAGGTTATTTGTGGCTATTTATTGTAAAAGGTTATGCTTCACTGATATTTTTTCTCAGCTTCTTTATCATTTGTATATAGGAGGGCTACTGATTTTTTTTTAGTTGATCTTGCATTCTGCCCCATTACTGAAGGTATTCATCAGTTATAAAAATTACCTAGTAGAAATTTTGCACTTATGTATAGTATCATATCCTCTACTAATAGCAAAATTTGACTTCTTCCTTTCTAATTTGAATCTCTTTGATTTCCTTTTGTTGCCTTATTGCTGTAGTCAGAATTTCAAGAACTCTGCTGAATAGATATAGAGAGAGTGGACAGCCTTGTCTTGTTCCTGATTTTAGTGGAATCACTTTGAGTTTCACTCCATTTAATTTGATAATGGCTCTCAGCTTGCTGTATATTGTTTTTATTGTGTTTAGATATGTTTCTTGTATCCCTTATCCCTCCAAGTTTTTATCATAAAGGAGTGTTGGATTTTGTCAAATAATTTTTCACCATCTAATATGATGATCATTTTTTTTTCTTTCAGTATATTTATAAGATTTTCATATGTTGAACCATTGCTACATCTCTGGGATGAAGCCGACTTGATCATGGTAAATGATTATTTTTATGTGTTCTTGGATTCAGGTTGCCAATATTTTATTGAGTATTTTTTGCATTTATTTTCATGAGTTAGATTGGTCTGTAATTCTCTTTCTTGGTTGAGTCTTAATGTGGTTTTTGGTATCAGGTTAACTGTAGCCTCACAAAAAGAGTTTGGCAATGTTCTTCTGTTTCTATCATATGGAACACTTTGAAGAGTATAGGTATTAGCTCTTCTTTGAAGTTCTGGTAGAATTCTGCACTGAAACCATCCAGCCCTGGGCTTATTTTTGGTTCAGAGGCTTTTGATGACAGCTTCTATTTCCTCAGAGTTTATAGATCGATTTCAATTGTCCACCTGGTGTTGATTTAATTTTGGCATGTAGTACCTATCCAGACAATAGTCCATTTCTTTTACATTTTCTCATTTTGTGTAGTACAGGGTTTTGTAGTATGACCTAATGATTCTCTGGGTTTCCAAAGTGCCTAGTGTTATGTACTCCTTTCCATTTCTGATTTTGTTAATTTGGGTGTGTTCTCTCTGCCTTTTGATTAGTTTGGATAAGGGTTTGTCTATCTTGTTGCTTTTTCTCAAAGAACCAGCTCTGTTTCCTTGATTCTTTGTATTGTTTTCTTTGTTTCTATTTCTTTGGTTTCGGCCCTCAATTTGATTATTTCCTGTCTTCTACTCCTCCTGGGTAAGACTGCTTCTTTTTGTTTTAGTGTTTCCAGATGTTCTGTTAAGCCAATACTTGTGAGCTTTCTCCACTTTCTTTATGTAGGCACCGAGAGTTACGAATTTTCCTCTTAGCACTGCTTTCATAGTTTCCCATAGGTTTGGGTACATTGTTTCTTTTTTTCCTGTTAAATTCTAGGAAGTCTTTAATTTCTTTATTTCTTCCTTGACCCAGGGGTGGTTCAATAGAGCACTGTTTAATTTCCATGTGTTAGTGTTGCTGTTGAATTCTAATTTTAAACCATGGTGATCTGACAAGATACAGGAAGTTATGTCAATATATATATTGTATCTGTGAAGGTTTGCTTTGTTACCAAGTATGTGGTTAATTTAAGAGAAGGTTCCATGAGATTGGTAGAAGAAGGTATATTCTTTTGTGTTTGGGTGAAATGTTCTGTAGATGTCTGTTAATTTCATTTGGGTCATGATGTTAGTTAGTTCTCTTATTTATCTGTTAGGCTTCTGTCTCTTTGACCTGTCCATTGGAGAGTGGGGTGTTACATCACCCTGTTGTATTACTATGTACGAGAAGCACTGTGTTTCTTGGTTACAATCATTTACCTCTTAGGTAAAGTTTAATTTACACATAGTTCTGCTATAATGTTTCTACACAGAATTAAAGAACAGGCACTGTTCTCAAGTTTGTAATGACTCTTTAGCACTGCCTAAGAACAGAAATGTGAATAAGGGGATTTTTCAATGCAACATATGAATGATAAAATGGATGTTTAAATTTTCCTTATGTGTGCTGAACCAAATGCAGAATGATTACATAGCTGGTCATTTGAACCCAAGGAGAACCCCACATGATGGTGTGACTCTGACCCAAATCTGTTGGTCATACATGAACATATTTTCCATAACATGGAAACATACATGTGTATCACAGGTGGTATAGATAGACATATGCAAATATCTCAGGTACTGCCCTTAAACTGAGATAGCATCATTTCACTGAGGGTGAGGAAGAGGTACTGAAGGGTAATGTGACTATTGGATAGATAAGGGAAGTTTTGGTGATAGCTTCGGAGAAAAGTAATGGGGACCATGACTTGTTCACACAGAAAATGAGAAGGAAAACCTGACCAGTTTACCTCTCGTGGGCTCCTGTGTGCAGGTGTGTGTGTGGGGGGTCACATTTCAATAGAGTGTCCATATGTTTTGCAATTATTGATATTTGTGTATAATGTTCTGTAAGAGAACCTAACTTGTGTGAGTGTTTTTTGCCATATTTTGCCTCTTAGGTGGTTTGTCCTTAATACTTTTTGTCCTGAAGACCTAAGTGTTGTGGAACTTAATTACTTACAAAAGACAGTTGGAAAATCTGGCACTCCTACTTACTACTTGTCCACTGAACAGCCTTCCAGCAGCCTGTAGCCTTCAGTTCCAAGAGGCCATTCAGCCACTTGTCCCAGTACCTTTGCAGCCTAATGATATTGGAACCAGATTCCTCCCTATTTCACATTCAGTCAGTACCAGCGTGCATGGGAAAGGTAAGCAGGAAAACTTGATAAGCCTGCCTTTGAACAAAGAATGTGTTAGTCTGTGTTAGGCACCAGGATGGGACTGGCTCCATGAAGCACATTAAGGCTCTGAAAAGTTGTATACAAATTACACGACTGGCATCCTGTCAATAGGAACTCCAGGGAGAGGATCAAACAGAGCTGTTTCTTTTGAAGTATGGATGGAGGTATGGGCAAAGGTGTTATATTTTACTTTTCTATCTACAGTAAACCCCAAAGCCTTATTCCAACAAGAATGGAACCTGGTATCTGAACACAGCAGAACACTATTTCTTAGCAGTAGACACATTCCAAGGACGAACACAAAAGCTGGATTTGTGAAAATCCATTCATGAGGTCTTTATTGTAAATTTTTCCATCACTGGAATGGTGTTGGCTGGAGGGCTTATAGATCTTCAAGCTTGTTTCTTTTTGACTTGCTTTTTCAAAGGCTTTTGAACTTTCCTTTTAAATGGTCAGATTATCCATCCTAAAGACATTTGAATTGAAAAATATTACTATAATTTGGCAAATCACTAGATATAAGAGAGAATAAGCAATAAATTGCATTTCTTTAGAATTTGTATAATTGGAAAATGTAAAAAAATAAATTAATACGCTATGCAGTTCCAAAGTTTGAACATTAATCTTTTGAAATAAATAATATGCAAGCATCTTATGCACAAAATTATAAATCATAAGTGGAAAATATATTTTATGAAATGAATTCACATTTCTTATAGACAGGAGAAGGCAATATTAAAATAGGCTACTTCCCCAACCACCTGCATGCTCAACACAGTTCTAACGAAAGGCCAAAATGTACTCTTTTTATTTTTAGTGGTATAATTAGATTTTAAATTATGTGTGCAAAAGAAGAATTCAATAACAAATGATAAGCTTTAAGTGAAAAAAATAAGCACAACATTACTAGGTATCTGGACCTCATAAAATACAAGGGGGAAAGCTTAAAGGGCCAGACTTAGAATCATGTCTTCAGGGACATACATTAGTTACTAGATAAGCTACTGGATAGTAGAGGACAAGGCAAACAGTGTAAGAGTTTTGTAAGGGCAATCACTTAACCTATACCGTAAAAACTTACTTGGATCTCTACTTCATACTGTTGACTGTGTAAAATTTATTTAGAAGCTTACATATCTAGGTTATTAAAAAAGGACAAAAATAACCTGGAATAGCTTTGGGCATCTTTTAATAAAATTTAATAATTTAATAAAATTATTTTTCTAAACATAGCTAGATGAATGTGAGCCAAAGGGATAGAGCAATCATTCAGTAGACGACTACTGGATTAGCATACACAGGCCCAGGAGTCAATCTTAAGGAGCACAGAAAGCACACTAAGATAAACTATAAAGGACTGCTAATTACATGAGAATATATTGACATGGGGAAGAGAAACTTTATCTAAAATGTGAATGAGCAAAGAAAAAGATGTTACCCAAATTGAGAGAAAATAACACTCATTTCTGAAATAAGGTGTAGAATAAATAAATGTAAGTAAATATTTGTGTAGCCCTGGTAAGTGTGACATTATCTCTTTGACAATTTTTTTTATTTTTCATTATGAAGATATTCTCATACTTGAGACCAAGTCCTTTCATTTCTATCTATGTATTTCAAAGAAGTCTTCACATGTGCACATGTTAATGGGAAGACACATTCCAGAATGTTCTTGCCAGTACTGTTTATATCAACAATAGCAGCATATAATCATTAAGATACTGTATAGCAGCCTTTTTCTTTTGGGCAACCAATCAGCTCCCTAATCAAGACATGGAGGCTTTTTATTAGTCATGAATTCTCAGGCATATCTTAGTTCTTATTTTAATCTGTCTCTTTATCTACATTTTGCCTTTCTTTCTGTATATCTGTCTTTCCTGCTGTCTCTATGTCTGGCTGGTGACAGCTACCTGACTTCTGACCCCAGGCAGATCCCTCTCTTTCCCCGCCCATTCTCTTCTCTCTTCTTTCTTCTCTCTCTAGATTTCTCCCCCTTATTTATTCATTCTGCCATCAGCCCCACCTCCCCTCTCCTGCCTAGCTATTGGCCATTTGGTTTTTTATTAGATCAATCAGGTGCCTTAGATAGGAAAGGTAAAACAAATGCAGTACATCTTTATGTAATTAAACACACATCCTTATATCATTAAACAAATGCAGTACCAACAAATGTAACACACCTTTCCACAGTAATATTCCACAGCATAAACAAATGTAACACATCTTTAAAGTAATTTCTACAACACTGCATTTGTCTTTTCACAATATGATGAAATCATTATCTTATATGCATAGAATTTAATGTTCTAAAACAATGAAAGTAAATGAACCAAAGCTATGGAGCTATTTCATCAATATAGAATATTCCTATCCATCTTTCTGCCTATTAGTATTAATGTGCAGACCCACATGTTCATTTGTCTGCATGAATACCATGTGTCTATCTCTGCATACATAGATCACTGTATCTTGTGGATAGGAACTTCAGTTTGAGAACACTCCTCGTCTATTGTTAGAATAGAGAAAGGGAAAGCAATTTCTGGTGGTGAACATTTCTATTTTCAAGGTCTGCATGAGAATCTCCACACAGTCATGGCATTAACCCCCTTTCTTTCTGTTGATTCCCCCAGGACCTCAGAGACCACATTGTCATGATTGGGAAACAGTCTTGTTGCTAATAAGAAGCCCTAAATCCAATATGAATTCTGTTTTGCTGTGCTAACCCTGTCTACCATAAATCTTTTATGTATGCCAGACTGGATGCTTGGTCCTCCAAAGAGATATTTTAATGTTCTTGAGGTCCTCTCCTTTTCTTTCTTAAAGAGTGTATCCAAACTGAAATTTTATAAATTCAAAGAGATGAAAAGTGGTAATATTGACAGGCCATTCTGTCAGTTACTGCTTGTTCACATAGTCAGTCATTTACTCACTCAGTGACACACCGGAGACCCAGCTCAAACACAGTAGGTGTGGACTTTTGGACAAAAAAAAAAAACGTGAGTGAAGGTTGGCAGAAACTTGTCATGACTTGGGGTTGAAAGTTTAAACTGTAATCGTACAGCAGCAAAAGGGGTATCTTATTTCTTACTTTTGAACATGGAGTGGACACAAACACATTATTTGCTGCCTTAGTCCATGGCAGGTAGCCTAGATGACCCTACCCATTACAAGCAGCTCCCCAGCAGATAAACTCCAAACTAGAAATTTACTCACAGGATATTTACTGAAGAGTACCAATGGGAATTATGACTTTAAGGGAATAAGGAGAACAGTATTTGACTGAAAGAGAAATTAAGTTTGAAATGCATTCAGCAGGGTCCCTATCAACCTCTTGGGGAATTCTATAACAAAATGGGTCTACAGAATTGGCCTGCTTTGAGATACTAAGAGTGTCCTTTGCCACTGAAGCATGGTTGGGGTTTGTGTAGTCCTGACAAGGACACTAACAGTGAAGGATAGACTCCATAAAAAGATAGTTTTCAAAAGGAAGTGTCCTTTAGGCATATGGGAAAATAAGGATCATCATGGAGAAGGAATAACTGGGCACATTATATCATTCACACAGGGCAGTTTAATAATCTTATAAGTTTAGAAAAATCACAAAGCTAAAAGGCACTATCGAAATATTTTGCATAAATATATTTTTTATTCTTGACATGTATGAATGTCTCTGCTTTCCTTTAGAAATGAAATTGCCATTACATCCCCTTTTCCTTTGTTTCACATTATATAAAAAGATGGTAATGATATAAGTTCATATGAGTGTCTGATGGAGGTAAGAATGAACATGTCGTCTTAGTTTCCATCCCCTATACTGAAAAAAATAGCAATACATTCATATTTACATATTAGAGGTAACTATTAAAGCATTACATTCTTAACTATAAAACTATAGACAGAGAGGCATGTATTGGCCTACTTTAAAGAAAGAAGAAAAGAAAGAAGAAGAGGAGGAAAAGAAGAAATAAAGAGAAATTGGTTTTCCTTGATATCTATAAAGATTTGACCTCAGATCATCAACAGATAATAGGTAGAAATGGATGCTATAACCCCTTACGTAAACCAATGACTGTCTGCATAAAATCCCTATTATCTTTCTATTATGTCAAATAATCTGAATTTACTTCACTAGTGATGCTCACAAGTGTATGCTACATGGCTTAGGAAACAGTAATGAGAAAAATTACGTGTGTCACTCTATGGAGGCCCAACTCCTTCTATTTATTGTGCTTTTTGATTTTCTTCTGAAATGGCATCAATCAATAATTAACCAATTCCAATGATACTGAATCTATAAATGGGATAAGGGTGCAAGTAGGCAGCTAAACACAGTGGCACACACAAAAAAATCTATTCTGTTAATGTTAATTACCAATGTATAGAGTTTCAAAAATCTTCCATGCACTTTACTACTGCCTTCTTCAAATCTCATAGACAAAACAATTTGAAGAGTGTTTCAAATACTAGCAAGATATACCCTAAATCCTATGGTTGATTTCGTTAACTGTGACACAAATTTCAAATCTGAAACAAAAAAATAAACTCTTCAGTAATTCTTTCTCTACTAACACCAAGCAAAAATAGAAAATCTTCTCTACTACACCAAAATGTATTGTTCAGTGGTCATCAGGAAAACTTCATGTCATTAAAGGGTCACAGGAAAGGAACCTGAGAAAGTTGAAAATTGAGAAGAAAAGAACTCTGTCTGCCTCCCCAAGGAGCCCATAAGAATCAGAATTGTCTGAAATAGACCGTAATTTAGCAAGTTCTTTCTATGACTCTACCCCACCTTTCTTCCATGGTGCCTCCAAAGAGAAAAGGGCAGAGGACAGTGGTCTTGCCTTGTTCCCAGAGGGAAGAAATGTTATCCAAGTATATAGAGAGTAGTGTGAACAAATAACCTGCTGCCAAAAATCTTTGCTTCCAGATCAAACTTGTCACAAATCCAGCAATTTGTCTACAGAGCACACAAATTCTGTCTGCAGGTTTTCATTTGCTTAAAAACATTCTCAATTCATAAAGGACCTATGTTCAGAAATATTTAAATGAGTAAACATAGATGGTGGCCTGACTCTAATGCTATCGTTCAAGAGGTAAAGGGAAGGATATTTCTGCACCATGAAATTGTCTCAAAAAGACAAAAACAAAACAAAAATAAACAAACCAAGTAGTATTATTTCCTTTAATTAATCTCCTTTGTTGCAATGGTTTCAGCCATGAACCTATCACTGGAATAGGGAAAGAGCTAATAAGGCATTTTTCTCCTAGACCACCATTTTGGGCAAAAATTAATTTTGATTTTTTTCTCTTTATATTGAAAATTCCTAAATGACAGAGTCATGTCTTTAGAACATGTATTATATTTTTCTGAAGTAATATATATGATCAATAATTATTTATTAAAATGGATGGATATATTTCATTTTCTATATCAAATGCATCATTGATACTTGTGCTGAAATGTTTCATAGCTTTTTTATTTAATTCAGCCTATACCAGTTGAATTACCAGTCATCCTCTATACCACAACCCTGAAATTCCCATTGACTTCATCAGTACAAGTGATAACCTACCCTTCAAAGACATGAGATGCCAATTCAGGAGCTGTTCAAATCTTCACACCTACCTCATTTTCTTTCTCTCTATTGAGTTTGTATGCTGGAACTTTAAAATGGATCTGTATCCCTACCACCTATCCTAACATTGATTCATATTGTCCAGTTCCAGAGAAATGCCCAAGGTTTATTTCTTTATGTTCTTATTTACTTATGTGTGCATGTGCTGTGTGTGATGCATGCTTTTCAGTGTGCAGATGCATAAGGCCAGATCCACACATGCAGATACTGGAACAAGACTTTACCTCCTCTGTTACTCTCCATTTTCGTGCTTTGAGACAGAGTCTTTCTGAACCTGAAGCTAATCACTTTCACCTAGGGGTCCAGCTGCATTCTGTATTTCATGGAAAGCTTTATGGGGACATGTGGCCAAGCTTTTATAGAGATTCTAGTGATTTAAACTAAAGTTCTTCCAACTCTAGCACTCTTATCCACAGAGCCATCTTCCAGGCCCAGTGCCAGTTCTGATATATATATATATATATATATATATATATATATATATATATATATATATATATATATATATAATGTATTTTATATATTGTTCTTTACCTTCCTCCCAACCTGAACCTCCTCACAAAATATGCTCAGACACGGGATGGGTATGCAACTTAGTTGTTACTGTGTCTTCCTAGTATGCAGAAGGCTCTGAGTTCTACCCCTAGTCTTGCATAATCCAGGTGTGGTGGTCCATAAATAGGGAGTTGGAGGCAGAAGATTCAAAAGTTCAAGACCACACATTCAGTTACATAGTGAGAGTAAGGGCTACTTGAGGCTGTATGTATAGTCAATGTAGTTCCTATGATGCTTCTCAATAATAACTGCTTAAAATGTGGAGCATTTTCCTGTTGAAGTCTCAGTTGATGTAACTGTACTTCTTCCAGAAATTTATGTAGACACGGGTTCCTCCCAGCCATGTTTCAACATGCGGAGCAGATCAACCCTCTTGCCAACTGCTTCTGTCTTCCAGCATTACTCTTCCGCATAGCAGCCATGACTGTATTGTATTGTTGCTTACATATGTTTCTATTTGTCTGCATTGCTAGGTAACAATATTTGTGAGAGTATAGCACTGGCCTTTTGTGTACTGACATTCTCCAGTCTTAAACAATGAAATAATGTCCAACAAAGAATACATACTCAGTCAATATTTTTTCCATGAGGAGATGAATGAAAAGGCATCTGAATTACTGGATTCAGAAAGCTTATGTAAAATAAAATACATTTTATATTGTGTCTTGAGACCTAATCCCAACTTATATATGCAAATGTTTAAAGTATGGGATGAAATTACTTGAAACTTAAATACTTCTGGTTCCAATGTTTCTGATAGGCAATGTTCAGCCCATGTGGATGTCAATTAGGAAATAACCATGGTGATATAATAGATCCTAAGTAGAGTGGTATCTGATTAATTTAGGGAGTATCGTTGGGGAAGATGTCTATACAGTGTCATGGTTAAATTTTTACCTAAAGTATAACACAAGTTTACATCCTGCAAATGAAAAGGCAAGAAGAAGTCCAAATATACAGAGGAAAAAGAGAGGTAGACCATCCAGACACCCAGTGTGTCTGTCTGAGAGCAGGGAATTGTTGTCCTCAAAGTTGGTGAATTCTGTATAGGGACAGGGGATGAGACTGTTAGACAGAAATGACAGTATTCATTCTTTGCTGTAACTGTGGTTCTTTGTCAACAATGTGATTAGAGGCAGAGGACACCTTCTACAACATTCTTGTTTGTTATCATGTTCCTTCTGGGCCTCATCCTCGGTCACAAAGCACCTGTATCTTTAATAACTGCAAAGAAGGGACACACACACACACACACACACACACACACACACACACACACCACTGATACCATCAAATCTCTAAGCCAGATGAGAACAGTTTGCACAAAAGGCAAGTCACTTTAGACAGAGACCAACTCCATGAGCACATAGGAGGAAGACTTGGGAAAAAAAGGGGGAATTAGTTGGAGGAGAAAAAGATAAAAGAGGATAAGAGGTGAGGTGATGTTCGTCAAGGAACATTATACCAAATGATGAAATTGCTAAGGAATAAATAAGGTTAAACAAATTATCAATGTGATTCTCCTATCCCTATGGATAAAAAAGAGACTGAACAATCTTAAGTCCTCTTGGGCCCTTGTGGTGCAGCTGCTGTTTCTCATTTTGTTGTTTGGAGTTTGGCCATTTGGTAGTAAATTTAGTTTGACATATGTTGAGAACTGGGAAATTAGGAAATGAAGCAATCCAGCAGAGAATCCATCAAACCAGCATGTAAGGTGCTGATGATTTTAATCATCATTCCAAAAATTTTATAATAATTCCAATTTAGATTAATGATAAGATCCAGTTGCACTGAATACCAAAGAAATTTAGGATAAACAGTTTTAAGAAATAGCAAAAAAAAAAAAAGCCTCAAAACCAATAAATCTTCATTAAACAACCTAGAATGTAGTAATAAGGCACATAAAATGTTTTCTTAATTAAGGCTTTAGCTTTTCACTTGGGTTATTTGAGATAATTATTATTGCATTCAGAGCTTTGTATTATTTTAAAAATATTTCAAGAGTAAACATTTTCTTTAGATTTTTATTCTCAAGGTATTCAAATAGACAATTATCTTAACAACTATTTTTCTAATTATTATAATCTACATTAAGTTATGCTTTAATAATAAATTAATATAGAGTAAAGACATATACAACATAATTCTATTAAATATTCTTTAATTTTAAGGTATTAGAAAATTCAAATTTTAAAATATAAGTGTAATTATAAAATGTGCTATTCAAATTTAAAATTTTAAGATTGAATAACACTGAACTTAAATTTTATCTTTCTTAAATATTAACTGTTACTCACTTGGAATACTTTTTCAGAAGCTGCATGATGAAAATATTCTCACAGTAGTAGTTACTATATTTGCCATTATTGCAAAGAAAACTGAACAATCTCATCTGGTAAGACCTACATGAAGCTCCAACACACAGGGATTTATTGACTCAGGCCTGAGAAGGGGAAGTTGATAATCTAGCCTCTTACCAATGATTCTCATCCTGTTGGTCACAACCATCAAAGACCATCAAAAAACATAGATATTTGCATTATGATTCATAACAGTAGCAATATTACAGCTATGAAGTAGCAACAAAAGAAATTTTATGGTTGGGAGTTACCACAACGTGAGGAACTGTATTAAAGGTTTGCAGCATTAGGAAGATAAATAACCACTGCTGTACAATGAAAACCACAATTTTGAAACACATTAAACATTACCTAAGCAATTCAATGGGAGGACTAAGTAGCTGTAAAAGTCTCGGTATCTCTCATAGTGAAAAAAAAAAGTTTTCAAGAAAGACAGTAAAAGAAGAATAAGAAGAGGTGGGGGAGGAGGAAGAGGAAGAAGAAAGGAATTTAACATTGATACCTAAACACATGAAATTAAAAACTATGAAGGCAAAAATGTCAATATCTTTATGTCCAGTGTGTGTGTGTGTGTGTGTGTGTGTGTGTGTGTGTGTGTGTGTGAACCCACTGAGGGAGAAAAGAGAAAGTGAGTCATTGAGTGAACATGGATTTTAGAAAGTGAAATTCAAGCTCATTGTAAATGAAATATTTCATCCTTTTGTCATAAAGCTCATGCTTGACACTAATAGAACAGACAGATTGGTAAGTGAAAAGAAGTGAAAAGCACAATGTATTTACTTAATTGCCACTTCATGTGAGAGCTGATGGGATGGCTCAGTGTGTAAAGACATCTGTTGTCAGTCCTGGAAACCTGAGATTGATGCCCAGGATGGACCTGGCAGAGAAGAGATCTGATCCTCACCAGTTGCCTCCTGATATCCACTTTTGCACCTTGGAATATGTATGTATGCACATATGCAATAATTTTTAAATGTTGTTCAAAGTATTTATTATCAAGAACCTTCAGGATGAAGACCCAGACTGAAGTAGAACCCTAAGTTTGCTCAGCGAGGAAGGGACAAGCAGATAGAAATGTCACTAATACACTGATAATGACCTGTGTGGGAAAGGCCATCGGTCTCTGTGTGACAGTCTTTCTTCTTAAATGATGATCTTAAGTGATGGAGGAGGGTCATCTGTCTTTGTGTTACATTCATTGGTTAATAAAGAAACTGCCTTGGCCCTTTGATAGAACAGAAAATTAGGTAGGTGGAGTAAACAGAACAGGATGCTGGGTAGAAGGCAATGAGGCAGATGCCTCAGGTCATCGCCATAGCTCTCCTCTCCAAGATGGACACAGGTTAGAATCTTCCCGGTAAGCCACCACTTTGTGGTGCTACAGATTATTAGAAATGGGTTAACCAAGATGTGAGAATTAGCCAGTAAAAGGCTAGAGCTAATGGGCCAGGCATGTTTAACAGAATACAGTTTCTGTGTAATTATTCTGGGGCTAAGCAAGCTGTGCAGGATCAGGGCAGGATGAAAAGCAGGCCTGCTAGCCTCATCACTACACTTAAAGCTTCAGAAGACCAAACACAAGCCATGCCAGCTAATGTCTTTATAAGCAACCTTTGTGTGGCAGGGCAGGGAAAGGTAGGAGTGATGTTCTTAGTTTTATTACTGGCCCAGGGAAACGCTCAAGTTTAGTGTCTTGAACCATCTTGGATACAGGATGATCCTAGTTTCTCTAACTTCACGTAAGGTCAGATTGGGAAGCAGAGGATGCAGGGAAACTGTGCTTAGGTGGCCTTTCTATCTCACTGAATTCCAAACACTTAACATTGTTGCTGCAAAGCAAAGCTTTGAATTAAAAAGGGAGAGAGAGCAAAAAAGACAGAGAAAGAGAGAGAGAGAGAGAGAGAGAGAGAGAGAGAGAGAGAGGATACTTTATTTTTGAGCCAAATAAGCAAATGTGATCCTGTAACAATCTATAGCAAAGAGAATGGATTTGTTGGTTGTTGGTTTGGGGCTTGGATGCTAATGATGACATAGTTAGCCAGAAAATCACAAGGTCATTATGTCTGCCACTGAGGATAATGAATGGGATGGAGAAACTAGTCAGTTGTAGTGAAATGTACCTGTAGGATGTGAGGCAATGGCAGAGGGAGAGGCAGGAGGATCACAAGATTGAGGGGAACAGTCACAGATCACTTGACTCTGTATCAGTAGTACCCCAATTCTCCACAATCAGGAAGTTCTAATCAACATAGAGGTGACTTTTTCTGAAACTCTCTTCACAGCATGCTCATGTGACATGTAAAAGAATTGTAACTTTTGTGCTCACAGGTCAGAAAATTTAGTCAACTTCATAGCCAGAATGGATACAAACTTGAGAAATAGCCGTCCAGCATTCTAAATCAGTGCTTTCTTTTTCTTTCTGTCTCTGTCTCCATCTCTCTGTCTCCCTATCACTCTCTCCCCCTTCCCTCCGCTCTTCATCTCTTCCCTTTCCACTCTCATTTTGCTATAAGGAGATTCTACCTCTACATATTATGACTGAAAAATACCACTTGTCTATTCTTTCAACCTAGTAATCCAAGTTTCCCCTTCAAGTTAAAAAAAATTTAAGAAGGACAATGCTTTAACATCTTTCAAACTCTGAGGAATAGGTGAGGACAAACAAGAGATAATGTATGGAAAGCACTTTGGCTAGCTCAGCAGGAAGGGGCCATTCACAGAGAAGGCACTTTTTAAAACTTGCTGATGCAACAGCCTAGAAAGGTGTGTGGAAAAGGAAAAAGGACATTTATTGCCACTCCCACTCCTCACAGCTTTCCAAGAACCAAAACAAATAAATAAAAATAATCCACTGGTGTCCTTAAATGCTGACCTATTTCCAGTGATGCTGTTCCAGGGCTGTTGTGGCTGACCCAAACCTAAAGAGTGGATGGCCCCACCCAGTCTGGTGTGTATTCTCAACTATTGAGTGGAGCTCTCTCTAGAATCCTTAGGACATTAACAAGGATATTGTCTGTTCTGCAATGTTGAAAGTCATTTTGATTATCATCTCTTGTACCTAATCAATGTCCACTCTGCTGTAGATAGACTTAATTTCCATATGAAATGTGTTTCATACAGGAAGCAAATAGCCAGATTCTGTCCAAGTCCTTGTGGAAAATGAAGTGCTGGAGAGTGGAAACTAATCCTGAATCTGTTGATGGAGATTATATATGCAGAGGAAAGATGAGACTCTATCAGCTGACAGTGTGAATAAATCTCGTACATGAGAGGAACAGTAGCAGAGCCTCTAGCAAGGGCTGCATGCTCTGTTAAGAAGATAACCCTGAAACCTTATGGAGGGTCTTTTCATTACAGTGGGCTATTTTCTTTCACCTTTTATAAATATTGGGAAAGACATTTTTTTGTTGGTGGTGGTGGTTAGAAAATTACACAGTTTCTTTAGGATGTGCTTTTAAAAACCTGTAAAGTGTGCTGCAGTCAGTTTAGTAACAGGGAGGAAACGAAAGCTGCCTGGAACTAATACGACAGAGATGAAATTACAGCTGGAACTCAAGCGAGGACATTCATGGTTAAAAGATGAGTATCCAAAGCGTTTGGGTCCAATAACCACTAACTGTTGGTGGTTGCTGTTGCTGCTGCTGTTTTTTTCTTTACTCTTTAGTGGTCAGCTACCCAGTTCTTTAAGTAAATACACAGACACTTATACTGACTTATCAATGTCAGGCGTTAGCGCCTCTTGTTTCTAGACATCTTTTCTAACTTAAATTATTCTGTCTCACTTTAACTATATTTTGCCTCTGGAACTTTTACATTTCTTTATTCTATATATCTTTTTTTCCTTCTTACTCTGTGACTGGCTGTGTGGCTTGGTGGCTAACCCCTGGAATATCCCTCTTTTCCTTTTCTCGCTCATCGCTCTTTTTGTGCCTAGATTTCTCCTCCTATTTATTCTCTCTGTCCACCAGCCCCTTCTATTTCTCTCTCCTGCCTTGCTATTGGCCATTCAGCTCTTTATTAAACCAATCAGGTGTTTTGGACAGGCAAAGTTACACAGCCTTACAGAATTAAACAAATACAATATAAAAGAACAGAACACATCTTTGCAACATTAAACAAATATTCCACAGCATAAATGAATGTAACTCATCCTTAACTAATATTCCACAATAACTGTCTTTTGTTTGACTGTAGTGGCACTCCATATCATTAACCCTGTGAAAAACACCTGTTCAGTACATATGTTTTACAACATGAGACCCTGGAAGGCCCCACCTAAGAACAAATAAAGGAAATAAATAAATAGTCTTCTGTGACCTTAGCATCAGAATCTTTGAGACTTGGCATCTAGATTCCTAGACTACACAGGGCTGACATCAATGCTCCTCCTAGCTGTTCCTGTGATTGTAATGGAAAAACTAGTCAGGGCTTGCTTAATACATGACGAAAAATAGTAGTTCTGGAAAGAAATCAAAAGAGCATGCAATTCACTTCTCCTCCAGTCTCCTCTAATTTCTCATCATATCAACATGTAAGTCTCAAAAGAAAAGAAAGCCTATGAGTAAGACAAACCCAATGGTCCAAAATTCACACAATGCCTTCTGTCCTCTGTCTTGTGATCATGTGAAGACTTATCACATGTGAATACCCATCAGGGAACTGCCATACTTATAGAAAGTACTGTGCTATTTAATAGATAAAATAAGTGTGAGATTCACAAGAATTGTGGAAGAATACCTAGTTCACACCCAAGTGTCAAGGATCTCACTTTCATGAGGCAATTTTCTCATATTACATTGAGTCTATAAAAGCTGTAAAATTAGTAAAATATAAGTATTGTCTACCCAACCTCATGTGTGTCAGTGTGTGTCCTATGACTCTTTTTGTGCATTGTAAGGATGTTTCCCCCTTTAGTTATACAATATACAATGGTAGAGACAAGACAATGTATCTTGTTCCTAGGTAGCACTGTTACCGGTGGGGGGGGGGGGGGGGGGATTAACTGTTGGACTATTAACCAAAAGTGAAGCTTCTACTTTTTTTTCACAAAGGTTAGAACCATGGGAAAGTACATCACAGGGTATCAGAATGGTGATGTCATCTTGTATCTGGTCCTTCTTTCCTATATAAGGCAGAACAACTCATGAGACAAAGCTCCAAATGATGGGCAAATAGTGATAATGAAAATAAAATATCAAAGTCAAAGCAGACAATAATCAAGAGAAGCACCAGACTCCTGTCATTCTGAAAGACAGGCTCTTCATATTTCTTTCTATCCTCATTGCTGTAACATTATTTTCATAATACACATGGGTTTAACCTTTCCTTACTCTCTTAATTTCACAGCCTAGTTTTCCTCAATTTAACAGATTGACTTTAATTATATTTGAGAACTCAGTGGGTTGGTTTGATAATGAGAAAAGATAGCAAGTAATCAGGGTGGTACTTTGCTTTAGTGAAGGTATACATAAGAATTGTCTTAGCCATGCCTTAATTTAATTCTTTTCCATTCTTTCTTTCTTTGTTTAAAATACTTTTTAAATTACAATTAGTTTAAATTTAAGGAAGTTGGTTTTCACAGGTGACATACAGTTGCCTTTGGCATTTTGTTGTTGGTAAGTATTTTATTAATTAAGAAACAATGACTTCTTAACATCATGTGCTACACACTCTCTCAAAAAGACAGACAATAAAGTCATTCCATTATTGTGTGCATTATAAGTGTGCAGAATGAACCAAAAAATGTTGATAACCCAATATCTGTACCTGGCAGTGGAACTTACCATTCTTTATGTCTGGTGGGTGCTGAAGACCAGCTTTCCTTTTCAGAATCATCTCTAGATCTTCCCTGTAAATGCTGGAAAATTACTTAGAACTTTTTAAAACCTGCTCTTGGGAACAACTCATTTTTTAGATACTGTATCCTTAATTATTCCATCATTTTAAACATTATTCCCTTTATGATAGGTTGAAGGGATCTACCAAAATGAAGATCTTTAAGGTACCAGCTATTTAGAATGAAATGTTTTGTATAATGACAGAAAAACTAAGACTTTTTTTGGAACTTTAAAGAACCTCGGGCCTTGTGCTGTCCTGTAGTTGTGAGGACTGGGCTCTGCAAGCTTTCAGAAAGCACAGCTGGAGTAGCAGGAGGCCAGCCTCTGTGATCTGTGCAGCTCTGACCCAAGCAGCAGGACTAGGCTCAATCTGCTCCAGGCTTGAGGGGCTGTGAAAAAGAGCTTTTTGAAAAGCAAAATTCTGTTTCTAAAAGAATAAGCTGTACGTGAATGTGGTTACAATCTCTGAACTTCAAAGTTGAGAAAGCAAAGCTTCAATGTTGTCTGATAAGAAGTAAGAGTCTCAATCAACTGATAATAAGTGATAAATTTGCTATCTGGGCCCCAATTTCTGTTTCCTGATTATTTACTTACTATTTGTTTTTCTTAAGAGCACATATCCATTGTCACACTTGACCAAGGTGAGAAACACCAGGCTGATGGGCAAGTGGGTCTGTGAACCAAGTGGCACAGCACAGCACAGCAACAGGGAGTCAGGAATATCTCAATGTATCTAGTGTCAAAAAGGCATGGCCAGTGACAAGCGAGTTAGACTTTGGACTCAGATAAATGAGAGAATTAAGCAGTTTCAGAAGTTCAGTTACAGGACACATATGATATGATATATGCTTGGCTCAGTAGACACGGTTGTCTGCAATAGCCAATAGTGGGCAGAACAGAACTATTGTGTTTCCACCGAGCAGATGATTTTGAGATTGAGGTACCAACAGTCATCTCATTTTGTGCCCTTTGTTGTATTCTTGGGAAATTATTGTACATCCAGGAGGCATCCACCTACTGAGTTCATTCACATATCTCTGGGTTTTTCCTTTCTGATACCGAGTACCTACCAAGACCTGCTAACTTATGTGAAGCTTCTCAAGAAGAGAGGTAATCTTGTCAACTAATATTCATTTTAAATGAAAACTGACACTTTTTTAATATGATATAGGAAACAAGTACAATATAGTAACTGTAGAGAGCAAGTATTGTCTACTTGGCAGAATCAACACTCCACAAGAGTGGAGCCAAATCTATGGGAATTATCTAGGTTAGCATTGTTGAGAAGAAAAGAACCACCCATTATAAGCAACATAATTCTGTAGACCAGAGTCCTGGGCTGAGTGAGAAGAAGAGAAAACAAATTGAAAACCAGCATTCATCACTCCTTACTTCCTAGCTACAGACCCAAAGTGATCAGCTACTTCCCTTTCCTGCTGTCTTGATTTTTCTTTCAGGAGAGAGTGTACCCTCAACCTGTGAGCCAAATAAACACTTCCCTCTATACATTAGTTTTGGGTATCATCACAGCCATGAGAAGAGTCATGAGACCAGAACTCTATCAGAATCCATACCAAAATAATATCAAAGAAGTAAAATAAAAACTACCATAGAGTTGATTAGCCAGACAGAAATTCTGTGATAAAGAGTATCACATGTATGCCCTTGGAGAAATAATTTTATTGAAAAAAAACATAGTGTTTTGATAGGATAAGCCAGGCTTTGATGAATAATCTTCACAAAATAATTTTTTTCAGACTTGAAAGTCATAATGGTTTCTGTTTCAGTTACTGAATTCTTTCACTGAAACTTAAAAGAAATAGCAGACATAGTAAACACTATAAAAATGATGAACATGACTATTTGTCAATAAATTTTATTTGTAAAAACCATTCCAGACAGGCAGATTTCTACAGCTCACATGAGGGTCCTGCCTTTTAGGAAAACAGTTAAGAGGTCCACCTGTTCTTGGAACCCATTCAAGCCCCTGGTTTGTTTCTAAAAGACCCAACCTGCAGACATTCCTTCTCATTTCACTGCTCTCCTCTACACAGATATTGATGGATCAGCTGCAGACTATTCCAGTATGAAGTACAGTCGCAGACCATATCAGTCAGAAGAACAGGTTTAAGTCACACCAGCCAGATAAACAGATAGATGAACTCAGGCAGAGACTCACTGCTGGACCAATGGCCTCACCAACCACCAGAATTTCAGATAGGTGGCCCACCTGAAGACCTCCTCCACCTTCTCAGTACCCCTGACACAATATCCAATCCCCATTTCTCTCTTTATCACCCAAGTCCCACCCCCAATTTGGACAGAGACCACCCTCTTGGACAAAAGGAAAAGCTAGCCTCTAGAAGTCTAGTCCCAAATTCAGAGACTCCCTTACAGACCTGGGGACATAATGGAAGACAGAAATCCAGGCCATAAAGACCACAGGACCAAAAAAAAAAAAAAAAAAAACAAGGAACGATACTCAGAAATCCATACTTAGATCTGTAGTTATCCCAGATCCAGGTGCTTAGGTGCCAGCACAAGAACACAATCAACAAGAATCACGGTGATATGGCACCTCAGAGCCCAGCTACCATAATACAGCAAGCCCTTAATATTTCAACACAACTGAAGTACAAGAAAAAGACCTTACAACCAACTTTGTGATAAAGATCATTAAAGAAGAAATAAATCTTCTCCCTCCTCTGCTCTTCAACTGGAACTTGGGAGCTCAGTCCGTTGCTCTGATGAGGGGCTCTGACTCTATCTCCATCTGTCGCCGAACGAAGATTTTATGGTGATATTCGAGAAAATCAACAGTGTGATAGTGGGGCAAGGCCAGTTCAGGTAACCTCTCCTCTGCTGCCCAAGGACCTAGCTGGGGACATCCCCGTGGACACCTGCGATCCCCTCTAGAGCCAAGTCTCTTGCCAACCCTAAAATGGCTCCCTTAATGTAGATATCTTCTTCCCTGTTTCTATATTCGCCCTTCCTCCATCTCCACCCTCCCACTCCCCCAAGCTCTCTCCAGTCTTTTTTTCTCCCTTCTCTCTCCACTTCTCCCTTCCCCCATCCTCACCTCCACCCTTACCCCCACCCCCAAGCTCCCAATTTTTGCCCAGCGATCTTGTTTGCTTCCAATTTCCAGGAGGATTTATATATGTTTTTCTTTGAAATCACCTTGTTATTTGGCTTCTCTAGGCTTGCGAACTATAGGCTTAATGTCCTTTGTTTATGGTTAGAGTCCACTAATGAGTGAGTACATACCATATTCATGTTTTTTGGTCTGGGTTATTTCACTCAGAATAGTGTTTTCTATGTTCATTTGCATGCAAAATTCAGGATGTCATTATTTTTTACCACTGAGTAGTACTCGAATGTGTATATATTCCATGCTTTCTTTATCCATTCTTCCATTGAGGGACATCTAGGTTGTTTCCAGGTTCTGGCTATTACAAATAATGCTCCTATGAATATAGTTGAACAAATACTTTTGTAGTATGGCCATCTCTTGGGTATATTCCTAAGAGTGGTATTGCTGGATCCTGAGGTAGATTGATTCCCAATTTCCTGAGAAACTACCACACTGATTTCCAAAGTGGTTGCACAAGTTTGCATTCCCACCAGCAATGGATGAGTGTTCCCGTTACTCCACATCCTCTCCAGCATAGGCTATCATTGGTGTTTTTTATTTTAGCCATTGTGACAGGTGTAAGATGGTATCTTAAAGTTGTTTTGATTTGCATTTCCCTAATTGCTAAGGAGGTTGAACATGACCTTAAGTGTCTTTTGGCCATTAGAAGACAAGCAAGGAATTCAGGACCGTGAGGGGTTGGTCCATCAACTGAGGTGGTGTGCATGTTCTAATGGGAGCTCACCAAATCCAGCTGGACCAGAACTGAATGAGCATGTGGTCAAACCAAACTCTGAATGTGGCTGACAATGGGGGCTGACTGAGAAGCCATTGATAAAGGCATTGGGACTTGTTTCTACTGCATGTACTGTTTTTTTGGGACCCTGGTCTATTTGGATAGAAAGCTTCCTAGGCCTGGATGTAGAGGGGAGGGCCTTGGACTTCCCACAGGGCAGGGTTCCCTGCCCTCTCTTAAGGAGGGAGGAGGAGGGAGGAGGAAGGAGGGAGAGGGGGAGCAGGAGGGGAATGGGAGGAGAAGAGGAAGTGTAAATTTTTGAATGGAAAAAAAAGAACACTTCATAAAATCCTAACTTACAAGTAACAGAAAAAAAGAAATAAATCAATTATAAATTGAAGAAACCACAAACAATTGGAGGAAATGAATAAATTTCATAAAGAAAACCAAGGAATTCCTGAATACAACACCAATAGTACAGACACTTACAGACACTAATGGTGCAGGAGAATTGTCTGTATTCTGTCAACCATGTTTTAAATAATCGCTGATTGTCCAGGCAGGAAGTATAGGTGGGTCAACCAGACAGGAAGTAGAAATGGGGCGATGAGAACAGGTGAATGCTAGAAAAGAGGAAGCCCATTGCTCCCATTCCAGCCCAGACCACCAAGAAGCAAGATGTAACCTTCCCTGCTGAAAGGTATCGAGCCATGTGGCTAACATATATAAGAATATTGGGTTAATATAAGCTACAAGAGCTAATAGGAAGACTGAGCTAATGGGCCAATCAGTTTATAATTAATGCAGACTCAACTCTCTGTGTAATTTTCTTTGGGGCTTGCTGGCTGTGGGGTACCGGGCGAGACAGAAACCCCAACAAGCCGACCCTCATGTTACACACTAAGATCAACAATTAATAAATGGAACGTCATGAAATTGAAAAGTTTCTGTCAGGAATAAAATGCCACCAATAGGGATAAAACAGCAGCATACAGAATGGGAAAGATCTTTACTAACCCAATATCTGACAGAGGGCTGCTTTCTGAAATATATAAAGATCCCAAGAAAGAAGATATCTATAAAGCAAATAATCCAATTAAAATGGTGCATAAATCTAAACAGAATTCTCAACAGAAGAATTTCAAATGGCTGAGAAACTCATACCGAGATGTTTGACATCCTTAGCCATCAGAGAAATCTAAATAAAAAAACACTCCGAGATTTCATCTTACACCTGTCATAAAGTGTATGATAAAAAAAAAACCACAAGTAACAGTTCCCATTAGAGAGGATTTGGAGTAAGGAGACTACTTCTTCCTTCTATTGGGAGTGTAAACTTGTACAATTACTTTGGAAGTCATTGTAGCAGTACCTCGGAAAACCGAGACTCACCATACCACAAGACCCAGGTATACCACTTCTGATCACATACCCAAAGGATGCTCAATGATTCCACACTGAAACTTGCTCAACTGTATTCACAGTAGCTTTATTTGTAATAGCCAGACATGGAAACAACTTAGATGTTCCAGTACTAAGGAATGGATAAAGAAAGTGTGGTACATTTATACAATGGAGTATTACCCCCTGTTGCAAACAAGAATATGAGGAAATATGAAGGCAAATAGATGGAACTAAAAAAATTCATACTGAGAGAGGTAACCCAGACTAATAAAGAAAAGCATAGTATGCACTCACTCATAAGTGGGTATTAGCTGTAAAATAAAAATAACTATGCTACAATGAAAAGAAAAAAAAAGAGCAGGGAATGAAGGAAATGAATAAAACTGTTCAAGACCTGAATATGGAAACAAAAGTAATAAAGAAAATATGAAGGGAATTCTAGATATGAAAAATCTACATAAGTAAGAGGAACTACAGACTGGATATACTCCTCAAAGGAAAAATCCACCAATATGACATTTAAATTCTTAACAAAAACAAAGTAACCCATATTTGTAAAGGAAATACTATCAATGATAAATCACACATAGAATTACACACATTGACAGTGGGAGACTTCAACAGCCCACTGTCACTAATGGACAGATCATCCAGACAAAAACTAAACAGAGAAATACTAGAGTTAACAGACATTATGAACCAAGGTCATCTAACAAATATCTATAGAATATTTCAACCAAACACAAAAGAATATACCTTCTTCTCAGCATCTCATGGAGCTTTCTCAAAACAGACCACATACTGAGTCACAAAGCAAATTTCAAAAGATAAAAGAAAATTGAAATAAATTCCCTCATCATATCAGACAATCATGGATTAAAGCTCAATTTCAACAACAGGAAAACAAAAGACAGAAAGCCTACAAACTCATAGAAACTGAAAAGCTATGTACCGAGTTATTATTGGGTAACAGAAGAAAGAAAGAAAGAAAGAAAGAAAGAAAGAAAGAAAGAAAGAAAGAAAGAAAGAAAGAAAGAAAGAAAGGAAGGAAGGAAGGAAGGAAGGAAGGAAGGAAGGAAGGAAGGAAGGAAGGAAGGAAGGAAGGAAATAAGGACTTCCTAGACTTCAATGAAAATGAGTGCACAATGTACCCAAAAGTATGGAACACAATGAAAACAGTGCTAAGAGGAAAGTTCATACCACTAAGTGCCTTCTTGAAGAATTTAGGAAAATCTTTTATTAGCAACTTAACAGCACACCTGAAAGCTCTAGAACAAAAAGAAACAGACACACCTAAGAGGAGTTAGCCTCATCCCGCCGCCTGGCTAGCTTAACCCCTGAAATAACCACACAGAAATTGTATTAATTAAATTGCTGCCTGGCCCATTGGCTCTAGCCTCTTTTTGGCTAACTCTCACATCTTGATTAACCCATTTTTATTAAATCTGTGTATCACAATGTGACTGTGCTTACCGGCAAGATTCTAACCTATGTCCATCTCAGGCCAGAAATTCATGACATCTAACACTCTGCCTTCTTCCCAGCATTCTGTTTGGTCTACTCTGCCTACCTAAGCTGCTGCCCTGTCAAAAGGCCAAGGCAGTTTCTTTATTCAACCAATGAAAGCAACACAAATACAGAAGGACTTCCTACACCCGTGCTTCAATATGCAGTGATCATAGAATTCCTCTCCTTGCCTTTAGTGACACACCAGGCATCCCCAACACTGCCACCTTGTCAGTGCCCCTGTAATCTGGATGAGAGAAGATCCCAGCATCTGAAAAAGAAACAAGTGTAAGAGATGAAGCCAATTATTTCAAACCCAGTGGGGGTGTGATGAAGATGCACTGTAATTAGGACCCTGGGTGTCTCTGTGGACGTGAATTATTGCCCTGTTCAGGGTAGGATTGGGATAGTAGGTCTTTAACCCCAGAGCAGGACAAGCTTGTTGTATAGACAGGTGGGGCTGGAGCTGAAAGTTACTGCTCAACTAAACTGTAATCCTGATCACTTTGCTTTAATTTAATATTTCAACCAATACTTTGAGAATTTCATAGGACGCGTCTTGATCTAATTCACTGCCCCCTACTTGCCTAACTCCTCCCAGATCTATGCCCCCTCCCTCTCTTTGTAGCCCCAACTTTGGGTTCTTTATAAATGTTTTATAACCATATGTAGGGTCCAGTTTGTGCAGCTCATGAACTCCTGGGTCAAACACAGTAGAAAGACTAGAAGACACACCTTTGCAAAAACAACCAACTCTCTCCAAACCCCAGAAGCCATCAGCTGTTATACAGAAGCTTCCAACACTTGTTAATCCTACGTTTTGACAGAAGTCGACGTCATTTCTTCAGTGACTCAAGTTTATCACTTGACAATGAACCTGGGGAAGGAGGCAGGTTCGTATGTGTCCTCTCAGGCATGTTCACTGTTCTAATCATGGTGCAGTTGCTTGAAGAATGCAGGAAAAACTTTTGTTGAATTAACTCAACTGTGGGTAAAATTAAAGGTCAGTGATTTAATCAAGGTTGCACTTGTGCAGAGTGTGCAACTAGACACGTAGACTTCTCAGACTTAGTGGTGGAAAAAGTCAGTTTTATCTCTGAAAAAAGGCGCCAGTTGTCATCAGAGAAGGAGAGCCACCCTTCATCTTGCCAGCTGACTGGTCCTGTTGACTTCCTCTGCTCTAGTGAGCACTTTAGATTTCAGCAGGCCTTGTAACATTACATGCATAACAACCTGCCATATTTATGTCTTTTCTCCAGTCTCCAGACTTATGACACTGCCATTAAAGAGATTCAGTGTGCTTAGGAGCTCTTTAAAAAATAAATAATTGAAAGCTAAATTATATTAAACTGGGCCAGTGCTGACCCCTTCACCCTGGTCCATTGCTATCTTCTTAAATGTATTCCTTCTTAAATCATATAGTAATTTGAAGATGCTGAAGTCTAAGTTTTTGGACTCAAATGCAGTCACTTCTGATGTATAATTCATTTTCGCTTTGTGACTGGTCCTGCACATGCAATCGCTTTTCTGGCAGCTAAGTGCAAGATGAAATCAACAACTCCGTAAAGGGTGAGGAATCAGAGTGGACATCTCGGTGGAAGAAATATTAAGCATGTCACAGTGTTTTGTTCTCTGTCTGGTGAAATGGAGACAATCCCCTCACCTGCCGCCCGCCGCCCGCTGCCCGCCGCCAACGACCCTCAAGTTAATGGGAAAGAATGGCATTTCATGGCTGGAAATTGTCTACGACTGATGTCATGCAGATGCTGCACTTAATTAATCTCCCCATCACAGGAGACAATGCCTTCTGGATGATTCCAGGCCTCTCCATTCTCTGATGAGCATCTTTTTGAAGTGATACTGTTTTTGTTTTGTTTGTTTATTTTGTTTTGTTTTTAAAAAAGAACTAATTTTTTTACAGTTTCTCAGTCTTACACTCCCTAAGGGAACAGAATTCCTGGTGAAAGCATGATCTTAAGATGAAGAAAAGCTAGACAGCCTTTCCCCGGAGTAGTGGGATTGTCAGCATAAGTAGATTTGGAAAATTAGGTGAATCTAGACTTGTAACTGAACATTAGCTGACCTAATACAGTCTGTATTCAGAAAAGTGTATTTGCATTGGGCCTTTAGAAGACCAAATTTTGCTCTCTTCCCAAAACGGCAATGAAAATAGTAGGCTACTTCTAATACAAGTCAAGCAAGATGCTAGATGCAAGATAGCTCAGGAATACAGCAGTTGTGCCTCCTGGCAGGCAGAATGGCTCTTTGTCACTAAACCATCTCAGAGCCACAGTGAAATCCTACCTGTTAGATCAGAAACTAAGGCATTGAGAATTTTTCCCACACAGTACACCAAGGAAAGCTCTGTTTACCCAGAAGAGCTGATATCATGCATCATGGTTTTGATACCCCTGCTTTTGTGAAGATTATAGAGAAAATATTCTAAAATGGAAACCCAGTCTACCATGATTTAATAAGGAAAAAAGGGGTCTTCCATGAATCTGCCAATCCCCTCATAACTGTCATGAAAAATACTTTGAAAGTTTAAGACAAAGAATACATTAAGCCTTCTTCTGACACTTGAGGCCACCAACTCTTTCCTCTTTTTGGAGTGTTTACTTTGCATATTTTTGTTATATACATTCCTAATTAAATTGTCTCTTTTGACTGAATTGTTTTCTTGAAGAAAATAAGAACCTAAACTAATCGAGAAAATGAAACATTCGATGGCCTTGTGCTGCATCTCCTTAAAATCATGACATTTACAATTTAACAGCAATTTTACTAAATGAATACCCCCAAAAACAATATTTAATGGCTGAAATTCAGTAGTTAAGATAACATATATTATTTTAACACACTCCTGTAAAAATGAGTTGACTAGGACCTGGGTTATGAGCACTGAAAAATGAACATACAGCTCCATCTATAACATGGAAGGCAATGTGTGTGTCTGTTTACACTGGTATAGGCTGTAGGTATAGTGTGGAAAGGGGTAGGCAGACCCACCCCCGGTCCTCCTGCTCCTAGCAATGAACTGCTTTTGTACACTAGAATTTTCTGCATTGTCCAAGCAGATCCCTAGAAAACTGTGGTAGAAGGCAGTAGATGACAAATTTCTTTTTCCAAAAATAAGAAAAACAACCTGAAAGTCTAATTGGTTAAAGCATTTGTTTATAATTTGGTGTAAAGATAATGAATGGCTAACATGGCTCAGAACTACTTAGAACTTCACTTGCTTATGTGTTCAAAATGACGAGCTGGAGAGGGAAAACGTCATGAAGTTCAAGGGTAGCTTTGGGATAAACTGTAATCATCTGGTCAATGTTTTTCCTCGGTCTCTTACTGGGAAAGCCCCATGATGGTCACTAATGGAATATGGAGGACAAAGAGCCTGGAGCATAACGGGTCTTCACAGTGATGACCAACATGTCCTAGATCTGAATTAGATACTGGACGCACAGGGTTACATACCTAGTGTGAGCTCTGTTTTCAGACGTCCCATTCCACACTGGAACTGGATATTCTGAGTGTCTCGCCTATCTGTGTTCTTTTTCTGTATTGTGTATTGGGTAAAACTGGGGAAGAAAAAACTGTTCTTAGCAGGCCATTTCCTTGTGTCTATGTGTGTACTTGTTTATGCATGTGCGCCTGTGTAATTGAAGTATATGCCCATGTGCTCATGTCTGTGGAGGTCAGAAGTCTAGATCGGGTATCTTCCCAATCAGTTTCCAATTATATAAAATATTTGAGGTAGAGTCTCTCTCTGAAGCTGGAGCTTACCCTTCAACTGACTGATCAGGAAGCCCCATAGATCCTGCCATCTCCCCTCTTTAGTACTGAGATCACAATGCATACCACAATTCCCAGCTTTTACTTGAGTGCTGAAATCTAAACTCAAGTCCTTATACTTGCAGAACAAACATTTGACTGCTGAAGCCACCTCTCAAGGCCCCATTCCTTTTCCTTTTCTCCAGTCTTTCTGATTTTACTGCTGAACAATAGGAGTCTCCTGCTTAGTAGGCCAATCACTGACCTGGCTACCCCACTAACTACCAAAGCAGAAACTGCCTCACAATCATTTCTGCTTCTACCTGGCTTGGCCTTTCTGAACTCAGGAGACAGCAAGTGTCAGAAGTGTTTCCTTAGGAAATCTCATCAGGTCAGTACGAACAAGATCTAGTTTGTTGGTAATAATCTTCCTTGGGTCTGATTTGCATCTCCCATCCCCCTGCTTTCTTTCTCTTCATTTTTTTTTCTTTTAATGGTCTTTGCTCCTAGAATCCTCTCTACAATATCTTTCCGCCAATGAAGCCAAGCGAGCAGGTTCCAAGGTGTGGTGTTGATACCTTTCTTTAAATATGGAGTTGTGAGTTTAAAATAAAATCTCCAGGGCCCATATCAATGTCAGAAGGCAGGAATGTGGAAGGTAGTTTAAAAGCTCATGTCATCACTTGACTTGCTAGGTCTAGATTACTTCAAACCTTCGTCTTAGTAAGTCACACCCGATCAAAAATGAATGCAAACAGGATTATTCATGATAGAAGAATGAGAATCAAACTCCTAATATACATGGAAGAAAAAAGCAGACATTAGAAGGGGGTAATTAAATTATTTACAGAAGGGTGGAGATACGTTATCTCATTCAAATTATAAAATAAGTAATGAATACAAAACAGAATAGTTTTGAGGTGGTGATATGTACCCAGAAAAGCATTAGTCTAGTGAAATTGGAAAGTTTATAAATCAACACATCTTAGAGGCTGTAGAGCTGGATCAGCAGTTAAAAGCACTAGCTGCACACAGAGGACCTCAGTTCATTTCCCAACAATCACATGGCAGCTCACACCTCCACTTCCAGGGCACCTGATGCCTCTTCTAGATGCTGTGGGTACCAAGCACTGGTATGGTACCAAGAAATACATTTAGGCAAAAACAGTCATACATATTAATTGAAAGAAAGAAAGAGAGAACTATTTTTTCAAAAAACAGTATACATATGTTTCTCCACCTCGTTCTCTTCTTCGTGTGTGTGTGTGTGTGTGTGTGTGTGTGTGTGTGTGTGTGTATACAAGCACATATGTATGTAGGTGTCCCCAAAGGTGAAAAGAGAATGTCAGATTCCCTGATGCTGGACTTCCAGAGGGTTTTGAGATGCCCAATGTAGGCATTATTAAGAGAACTTGAGTGCACGGCATGTGCAACAAACTTAGCCCTAGGCCATCACTCCAGCCCAACAACTGGAAGCCAGGGGGTCTTAGCAGCAAGGGTTCATTATGTGCCCTTCATCCTAACACCTCTACAGAACACGTTGAGATCCTCATGCTACCATTTGTGACAGGGTTGAACAGAATGTTTACAAACCCCGTACTAAACATTTCTTTCAGCTTTTCAAAAGAAACAATAATGAATATTTAAAAAATAAATAACAGGAAAAGAAAGCATCCATAACCTTTAAATGTTAAATATTTATTATCTGTACATTTCTAGCCAATTATTACCAATTCTCATGCTAATAAGTATGGCTATTTCTGTTAAGTAAGGACTTCTAAAGGGGAAAACAATGACCAAAGCTTCAGTTGCCTTAGAATCTTACTCAGAAGAACCATGGCATTTGTCAAATATGGGAAGTCAGTGAGGGAAATTTGGGAAAACTCTGACAACTAAAGTCATTTAATATAAAGAAGTTTCAGGAGAATTACTATGATATTTCTCTGCAGGTTGTACAAGAGCAGTGGAAAGTGGATAGTCAATGAAGTAATGTCTGTAGAATGTCAGTGCAGCAGTGGAGAAAGATTGGGATACCTGGCAGGAAGAGTCTTCCATTCAGCAACCATGGCACAGGATCCATATCCAGACACAGCATTCTATCTGATCAAACCAGCGGGGGCAGACAAGGAGTTCTGCTGTTTTGTAGATTCCAGAGTTCCATCTTCTTGCACGAGATGCTGTGTCTCATCTAAGTCATTCACTCATCTTTACCCTTCAACTCATTAAACTTTAGGTGCTTTTGTTCCTTAAAGGTATGGTTGAGGCTGGCTAAAATGGGGTCCCTTATCTTCAAAACAGTGTAGTATCATAGTTTTTTTTCAGAGTTCTGTTTGATCCCTCCATGTTATAAGCATAGAATTGTACATGAATACAAAATCTGGTATTTATTTTGCCCTTAAAAGCAATACAGTTTAAACCAAACATGCTGGTGCATGCCTTTAATCCCAGCACTTGGGAGGCAGAGGCAGGCGGACCTCTCTGAGTTCAAGGCCAGCCTGGTCTACAGAGTAAGTGCCATGACAGGTTCCAACACTACATAGAGAAACCCTGTCTCAAAACAAAACAAACAAACAAACAAAAAACAACAAAATAAACAAAAAAGAAAGCAGTTCAGTTTCAATGTGACTAGCGAGTTCATTTGTGACCAGCAGAATCACACTCACTATCTGTCACAGTATGTGTGCTGTGGTGTCTGCCATGAAAAGCCACTGCTTTGTGCTGTGCCTTGCCCCTTCCACTGCCTAACCTTGTTAAAATTCAAACATCTCAGCCCTATGTCCAAATATAATGTGTATGAATTAGTAAGAATGATTTCATTAGATTGCCTCCTCTCTTTATTGGTGAAATGTTTGGCCTGAGAATTCTGCTTGTTTGTAACTGAGGAAAGAGGGGTCAAGTAAAACGAGGAAACAGATTTTGAAGAGAAGAACAGAACAGTGCCCTCCTGATTCTAGAATGGTCCCCCTTTTTTTTGTTCTTTTTCTCCTGCCTCCCTGAGGTTAAGCCTGACTAATTTCCTTCTCTTTTTAAGATATCATTCAGAAAACATCGCACATGTGTTGAGTTTAAAAAGAGAAGAATGTGATTTGCTCTCAAAGGACTGGTGGAAATTATAGGTAGCAAAATGTAATTATCCACTTGGAGTTTTTCCAGGCTGGATCCACCTGATCAGAGACATTAAAGCCAATGCATTACACTTTTTAAAAGTCTCCTGCTGGGATCGCTGAATGAGAGTAATATCATATCGCCTATGGTTCTGGTAAATAAAAGGCATCATTAACAACAACACAATGGGAAGAGCATGCTGAAATGATGGACTGCGTTTAGCCACGATGGTGCGTCAGCATCACTAGCCTGGCTTTGCGATGGGCGGATGCACTAGAGAGACACACAGCAATGATTAAAAAATAAAGTCGGAATGCGCACAATGCTCTCCAGGCTTCCTATTACCGACCTTTCTCTTTAGCAGCAATGATAATTGGGACCATCTCGCACTTCAGAACCGGAGAGACTGTCATGCAGAATGCTACATTAAAATCTCTGCACCATTCTGCTCAGGGGGAACTCCAAATCTATGGCAGGGAGGTTGTGAAAATCAGTCCCTGCCTTCGATCACGAGGTTTCAGAGCTTCCACTCAGGTTGGCAGGCTTGGCAGCAAGTGCCTTTTAGCCAGTGAGGCACGGCTCTTGCCCTCTCGCTAATTTACAGAGTGTAAAAATGTACTGTTCTTGGAAACACTGCACAAGAACCAACAACTATCACAGAATTTTAGAATTTTCCCATTAAAAACAACTAACTTATTAGAAATGTGGTTACTATATCAATATATGGATCCATCAAAGAATAGATGAGAGGCTTAGTACCCCAGTATTGGGCGAAGGAGTGGAAAAACAAGGAGGAAGGAAGTTCTGCACTGACTGATCTTGGAAGCAACAACCATAGCCAAGCATTTTGGGTCAACCCTCCTTCTTCTTGGTGTGCTCCGTAAAGGGCAGTTTCCACGTGGAAGAGGACGAAGTGCTAATACTCAGAGTTAATCTGTGAGTTCTGGGATTTAGAGGTAAATACTGGAGGAGCTGTCTCCACAGAATGCTTCCAAGGAAACGAACACTGAAGTGATACAGGACAGGCAGGTTCCAAATCAGGTGAAGCTCTGATCAGGGAAAAATATACCTCCTAAGAAGAATGAGTCGTATGTGAAGTTAAAAGTGAGTAGAGGAAGGTTGCTTATACAGGAGACAGAAATTCTGGCTATTGGAAGGATCTTTTAAGCATCATATCTTTAATTGTCTTCAAACATAGAATCAATATGCCTGTTTTTTTATTTAAATTTGAGGTCTTATTGCTTTTGTTCATATATATCTCATCTAGTGGTATTTGTCATGCAGTAAGTTAAGTTTAAGGTGAAATTCAAATATTTATTAATATATTTAAAAAATAATAAGTATGGCATATTTAAATAAATGATCATTATTTCTCTAAGTAATCACCTGCATGAAGAATTGCATTATTTACACCTTGGCAAATCTCTTTGATACCTGAACAAACAAGTCTGCTGAATCCCGTCATGAGCGTCTGCCCTCACTCGACTGTAATATCATAAATCATTCTGCCTTGAAGAATTGCAAATCACACGTGCAAAAAGATGAGAACAAAACAAAAGCATATGAGTCCCTTTTTACCTGAAAATAGTTCTGATATGACAGTGTAGCCCACATGCCCCTGCAAACCCTGTGAACCCCCAGGTCACAGTGGGAACTCCTTAGAATGAAGTATTGTCACAGTTCTGGAAGTAATCCCCGTTTTCACAATCTGTTTCTGCCCAAATGTAACTTCTGCTTGTCAAAATATCCCTTCAAGGAAAACCCAAGGCTATAGTACCTACAGGGAATACAAGGCTTAAAACTGGCTTTACCCCAAGGCTGAGGAATAGAGAGCTGAAGCTAATTTGCAGTGTCCCAGTGATGGGACAAACAAACAGATTTCCAGGTGAGGATCAACAAAAGAGAGTTGTCTCCATAGTAGAGCAAGCAGTAAACAATAAATGAGAGACTAGGGCTTGGGTCAGATGGGTGAGTTGGAAATGCAGAACGATGTCCCTGCTAATTGTCTGACAGGAGAAAGGAAGAAATCTCCAGAGCTGGTGACTCACAAAGGCAGGCGTTTTTGTAAACATTTACAGCACAGACATGACTGACAAGAAACGTATTTTACAGCCAGTTGCGTAGCACCAGCTCAGATCCTTAATAAATTTAAAAAGGAAAATACCAGTATCTCAAATACCATCACTACCACAACCACTGAAACTAACACAAACCCAACAACCACAGACAAAAGAACAAAAAGAACAAAGCACGGATGAGCTAACTAATGTAAAAACCAAATATGCTCGCCACCTCACTGAGAAGCGCACTGAGAGATGAAATACGAGAGGCTTTCTGCATGACACACATCATGCCGACAAATCTCTACAACTTGAAAAGGCAGAAAGATAAAGACTGAACAGTTTAATGCAATGACAACAGAGTCCCAGGCTGTGTTTAGAAGAAGGGCACAGCTGAATTTCACCAACCGGCTTCATTCTGTTTCCCCAAAAAAGTTCATCCAAAGGAGGTCAAAAACATATTGTGAAAAAAGAAAAACCCTCTATTTGAGAAAAAGCTTTCACAAAAAAACTGATAAATAAACAATTAAAAATGTACGTGGGATGAAACAAAAAAAAATTTCTTTGCAAGAAATGGTTTCTAACCTCCAAAGAACTCATAATAAAGGAAACAATGTTCACCAATGGACACAAAGATCCAAAAACGCATGGCCAGCAACTTCAATCTTGACACCTGAATAAACATTATCTTCAAAAGCTTTACACAAAGGGACAGCCCCAGGAGTTTCCATAGTGTAGTGGTTATCATGCTCGCCTGACACAAAGGGACACCTGGTAACTTTATACCACAACAAAAATAGGTGAAACTTGATATATGGTAAGCACATGATGAAAATTATTGTCATCAGGATTGTAGCCTACCACCTCCTCAGACAGATGAGCTGAGCAAGCACGGGATAGGAGCTTCTGTGACATTCCTGTCAAACACGTGAAAGCTAACTGTAATTGTGAGAAGTACAAACGCTGCATGGCCGACTGGATTTTGCAAAGCTCAATGCTTCATAAAAGATAGGAAGTGAATGTTTAGTGAAGTGAATATCCTCAAGGTTAGGTGAGTTTATAGGGGTGCCATGAATTGGAAACCCCACACATGTGCTGAACTGGGTCCTGGTGGAAGAGCACAAAGCTGAGATACTATTGCAGTCTGTAGCGTTCATCACATTACCGTATCCTCAGAAATTATAAAGCGTATTTACTGTTGCGTAGTCTTTCTACTATATGCATGAAAAATGCTCTGAAGCACTTAAACTTAAAATGAGAAAATTTTTCTTTGAAATGCTATAGAAAGACAGAATGTGTATTCCTGCCTTTGGAAAATGGTAAAGGTAGAAAAGCATTTAAAGGCAAGTCTGGACTAAATTTTATGGAGCTACTAAAACCAACAAAAATTTCCCCAAGTTCTTTCTGCTTCTTCTGGCTTCCATATTTTTGATATGTAATCCTTTCATGCTATATACATAACTGAAATTTCCATTTTGATTGGATCCTTCTCAATCTTTAATTATTTTTTAATATATATATATCTTAGATTGTGTTCTTTCTTTTTTCAAATTAGACACTTCCACATGTTCTATTTCTTTCCCATTATCATCTTATTCCCTTCTTTGCTTTTTCATGTTAATTTTTATGGTGATTTCTAATTTAATACACTGTGACTATTTGAGTCATTTGTTGATACCTGTATATTATTAATTGCCAATTATTGATTGACATTTCAAGATGGGATGGTACATAATTTATTAATTTAAACCCTTCAATGTAAGGCTGAAGCTGTAGTTGAGTGCATATGACTCTTAGTAACAAACACGCAAATGAAAAATATACTGTATGTACAAGAAACATGTAAAAATAATGTGTACAATGAAAGTCCATGTAGAGTCCATAACCAAATAACATTTAAATTCACACCTGCAAAACATTCTTTTGAAATCTAATCACCTATCTACATAACCAATTATATTGTGACTATTCCTGGAGAACATGAACTCACCCTGTTCAGCTAAAGTCTCTCCTGGGCAACTGAAAAATTTAGTGTGGCTGCTTGCCAGGGGAGCAGGCACTCAAAGTTGCTTCCTCACTTTTAGGTTCCAGTAGGTGGTGACAGAAGAGTGTTCCTGCAAGACTGGCCCTCAGTGTCCTCTCCCAGGATAATTGTTGCTGGTTAACTGAAGAAGGGTTCTAGTAAATCTCAAAGAACTCGTGGGCTTCCTGAAAGCTTCATATCTCTCTGAGTCTGATGAGTCTTTTATAATTAATGTAAACCAGTCAAGATTTAATTAATCATAGAAAACGTCCAAACTTTTAAATCACCATTTTCAACAGAGAATGCCAAATGCAGACTTTCAGAGAACTAAGTAAAGAGAATAGTCACTTCTGGGTTAGAAGCCCACAGCCCACAGTGTGCATTTGCCAAGAGCTTCCATTGAGGGCCTTCACAAAAGTCCCATGCTATCTACAGGAAACCTATCACATTCTCATGATTGCCTGTCAGTCTCTGGAAAACAGGAGTGACTGGGGAGGACTGACACCCCTAAAACAGCCAGCTCTAAATATTCAAACGAGAAGACCAAAGGTTTCTTAAAATGTACTCCTTATATTTCCATAGTATCTTCCTTGGACCTTCACTTATGTTGACTTATTAAATGTAGGAATATTTGTGTCTGAGAATGTACACATACAGACATACACATCTACATGGACACACATACATGCATATGTATACACATAAACTTACACAGCAACAAGCAGAAATAAATGGATTTTCAGAAAAAGTGAAAATGGTTTCATAAACTATAAAATGTCTATAGAATGAATAGTCAAATATTTGCCTTAGAATTCTGATCTAAAATTGAGAGAAGGAAAGAAAAGTACAACCAAAATTAATGACTAACATTTTTTTATTTTTCTTAAGGTATATTTTTATTATTTTTTAAGTTAGGTGTACATGGCTCTATGTGAGCATCTGTGCAGGGCATATGCCCTCAAGTGGCTAAAGGAAGGCATCAGTTCCCTGAAGTTGGAATCAGAGATGGTTGTGAGCCACTGATATTGGTACTAGGGCTGAAACCTAGGCTGTCTACCAGAGAAGCAAACGCTTTGAACTGTTGAGATGTCTTTCCAGCCACATGTATATATGTGTATGTATGTGTATATATATACATTATATGTATGTACATATACATACATACATACGTATATATGCATGTAGATATGAACTCAAGATAAAACACCAAATTATATCCTATAAAACCATATTTCTGTGGAGTAAACTCTAAGAGAGGAAGAAGCGATAATATGAACAAAAGGGTCAATCATATGATGGGGAAACTCACAGAATCAGCTGACCCAAGATAATGGGAGCTCACTGAATCTGGACTGGCAACTGAGGAACCTACATAGGACCCAGCTAGGCCCCATGAATCAGGTGACAATCATTTTGCTGGGCAGATTGTAGAGCCACCAGCAGTGGGACCTTTACACCAAGATCTAACCATAATGCATGAATTGACTTTGTGGAGTGCATTCTCTGTGGAGAGATATTTTAGCCTAGGCAATGGGCAGGGGATAGGGACTTGATCCTTCCTCAACGAGGTGATGGGAAGACTTAGTTGACTTCCCAGGGGAGATCTTACCTTCTCTAAGGAGCCAATGGTAGATGGGTTTGGGGAAAGGTGGGGAGAACTGAAGGAGAGGAGTGAGGGGGAGCTGGCATTGGTATGTAAAAAATAAATAATTAAAGCAAAAACAGAAAAAATAATTGTCTTATAAAATAAAAGACTAAAAGCATAAAAATATAATCAACATGGATGATAAAACTATAGCTTTTATTTTCATGTGTTCAAGCAAGTTTCCTGTTTTTTTTCTATTTAGGTGTAAAGTGTTTGTATAAAGAAAGTAAAATTTTAAATGTTCATTAGGCGGTGTATAATGAAATCTCAGGCTTTGTAGAGATGAACAGCAAGGCTGTATGTGAGGTAACAGCAGATTTCCTTAATTGTGGACATTCATATCTCTGGTTTAAGCATGCTACATATTTGCATCTAGTAGGTTAATACTCTAAGTGTAAAGAAAACATGAGGCCGCATAAGTGACATGAAGAAGAAGATGGAAAGCTGAATCCAGTTAGATGACACAAAATGCCAGATACTACAAATATGTACTGGGTACGGAGCATGTCACTGTGCTGAATGTGGTGGGCAAGGCAGGCTGCTGCAGAAAAAGCTGCAATGCCCTTTATGTGTCTGCTAATCACAGTTGTGTGTGTGTATGTGTGTGTGAATATATCTATGTATACATAGTGATAGATGTATATTCCACATCTGTTCTGTTAGCAAAATCAGCAATACAACTTTGAAAATCCCATTTGAATCCCCCACTATCTCAAAGCTCAAGGCTGAAGTTTCCTATGGTGAATTCCTTGTCATTTGTTTACTGTGTTTTTAAATAACAATGCAAGCAATAATCCTCCCCAGGGATGCCCCTGCCTCCAGCCTCCACCAAGGACAAATCCTGGGATTATAATGGAGAACATTTAAACACTGTGGAGCACCACACAGGGATATGCCAGCCTCAAAATCTGGAGCGCCAATGAAAATGTTAACTCTCTCTGCTCTGAATAATTTGCAGACTTCCCCAGTTTTACCTTCCAACACTCATTGTTATAATATCAATGCACCTCATCTTAGAGCTAATAATAACCCCAGAGGAAAAAGTGGGTCTCAAAGTGCCCCCTTCTTAAATATTCAGCATTTGACTTTTATATTAAGCATGTTATTCCCAAGAAATTTTTGATATGGAATGCTAAATTACCATATTCCTTTCTTCTAAAACTTAGCCATTGAATGCCTTTCAAATTGTTAATATGATGCTAAAGTGTATTTTGTTAGATTTTAAAATAATTCTTCACTTTTCTTTTTTGTCAATTGTGATTAAATCGATATTACATGTGTCAGCCATTTTGGGGAGAGCACAGCTAAACTGTACAGTCACACCCCACTTGTAGTTGGCCCAAACAACTCCTCAGTCCATCCCAACATATAAACTCAAACTCTTATTCCGTTTTTGTAACTATAATTTTGAATATCCCAAACACTTTATATCATTGAATCAAGAGATATTAGTGACAGGCGTATTTCACTTTGCCCAATCCTCTCTGTGAGTGTCTAAGTTTGGGACATGTCAGAATTTCCTTCTATTTTTAAGTCAAGGCAATGTTGCAGTGTATTTGAACTCATGTTGGTAGAGTCTTGAGGTATGAGTCCTCATAGCGCCAAGGTGCTATGGACCCACACAGAGGACAGTAATCATCAATCTTATGCAGTTGTGAACTCTGCAAGCTGAAGACAAACCTGGAAAGATATGGAAACTGGTGCACTAATGGTAAAAGTGTAACATAAGAACCACTTTCTGATGAAACTCAGGGTCCATTCCAGAAAAATAATCAGAGTCAATTTTCCTTAAGGATGTGGATGTCGGTAGGAGCTCCATTTACTATTGAGTGGTCCCGCTCCCAGCACAGATTGGACATAATGAGGAAGAAAAGAGGATAGAGAGTTGGATGTTGGGAAAAAGAATTAACAAAAATATTTTGAAGATACTATTGCTACTATAGCTATGAAGATTGGTGAGTATTTCTTCAAGACCCCATTTTCTTTTCTCGGGATATATTCAGAAAATTTACAAGATCATAAGCAATTCAATTTTAAGTTTTCTGGGGGAAGCCATCAAATATTTTTCATCTGCATTATTTTTTTATGCTGTAATGGTCCTTATATATCTGCTAATCACAGTTGTTTTATTATGCTGTTTTGTTTTCTCATCCCCTACTCATTAGTAAAGCGAAATACTGAATTCATCCTTCTCTCTATAGCAACATTGATCCCTTTAATTCCATCAGATTCTGGCACTATGTTTTTTCAGTCTCTTACAGTGGATTTTTATTTTCCAAAAGGGAATGGCTCATTAATATAGAACTTTCTGTCTCATGTAAACTTTAGACCTGTTGCCTGATAGTAGGACAGCTTGGGGTATCCTCCCTGCATATATGATCTCTTCCTGGTGGTTCAGTTGTTCATCTTCACAGACATCTTTCAGTGTCAGTGAGTACTCTTGCTGACTAGTGCTATTTTTTTTCTTCATAAATCTATTCTAGTAATTCTTCTAATTTGAAAAATTAATGCATTTACCAGAATAGGATTGTTTTTTGTATGTTCTATAGCCTTTATTCTTCCTTTCCTGTACTATATTTATTTCCTTTTCCATATTTATTTTTTTAATTTTGATTTATTATTACTATTTACTCATTTTTTAAATTTATTTTTTAAGACAATGTCTCATAAGCCAGGCGGTGGTGGTGCACGCCTTTAATCCCAGCACTCGGGAGGCAGAGGCAGGTGGATCTCTGTGAGTTCGAGGCCAGCCTGGTCTACAAAGGGAGCTCCAGGACAGGCTCCAAAGCTACAGAGAAACCCTGTCTCGGGAAAAAAAAAAAGACAATGTCTCATATAGCCCTGTCTTTCCTGATACTCACAGAGATCTGCTTGTCTTTGCCTTCCCCATGCTGGGTTTACAGACTGTAGTGTGCCACTACGGTCATCCTTATTCCTTTTCTATTCCTTTCTCTCTTTGTAGTGGAATATTTACTATCTCTTCTGGTTTCCTTTTATGAAAATCTTTGTTTTGCTTTTGGTTGTCTAGGTGCCTCTTGGAGTTAAAGTCCCATGGAACAGGTACCAGACTATTGTTTTTCTTTCACTTGTGCCCCACATTGGGCATCAAAATTTAACTGATTATTTTGCTCTTACTCTTTAACTCTTTAGTGGGCCCATTGTCCAGTTTCCAAATAAATCATGTATGGAGGCTTATTCTTAGTTATGAATGCTCAGTCTTATCTTGTTTCTTTCCAGCTTTTCTTAACTTAAATTGTCCCATCTGTCTTTGATCTTGGGAATTTTATTTCTAGATATACATTTTCTTTTTTTTTTACTCTGTTTCTGGCTATTTAGCTGGGTGACTAGGTGGCTGGTCCCTGAAGTCCTCCTCCTTCTTCCCTCATTCCCTGAACCCCTTTTTCCCCCTAAATTTCTCCTCCTATTTATTCTCTCTGTCTGCCAGCCCCACCTCTCTCCTGCCTCACTATTGGTCGTTCAGTTTTTTTTTTTTTATTAGACTATCAGGTGTTTAAGACAAGCACAATGACACAGTTTCACACGGTTAAACAAATTCAACATAAACAAAAGTAACACACCTTAAAATAATATTCCATTACACCAGGCCATGGTGAGTTGGGTATCTCATTTCCTAGCACTTCAAGTCACAGAGGGAGCTTCCTGTAGGGTAACATATAGCCTTAGAATAACAATAGGTTTTGGAGTTGTTCATCCATTTGTAGTACTTAAATATTGTATATACCCAGCAGCAGCATACTACTACCAAGGACTTTTCCTTCCTCCGGTGGGAAATCCTTTAACATTTACACTGCAGGTGTGATGGTAATGAACTTTACTTTTATCTGATCTTGTCTTGATACTACTTTATGACTGAAGGATGCTGTCACTAGGTGTGGGTTTTTTGATTGACAGTGTTGCTTTGTTTTGAATTTTTGAATTGGACTTTTGAATACAACAGTCTTTTGCAGTCAAGATTTCTGATGGAAATCTCCTATGATCTGCTAAAGATATTATATAAGGGATGAGCCATTTTTTTCCCTTAGTGCTTCTGAAATTCTCTCTTTGATCTTGGCTGTACAAAACCTAACTGCAACAGACCCTTGTATTTCCCAAACTACCTTACATTTAGTTTGTTGATGTCTTCATCATATTTATGAAAATCCATCATTTATTCATTTACATATTCTGTCTGCATAATCCGTCCCTTTCTTTTGAATTCTGTGATGCTCATGCTGGTCTCCTTGATGGTGAGATGTACATTAGAAAGCTCTACTTCCCTTCAATTGTGTCTCTTCTGTTTTCCAGACTTATTAGAAATGACCTAACATGTGCTCAAATTTGCATCGGAATTCGCACAATGCATTTATTGTTTCCGTTTTAAAAAAAAAAAAAACCCTCTGCAACTCCAGGACTTGTTTTCAATTTTCTGCCTTTCATGCATTACATTTATTTTCATGTGATCTCTACTACTTTCTCTATATTCTTCACATTGTGCTTGATTTATTTGGGTAAGTTTAAGTCTATAGTTTGAAAGTCTGTGTCCAATAGGTTCATAATGGAGCGAGTTGCCAAAATGGGGAGAGGCACTTTCACATTGTCACTCATCTCCTTGTGAATTTGTAATAAGATATAGAGCACAAAGCTCCAATATTTCATATTCCTATAGATCCTGTGGCTGCCCTTGGGATGTGAGATGACTATTTGTTGCTCTAGTGTCCTAATTTGCTTTCTGAAACACCAATTCAAAAAACAGCTTGAGAAGAAGGGGTTTGTTTGGCTTCACTTTAATTTCACTGTCTATCACTGAGGGAAACGAAGACAGGAATTTAGGACAGCAACCTAGATGCAAGAACTGAAGTAGAAAGCATGAATGAACATGTCTTACTGGCGTTTTCCTCCGCGGATTGCTCAGACTCTATTATTATACCACCCTGCTCAGCAATGAGGACACCTACTGTGGGGTATGCCATTTCCATCAATAACTAATCAAGAAAATGCCTCATAGAGATGCCCACAGACCAGTCTGATGGAGGCAAATCATTAGTTGAAATTCCTTCTTCTCTAATGACTTCGTTTGTGTCAAACTAACAAAACCTAACCAACACCTGTACAAAATCTCAAATTGGCAGGAAAAAATGGCAAATTGCAGTGCAAGAATCTTCCACCATTCCAGATAGTCAAGGCAGCTACTGAAGGTATACAGCAAGGATGGTGTATTAATAGGGATTTCTAGAATTATAGAACACATGGAATGAATCTATCTATCTATCTATCTATCTATCTATCTATCTATCTATCTATCATCTATCTATCTATATATGGGGATTTATTGGAAATACCTTCAGGTTATATTTTCAACAATAGTAGCTGTATATGGCAAGTCTAAGACTTTGGTAGCTGTTCAGTCCAATGAAACTAAGTGTCTCAGCTGGAATAAGATACACTGACAAGGGGAGAGCAAGCAGGCTAAAAATGAACACACCCGTTGTCCTTAGACCAGCAGAAGGTGTGGCCCAGATTAAAAGTGTGCCTTCTGGCCTCAAGGCCTGGAATAAAGGACTGTGTCACCCATTCTCAAGATCCACATCAAAAGCATGTTGTCTTTTTGCCTGAAGATCCAGATCACAAATATGCCCTCCATTTCTGGAATGTAGTTCATTCCAGATATAGTCAAATTGACGACCAAGAATAGCCACCACAGGCAGTAACAATGCAAAGGGGGAAAAGCTTTCTCAATTTTCCCTAGCTTGATAATGTATGCTTTATATAGTAAGTATATACACACAATAAAATAACTTGGGAAAATGAAAAAAAGTAGAATACATTTATTTGTGTTGTATAAAGAATTTCCCCCATGAAAATGGCATATTTGTTACATATAGAGAATATTAAAAGGTAGAACCAGAAATTCTACTATATACAGCTTCACATTTATAGAAACACACACACATATATAGAAATTGAATGTTTCCTCCTCATTTTTTGGATTTTATTATTCGTTTGTTCGGTTTATGTGACACTGGATTTGAACCATGAGCTTTTCATCATGAAAAAGTGGCAATGAGCTACACCTCCATCCATAAGACAAAAGCATGTGTAGGTTGGCTAAGTATAGATATTTTAATGAATAGAAACAAAAATAGTCAACAGTATTTGAAATGCCCAGAACTTAAGATTTCTGCTTCATTCTACAGATAAATTGTTCCTATTAAGGCAATACTTCAGTTCATGAGAGATGTAACCTAAGAGCACAAGATCAAGACATGAAATGATTCCCAAAGACATGTCAACAAAATGTTTGGTAAAGCAAACGTTAGGGAATGAAAGGCAGAGGGCAGTATTGGAAGAGGTGGACAGGATATATACAAAGTCTAGACTAAGTGCATTTATAACTCATGAATCTGAAAGAACTCACAGATGCAATGGAACCAGGACCTCTGAGGGTCCGAGAAAGCAGCAATCTAGCTACCGTCCCCTTAGCAGCCAGCAGCCACTTTTTTCTCCTATAAGGACCATAAGAAATCAAACTCTTGAACACCATCAAAGCTGAGAATTAGCATTATAGGATTCTTATTTCAGCCCTAGTGTGTATTATAATACCTGTCACCTTTGACATTAGATTGAATATATGTTAAAAATTAAAATAAATTGCAAGTTTAATTGACCTGCCATTTAATGTCTGGAAGGAAAAAAATTGATTCATTTTAGAAAACAATATAGGCAAAGGCATCATCAAAATATGAGCACTGAGTTTGTATTTTTGCTTGTACAAAGTGCAATAAAAAAGATAAAAAGTGACTTGATTGAGATGCTAGGCTCACTCAATATTGAATTTGAGTGCTATGATGATAACACCCATAGATCAAGGTAGGAGGAATTGGAGAAACCATTCCTGCTTAATGACTGTTCATCTCTTGTGGTTATAGAATAGTAATTCAGAGGAAAGCATTCACCCACAGTCACGTGCCCAGAGGAAAATGTCTCTATTCCACAGCCCCATCGATTTAGATGAGAAAACTGGAAGGAACCTTAGATATTACTTAGGCCAGCATCCTACCAAATGGAGAAGCTGTTTGTAAAATATTCCAGACATCTTACCATTCAGGGTATACTTGGTCATTTTAAGTATCTGCTGTATTAAATGCCAACAAACACCTGATTTCTTGTGCTGTTTGATATGTGTGTGTGTGAGAGAGAGAGAGAAAGATGCATATATTTACGTGTATAAATAATATATATCCTTGTTAACAATGACATTGTCATTTCCATTCAGTAATCTTGGTTCTATACTAAGATCTTATTTAAAACAATTATATCAATTGCTATAGTTAAGTCATGGTTCTTTTTTCAAATCTAAACCTAAGCATTCAATAACTTGATGAGTTCTCACATAACAAAATATATAACCTTTGGTTTACTACCATTATTCAAATTCCCTGAATCAATTACTGCCTGTTGTTTTTCTTCAAAAACTCTCAGATCCCTAAACAGGCTAAAAAAATTAAAATAAATAAACAAACAAACAAACAAAATACTGCCCCAATGATCAAAGTAATATTGTCAGCCCCTCCAAACTTTGGATAACAAACTATGTCTTTGTTTATAAAAGTGTATAATTTCTGGTTAATTATTTTGCAAGTCGAAACACATTATTGCCTCTTCTGATCTTGGTGTCATAGAACATTTCAATTTTTTGTGAAATATTCCTTAACGTCAATGTTTGAGGTTACATTTTTCCTCATTGACTAACCTCATCAGTGTGGCACATCATTCCAGAGCTTTCCCTTCCCAGAAATCTCTCACATAATGACCAAGCTTGTCATCTGACTACAAACACTCTAAAGAATCAATACTAGTTTATTTTTCACCCATTTTAATATTAACATCTGTGAAGTAGGAGGGTTCTATTCTAATGCTGATTTGTTCTCAGCCTCGGTCCCCAAATAGGAATGGCACAGAAGGTGTCTGATATCTTCGTAAAGATACACGGCAGCGTGGAACTCCCTTCAAGTTCTTACCTTCTTTCTTTAATGAGCATATATCCAATAGCCTTGATGTTACTCAAATTGCCAACATGTGTTTTTTCTTTTACCTTAAAAGTTTTTTAGTATTTTATTGAAAATCCTGGCTGCAATGTAGTAACATTGGCAATGAAACTTTCTAGATTTTTGTCATTTTTCAGAACCATATAATATGTGACTTTAGCATTGGTTCTTTCTCATCTATGACATTTCTTTCTTTGACTATGTTCAAGGGGAATACAATAAGTAATTGACACTTTTAATTGACACTATGAGGTAGTACAGCTGAGAGAGTATCTTCATGATTACACATCAGTCCTTTTGAAGGACTTGATGAAGTCTCGAATCTTCATTCTCTATTGCACAGAGAAGGTGTTGACATTCTGGGTCCCAGAAAGTTTTGATAAGACAATTGCTTTCTCATTATTCCTTTGTGTGAACCCTCTGGATAGACTGCCTTGATTTCTGGGTGTTACCATGTTACCTGGTGACCCAGAAGAATAGTATTTACACTCACAATAACCTTGTGAATATCACAGGCAGGGAGTTTTGAGCTGTTCCTAGCTTTGCAGTCATATTACGAGAAATCCCTGTAAGCTAATTACTTTGGTGATTAAGGGCCCCAGCAATTCTGTCAAGCATCCATAGGGGTACCTTAATAGTGTTTTAACCATATGTACAGAAAGGGTTAAAAGCTGCACAGAGAGGAGCCAAGCCTGGGGGGAAAGGCACTGCAGGTGTGTGGTTAACAAGGAGCTAATTGGAGAAGGAGGCAGGAGGAAAGGAAAGCACAAAGCTGGTCAGCAGGCTTGTGTGGAATTCCAGCAGTTAGTTGGTGCCAGCCCTGGAGGAGCTGAAATAAAGACAAGTTGATCTGGAGTCTGTTTTTGCTGTGATCTTTCCTAGAAACTGCAAATTGGGACTTGACAGCTTTTCTCACCGCCTGTTGCTTTATTTCAGGTGGTATTGTTTTGAAGGAGCTCAGAGCTGACATTCTGGGATGCTGAGCTTCGGAGCCTCTCATCCAGACAGCAGTGGATGTCAACTGTTCAAGGCATGTTGCTTTCTTCTCCTACTAATGATCTACTGTGACTGAGGCAGGAGAAGGGAAAATGAATGTTGGCCCACTCATCTGGGGCCTGAATTTTAATGCCAAATGTGTACCCCCCCAACATCAGTGCCATGGAACAATCTGGCTGTGACCACTGCTTTTCAATTCTTAAATAAAATGATGAGACCCTGCTTCTCTCCTAAGCTCTTTAAGCCGTCATGATTATGTTTTGTTGCATTTTGTCTTGTTTTAATTAAGAAGACTGCTTAAAGGTCTTATTGTATTGTGATTATGTGTTAGAAATAGCATAGGAGAAATTGTGTAAATCTACCAACAGTCAAATGTAGAGACAGGTCCTTCTGGGTTTCTGATATGAGCCCAGAGAGCAGATGACAGCTCATGGGGACACTTATGATCATTTCATCCTCTTCTTGTGTAAGAAGCTTTTCTTGTACAAATACAGCACACACATCTACATACTCCTGAAAGGGAGCCCATAACAGAACAAAGTAGCAATTTTGCCAAAGTTCAACTTGACTAACCACTGGAACTCCAAATCTGAATGTAGGGTTATTAACAGGAACAGGGATTTCTCAGAAGCCCCTGTATCACTGAAAAGTCCATCCTAGACTGGGTGGGGCTCCCGAAAACCACAATCCCAGTGGTCCAGTCACAACTTCCAGACAGCTGGATAGGTCTGAGGCTGTGTCTGCCTTTCTTCCAATCAGAGCCTTCTCCCCCAGTAAGAGCTGTTGTTTGCTGCTTATACATAACATGGGGGAGGGAGCTTCAAGACTTACAAATTTCAGCTTTCCCAGACTTGTAATCTTTGTTTGCGGGAGTCTGAGCCTCCCTCTTCCTCCTGGGATAAACACTTAAAATGGAGGAACTACTGTGCAGCTTCCTGCCAAGCTCCTCCCATAACATTCTGCCCAGGTGATGGTCTCTGCCGGAGATGGATATGCCCTAAGTGAAACTCTCCTAAGTAAATTAGCTTCAGCCAAGGTCTGGTGTTATCTATTGCCAGAAAGCAGACTCTTCCCAGATACCCAACAGGCCTTGCTATTTAGGCTTCCTAGCTGTTGACTCCCACTGTTGTTTAGATACACAACTGAGGGCATGTGATTGTACCAGCCTAAACAGACTAAGGAAGAACTACCCTGCAATGAGTAAGCATTCAAGAAGAGTGTGCTGTGAAGAATGACAGCTTGGACATTTATCTAGGCTAAGGGTTCAGCATTGACTATGCATGCTCCTGTTGAGCAGGTGATGCATGCAAGGGGCTGGACAAAATAACATGCAGATCAGAGCAAGGGAAATTAACCAGAGTCTTACATCTTGTTTTGTTCCCCATGTTTCTCCCTCTTTTCCTGTTTCCTTTCTTTATTTTTTTCTTGGTAGTATATGGTGGCCTTGAACTTCTTATTCTCCTGCATCCAAATCTCAAGTGCTGGGACTGCACGTGTGTGCCTCTGTGGCAGGTTTGTGTAGTGCTGGAGACTAAATTTGTACCCTGGTTTTTATATGTGTTAAGCAAGCACTGTACCAACTTGAGTTATATCTCTCAACAGAAGCCTCCCTTAAAGCCAGCTTGTAGGTATCCTGAGAAAACAGTTAGAGAAGTTTTATTGACGATGAAGAATTTTTTTAAAGCAGTATTTTTAAATGTGTCCTGGCTGTTGTTGAACATATACTATCTTGAGTTATGTGTAGCACCAAAGGGTCATGTTTGAAATCTTGGGTCTCTCCTGGAAGAGCCCATTGGTGAGGGATGCTTTTGTCTGGAGCACCTTGACCTAAACACCAGTCTAACACCTGAGGGACTTGGAATTGTGTGCACTGCTGAGAAGCAGTGGGCCTGTCAACACTGGTCTGTAGAGAAAGCAGATCTCCAAGGACAGGGCTTTGAAGAATGTTTTCTCAGCCTCCCCTTCCTGTACTCCCCTCTGTTGTCAGGAGGTAACCTCTGCTCCATCATGCCCTTTCTGCTCTGAGGGATAGCCTGACTTCAGTCTTCCAGGGATAGGACCAAGTCACCATAGACCCAATCCTCCAAAACTGTAAACCAAATCCAGCTTTCCTTTGTTTCTCTTAGTTATTTGTCACAATGATGTAAAAAAAAAAAAATGACGCTGCATATTTGACCTCTTTACCTGCAATTATCTCTTACTTTTAAATGATAATAAAGTACACAACCAAAAGAGAGTAAAGCCTTGGAAAAAAAAATTCCACAGAAAAAGGAAATTGTGCACTCTGAGATCTTTAGTTCTTACTTTAGTCTAAGATACACACTGCATTTCTCTGAGCTAAAACAAATTGGATTTAAGTAGAAAAGTGAATCAACAATTTGATATTGGAGTAATGTGACTCCTCTTTAGGCTACTTTTTACCTTGAATGACAAAGGAATTGTCCCACACCTGAATACTGACACATTGTGATATGCCTAAAGTTGGACACCCTTGAAGCAGAACACAGGAAGTGGGCTTCCTTCACATCCATTTGCAGATTTTTATTTGTTTTTTTTTTTTGTTCTCAAATGATCAAACAAATGATTATCATAGGCTGTGACACTGGGGATGCCTAATGCAAACCCCATGGGAGGGGTAAGTGCTGTCTTTGTGGCCCCTGGTCCATTTCCAGAAGAGCAGAAGAGACACTGCTGACATGCGATCAGGATCTGACAACCATGGTACCTCCTCGGACTGCACACTCACGCGTAGAAAGTGCGTGTCTGAAGAGCTGTAATTTTCCTTCCATTACTAGAGTTCTGCAGTGCTTAATGAGAAATAACATTTTTCTAACATGGTGATATGATATGACAGTTTGGAAAGAGGAGGGAAAGTAACTTTTAAAGCTGGATTAATGGAATGCAAATTGCAGCCATATGACTTTTATTTTAAAGACCTTGCCTCACTTGTACTGATTTTTCTTAAGACCCAAATCACAATTCTTCAAGCATTGACTGAATCAGAATCTTAATGCCTGGCGTGTCTTTCTCCACCTACCTCTACCCAAATTTTACCTCAGGAGGAAGAAAGGACATTTTAATGAATCTTAAACTTGAACTCAAACATCGAATTCTATAGTCTGAAGATGTTTTAGCCTTTTTGACAACAGCTGTAGGAGTGCTTAAGGAAATCATCGAGAACAGTGACTTCTTTAGATTAAACTTTGAAAGATTCAGCTTCTGAGAGATCACTCAGTGGGAAAGCTGTGGGCGTCTTAAACCTCAAAGCTCACCCCCAGCTACATACCTCCTCCAACAAAACTATACCCCATCCAACCAGGCCACTCCTCCTAATCATACCCAAACAGTTCCACCAACTGGAGGTTAAGCATTCAAATGTATGAGCCTATGGGACAATGGGGCAATTTTTGTTCAGGCAACCACAAATACATATATACACACAGGAAAGATGGAAAGATGGAGAGAAGGGGGAAGAGAGAGAGAGAGAGAGAGAGAGAGAGAGAGAGAGAGAGAGAGAGAGAGAGAGAATGTAAACCTGCCTGTGACAGATAATAGTTTTTACTAAAATGGAATTTATAAAAACACTCATTTGATTAACTAAGCCAGGTGTTCAATTCCAAAAAAATGAGCAGCAGACATTTGCACTGGCTGAAGGGGAGGAGAAAAAAGACAGGAAAGGCCAGTACTCTAGAATAGACAGTCACTCCAGCATGTCGGGATCATGTTTAAAATCAGAAGGCTGAAGGTTTAGGCATATGACTGTCTGTAGACATGGGTCTTTATCCTTATTGCACTGCACTTATGGCTGTGCTTTCAACCTGCCCTTTGCCTCTCTGTCTTTCCCACCACCCCTGCTCTTTCTTATTCCTTGTGACTGTTGTGTGAACATGTAAGCTCTCAGCTGCTGCTCTAGGCCTGTCTGCTGTTAACATCTGACCTGCCATGATAGTCATAGACTTACCCTCTGAATTTGTATATAAACTGTAAACTAAATATTTTCCTTTCAAAGTTCCTTGGACATAATGTATCTTCACAGCAATAAAAATAACTAAGACAGTAGTAAAACATACAGAATAGAATCTTTGTTATGATTGTTTGTCGCTTTAAGAGACAAGCCATGCCCACTCCCTGCAACCCCTCCCTCCCCTCGCCATCTTGGCTTCTCTCTCTCTGTTCCCTTTTCCGTCCCCTCCCTCTTTCTCTCTCTCTGTCCTCTTTTTTCTCTTCCCTTTCTCTCTTTCCTCTCTTTCCCCCACTTCTCTCCTTTTTCCTTCCCCTTCCATAATTCAATAAATATCCAATTCTATTCTGTACGATGTGTCTGTTCATGTGCCTCCCACCTGCTCATTTGCTCATACACCGCTCACTGCTGGAAACTTGCACCTTTGCTGGGAACTTGAACTTTTGGGGGACTTACTGTCTGCGGGACCAGCCCACAGCTCTGGGAGCTGGCGGCTCTTGGAACTCACTGCCCGGCCCCCACTGCTCAGGACCCACAGGCAATTTCATAACATTTTGGTGCTGCGTGACTTGGATAGGTGCTCCTGCCCAGAATTCCTCTCCCAGAGTCAGGATCCTAAACCAGGGTTTTTTTCTACTGCCACCACAGGCTTCCTGGCTTCAATTGGTGAGTCTCCACCATTCTGTTATGATTGCTTCCCTTAACTGGAATCATATTTGGACTGACCCAGGATCAGTCATCCCGCGTTAATGCTGTACACTCACTGTGCAGTGCATTCTACTGGGGACCTAGGGTCCCTCAGATTTTTCATTTTTTTTTCCCATTTCTTCTCTTTTCTTTTTCTTCCCTCACCATAAAATGCTGCTTGGAGTTACTCTGGTTCCTGAGTTACCCGACCAGATCCAGCTAGGCCATAACACCCCACCCGAGGTCAGAGGACACTCCACCACAGGTCCTGGGTGTGTGTGCCGATTTGCACCCCACCTATACGGGGAGATATCCCCATTACAGGCCTTGAGGTGCCACTGTTTTATGGGTTTTCATAATTTCGGCTGTGGATAGCAACCACCATGTCAGTTCCCCAGTTTTGTTTTGTTTTTGAATTCCAGCCAGCTTTTTCAATTCTAGCCGTGGCATGGTGCAGTTTTTTTGGTTCCAGCCTTTTGCTCCCCTCTGTGGCTTGTGGTGTGGCATGGCGGCTTAGCGACAGGGCAGATCACGCCTTTAGGTCTCTCTTATTAGGCTTAAAATTCTTACAGCTCAAAATTTATGGCTTTTTTCATACATGTGGCTGCTGCCATTTTGATTGGGGTGAGGTGACTTTATTGCCATCTTGGCTGAGGGCCAGGTCAGGTGACCAAGGTCCGCCATCTTTACTGAGGTATTACCTGCCTGGTTCCCCAGTGTTAACCTTATTACATGGGTAACCTTACTGCCGTCATGCCTAAGAGCCAGGTCAGGTGACCAAGCTCTCCCATCTTTACTTAAGTATACCCTGCTTTGTCCCCCCGTTTTCACTAAATGCCTCTTGTTGACTCTGTTACATGTGTTTTCTGCAGTGGCATGCCTTTGGTAGGGTCCACCAGGAGCACCTACTTTGTTCAATTCCTGTTCACTCTCTCTCTGTGTAATAATTGTTCATTACATCTCATTCCAGACTACAAAATCAATAAGGCTCATGTTTTAAACTGGTATGTACTTTTAAGTCTCTTACAATAATGCCGTATATTTAATTCAATCTTCATTTAAAATATATTAAGCAGTTCTCTACTATTGTCAGTTCTGCCATTAACATTCTATTGCTAGCAGGTTCTTCTTTCTGTCTTTTTACACATGTAAATCTTACCTGTTAAGAGCCAGTATAGTCAAGCTTAGACCCAACCTTCCAGATAGATTCTATACTGTAGTTATACCTAATAAACAGCCCTCAACTGCTCAGAGATGTGGGAAATGTGATATTTAAATATTTAATTATTAAAAAACTTTTTATAAAAAAAAAGAGACAGTTTGGCTCCTAGCAACAGCACTCTACTTCCTCCAAAGAAGATAGAAGAAAAATGGACACACAACAACATCCATCTGCACTGGGCAAAACTGCCTCTAGTCTAAACTAAAGATCTCCTGACGTGGACAGAATCACTGGAATCGAAAGCCTAGCTGCTCAGGTCAAGGTAGGTCTGTCTTCCTACAGATTTCTTAGCCCACAGGATCTTCTAGAGCCTGGCAGGCCCTACCCTAAACAGCGAAAGACAAATGCGACCTTCAGTGACAATGGAGGACCATAGAAGAGTAGCTCTGGGTGCCAACCAAGTAAGTTCTCTGTCATTTTTTAATCAGTAACTCAAGTAAAATCTTATCTTTCTCAAAGATCTCTGATACAGTTTGATAGCTGAGAGGTTTTGGCAGGTTAAAAAAACTCACCAAACAAATTTCAGATCAAATTTTTCTCTATGCTGCCTTCCATAGTCTTAAAAATACTTTTCATTGTACAAAAATATGTCACAGTCATTATACAATGTATGTGTCTAAAACTTCTGTTTTCACAAACCCAAAGAATTCTTGTGAGTTCCAGGGAGCTGAATTAAAGGATCCACCTTAAACAGATCACATACATCCCCCTCAATTCCCTGGTCCTAAAAAATTTTTTCCCTAAATTTAACTTTGTTCTTTGTTCTACCAATACCTTAAACAGGTATAAAAGACACCAGATATTTCCATGCCACAAACACGGGACAAGAGCAAAGAGACCAGCTATGCTAGGATGTGACAAGCACCAGTCTTCTCAGGTTCTCCCTCCAAAGATGACACCCACAAATAAGCCAGAATCAGCCCTGAGAATCCACCACCCCAATTCCGTCAACCTGTGGTGTCTAATCTGCTTTTTATTATAAAAAAGAGCTGGGATTGTTATGATTGTTCTTCCCTTTAAGAGACAAACCACGCCCACTCTCTGAAGCCCCTCCTCCCCTTGCCATCTTGGCTTCTCTCTCTCCATTCCCTTTACCGCTCCCCCTTTCTCTCTCTCTGTCCTCTTCTCTCCCTCCCCTTTTTTCTCTCTCTCCTCTTCCCCCTTCTCCCCCTTTTCCTTCCCATTTCATAACTCAACTAATAAATATCCTATTCTATTCTGTACAATATGTCTGTGCATCCTACCACGACCTGCTCACACTGATGGGCTTGCCGTGACCAGCCCATCGATGGCATGGCTGGGCCTTGCCCAGGGCTGGTGGCTCTCTGGACCTGCAGGCAATTTCATAACAGTCTTCTCATGTTAGAGCAGGTTTTAGTCAAGAGTTTAAATTATGAGCTCTTGGTAGTGATACAATGGTGACACTTATGATTTAACAGTTTCTCCTTTCAGCCTATGTTCCTACTTCTCAGACTGACTTTTATACCAGAGGAGAAAAGAAGTCTGAAAAGCAGAACTCCCAAGGACAGTGGGAAGACCCCATGAGCTCAAGAAGGATGATGCTATTACTTTGCCCTGAAAAAAAAAAAAGATGTGAGTCCTGAAATGTATTGGAAGAATGTGTTGGGGGAGGGGTGACAGGAGGAGGAGAAGGAGGGAGTGCAGGCTGATCCAACAAGGCTGATATTCCAAAAGCATCCAGGCTTTTACATACAGTTCACTGCCAATCAATCCCTGGTGCACTCCTCCAAATAAAGAAAGATATAAAGCAGACCTTGATATAATTTATTTCACACCCTGAAGCAGAGTTTTCTAAACCTTTAAGCTGTATGCAAGTGGCTTGCTGCCTTTTCCTTTCCTTCTTCCTCCTCTCCTTGTCCTCTTCTCTTTGTAGCCATATAGCCCACTCACTTAACACATGCTTCTATTTCCAGGTGTCTTTTTCTGATGAAGCCTTGCACCACAAAAAAAAAAAAAAAAATCTTTGCCCTGAGAGGAGACTGTGTAATTTTCTATAATTCAGTTTCCCTTTCTTGCTGAGTGCTCCGAGTCTCTCTTTCTCTCCCACTCCTTTTCTCTGTACCTGCGTGTTAGGTCTTCAATCTCCAAATAGTTCAGAAGACTTTGCTATAGTTTCTAATTGTTCATGATGTTTGGTATAGAGAAGGATGCTGTGCTGTCATTTTTTCTGTATGTGCTCTCACTAAAGGGTCACAAAGAGAACAGAAATATAGGGTCCAAATATTATTTTTAGAATTTGAAGTTACATTGGCCTATCCTGTCTTTCCCAATCTATACACTATTCAAATTTATATCTTTTATTATTTTTTAAATTTATTTATTTATTAAAGATTTCTGTATCTTCCCCGCCACCACCTCCCATTTCTCTCCCCCTCCCCGAATCAAGTTCCCCTGCCTTGTCAGCCCATAGAGCTATCAGGGTTTCCTGCCCTGTGGGAAGTCCAAGGACCACCCACCTCCATTCAGGTCTAGTAAGGTGAGCATCCAAACTGCCTAGGCTCCCACAAAGCCAGTACGTGCAGTAGGATCAAAAACCCATTGTCATTGTTCTTGAGTTCTCAGTAGTCCTCATTGTCTGTTATGTTCAGCAAGTCCGGTTTTATCCCAGGCTTTTTCAGACCCAGGCCAGGTGGCCTTGGTGAGTTCCCAATAGAACATCCCCATTGTCTCAGTGTGTGGGTGCACCCATCACGGTCCTGAGTTCCGTGCTCATGCTCTCTCTCCTTCTGCTCCTGATTTGGACCTTGAGATTTCTGTCTGGTGCAAAATTTTGGGTCTCTGTCTCTGTCTCCTTTCATCACCTGATGAAGGTTAATATTCAGGGGGATGCCTCTATGTTTTTCTTTGGGTTCTCCTTCCTATTTAGCTTCTCTAGGATCACAATGTCCTTTATTTATGGCTGGAAACCAAATATGAGTGAGTACATCCCATGTTCCTATTTTTGGGTCTGGCTTACCTCACGCAGGATAGTGTTTTCTATTTCCATCCATTTGCATGCAAAATTCAAGAAGTCCTTGTTTTTTTTACAAGAACTTTAAGTCTTTGAAGAAAGTAATTGAAGAGGACACCAGAAAATGAAGGATCTCCCTTGCTCTTGGATTGGGAGGATCAACATAGTAAAAATGGCAATTCTACCAAAAGCAATCTATAGATTCAATGCAATCCCCATCAAAATCCCATCAAAATTCTTCACAGATCTGGAGAAGACAATAATCAACTTTATATGGAAAAAAACCCAGGATAGCCAAAACAATCTTATACAATAAAGGATCATATGTAGGCATTACCATCCCTGACTTCAAACTCAAATTTATATTTTTAATGGGGTAGAATAATTGGGAACTTGATTCAAACTAGTGTCCCTGGCCATTCATACTGGCTAAGAGGATGCATCATCAAGCCCCCATTCAGAATTTACCTCACACAGGCTTTGTATGGTATTCCTAAACATTTTTCTTCCTTAACTTTTGTTCTATAAATCATAGAATCTGTTAGAGGAAGGAATGGATTAAGAATCTTCAGATATCAGTCAATCAAGCCTGAGTTAAATTTTAGCTGTTTCACAACATAGCCAAGTAGCATAAGGTCAAGTCCTATCTAACACTTTCAGTTCCTCAAAGTAAAGTTGTGGAGATTCTGCTCACAAGTTGCTTTTCAGGTCACTTCACTGTTTAAATATTGTTTACTTTTTGAGATTATAATAATAACACTATTTTTATCCTTTCTTTTATCCCTCCAAACAGCATCCTTGCTCTCATTCAAATTCATGGCTTCTTTTTTCATGAATTGTTGGTTGATGTGTGAGTTTGTGTGTGAGTGGGTGAGCATGGGTGTGAGCGAGTGAGTGTGTGTGTGTGTGTGTGTGTGTGTGTAAATGATTAGCCCTAAGTACAAGAGCATTTGACTTGACTTTTAACCTGTGTCAGTTGTGTTGCACTGAGCCCATGCATTTGGACTGTTACAGTGAGAGTTCCATAGAGAAGGCTCATAAACCACAAACATTTCCACAGGTTTAGAGACTGAGGTGTCCAAGGTTGTGGTAGATGTCTGCCTGGTCAGAGAGCCTTTCCTCTGGGTCATAAATGTCGCTTGTGTGGCAGAGACAGTTCGCTGGTAAAGAGTACATACTCCCATTGTTGAGGACCCAAGTTTAGTTCTCAGACTGGTCACATAGTTCATAACAACCTGTAACTGTAGCCCACAGGCACAGATAACCTCTTCAGAATTCTGGAGGTATTTGCACTCATGGGCACATAGTACTACCCTTCTACATATACATATATAATATACAATAGAATAAAAAAGTCTTTTAAAACATGTAAGTCTTCATTGTGTTCATACATCAGAAGAGACAAAAGCAGTCTTTGGTACCTCTGATATAGGGCCACTTACTCTATCCAGAAGGATGGGACTTACTCATCTCACAAAGTCTCCACCTTCCAGTATAATCCTACTGAGGGTCACAATCGCAACAGAATAATTTGAAGAGAACAACATCAGTTTGTGGAATGCACAATTACCACCATCAGTTTGCCATGAAGACAGCAAGCACACAAGTCAGGTGCTCCATCAATTCTGAGTCTCTAACTAAGAACCTTCTGATTTGCAGAATTAGCTCTTGCCAAGAAAAAGTAGCAATGAATATGAAACTAGAACTAATTTGCTCCAGCTGGAACTGAGATCTACTGTTCAGATAACCATTGACATTATTTTGAATATCACGTACAAGACGCAAAACTTAAAGACTTATAGCCTGCATCCAAAGTGTCTGATTTGTTCCCATCTCTAACCTCTTGTTTCCAAGCATGTAGCTTTTAGGAAATCCTGTGGTTCTGGAGAATGTATTTATAAAACAAGTGTCAAGCCACAACATAAAGAGTCTAGTTAAAGGTAGTAAGTGAGACGATTCAAGATTCAAAGGAGGATTGAACACATCTTGGGAGAAGTTGCTTGAATATTTGACTAATATCCTATACCCTAGGAGGAAGCTCATGGAGGAAGAAGAGAAGTCTGTCAGAAAAAAGCAAGGAAACATTTACATGCTTATATTTGAGGCTGTGTTCTTCTTGCCTTTAAATGTATTTATGTTTATATTTAAAAATTGATGCACACAGCCTGGCGGTGGTGGCACATGCCTTTAATCCCAGCACTTTGGAGGTAGAGATAGGCAAATCTCTGTGAGCTCAAGGCCAGCCTGGTCTACAAGTGCTAGTTCCAGGACAGACTCCAAAACTACAGAGAAATCCTGTCTCAAAAGCCAAAAAGAGAAAGAAAAGAAAAAAAAATGATGCACACAATTAGTAGGTTTATACAGTAGTTCTGCCAAAACATAAAATAGTCTTTGAAAAATTAAGTCACTAAGCATCCATTCATGTGTGTGTGCATGTACATGCACATGTGTGTATTTGTGTGCACGTCTTAGGCATAACTTCACTTTCTATCTGCCAACTGTATGTTATAATGTTTAGTTTAATAAAAGTTTTGTGTCTGTTGTTCATCAGATTGAGTACTGTTCTTTTTTGTTGCTGATGTGTTTCCTATAAAAATTAAGAATTTTGAGTTTTAGTCACTTAAACTCCATTTTTTTAAAATTTATATTTTTCAGCAGTGATTTTTTTTTTTCTGTTTTCTTAAACCAAACACAGTTGATTGATGATACTTCCTTGAAAGACATTGGGAAAAAGCTTCTAAAATTAATAGTGTAAGCAAGTTTACAAACTGACAAGCTTTGAAGTAGAAATTAGTGTGTCATTCTTTCTGGAGACAGCAAACACACATGTGAATGCCATATTACAGGAAGCTCTCAAGGCAAGATACACTTTTGATGTGCAATGACAAAAAGGAAACAAACATTGTCTTCTCATTTCCCAAGTTCAAAAAATAATCTGTGCATACTTACCCAAAAAGAACTGGAAGAATATATTACCAGTAAATAATGTAGTATTTTAAGAAATCAATTACCATGGGGATTACAGTATGGTAAAACTTTAAATTGTACTTTAAAGAAACAGTGAACAATTAACCCTAAGCACACAGAAGGCTAGGAATCCGTGATCCCCTTTGTTATCAAAGTCATCAGTTGCTCCAATCTACATGAAAAATGATAAGGAACCATTTGTATATAACCAACCCCATATAAATGAAGTCGGCTTCTGAGAGTTTGTAATATCTAATAGATGCTAATGCTACTGCTATATGAATGCTTGTTATATTCTATTTTAGTGCATAATGGCAAAAGAAAAAAACCTGTTCTAGTCAATAGTGATCCACTGTTCTTCTCATTATTTTTACTGATTGTTGGTCATGCCTCAGATGTGAAATCCCAAGATAAGAAGGTTAATTGTTGACCTGCCAAACCAACCACAGCCAGGGAGAAGAGTTCTGAGACAGCGTGTTTACTTCTTTGCATGGTGAAATTAAGAAAGAATAATGCATATAAGAATTTGATGTAGAGCTTTGAGAAGGGCCTTTAGAAAATTCGAGCCAAGATCTATAAAGCTTTGCTTTCTAGTTAAAATTTTCAACATCACTAAGAACTCTAACATTGAGGACTGGAAAATGGTCAGTGGTTAAGAGCATTTGCTGTTCTTACAGAAGACTAATGTTCAATGCTGATTGGCCATGTTAGGTAGCTCACAATTACTAGTGACTCCAGCTCTGGGGTATCTCTTTTGATACCCTCTTTTGACCTCTGCAGTCAACTATACTTATATGCACACACCCACACAGATACACACAGACACCTACACATGATTTTTTGCTTTAATAAAGAAATGTGAAGGGAAATATAGGATCTCTAGGAGCTTTGAATCTTACAGTGGTAGAGCTGTGAACTGCTTAAGACTGTTTAAAGCTGCAGAGGACTTTGACTGCTTTTGTTTCACTACAGGCTTGTCTTCTCAACACCTGAACTCTTGCAGTCTCAGTTTTCATAATAGCACACTAAGAAAACCCTAAATTACATATTCTTTGGGAAGATGACTTTATACAGCAGATGTGGAGGATGTGACGTTTGACTAGTGCTGTATAACAGGAAACATGCATATAAAATGTTCCTTGTATATATGTTTTCAGGGTTTACCAATTGGTACTGAAAAATTAATTGGTGTTGTCTTCTCTGTATGTCTTTCTATCAATGTATGTATCTATGTTATCTATTGCTATCATTTATAATATATCTGCTAAAACCCCTTTAATAAAATATGTGTCACTTAAATATCTTAAATAGATACCAAAAGAACTTCTTGGTATTAAATCAGTGCTGAAGAAGGAGCAACAGCTGCCAAAAGATATTTGTTTATAAATGCTGCTAAATTAATCTATGATAGGTATTTTGAAAATATCTTGACTTCAAAATTGAAGTCAAAAAGTATGTTACTTTGGAGAAGTTATTTGCTTTTGTTTCCACAGGAAATGAGAGGCTGTGGATTCATACTGAGTTAAGAAAAATCAGGTTTGATCAAGGAAGACCACTTAAGAAATCTCTGGTAGGAACAGATGGCCCAGATGTTTGAGTTCTACATCTAGCACAGATTCAAGACAGCTGCCTGAGATGATCAAGACTCATAGGATACTCCAGTCAGGACTTGATCATTATTCTACATTTTCTTTAGGTCCCCATTAGATTATCAGTGCCCCCAACTAGCAGGAAGTAGCCTGGAAAACTACACCCACATTCCCCCAACAAAAATGGGCTATTGATATTCTTTTTTTTTTGAGGGGGAAGTGGTGGCACAGGACAATTATCTATATTCCGTCAACTATGTTTCAAATAAATGCTGATCACCCAGTAGACAGGCAGGAAGTATAGGTGGAACAACTAGACAGGAAGTAGAGTGGATCAATGAGAACAGGAGAATTCTGGGAAGAGGGAAGCTCCCTCTGCAGTCCTTACCAGACACCAAAGAAGGAAGATGTGATTGCCCTGCTGAAAAAGGTACTGAGCTATGTGGGTAACATAGATAAGAATAATGGGTTAATATAAGTTATAAGGGTTAACAAGAAGCCTGAGCTAATGGGCCAATCAGTTTATAGTTAATATATACCTCTTTGTGATTTCTTTTGGGTCTAAACAGCTGGGGGACCAGGCAGTACAGAAACCCAGACAACACAACCACAGTGGTTTTTGATCATATTTCTCCTCCTAAATTCTTCCAGATAATTCAATCCTCTAAACTTCTTCACCAGTGTCATACCTAGGTGACAGTTTTAGTATTTTGATTCCTATTATGAGCAATCAATATTAAGTTACACCTCACACAATGTTTTTACAGAGAAACATGAGCACCTAATCAGAGACATAAAATACATGAAAATATAAAATTCCATGGTAGTGTAGAATGTTAACAAAGTTGATGGAAACTAAGAAAATATAAAAAATAAATTATTTAGAAAATTTGTGTCATCTTTTCGTGTAATGATGGCAGTTTTCAAATCAAAGCATTTAGATATACTGGATGTATTTAACACAGTAAGTCAAAATTTTATTTAAATATCAACATTTATAATGCATTGACTTCGTAGTTTTGTGCCATTAGTATAAATTTGTGACAGAAACTTTTAGATGTCAACTTAAAAGCATGTCAGAGTAAGAGCTTCTCAAAAGCCTTTTGGTGATAATTGGGGAAAAATGATTACAGACACTAGCCAAAGTTATTTCTCGGGATTCTGAAAACTAAGACAGTTCTCAGTCATCTTCCCCACTCTTTTTTGTAGTACAAAACAAAGTTTCTGCATCTACTTAAACACCAATTCATCATTTCACAATTAAAAAACATTAGTTGCTGCATTTTTTAATCTGAAGATTTCTTTTTAATTTAAAATTTTTCTATTTATTTTACATACCAACTACAGTTTCTCCTACCCCCTCTCCTGCTTCCACCCCTCACCTTCTTTCTACTCCCCATTCACTCTTCAGAAAAGGTAAGTATAATGGCCTGGCCTGGCCCTTTAAGATACAAGCCCTGACTGCCCCCCCCCCATCCTCTGAGGCAAGCATATCTTTCTTCTGTTGCCAGCCTGAGTTCTTTTTGTCTCTCTCTCAAAGAGGCAGATTCTGCCTCTCTCATTAATCTCTACTTCTCACCCCCGTTTCTCTCTCTCTTTTTCTCTCTTTCTTCTTCTCCCTTCTCCCCTTCCTCTTTCCCTCCCTTAACCCACTAAATAAATACCCACTTTCCCAGCATGGCATGCCTAATAGGTCTCTGTCTCTCACCCACCATGTTGCTCCCTAAGTGCTGCAAGTAGTGGGTAAAAGCCCATTACTTTTCTTTTGGACATGGGAGCTGCCTACTCTGTTTTAATATCTCACTCAGGTCCTACAATTCCCTCACCAATTTCTGTCATGGGGTGGATAGTGTTGCCAGAGAGGCTGCTTGTTCTTCCTCACTGCCCTGCTAGATTAGAACCGAAATAACCACACAGAAACTATATTCATTAAATCACTGCTTGGTCCATTAGCTCTATCTTATTGTTGGGCTAGCACTTACATATTAATTTAACCCATTTCTATTATTCTGTGTATAACCAAGAGGTCATCGCCTACCAGCAAAGTTTTGGCATGTCTGACTCTGGGGGCTCCATGGCTTCTCCCTGATTCTGCCTTCCTTCTCCCATCATTCAGTCCAGTTTTCGCTGCCTAAGTTCTTTATTCATTAACCAATAAATGTAACACATAGACAGAAGGACCTCCCATACCAGGATAGAAACCTTTCCTTCTCACTTAAGACCCTGTCACTGCCCTGCATTTTTGCAGGGTGATTATTTTCTTACTTTTTCCTAGTCATACCTGCTTGTTCTGCTCCTTACTTTGTTGTGATCTTTTCAGCCGCTTTGGGGCCACACTCACCTTGGCCCCCTTATCCTCTCCCAAGTCTCACTTTCTTCTTACCTTATAGCCTAACAAGTTCTTACCCCAGACTTCCCTGTCCCTACTCTCCTTTATCCAGTAGATCCTTAAATATGTGATAACTTCACCCCCGTGGTTGCTACTCACCACCAGCCAGTCCTAGTTTGCCTTAAAGATCCTTCTTCCTTCCCTTCCAGACCCCAGTTTTCTATTGCTGAAACCCACTGCTGAGGTCTTAAGCCTATTATCACCAGCCTTCTGTCTCAGAGATTCTTCATCCCTATCGACCAACCTGCAACACTCTCATCCTTTCCATGCATTAGCCTTCTGGTGCTTGCTGTTTGGTCCAAGATCTCCGCCTCATAAAAGAGGCAGTTATTCTATTTCATCCAGTGGTTAGCAACTCATACACTCTCCTGTCTAATGTCCCTCCTGAAACCTGCCACTTTACTGTTCTGGACCTGAAAGATGCCTTCTTTACTGTCTTTTTACACCCTGACTCATACTTCAGCTTTTTGCCTTCACCTGGGAGGACTCTGGCTCACGATCCTCCAGACAGAATACAAAGACCATTTTCCCTCGGGGTTTTTGGGACAGCCCCCATTTCTTTGGACAAGCCCTCACTCAGAATCTCTTGAGCTTTTACCCTGGTCCTATTACACTTTCCAGTTTGTTGCTAATCTCCTTCTCTGCAGTCCCACATTACCTGTGTCCCAACAGGCCACCTGTTCACTCCTAAACTTCATCAGATTCCTGGGATATTGAGTTTCACCAGCTAACACTCAGCTGTGTTCTCCCACAGTAGATTATCTGAGTGTTGAAGCCAGCCCGGGGGCTAAGGCTCTCATCTCTGACAGGGTCCAGGTCCTGTGGAATTTACAGTCCCCAACAACAGTGGCTCAGATTCTCTCATTTTGGGGCCTGATGGGATTCTTCTGTCATTGCATCCCTAATTTTGCCATTACGGCCATGTCTTTATACCAGGCAGCCAGAGAGACTCCCATGGGCCACCAGGCCATCATTTGCTGCCACTTCTCTCCACTATGAGATATCCTTTTAACAACCCCTGCCCTTGATCTTCCAGACCTCACTAGACCATACTACATTTTTACAGATGAAAGGTTAGGAGTGGCCCCTAGAATTCTAACCCAACAGGTTGGGCCTTTGAATCAGGCTGTTGACTTTTTGTCTGAATAACTGGACCTCACAATCTGTGGATGGCAGCCATACTTGAGAGTTCTGGAAGAAGCAGCTAAACTTTCCTGGGAGGCTCTCAAGATCGCCTTGTCCAAACCAATCACAGTATGTCCTACCCCATCCCCTCTCAGATCTTCTGAGTCATTCTTCTCTTTCCCTCCTTTGGGCCTCACGTGTCCAAGTCTTTCACTTACTGTTTCTTGAAAATCCCCAAATTACCTTGACCTCTCATCCTGCCCTAAACCTTGAACCCTTCTTCCTGTCCCCTCCTCTTCTGGTACCTCCTCTCTTGCCCAGAGGCTGTCTTTTGTTCACCCTGGCCTGGTCCCCTAGACCAACCACTTACAAATCCCCAACTCACCCTGTTGATGGAAGTATCTTATAGGCAAATCAGGAAACCACTTGGCAGCGTACGCAGTTGTCACTTCCACTAAAACAGTTAAAGCAAACCACCTGCCAATGGGAACCTCTTCACAAAAGGCTGAGTTAATCACTTTGACTAGAGAGATCCAGATAGCTGAGAGTCAACAGGGTAACATTTCTACTGACTCTAAATATGCCTTTTTAATAAATAGCCCATAACCATTGTGCACTTCAGAAGGAAAGGGGCTTCTTTACTACCAAGGGCACTTCCATATTTAATGGACCCCTTATAGTCAACCTCATAGAGGTCCTCTAGCTCCCTGTAGAAGTAGCCATAATTCACTGCTGGGAACACCAATTCTCTAAGGACCCAGTGGCCTTAAACAATGCCAAAGCTGATTCAGTGGCCCCTGGGGCTAACCTCCAGCTCTTCCGATTCAAGAGAACATATTTTGGTTTTGACTTCCTCCTATAAGCCCTGTTATCAATCAGAGGAGGGGGACAAACTCATAAAAAAGGGGGGCCACAAAAACAAAGGATGTATGGCTCTACTTGAATAACCATCTTATCCTTCCTCGAGACCAGACATTGTCCATCATTTAAGACATCCACCAGGCCTTACACCTAGGCCCCAAAGCTTTGTTCCACTTCATAGATCCTAACTCTAACCCCGCCATCTCTGAGCTCATATTTCACAGGTTCACTCCTCCTACCAGACCTGTACCAAGGCCAATCTACAGGGGGAATCTCCATATACATCAGTCTCTGCACCAGCTTTGTGGACATCAATGAGGTGAAGATTCACAGGGTGCTTTCACCAATATACCTATTCATAAAAACCCCTTTATCTCCTAACACTTGTGGACAATTTTACAGGGTGGATAGAAGTGTTTACGGCTTCCGGAGAAACATCAGATGTGGTCGCTCAGGAACTCCTGGACCACATAATTCTTTGGTTGGTCATTCCACAGACCATCCAAAAGGACAATAGGCCAGCCTTCACATCCAGTCACAAGTTGAAGCTTGTGTCAGAAGCTCTCAACATCTCCTGGAAGCTACATATCCCCTACCACCCACAATCCTTGGGAAAGGCACTCATCAAACAACAAACACATAATCAAGCTCTCCATTGAACTCAGGTTATCATGGCCCTCTCTTCTCCCCATTATCCTTACTCATCTCCGGGTCACCCCACATTCTCATACAGGTCTAAGCCCTTTCAAGCTCATTTATGGAAGGCCTTTTCACCTTAATCATGTCCTTCAAGCCCAAACTCCTCCACTGGCTGGGTACCTACTCTACCTCTCCCTTCTGAGTTCTTTTCTCTGTTCACATGCTGACAGCTATCTTCCTGCCCCTATACCAACAAACCCAAATGCTCCTGAACCTGCCCCACTCTCCCTAGGGGACAAAGTACTCCTTGAACAACTCATCCCTAGGTCTCTCGAACCCTGATGGACAGGACTTCACATGGCAATCCTCACCAACCTTTCGGCTGTAAAGCCTCTGGGGCACTCATGCTGGTACCACCTCTCCATCTTCAAGTGGGCACCTATTCAGGATATTTTGTCTGTCCAGCAGTTAGGACCCTCCACTCTCTGCTTTTCCAAGATGCCACAATGAAAAGTCTGTTTGCTCCTCTTCCTGGCACACTCATCTTTGTCGGTACAACCAAGATAGATGATAACAATTTATTTTTTCTCCTAGCAACCTGCATTCTCATCTCCCTCAAGGAACAAATGCCTGAGGTCTCCAGGATGGGAGTTAAGTGGATGCCTTTCCAGCCACACCTCTCACTGAGTGTGAGTCCACCAACTCCCCACTCTCTCCTCCTCCACATTGCCTATGCCCACAGGAAGTAGCCAAAGAGTATGGGATGTTTGGGTGGAAGCTTCACCTCAGCTCCTTGTATCCATACCCAAAGAGTCTGGAATGTTTGCATTAAGGCCTCACCCCAGTCCCCGGCATCTATATACCCAAAAAGTTTGGAATGTTTGGGTTAATGCTTCACCCTAGCTACGGGAATTCATATATACAACAAGTCTGGAATGTTTGGGTGGAAGTTCCATCCCAAACCCCCTTCCCTGGGAGTTGCCTCAGTCTAGACTCTACCTCCAAGGAAGCCTGCCAAATGATGACCCATCCCCAGAGAGGCTCAAGACCACTCCCACAGGGTATTTAAACTGCCTCCCAGAGAAAAAACACGTGATTTTCTGGTCTTCCTTCCCCTGCTCCTCTTTGAGGGGTTGGTTAGTCACCTGGGAGCATTGGTATTCATTAAACCTGGGCCTTTTCTAATTCAGTTTGATTTGGTCTGATTCAGATTATTGCACCAGTGGAGAGGTTTATTGGGGTGCAGAAACTTTTCAAAGACTTCTTGCTGTATCAAACACAACTCAATCACTAAGGCTGTGGAAAAAGAACACTTAAGACTGGTGTTTTCTCTTTGATGTGCTGCAAACTCAGAGCATGCTGGTTATGGCAGCTCTTAGTGTCTCCAGGTTTCTTAGGAACCTCTGTTGTCTCTGGCTTGTTCTTCAAAATTGCCTCGGGACTGAATGTGCTATTTGATGACCAGTCTGCAACCTCCAAAAAATGTCAGTATGGGGCATGTAGCTCTATCCCATGCTTCAAAAATAGGACAATTTCCCTTTTCATCTTAACTTTTCATACAGTCTACACTCCTGCACCTTTTCTTAGACTACAGCTGTTCACATTTTTGTCATTAGCTCATTTTATGGACATCTACTGCACTATGTCATAATATATTTTGACAAAGGATCATACCTGAGCCTCTGTCTAAGGAAAGGACTACAAATAGAAGATGGAGCCTAGACAATCTGCTCCTTTGTGTGCTTTGGTTCATAATCTTGAGGACATTAGACATTTCCTAAATACTAATACAGGACTGATCTCACAAACACTCTACTAAGTAATTATATCCACTAGCTGTCAAAGTAGCCCATAAAATGAAGCATTTTAAAATTAAAAACTTTTCAATAGTAATTCATGCCAGCTACCAATTGTAGGTCTGTTTTACAGAAAGGTACTGTAAGTAATGTATGGAGAGTCATTTCAAATTAAAAGTGACATGGTGCAAAATAAAGTTGAAGACCTCATTTTATGAGCAAGTGGGAGACTCTCCTAAGGTCACACAGCAAGATGGTTAGGTGAGATACAGGAGACCCTTTTTGTGAAGGAATGTTAGATTCCATTTTTTTTCCCAAGACAAGGTTTCTCTGTAGCTCTGGGATCTGTCCTGGAACTAGTTTTTGTAGACCAGGCTGGCCTTGAACTCATAGCAGTTTGCCTGCCTCTGCCTCCCAAGTGCTGGGATTAAAGGCATAAGCCATTTCCACCTGGTGAATGGCTTCCTTTTTGTTAGAATGCTATAAGATGTTCATCTTTGTTATAGCTTATCTCTTGCTTGCTTTATTTTATTTTTGGGTGATTGAAAGTGATGTTAGATTGAAGATTAAATATGTCAATTATTGCATTCATTAAAAATAGACATCCAGATTACCTGTGTACTTCCCTCTCTCAGGGAAAGTCCTAGTGGATCCACTTGTCTGTTGGTAAGCACAATCGATACAACATTCTTACATCACATAAGAGAGAGTAATGTTTCTTGGAGAAATCTCAATATTTTAGACACACAGTATCATCTAAGCAAGTTGGACAATAAGGTGTTTTTAATTATTATGACAATAGAATGACTCAATACTTATAGAAGTGGATTTATTGTTCATGGAAATATTCAGAGTGAGAAGAAAATATGAATGAAAACATCAAATGTAAGGCAATGTAGAATAGTCACAGCAGAACAATATGTGAAGAGTATTTACAGTAGCATGTTAGTGGAGAGAGCATGGGACAAGGGATTGACTCAACCAAAAGCTTCTCTCTTTCAGTCTTCCCTCCTTCCATCCCTCCATCCCTGCTTCCTTCCTTTTTTCTTTACTTTTTTGCACTCTGCAGTCCAGCCTGGGCTTCCAGTTGTGTCAATTTTCCTACCCTGGTCTCCCATTGTTGGTCTTGAATCTAGGGGTAGCATTACTTGCCCTGGATGCAATGAATGCTATACCCACTCTCCCTTTCCAGAAGCCTCAGATATATTCTTAATGGGCAATAGCAGTTTTCATTTGGGTGTTGGTCTGAACACAGGAGAAAATGACAACTGCAGAGGCCACCCCTGGGTACATTCCGAAGTGTATGCCTTTTTCTTCCTAAAAAACCAGAGTGTTATGTTGACAGGCTGTTTGTTGTGATATGAAATTTCTAAAAAAAATAAAAGACCAAGGTAGACTCAATAGAAAGGTAAGTAGAGCCCAGCACCTTCTTCTCCCTCTTGCTCCTGACAAATGATAACACAGACCCTGTGCCTGCATTTTTCTTTTTCTGTTGTCCCTTGAAATGGTGGACCCCAGCCATCTAACTGTGCTGGCTGAGAAGAAAGCCAGACCAGCTTCCGAGTCAGCTGACCAGCTCAGGGTTGTATGTGTCTGTATTATCTACTTCCCAGATACCTGGCACTCCCTACAGAAGGAGGAAAGACAGTTTTCATCACCGTTTATCAGTTCCACTGGAACAAATGAATGGAAAATAAAGGAAGAAATAGAGACAGACGGTACAGAAAAGGTTACTCAATCTCAGAACTGAGCAAATAAGCAAAAAGAATAGCTTTAACTTCATAGGGAAAAGAATCTGTTCCATGCATGATGCAGGTACAGTGGTTTAATGTCAGAGAAAGAAATACACACTTTGGTGGCTTCTTTTAAAGGTAACTTGTCACTTGTTCCATTTTTTTCACTTCTTCCAAGGGTCTCTCTTCAGCATCATCTTTAGCATCGACAGTTGGATGTTTAAAATGGAGGCCAGGGAGTGAAGTGCTTTCTTTGAAAACACACTTTTATTCTTTTAAGGGGCTTGGAATTTAAAAAGACGACAGTTAAAAAATCTAAATCTAGGTGTAGAGGCAAAGGTTTACAAAGAAAATGCACATTTTGTACATAAGGAACTAATTTAATAAACAGCGTTTCCCTGTTAGCTTGTGATTAAACCAAATTGCCTGCCTAAACTTTCCTGTACAGAATTTCAAATGTCAACACATTATATTGTGATTCCTCTTAATTTCTCACAAAGAAAATGCAAAATGAATTCATTATGCTGGAGTAAGTGGAAAAAATGATGAGTTTCTCCAGAGAGTATGCAACAGGGAGAGATTGGGCACGATGATTATATTGAGATATTTGAATAGCTGGCCATTAGTGAGAGCTTCTCCATTACTCTGCTGATAATTATGTCTCTTCCGCTATGACTTCCCAGTGGACTAATAGAATGTTCCCAGTGTAGGAGATAATGAAAAATACCATTCAGGTGGTACGCTCATGTCAGCAGTAGAATGCAGTATTTCTTTCCTTCCTGGCGTTTGCTTCTGCTCAGCCCATCAACTCAGCCTACTTGTATCTTGTTACTGCAAGCACCCACAGCTACCTACTACAGGTTAAGCTGCTTTTGTCTGTTCTGTACTATGTACAGAAAAATAAATGCATCTTGAAAATGGAGAAGTCAATGAAATATCATTCTTCCAATGTAATTATTTTCTGCATTAAGAAAGTCCGGTGTTTCAACAACTACATTTTTGTTAGCCATTATGGAAATGACTTTCAAAACCCACTTTAGTTCATGATGAAGGCAGTGGATAGGATCTTATGAGAATAAAAAAATCTTTTTTCTAATTGTAAATAGAAAAAAAGAAACGTGTTATTTTATAATTCTTCACTCTACAGGTACATTTCATAGTAAAAATGAAATGAAATTAAGCAAACACTAAGGGAAAGAAAAAGGGTCCCCTTTATTCTAATGTAACTCTCCACTTCCCATCAATTTTTTCTCTTGCTTTGTTCTCCTTGAAACTTTAATAAAACCTCTCCTATGTTACTGTCACCTCATCATACGGTGGCATTTTTACTGTTGTTTTATCTTACCAAATTCTGTGTGTCTTCGAAAGCACTTTGATTTTACAGGAAGCTCAATTTATACCCACATGCTTGACTGTATCAAGAATTTTTAAGTTCTTTATCATTTGTGGGGTGCATTCAAAAATTGTAATCAAGAAGAAAAATCTCCCCAAAGAGCTCACATTTGCATCCTGTGGAGGATGTCGAAATACTCTTTTGAATTGATTATCCTTCGTGGAGGTTAAACTGACGGATGCTCATTGGAGAACAGAACCAAAGAAGGGCTAGCTCCGTGGTCTAGGATACCGTGTCTTCCTAACGAAATGGTATTTACATCTAGCACCCAGAGAGATATGCTTCGCGATATCAGTATGTTCAGGTTAGAATACTTGCAAGAATATACGAAGCTATAGGGTGTACTGACAAGTGTCTATGATTCAGCCCGAGGAGAGTGGGTGCGAATGCTGGTTAAGATAGTAAGGAGTCTCCCTTAAATTCCACTTAATGACTTCACATTCAAAGACCTAACTCAATGGCATTGTTAACCAAAAAGAAAAGGAACCACTTCTGCTCTGGAAGTTGTAATGAATAATTGCCTTCTTAGGAAGCTATTCACATCCAAAAACTAAGATCAATTTTACTTAGTATTGCCTGTTTTACCAATAAACAAATGTAGCCTAATGTAATATGAACTTTGTCCTTTTGAAATCATTGACTGCTAATAAAAAATGCTTAAGCCTGGCAGTAGTGGCACACGCCCTTAATTCCATCACTTGGGAAGCAGAAACAGGCAGATATCTGTGAGTTCGAGGCCAGCCTGGTCTACAAGAGCTAGTGTTCCAGGACAGCTAGGACTGTTACACAGAGATTCCATGTCTTGAAAAAAAGAAAGAAACAGAGGGGGCGGGGGGAAGGAAATTAATTTATAATTTAAATGTCATTATTTACTTACCACTAAACTAACCTACATTACAATTTAGCATTTAAAAAGGTCATATACTGTGTATTTGAAGTAGCTTGTAAAGAGTTTACTTACTTTAGGAAAACATAAAAATCACTTATACTCAATACGCAATAAAATGGCTTGGTGTGCCTGACTGCTTCCCTAAGTCTATGGCTATCTATATGCCATGCTGCTTCTTTGGACACAAGCCTGGTACTAACAATACCCTTCTTGCTCAGCTTTATCTAGAACTGACTCCTCTACTGCCCAACATTCTAAATTCTCCTTCTTTTTCCTAATCTTATTTTTCTAAATTCGAAAGTTTATTTCATTATTTATTGAGATATAAAACTCTTCATGATCACAGTGTCAACTCTTTGATCCTAAGTATTTTTTTGGGATTTTCTCTATGAGTTTTATTTTTCTTGTCCGTCTTTCATTCTATTCCATTGTCTTTTACTTTATCTGTATTATTTACTTTGATTTGATTTCATTATTCACACTACATCTGGCCAGAATCTCACAAGTGCAGCCTCTTGATGCTTCTCCCCAGTGTTCCTGGTTCTGGCCAGTTTTCCTGTTGGCCCAGGTGAAGTTTCTGCCTCTGCAGTTCTTGCCTCCACCCAAGGACCCTTACTGTGTTACTCAACCTCAGGTGTTATAGAGATAGCCTAAATTTATTGGAGCATTAATTATAACCTTTACCCCTACACATATGTGTGCATATATATATATATATATACACACACACACAAATGTATACATACACACACCTATATCTGTGCTTATTTGTGCAAATGCTTTTCCAAGATTTTGAATAAAAATTTCCTGTTAATTTCAACATTAGCTGCTTTATTAGATTTTTTATTTTATTTCTGATATCATCTGTAATTGGGAGAGTTTAGACAATTTTTGCTGCTGCTCTTGAGTCGGGGTATCACAGACCTTGTTGACCTCTAATCCCACGTGTAGCCACAGATGACCTTGAACTGCTAATCCTCCTCATTCTACCTCTGAAGCACAGTGTGTCTCCATGCCCTGTGTATATAGTATCGGGGATTGAATTCAGGCTTTCTACGTGCTGGGCAACATTCTATTAGCTGAGCTACACCTCCAGAATTGCATGCTTTCTAAATATTTAGGTCTGGAGAGCTACTCCAACTTGGGTTCTCTCTGTGGTATTGCCACCCACATGGTTTGTGCACTGATTGAAAATAAAAATGTCAGGGTGTATTTCTTGAATAGCTCTGTCCCGAAAGCTCTATCCTCCCACTTATAATGGGGAGGTGGTGGGTGATGCATTGTGCATATGAGACCTGTGTCCTCTTTCCTCTCTGCTACAGCACCAAAAGAGCACACTTGCTCCATTCTCCAGTCATCCTTCCATCTTCTTACTCCCCAAGTCACCTGATAAGCGACACTTTGACTCAGCATCCTCAGTTCAAATTCTGTTTCTTAGTGAGAATAAACTAAGACATTCTTTATAAAGAGAATACATAACACATGATAGCAGTAGGTAACCAGGTGGTACATATACATAACACTTGATAGCAGTATGTAATCTGCTGGTATGTATACAATATACTTGATAGCAGCATGTAACCAGGTGTTATGTATACATAACACATGATAGCAGTGTTACCTGCTGGTATGTATATATAACACTTGATAGCAGTTTTTAATCTGATGGTATATATACATTATACTTGATAGCAGTATGTAACTGGGTGGTATATATACATTAACACTTGATAGTAATATGTAACCGGGTGATATGCATACACAGCTCTAAGAAATGGCTGAGTTTCAGGGATCTTTCAGTTTCTATGAAGTTGGTTAGAAACAGCATAGCATCCGATATGATTCTCTTGCCAACCCTTTCAACTTAAGTATAGGTTCAATAGTTGCCATAAAAAGAAATTATAGAATTATGGCTTATAGAAATATTCTTTTGTACCTAGACATAGACTTGAAAATATAAAAGTAGCTTTGAAAATAGCAAAGTCTTTAAAAACAATAAGGTATGCTTCAAACTTTAATAAAATAGCTATCCAATGTCAGCAAAGACAATTGCAGTCTTTGGTTCTGTCTTAAAACACAGCTCAGTATTTGTCTAATAAACCCTTTCATAAATATTATTTATTAGCATAATTTTGGTGACATGGAAGTATTAAAGGAATGATTCAATATAGGTTTAGCATAGAAACATCAAAGAAAAATAGTCTCTTTGTGAGAGGTAATATACCTAGAAAGAGAGCCATTCAGCTTGTACTTCTGTCAAAAAAGGACATTTTCCTCTTTCGATATGGTGTCTCTGACATCAATTTCATGCCAAAATATCTACAATGTTGCATCAAAATTTTGAAATTCACAAATAAAATATAGAAAACTTCAATGTTTCTTAATTCATAGAAAAAATACATAGCAGATTTCTTGATACACGCACACACACACACACTCCAAACAAACAAACAAATCAGTGTTTTATGACTTGTTTCCTGAATTTTAAGATATGCACACACACACAGACACATACACACACTACAAACAAACAAATTAGTGTGTTTTATGACTTGTTTGCTGAATTTTAAGATATACATGTTAGCCGGGTGGTGGTGGCTCACGCCTTTAATCCCAGCACTCGGGAGGCAGAGGCAGGCGGATCTCTGTGAGTTCGAGACCAGTCTGGTCTACAAGAGCTAGTTCCAGGACAGGTTCCAAAACCACAGAGAAACCCTGTCTCGAAAAAAAAAATAAAACAAAAAACCCAAGATATACATGTAGAAAAATTGCTATTTCAAGCAAGTTATTTCAGGAAAGGAGGACATAGTCACCCCTGCATCTGATGTCAACCTATTCTTTCTTTCTGAGACAAGGTTTCTCTGTAGCTTTGGAGCCTATCCTGCAACTAGCACTTGTAGACCAGGCTGACCTCAAATTCACAGAGATCTGCCTGTCTTTGCCTTCTGAGTGCTGGGATTAAAAACATGCACCACCACCAATTGCCCAATACCAGCCTACTCTTTTGTCTACCACCAGCCAATTACATTACCAGAAAAAACCATAGAGCCTATATCAACATGTTTTTCATGAACAAGAGAATCTTTAGGAACATAGGTGACAAATCAGCATGACTAAGTTAACTTTGCCATATGAATGCAAAGTTGATTTAACAACTAGAACATTGAAAAATGTAGTAAAATGTGAAAAAAATAACTATAAGAACTTCAATATGCCAATATTTGCAGACATGTTATGTGGTCAAGTTTACCATACATTTGCAGTGCAGTTTGTAAACAAACTAAGAAGAGAAAGTAACTCAATAACCTGACCAAGGAGTTTCAAATACTTAATGTTCAATACGTATTTCTCTTCTAATTGGAAAAGGAAAAGCTAACCCTTATTGTACCTCTATTTATAACTGTAGTGGAGGCCAAAAGGAATGGGATGAGGAAGGAATAGCTAACCTCATATTTGAGAGGTAAGCAGTCTTTCAACAGAAATGAAATGTTTATTTACATTGAACAACCTAAGGACTGTACCCCTGTAGTGTGGCTTCTGAAGGAAGTGAGTATTCAAGATGAATTGCTTTAGTATACATTAACAGAAAACACCTAGGTAGAGAAATGTTCCACAGTATACAATATATTTCTGTTTCTGTCTCTCTCTCTTTCTCTTTCTTTGTGTGTGTGTGTGTTTAAATATATCTGATTGAAACAGTCAGAAATTTCAAAGTCCTGTGACAACTTTAGTAAAAATGAACAAAGAAACCTGAAAACAAAGTGTGGGAATGTAAATAAACCGTAAGAGGCGGGAAGGAGCAGTAGAGAGATCACACAGGAAGGAATTGCATAGCCAATTTAAAGATTTGTTACAAGATGACACTAGAAACAGCAGAAATGTTCTCTGATTATTGAGTGGATAAGTAAACCTTTATGCCTTTGTGCAATTGCATGATGGAATCCTGCTTTTACTCCCAATCAAAAATGGAGGAAAAGCTTGTACCCAAAATAGTAGAAGAATCTCAAGCCATTTGTTTGAAGTGAGACAAGAAAAACTTTACAGCTGAGAACAGGCCAACTATATCAGACAGGTAATGAGGGTCAACATAACACAACATTAGTAAACCAGATAGCTTGCACTCCTTGATACTATGGCAGCTTAGTGCACTATTATTGGCATGTTCTAACTCTACAGCTTTAGACTAATCATGAGAAACTCAAAAATTATAAATATCAATAGATTTATGCTGTGAAGATATCTGTGTAGTAATCTTCATAATTAGCAAGGTCACCAAAAGGAAGGAAAACAGTCACAAGCAGGTGCAAATTAAGCAGGCTGGAGATATCATGACTCCATGTAACATGGTGTCTTGGATATGGTCCCAACAAAGTCAAAGAACATTCCATGCATACTAGGACATTTCAGTTCACTCTTATTGTTCATAGTTGAACATGTTTCATGCTTATGAAGGTGTTGGTGATAAGGGAATATGTAAGGCCTAAATTTTCCATTAAAGTAGGGATAGAAACAATAGTGAATGAGAACACCATAAAGATAACAACCCACTGTATATAGTATCTTTATGTATAGTTCCAAAGGAGAAAACACTAATTTATTTTGATTGAAAATATATTTTCATATAATATATTCTGATTATAATTCCCCTTTTGACAACTCTGCTAGATGCTCCCCACCTACTCACTCACCCAAGTCCATACCCTTTCTTATTAATTTATGATGAAAGTAAAAGAAATCCAGGCAGCAATTGCCTCTTGAGAAGAGTTTAGCTTGACCCCAGGCAGGAAATTCCTGGAATGAGAACAATATTCTCTATCTTGATAGGGTGAGGCTACAGGAATGAGATCATTTTAACAAAGCTCATTGAACTGTGCACTTCAATTCTTTGAATTTAAATAGTATGTAAAGAAAAGTTACAGAGATGAAATAATGAAGTATTCAGAAGCCTACCTCTATTCTGCCTCCGTTTTTTCTGATTTAGTTGTCCTCCATCCACAATGAGAACAGGCATTCTTTGCAGCTCTTTGCCTTGCGAGATCTTTGAACAAAAGCCATTCGGGAAGTACAAAGGCTCATTGTGACTGTGCCAGTGACTCACGCCAATTGAACTTTTAAATAGGGAACAGCTCTACAAAATCTCACCTGCCTTTGTTTCTTGATCTGAATACATGCAGACATTCTTCCTCTTCTATTTTAAATTCCGGAGAAAGGACACAGCTGTTACAGCCCAGATGAAAAGTTTCATTTTTCTCTCATTCCCCAACTCACGTCGTTCCCCAAGTTGTTATCTTTGTCCATAATTCCATCATTATTTGTTTTCCTCCACTCTATTTGTAACTCAAATGTTCTCCGAGTTCACAGTTTTGTTTATAAGAAACTCCTTTTGTTCTCTATTCCTAGCCTCTTAATATTTCCTGTGGTGGATGAATGTTCATAGTGTTTATGTTTTCTTCTTTTATAAATGTAAATCTCTGTGTACTCATTTAAATATGTTTCAGTGATAGGAAATTAGAGAAGAAAGAATTGTTGGACCCGAGACGGAGCACGAGAAATGAAGAGCTAGCCAGACATGTGGGAGGGTCAAGAAGACAGCACTGGGAATTACAGAAAAAGTAAACGAGACCATTAGTCTGGTTGGGTCCACCACTATGACTATCAGTCATCCTTTTACTTCTGCTGAACTAACTCTCTTTGAAGACATTAATGACATTTCCACATGGGTTTATTGTAAGAGAATAGAGAGGGGCATCCTGGTAGAATTGCCAAGAGCCCCACTATGCCTTTTTCTCCATCCATCTTTTTACCTCCCTTGCTTTCTAAATGCAATTTTAAAGGAGGGGGAGATAAAAAATTCTGACACACAAAATACACTGTAGCTTCTGTACTTGTAAGCTTCAGATGTATGCTCTGAATACAGGAATATGTTGAGTTTGTTCACAGTACACGCCAGTTTTACACTGTTCATATTAAGGATGTTTTTCATGCAACACCTAAGAGGAATATCCTCTCACTGAGAATAAGTATATAATAACAGTAAAAACAAATATCCTGAAAATAATGCTTCCCTTTACTGATTCCAAATACATGCATAAAATCTCAATAACAAGGCATCACCAAGGCCTTTATACATAATTTTCTGGACAGTGCAGGAGGCCATTTAATAAACAAGTTTAGTTAATACAATGTCAAGCAAGTGAGAAACTGCTCTGTTCATTTTCTCACAAAGACCTAATGACCATGCAAAGTATTTACAATTCTGTGCTAAATGATATTGGTTCCAAGAAGGTACCCGAACCTTCAACACTTTAGTGATGACTACTCAGAGACATGCACCATGGAAAAGGAAAAGAATGTAAAGAATGTGGAGCAGGTATCAGGAGCTAGAATAGCCTGGACGAGAGAGAAGTCACTCTACACTGAAGGAGGGAAAGGAATAAGCATGAATACAAATAGGGTTGGATCAAATAAATCAAAGTAGAGAAAAGCAGCAGTGACGGGTGAGCTTAGTAGCTCTCTGCAGCACGGTTTGGGCCAGATGGACTGTGGATTGGGTACCATGGTGTAGTCAAGCATCCCAACCACAAGCCCCCTCTCCAGGAGTTACCTCCTTTGGAATTCTATCCCCAAGGAAACTTGCCATTGGTAGCTCCACCACTTAGGGCATTAAAAGCCCCAGACCTAATAACTTCCCCTCAAGGTCTCCTCAATTTTTCCTATGGCTACCCAGGAACGCTTTACTCAGAATAAACCTGGATTTATTAATTCTGTTTGATTGACTTATTACATCAGCAGCAGCGGGTTCCCATTAGCCAAAATTTAAACATGTTCTTAAATAGTGATTGATGGAGGGGGGTCCAATCCATTGCAAGAGGGGAAATCCCTGGGCTGGGAGTCCTGGGTGCTGAGCAAGCCCTGGGGAACAAACCAGAAAGTGGCACCCCTCCATGACCTCTGAATCAGCTTCTACCTCCTGGTTCCTGCCCCGTTTAACTTCCTACCCTGACTTCCTTTAATGATGGACTGTGATGTGGAAGTTCAACCAAAGAAACCCTTGCTTTCCAAACATGCAATGAACATGGCGGTAACTGCAGCTGTAGAAATCCTGGTTAAGGAGGAATCTCAGTCCGTATAATGCTACCCGTATTACCCGTACGTATGTTTTCAGGGTTTTATGTTTTGTATTGGATAAACAGTTGGTGTGCTCTTCTCTGGGAAAGACTATTGCTCCCATCCCAGTACTCCTTAGCTGCCTGTACTTCTTTCTGTACGTCTAAGCCCCACCCCCTCCACTTCCCACTTCGGCATGTCTATTAGTATCATTTGTTTTATTTTTTATTTGTTTATCTATTATTTTACTTTTTTTGAGACAGAGTTTCCTTGTATGTATCCTTGACTGTATGGGAACCTGTTCTGTAGACCAGGGTGTCCTTGAACTCACAGAGATCTGCCGGTATCTGCCTCATGAATGCTGGGATTAAAGATGTGTGCCACCACTACCTTGATTATTAGTGTTATTCTTGTTTAGCGCATTTAAATGTTTTTAAAATTAGTTTTAAAAGTTTATTTTATTTTTAATATTGTGTAGCTATGTACATGTGCGGGGACTATCCATGGAGGTCAGATATGTAGAATTCCCATTGGATCTGGAATCAGCATCAGACATTGGTACTGGGAGCTGAAGCTGGATTTGAAGAAAGAGACTACCTGCTATTAAAAGATGAGCTACATCTCCAGCCCCCTCCCCCAAACAATCTCTTTTTTGTTGTTGGTTTGTTTTTCAAGACAGGCTTTCTCTGTAACCCTGGCTGTCCTGGAACTCAGTAGACCAGGCTGGATTTGAACAAAATCATTTCTTATGCACTGGAACTGTATTAGAGCTTTATTTTAATATATGAAGTGTCAAGTGTACAGTCTACCTCTAAATACTATTCCACTGATATGGAAATAGGGTATAAATTATTTGTGAGCAAAGACATGCATATCCTTCCAGTGAAGAGCTTCTTTTTGCTGTTAACCAGTCTTGTATACTGTACATTCTGACAAGATGAACCCACCCCTCAACAGGAACCATACTCAGCCTATTTCTTAGCCATTACCAAGTCATATTCCTAAGGACAAGAATGACTAGTAGATAACTAATGCCAAATGTTCAACCCTGAAAACATATGCATATGCACATATACACAGAAGTAGCAGGTTGTATTTATGAAAAAATATGCAAACATATACATACACACATATACATAAATACATAGACACACATATATACACACATATTGTGTAACACCAATGGAAAAGAAAAAAGGAATGAATTTGAAAGATAGCCAAGGGTCATATGGAAGGTTTGAATGGAGAAAAAGGAAAGAGGAAATGATGTAGTTATACAGTGATGTCAGGGTACAATATATATTAATACACACATAATATAAACAAAGCCAAGCACGCCTTTAATCCCAGCACTCAAGAGTCAGAAAGAGGCAAAACACTTTGAGTTCACATAGAGAGCTCTAGACAGGCCAGGGTTACACAGTGAGACCCTGCCTCAGAAAATAAAATGGAAACTAACTAACTAACTAACTAAAACAAACAAAAGAATGACCACTGTGGATCTCTCTTTCAAATAATCTCAGTTTACAGATTACAGGGGAAATTTGAAATCAAGAAAGAAATAAAACCACATTATTAGAGTCACATAGACTTGCCTCCAAGAACGGTGGCATTAATAACCATAAAATCTCTCATTCTGCCCAAAGATTATCTCATGTGATTTGTCAGCCCGGGATGTCACACACAAGAAGTTGTCAGTTCAACTTCAGTTGCTAGGGAGAGCCTTTAGCTGTGTTTTCTGCTCGGCCTCTATTGGGGTATTTAACTTGTTTTGGGAAAATGTCACTCTTGCTTATTTCTTCAGTCTTTCTTGCCAAAGAGCATTCAGATAATGCCCCAGCAGGGACTGTGCCACGAGCCCCATTTTTCAAGGGCTTTCTAACTCAGTCACAGAAATTGGATCTGGGCACGAGCTTGTCCCAATTGTGGTGCACTTTTTAGCTTGTTTGTTAGAACCAGATGTATTTAAATTTTGTTCGGCTGCTTTTGAAGGTGGTAGGAAAATGACATTTCCCGCTTCTCAGATGAATTTTGGCAATAGTGGGAATCTAAAGGGAGTATGATTTTAAAATTAAACATGAACTTTTAGATTCTGTTAGGTCATACTTTTGATCTCGGGCCACTGCCAATGGGCATTTCTATTAACAAGCAAACAGAAAATAAAACCCAGTGGAAATCAATCTGTTAGAAAAGAGATGATAATTCAGCTCCATCCCGAGTCTTATGCTAATAGCCAGCCCACTGTGGATGCAAAAACCTTGGAGGGAGGCACAGTCTCGCTCTGTGAAATGTTGGCTGGGAATTTGGGCCCTGACACAATTTTGGTAAGAAATTGAGAGACAGGTACAAAACATGCACTCTTATTGACCACAAAATATAAATTTATAAGTGGGAAAATGCATCAAGTTACAACCAACCAATATATTTTTATGAACCTCTAGATAAAGTTCATCTGCAGAGAGTAGGCTTGAGTGTGGCAAAAGTCACACAGCTGTTCAGGCACTGAAGATGAGGCTGGGGTCAAGAATGCACTGACTCAAACAGATTAGCACAAAAACAAAACAAAACAAAAAAAATAAAAATAGAAAAAAAATGATCAGGAAATGCATATTGAAAGCACCTAAAGATAGGCAAAAGAAAAACAACAAAGCAAAACAATACAACACACAACACATCTGTTCCCAATTGATCCTCTCCACTGTGATGAATTTCATGTGTAATTGTCTAAGCATTTGGCAATGCGACCTCTGCCTTTCATCTCTTCCAGATCATTTATAGTAAGGAAAGACACATACTATTGGATGATTGCTTTAACTCACTGGTATCATAGTAATGGGAAATTAAGTTTACTGATATTTATATACTGATGACATGTGATATAATCTACCTAAGTATCATACACACACGCACACACACACACAAAATCATATAACTCATATATGCGTAAATCTCTAAAAAAAAAAAGACTACTCACTGAACCCTCACAATTTCATTAGAGAAATGTTTTGTATCACAGACAAAAAGAATTGGAAAGTTCAGTTAAGATGAACATGGCATCAAAGAGCTGGGTGGTAGTGGTGCATTCCTTTAATCCCAGTACTTGGGAGGCAGAGACAGGTGGACCTATGAGACCGAGGCCAGCTTGGTCTACAGAGCGAGTTCTAGTACAGCCAGGGAGACACAGAAAAACCATGTCTTTAAAAAATCAAAATTAAATAAAGACATTAAAACTTTGGAAGTGAATTGAGATTCTGGCACTTTTAAACAGTAACGAAAAAGAGAACTAAATCCCTCCATGTCTGCTAACCACAAAGGACATTTGGTGGTAGAGACACCTGAACCTTTTCACTCTTATTGGTAGGTGCACAACTCACAGACTCTTGGCTGTAAAAACTGGAGATTCTTTTGGGATAGAACGAAAGTGTTTGCATGCTGATTTAAAAATTTCCACAGGAACTAGTCACAGAGGTGAGATTGTAGAGATGCCCAGGAACATATATTTAATATCTGTTAGCAATGACTACACACTTGACTTTACTTCTACAGAGTTTGCCATATTTATGAGCTATACATAATGCAAACATTTCATTTATGTTATGAAACACTAAGTGGACTAAAATGTGTGAGTTTTCCACTTTGAATTGGTAGAAGCCATAACACATATTAAGCTTTGTGAATGATGGTCATGTTTATAGGCATATCTCATTTCATATACATAATTTTTACCACACAAAATAATCACATTGGTGTGTGTGTTCCTGTCCACAGCTAACTATTTTGTCAGTTTTCGTAAATGGAAAAGGACATTTTAGAAGAACAACATTAAAGTTATCTTTGACTCTAGTTTATTCTGCCACCTTTATATTAGGTCGATTGCAAAGCAATACTTAACACCGGAGCTAAGGGTGTGACCTGAAGATGACAAGTCACAATTATTCTGATGAATCCTCATCTAGTTCATGAGAAACTGGGCTCTGCTTGCTCTTGAACTGATTAGCTCAGGCTACTAGATGCTGTGTATCTTCTACAATTCAAACACTGGCATGACTATTTGCCATCATCTTCATCCCTCTATTGTCTAACATTAGTACTGGATTTAAGGGATTCTACAATAGTGATTCCCAAAGATCAATTCACTATATTAATTTGTTTCAGATTTGCCAGTGCCCAGGTGCAGCCTAGTGTCCTCAGAAGCTGAACCAAAGTAAATGAAAAGGAGCAGATGTGAGTTTTTTTCTTCCTTCAGTGTCCTTGTGCCTTTGTTTCTCTATTGCCAATGTTTCTATATTTCACTACCAGGAGTCTTCCTTTGCCTTGTCCTAAGTTCCTTTATCTTAGTCTAAGTTATCTATCTTTGAAGATAACTTTATATTTCAGCACTGGAATCTTCTCCAGGTTAAAGAGTTCATGACAATGACAAATATCTACAGTGAAGAGTAACCTTGAAAATGACTGACATTTTAATTTTGCTTGGATGAAGTCTAAAATGCCAAAAGGCACAAATATGATCTAGAAGTTTCTCAGAACTCTGATAATATTTTTGTTGTTTTCTCCTCTCTCTCTCTCTCTCTCTCTCTCTCTCTCTATATATATATATATATATATATATATATATATATATGTATTATGAAATAAGAGAGCATACATAGTAGGGCAAAATGAATTTGAGAAAAGAAACAAAATTTAGAAAAAGACAGGCTTGGTTTTGAATCCTGTACTCTTAACTATTTTTACCATTTTAAACAATATGCATGGATTCATTGAACTTTAGTCATCTCCAAAAGGGATTGAACAGTGAATACTCATGATAATTTTACATAAAAGTTGGTTAATCTTATTGATGAATTCTTAAGCATTTTTATCACAAATGCTTGTGTCTATACATATGCTTTAAGTCAATTAATGCTTTCTAAGATTTAAATACTTCTTACCTGATAATCGGAATTCTCACATCCCCTTTTCTGTCCAGCCGGGTGAATACCCCTGACTATGCCATTCTCATTTTCCAACAATCTGCCAAATTTAGCAAGAGGTCCACATCTGTTTGGCATTTTGTCTGACCACCTCCCCCACCCCCATGTGGCAGTAAAGATCTAGGTCTCCTCCAGGATCCACCTTATCTGTAATTACACATAGGTCCCTTCTAGGACACCTCCATTACTCCACTAGAATATAATATCCTCCCCCAGGGTCAGTTAATGTAAGTTTCTCACACCGTCTTCCAGGGTCTAGCCTCATAAGAATCCCTGACCTTCCCATCCATTCATTTTCTACAAGCCACTGATTTAGTGTGAGTGCATAACTGGTGAGCCAGGCTAGGTTGCCCTTCCCTATATTCAGTGCAAAGCAGCTCTAAGCCTGGTCCCGGATCCTCTCTACCTATCCCACATATTACAGGGCTCTGTCATATCATCTCTGATCTCTACAGCTAGACAGATCTACCTGCACACTCTAGACTTAGAACAGGAAACATATACTATATGTTATATATCAACCCAGTCTCCTAGTTCTACTCATGCCATTTTCAACCTCTGAACCTGAGCATCCTCAAAATCTTCTCTTCATCCCCATCCTGTTCTTTCCATGCTATAATGAAAAGGATTAGAAGAAGTCTACATGCCCACATCTCATGGGTAGAATGTGAACAATATTAAAGATCATGAATAAACACAAAGAAAATAGTTCAATGGCATAAAGGAGATAAAATTTGAAAATAAAAACCAGGGTGATGCCCAAGAAAACATAAACAAAAGTTTGGAAATGACCAAGACAATCTAAGGTTTGAGGCCAGAATTTATTCTTTAGATAAAAAAAAAATGAAAAGGGCTCAAGCTGAAATGAAGTTGGGATTGAAAAACTCAGTAACCGAACAGAAACTTAAAGGAAAGCTTTACAAGTGTAAAGAATGAAGAAGAAGAAGAGAGAATACAAGGATTGGAAGATAAAAGGGAGGCTCTAGAGCAGAGAAATAGGTAAGGGGAACTCATTAAGGAGAAGAGGGAGGTAAATGAACACGAAATAGTAGGAGGGTAAAAGGGTATAGCAGGAAGCAAACTACTTAATAGGAGAACTAGGAAAATAAGTGACTATTTCAGGAGAAGGTGTAAACACATGTAAGGTAGGAAGGAAGAAAAACAATAATATGAATGTCTGAAAAAGCCAAAAGAAATCACACTATTAACTACTTTCCTAAAATATACCACAATGTACTTTATTTTGTATAAAAAAATGAATAAAATTTTAATGAACTTGTGCCATCTGGGGAGACAGTACTTTGCTCTGGAACAATCTCTGTATACTGTAAGTTCGTGTTGCTCTCATTGTTTGATAAAAAGCTGACAGACAATACCTAGGCAGGATTTTCGGAACAGAGACAATGCTGAGAAGAAGGGTGGAGTCTGCGAGTCTTAAGACAGAAGCAGAGGAAGAAGAATGTCTAAAAAATGAAGTAACCAGCCATGAACCACATGGTAGAAATTAGATTAGAAATATGGATTAATTTAAGTTGTAAGAGCTAGTTAATAACAAGCCTAAGCTTTGGTTGAGCATTTATAATTAATATAAGTTTCTGTGTGGTTATTTGGGAATCAGGTAATAAGATAGAAAGTTCACCTACAGTAGTTACTCCTTCTGAGTGGCAAAGACCACTTTAAAAATGCCCAAAATAAGCCAGGTGAAGCTTTCTTTTTAATTTTTGGGCATGGTTGTCCAAAAGACTAACAAAATATAAGTCTATGGCTTTTTACCCTTGATTACCTCCCTGACATGAAACATAAGTTCATATTGCTGAAGGCATCATATACTTCAGACATATGGCTCAGAAGTTCCTGAGATGCAATTGACATCAATGTTTCTCCCCAAGAAATCTCTTTCATGATGTAAGAATGCACTATGCTAACTTCCAAAGGAGGGAAGCAACCAACCATCCTACATCACTATGTTTATGAACCACATCAAAAACCAGGATGACACAACAACCCTATATGTGCTGTAGTTGCACACATACCTGGGGAGTAACCAACAGTCTTCTAATTGGAATCAAGACTTACTTAACAAGAGAAAATCTAGTACTAGAAACCAGTCAAATACTCAATGAAGTCATGGTCATTGAAACATAATGTACAGCCACTAATGAGCATAATACTAGAAAAAAATCTCAACACATTTATGCTTATACCTACAGATAATTGTAGCTTTTGCCACTCATCAAAGAAACTACTCTTTGCAAGCGATAGAGACCATTACAGAAAACAACAACCCATCAAACTGCAGAGCTGCAGAGTACAGTTAGTTCCAATGGATGTATCCACAAAACACTCTCACACATAAAGCTCAGAGAGTGTTGCAGAAGAAGAGGCAGAAGATTTGAAAAGCCAGAAGACCAGGGAGTTTGTTGCAAGAGTATGTCTCCTAGTAATGTCAGGAAGCTACACCCACAATGTCTCACCAATGTGAATGCCTAAATATGAGCTGAGCAAGGTTGACTCCATTAAACACTCCAAAGTGGACAGAGTGAAGCACACAAGGTTCAGGCCATATACAAAGAACCACATACAAGTGAGGAATACGAGGGGCAGAAGAGATTGTCCTCCCCAGGAAAGAGCATACCAATTAGTTGTTCTGTGCTGGATGGTCATTCCTGGAATCATACATGAAGTAGTATCATACACGCTAAGCAGGAATGTATATGCATATTGTATATACATGCTGTAATAATTAATGGTAAAAGAATCCATGAAGTTGAGGAAACATGGGAAGGGGTATATGGGAAGACTTGGAGGAAGAAAATAAAGGGGAAAATATTGTGCTTATATTTTATTTCCAAAAAATTTAAATGCCAAAATAAAATGTGGCACAATAAAAAAATCTGAACTCTAAGTTTTAATTATTTTCTTGAAAAACTAAAAGGCAGAGTTAGGCAAGAGTTCTTCATCAATAAAGTACAAACAGTTACAAGCAACTGCCAGAAGTAACTGAAGGGAATTTTGATTGTTTTCAAGCATCTATAAATTCTCAGAAAAATGGTTATAATTATGACCACGGCCAAGATGATCAAGTTCTGAGTGATAAATTATTTATTAGAAATATATAATTCTGATAGCATTGCCTCACCTGTTATGAAAACCCTGCTCAGGTACAGATGGGCTTTTGGAAGAACAAACACAGTCCATAAAACATTCAAGCTCTTCGTGTCAGATCTAAAAGCAAGAATAAAATTAACATATAATTTGCATGTCAGTAGTAAAGCACTGTTGGTCTGAAGTAAATCAAAGGAATAATACCAGTATTATCATAAATGTTGGTCTGAGCAAACATGTAAATAGATGCATCCTTGTTTTGATAAAATTGATAATACATTAAAGTTGTCTCATAAATGAAACGGAGGCATATGCCAGTGATTGGGTGTTTTCTACGAAAAAGAAAAAAGGAACTTGTGTGGGCATAGCAGTCACAGAGAATGATATTCCTTCTAAGAACAAACAGGTGGGTGAGACAGTGGTCAATCAGCTAGAAACTCAGAACTGGTGTATAGGCTGCTAAGAAATATAATTCTCAATTTATACACATAAGAATACCAATAGTAGATTGTCAGAAAGCAGAGCTTAACTAATATTTTTTTTAAAAAAATAGTCACAATTCTTTGTCTATTTCTGAATTTGATTAATTTTTCAAACCTAAATTAAAACTGGTGGAGAGGCCATGACTCAAGGATCCTGGGTATGTGCTAATGACTTTATCTGTTCCTATAAAAGTTGGTATATGGATGTTTATGACAGTTAGTATATATTTGCTGACATGAATTCCCAAAACATTTTCAAGATTACTGATCTAAAGATAGACTACATCATTAATCCTCCCATCCTCAAAGCCTTATCAAAGCACATTGACCTCGTAGAGCTGAACAATTTCAGGTCATTTTACTCTCTCTGGGTTCCCAAGTTTCCAGCATCTGTCCAGGTACCATTATTGCTCTTAAATGTTCTACTGAAAAGAACATTTTTCCAGAAGACTCTCCATAGTGGCCCATTAGCTTGTTCTGTAAAAGATGTTGTAGCAGTGAAAGTCTCCAGTTGTACCTCCCTATGCAAGTGTAAAGTGTCAAATGTTAATGGACATGATTGGTGTCACTCTTGAGGATTTAAAAATGCAAGGTTACAGTCTCTAATTATCAACTGACTAACAGATTGACTCTAGTAGACTTCACTGAGTTCTCATAAGCACATAGTTGATAACCATACACTGAGTAGATTCCAACTTTCTAATGTGATACTGTGCTTGAGTGGCATTTTGCCCCGCCACATATTGCCATTAACTGCTGTGTTTCTGTGTTTCTGTCAAGAAGGAGGCTCATACACATCCCATGCTCCTATCCCACAGAGAATAATAAAATGGTTCACTTTTGTCTCCAAATTCAGTTAACAATTCTGTAAAACCAAACAAGACAAAACTATGTGAAGGTAGATAATTCCATAGCCATTTTTTAAATTTGTGGTTTATTGAGTAAGAGAGCTGGGCAGCTGAACTCTGAATCACTATGCGTCCTGTTTCGTTTACTAAGAAAAAGTCTTGGAGTATTTTGGAAAGGATAATGAGAAATTAGACCGCTTTTGGTGGGTAAATAGTGTTTTGGAAGACATTTTCTGGAGTGAAAATATGCACTTGAGACTTTTTGAGGAACATTTATTTTTGTAACTCACACTTGTGAGCTAGAAAGGCAGGACTGAGCAGAAAGAGAAATTGGATAATCCTACAGGAATGCCTGAAGAGGAAAAGGAGCTTTTCAAGAGGACCAGTCAAAAAATCTTACACTCATCCTTTAACAAAAAGAGAGTTTGAGTAAGATAACTGTCTATGGCCATGAAAATTTCTAGAAAAGGATCCTTCAACAATGAGTCATGACTCTCCTAGTAGAAAGAATAATAAATTTTGACACATTGGTTGTTAGCCTGGTCTATAACAACTAACCCATCTCTCCATCCCAAGAACAATAAATCTGGAAAATGCCATGGAAGAAGGTGGTGACACAACATGGTGTTCAGCAGAGAGAAGCAACCGTGGAAGACACGGAGATGAAGAGCTCTTGGCATCATGAGTAGACATGGTGTCAATGGTTAAACAGAAAAAGTCAAAGCTTACAAACAGAAGTTGTAGGTCAAGAAAGAAAAAGTCACATAAAAATATTTCTGACATACCCCTTTCTCTGATTGAACAATAAGGCAAATGAATTTCACTTGTTTTGAGGGCTGCAGGACAACAAACTAAGAAACTTGAAATGTTTAGTCTCCCTTTTTTTTTTTGTATGGGTATTTTACCCTAATAGAGATATTTGACCTAAGAAAGGTAGGAAATCTATCTAATATACAAATATAACTGGGATTTCACACACAAGAAATTGGTGCCACAATATGTAAGTAGTTGGGGCTGTTTTGTGTTATTAAACACAGCAGCCTAATCAGCAAACAAGATTTAGCCTCCTCCTGTGTCGAAATCCTACTCTGCATAAAAGCCATCAGTCAAACAGTAGTTCCAGAGAAGAGGGTGAGGATTCTGCTACCATGGGGTGTATTTCACAGGCATGTATAGAGATGGACAACCATGGCTACTAAAGAGACTGTCAGTCTGCTTTGCCTATCTTTGCTGTTAGTTCCATTAGCCATCTAAAATGATGTCCATATCATGCAGTCCAGGTTAGTCTTGTCCAAAAATGACAGACTTTCATATAAATTAAAGATGAAGCATTTGTATAAACAGTTTTAAAGCAGTGTGTGTATAGAAAACAAGACCCTTCCAAACTTTTAAGGTCTTCTCACAGACACACACATACACATACATACACACTACACAGACACATGCACACACACACACACACACACACACACACACAGAGAGAGAGAGAGAGAGAGAGAGAGAGAGAGAGAGAGAGAGAGAAGAGAAGAGAAGAGAAGAGAAGAGAAGAGAAGAGAAGAGAAGAGAAGAGAAGAGAAGAGAAGAGAGGATAACAGAAATATTAATCTGTAAAAAAAAAAACCTAGTAATGGAATTAATAGTGATTTTCATTTCAATTACTGAACTTCAGTGATTTACAATTCAGGATTACTCCGGCTGGGCATTGGTGGCACAGGCCATTAATTCCAACACTTGGGAGGCAAGTACAGATGGATCTCTGTGACTGTGAGTCTACTCTGAGACTGTGGTCTACAGAATACGTTGCAGGGCAGCTAGGGGGCTACACAGAGAAACCCTCCTTTGAAAAACAGTAATAACAAAAACAAACAAACAAAATCTAACCAACAAACAAGAAAGAGAAATTCAGAATTACTCTCCAAAAAGAGTAACAAAAATGTAAATAGAAATTTTGGTTTCATCTTTTACTAGTTAGTCAGATGTGTTATCTATCCCAGATACTACATATTAACAGAAACTTACAAACCTTAGTGTAAATTTCCAATTCAGTATGCACATGAGGAATGAAAGATTTTCATCATTGTGTATATAACTGGGTAGGCTTGCTCTCTTCCAACCTGTTGCAATATCCTAAAGGCTTATTGTTAAAAATCAGAGATATATTCCCCAGTGTCAATTTGGTTTTAATACCAAGGGCACTCCAATGGGTGAAATGAACAGGTAAAATAAGGCTCAGGGGAAAATCATACAACAGTTATCTAAGAAATCCATAAATTAACTTTGTGTTGCCTACACAGATATACCCCATGGCGAGAGGCAGTCTAAAAGTATAAGGCACACATAGAGTCTGGCCTCTGTGGCGTGTGCCCTGCTAGGGAGAAACACTGACGTCTGCTGCATTAAACTTCTCAAATCCTGAGAGCCCACATATATTTCAGTCACTCTCAATCCATGAACCAGAAGAATCAACAGAGGCCAGATTCCTGGGGTTTTCAATTTCCAGCATAAAAATTTGAGAAAGTGAACTAAGAAGCAATTTAAACATTTTTTATATTATGACAAAAATAAATATATTATTGAGTAAAAAGCAAGATATGCATGAATTTCTGAGATAAAACGGAAGACTTCAGAGAAATTTCACACTTGCTATGGGCTAGTTTACTTGGGACCACAAAGCCCTGTGCACACACTGAGTTTTCCTCTGAACAGATATGGAAGAAAAAGAAAAGAAAAGAAAAATCCCTGAAAAAGTCTTTCTCCAAAATAAAATTTGTTTGCCATATTTTTTGAGCCCATTTACATGTTGATGGCAGAAAACTAAATCTCACCATTAAGAAGAATTACCTAATTAAATGTGTAAAAAATCAGGCTGAGGTTATACTGAAGACAATAAAAAGAGTCACATTGCACTGTCTTCCCTCTAAAGCAATGTTCTCACATTGCTGGGAGTTAACACAATACAAGAAACCAATTATCCAAACCCATAGACACCCTGCTCCAACAGGGCCTGCTGTAGGATGAGATAAAAAACAAGGGGTCCAGAGAGATGTCCCCAGCTAGGTCCTTGGGCAGCTGAGGAGAGAGAGTCTGAAATGGCACGATCCTATAGCCATACTAATGAATATCTTGCATATCACAATAGAACCTTCATATGGCGATGGATGGAGATAGAGAGAGACCCACACTGGAGCACTGGACTGAGTTCCCAAGGTCCAAATGAGGAGCAGAAGGAGGGACAACATGAGCAAGGAAGTCAGGACCCCGAGGGGTGCACCCACCCACTGAGATGGTGGGGCTGAGCTCACCAAGGCCAGCTAGACTGGGACTGAAAAAGCATGGGATAAAACTGGACTCTCTGAACATGGCGGACAATGAGGGCTGCTGAGAAGCCAAGTACAATGATGCTGGGTTTTGATCTTACTGCATGTACTGGGAGCCTAGCCTGTTTGGATGCTCACCTTCCTAGACCTGGATGGAGGGGGTAGGACCTTGGACTTCCCACAGGGCAGGGAACTCTGACTGCTCTTTGGACTGGAAAGGGAGGGGGAGGGGAGTAGGGAGTGGCGGGTGGGGGGACGGGGAGGGAAAAGGGAGGCGGGGAGGAGGCAGAAATTTTTAATTAAAAAAAACAGCTTTGGGTGGCCTATTCAGGGAGGGGTTTGCAAAACACTGTCTGGAGCTCCCTTGTGATTTTATTACTTTCAGGCTGTATATAGTCAGTCAACACACTCAGCATTCAGATCATATGTACCCCAAATGGTCATTTTGTTAGGACCTATCCAGAGCTTCAGAACATTTAACATCATAAAATGGCTGAAAAATAGACCAATGATATCACATATTATTATGTAAAATTAATGAAATGTCAACTGAATGATTAGTTTCTATTAAACACAGGCATACATGTTTGTTTACCTACTGTGAATGCCATGGTACCTTAGAAGAGGTGACTCATCAGTTTTAAAGGAACTACCCTTTTGTCTTTCACAGAAAGGTTTGCCACTGATAGTTGGGATTCTCACACCTTACAGTACAGTCTTGGGAATTCAGGCCAGCAGCATTGGCTTGTGGAGCTTCTTGACCTTGCAGAATCCCAGCCAGTTTCTTCTGAGATAGAAATTTATCTTAGTACCCCACACCACGGTTTTTTACATAACATCTGTGGCTAAAGAGAAAAATTAAAAATTGAGGGCTTTCTACTGTTTTCTGTTACTAAACCTTTAGAAATAAACATTCTTGGAATAGAAGAGCTAAGAGGAGGGTTATATATACTGAGGTTTTGCTGCTGAGGAAGGGATCCACATACTGCTGATAAAAATGTAGCTCCACACCAGATACTCCTGTTGCTTTGTGCTTGAAGGTGAACAAATCCATAGGGTGGAGTATTTGGGAACTGTTGAACTTAGTGGAACCCAAATAGGATGACAATTTCATAGGAAGTTTTCAGATTCATAGGAGAACCTCCTGCTAGTTAATATTTTTGCATTTCCCCTAGCTTTGCTGGGATTTTGAAAGAATCTTGTAGCAAATGGTATTAATTTTTTTTTTAGATGCAGACCTATTTAAATACTCTTTGGGTACTATGACCAACATTATAGACATTGGTTTGATTAATTACTATAATTCAGTGTCAGGTAAACAGGGAATTTCTCTGATAGGGAAGAAATAAGAAAGTCTCAGAAAGATTTTATATCATGACCACATCACATGAAAGATGCAAGACTTTCCCCCTATGCTATCCTTGTTCAGTAGATTGCCAACCCTTGTTTATTGACATCATTTCAAAATCAAGGCATCCGATGTCCATATGCTTTTCACCTTCTGTTCAACTTGCCCAAAGTTTCCATCTTAGTATGTCTCTAGGACCATGCATATTTTTTGTCTTCCAGTAAATTAAGACACAAACTATCAGTGCAAAGTTCTTGTATGCCTTAATGTGTGTGCTTCAATTAAATGTGTAGGATTTTGCACTTCTTCTATGCTTCAGCAGAGACATGTCTTACAAAGTGATAAGCATATATGCACACAGTGATCTCTATATAAAGCTTTGCCATATGTGTTTGCACGCAAATCTATAATATGTGATAATTTGTGTGAACAGACCACAAAATGTAAGGTATATATGTGGAGAAGCTAAGCAGCAGAGATTAGTTGAACATTGATGAATTACAAACAAGACTGTGTATGACAACCTACAAGTTAAGAAAACAAGAAATAAATAAAAGGTTTCTCAATACCAAATACTATATCATTTACACATCTTTCATGTCTCTTCTATGGTACCTCTTAAGCATGTAGCCTTTTCTCACCAGTTCATCACTTACCTAGAATCCTAAACATTAATAAACCTGTGGCTGTGGAGTCTTCATTCTCTCCATGCCTTTAGACTAAGAGCTGAGAAGGTCTCATTGCCCAGACTTTATATTCTGAACACTTATCTATTTGGGGAGAGAGAATCAAGTTTCTTTAAACCTGGGAGCCCCTAGATGCTCATTAATCTTAACAAACAAAAAACCCGAGTCAGATATTGAAGGTGAAAGCTGAAAGACCAGAGAAGCAGAGCAGCACCCACTGGTCTTCTTAACTCTATAAAATCTCAAACCCAACTGGGAAGATCCTGTCCCTATGAATCTTCAGAATGAATTGGGAGGTCAATTCCTCAGATTGAGTGGGTGTCTCCCACTTCCTGATTGTGTTAGGATTAAAGGCATGAGCCTCCCAAGTACTGTGATCAAAGGTTTAAACCACCACTGCTTTGCTTCTATTTTAGATTGGTTCAATCTTCTGTAGCCCAGGGTGGCCTTGAACTCTTGATCTTCCTGCTTCCTCCTCCCAAGTGATGGAATTAAAGGTGTGTGCCATGACTGCCAGCCTGGTTTTTATGGATAAGTAGTGACTAGCTCTGCCCTCTGATCTCCAAACAAGTTTTATTTGAAAGAATACAAAGACAATATCATACAACAGAATACCCAAGCAATATTAGGTGGACACAGTGTGTTTAGAAGAAAAAAGAACCATATGAAAAGTTGGAAGAGAGAAGTGGGGTAAAGTGGGGTGAGATGGGAAGGGATTGGAGAAGAGAAAACAAGATGGGTAGATTTTGTCAAAACACTTTATATGCATGTATGAATCCTCAAATAATAAGTAATTTAAGTGCTTTTAGCTTTATTTAAAATCATCTTTAGGAAAAGATACATGATGCCTTCCACACAAGAAGATAGCAAAATCGGGTTGTGCTGTTGGACATGAGGTGGCTCCTTGCTAAGGAGGAAGGTTCAGGAAACGTGCGAGCGATTCCAGGGCAAGTGTTCACTGTGAGCACAGATCTGGGCGCATTCTCTCTAAACTCCATGAACTTCATAGAAATTATAATAACATGAAATGATGGAAGGACTACTAGTAAGAAAAAAGGCTAAATTGAAAAATTAATTACACTGGTAGTAAATAACCTTTTAGATATAAGACATAAGAGCATCTTAAAACCATGAAATAGATGCATTATGCTTTAGTTTACTCATTAAGTTATTGTGAAGACTGAATAGCACAAATATATAATTTAGAGTGTCTAGCACTCTGAAGTGTTCAATAAATATTAGGAATAGTCTGATAATTATTAGCTATATTTAGATATTCACTACATTTGACCAATAGCTTTTCATCAAATGTTAATGACCTTCAATATAAACAGTGGCATTAAAAGTGATAGTTGGTCCATTGTGTGCTGATGAACATGAAAATAATACCAATACTCAGTTGTCAAAGTCATGCCACCTCTTGGGGCCTTCATGGGACATCTGATGGCACATGGCTGATTTAAATTTTTTCTCTATCAGTGGGAGTCCTTTTTTTTCAGGACAAATGGCCAGTCACCACTTTTAGAACAGACACAACAGAAAGCTTGATTTGGGCTCAACAAGTTGCCTGTAGGGACTTGTACAGAAGAGGTCACTAATGCTATGTGTGTTTGCAAGATGAGTCCAGACATTCTTCCAAGAATTGTCACCACCATGGGCACGATTATTCATCTCCCTATGCAGATAATGAAGAGGGAGCATAAGTGTAGACAGCAACATCAAAAAGCATTGACTAGATAGATGCTCAGACTGGAGTATAGGACGGGATTGGTGACAGAACTCCCTGCTTGTGTATTAGACATGACTAATATACATTTCCATATTTATTTTATAAGCATACTAAAACATTGAAAGTATACATTGATCCCATGATAACATATTCACGGTAGTCAATACAGTCGCTTTTGAATCTAAAATTCCTTTGTCAGATGATAATTGCATTTTGCATCATTTCGTCTGAGTTTTCAATTGTATGACAAAAATATTTATGATACAACTGAATTAAATTAAAAGCTATGTATTACGTATTATAAGAACAATTTTACTCATCGTGCTTTATTTTGTATATTTTCATTTGTTTTCCTTTGTTTCTTGATTAAATTAACTGAGTTTTTTCTATTTAATATTTTTTTCTAAATTATAGTGGGATATGATTTATCCTCAACTCTATTTCCATTTCTCTATTCTCCTTTAATTTCTATTCTGTGTGGGTGTGATGTAGTTTATGTCTCTGTGTATTATGTGGTTTGTATATGTGTGTGTGTGTGTGGTGTGATGTATGTGTGTGGCATGTGTATGTGTTTAGTTTATGTCTGTATACTTCTGATGTGTTTGTGTGGTATATGTTTGTATATGTATTGTATGTGGTTTATGTGTATGTATATGTGTGTATGAGCATATGTGTGATATATGGTATAAGTGTAGTATGTGTGTGCAGTAAGTGTGGTGTGTGAGTTTTGTGTACGTGTGTCTGTTGTGTATATATGTGAAGTTATGTGTTTATGGTGTGTATTTTGTATGTGGTATGTGTGATGCAGTGTGTGTGGTTTTTGTGTGTGTGAGTATGTGGTGTAGTGTGTGTGTGTGTATTACATGTGTGTTATGTATATGACATGTATGTGTGTGGGAGTGTGTGTGTGTTGTGTGTGTTCTTTCTCTAGTTTTTTAAACTGGGAAACATACTCCTCATTTTCAAGCTTGCTGATGAAAGTGATTAATGCTGTGTGCTTTTCCATGATTTCCGTGTGTGCCACTAGCTGGAACCTCTGCTACTGTCCTTGTGATTTTCAGGAAAGCTTGCTGTTTTACATTATCTCCCCTGGTCACAGGGTTAAGAGAAAACTTCAATTTCCTCACCATGTGGGTTTTTTTGTTTGCTTGTTTGTTTGTTTACTTGTTTTCTCTTCATGGTTGATAGGTTTCTATTTTTATGAATTTTGATCCCAGTGGCACCACAGTATACATATGTATGTCAGAGGGCAACTTGCTTGGGTCAACTCTTTTCTTCTATGGTATCGGGCCTGATGATCAAACTTAGGTTGTCAGACTTGGGAGTCATCCGTTGGCCTCACCACATAGACATTTCACCAGTTTGAGCTTCACTTTTACTGTACTCATAACTATTGACTCCAACTGTATACCCTCTACAGTTTTTTTTTAATTCTGCTCCATTTTTTTTCTTGTTTTATGTATTTGTTTAAAAACTTCAATATTAATCTAATTTCTACTAGCAGTCTCAGACCTTGGAATTCTGGGTTTCTTCTTTTTTTGCATTTAATTTTTTTCCACTTTTAAAACTTCTTTGGATTATTTTAGATTTTAAAACTATTCTGCTGTTCTAGTTTTTCTTAGTCAGAGAATTTAACGATTATAAATATTAGTCCACAGTTCACACTCTTGTATTTTTTTCTACTTAATACACTTTCTCTTCCTTAGCTTTTTTTTAACCTTTGTCACTAAAATTTATTGTTGTTTTCAGTGGATTCTGTTTTCTTTAACTTATTTCTATTTCCTTTCATTTATCTAATGAGCTTACATATCATTTCAGTTTTTTATGTTTTTTTGTTCATTTTTGCTTCATGTTTTGAAGCAAACTCTCCTTTGGTCATTTTCATAAGACATCATTTTCTTTTGGATGATAATTTCTCATCTCTTTCTATTCTCTGGCTGTTTTGTTGGATGAGAACCATTTTTAATTAATATATATCTCTTGATTTTCTGAAAAAAAATAATTTTCTTCCTATCTTTGCTTGGAGAATTTGTGTATTTTCAGTTTCTTTTTCTAATAGCACAGAACACTGGTGGTGGGTCCAAGGGATTCCTTGCCTCTTGTTTGTTTGTTTCTTTATTTACTTATTTCAAATTTGGAAAAGTTCACAACAACAAAGTAACCAAGCATACTGTTAATGCATTGAATTTTCTTTGATCTTACTTCCTTTTTTGGTATTATTAATTTAATGTTTTCTAATGTCCCACCTAGTGTTCTCTTTTAAATCTATCACACTTGCCCAAATATGCTTTCACTTAATTCTGTATTTATTTCTCCTTCCTTATAAGCCACACCCACACCAGATCCCTGGCCATTTCGTGCCCACTTTGTAGCCTATGTGCTGCTTACACATACTCGTTTTCACCATCTCATTAAGGCTTATTCTTATTGAATTAGTCTTTTGAAGGAGAATTTTTCACACCATAACTTGATCTCTCCCACTGCAATTTTCCTTTTCTAATTTTCAGTTTGGCCTATGTATAAGACAGACCCCAGAATGTGTCATTTACTGGGATTGGATTAATTTGCAATCACAGTAATTCTGAAGTGTGTACAGTCTATCCAAAGAGTTGTTTTTTGCTTAGTATGTTGAACTCTTTGGTGACTGATCTCATTGTAGCTGTATATCAAGTCCTTGTCAGGCACATTTTTTCCACAAATCCTTCAGTTGATTGCTGTTTGGTGCTTAGAATTGTGTTCATTAAAAAGACTCAGATAGTTTCGAGTAAAATGTATTTCTTGGATACATTTTTGGTAAAAAAAAAATCTTTCAACTTATTTGATTTTAATGTCTAGAACAAAATGACAAAGCATACCATCAATGTGTTCTCACTTGTTTATTCTGTCTCAAAAGGCGTTAATTGCATAGTCATTTATTAATTGCAAGTTTGTTGGGGATTTTACTGTCTAGATTGTAAAAGAGATAGGGTATTGTTATATTTTGGGACTGTTTGTCCATAGTTTACATGTTTCTAATACTAGCATCTTGACTATTGCTTCCACTTCCCTTGAGTTTTCTGGAAAATTTACTCCAACTTAAAATAATTTTGAGTTATTTAAAATGTTGCTTATATACTGTAATGTATTAAACATGGTGTTAGAACACTGGAATTTTGTTTTAGTGTAAGTCACATGTGAAAGACGTTTGCCTTAAAAATGGAATTTGTTATTTAAAATTATCAACATGGTATATATACATGGATTAAAAATAAGTATTATGTAACCTTTTAAGATAGATTTCTGTCTTTTTATAATCTGTTCATAATTGTGATATTAAAATATTTCTATACCTTTTTTGTTACAATACTATTCTCAAGTATTAGACAGCTTTGGGGGATAGATAGATGGCTCAGAAAATAAAATGCGTATTGATGGGGTCCTGTGTTCCTGAGACCCACCAAATGCCAAGTGTAGCATCCTGTATCTGTAAACCCTGTGTTAGGATTGCTAGCTAGTCTAGTCAAAACTAAGCTCAAGGTTGAATGGAAGACCCTGCCTCAAATAAATAAGGTGGAGAGGGATGGCAAGACATTCAAAGTCAACTTTGGCCTCCATGTTTACATGAACACATTGGTATACCCTCAATCACACGTGTACACACACAAAAACAAAATAAATTTTAGACAATTGTTAGGAGTCCAGAATCGTCCTTATCCACAAATGTGTCTTATTTACATTTTCATTAATGGTTACCTTTATACTTTAAATTGGACGATAAGTGAAATGATTAGAAATTTGTCTTTCAATCACATTTTCTTTCTCAGTTTAAGCTGCTTTTGTGAATTCTGTATTTGTAGACTTGCTGTTCCTGCCTTGACCTGTGACCTTGGGTCATATCTGCTCTTGTTACAGTTTAATCTAGACATAGCACCTGCCAATGCCTTTGCTAGAGAGTCCTGGCTCTTATTTTGATTAACTCTGCTGAGAAGTCAAATTTTCACAAGTTCACATAAGAAAGTCTTTCCGGAGTTCTTGCATGCTGAAAAACTACTTGTCAGTTGATATAATAATTGATTGACACCTGATCTAGAGATAAAATACATAGGTCAGTTTCTATCCTCAAGTAATTTGTAGGTGTTGCCCAGCTGTCCTTGCTGTGGAATGTTGCCATGGTGATGATGCAGCTGGCCTTGTGTGTTGCTTATTTCTTCTTCCTTTTATAAGTGAATAGAATATTGCTCATGGTTCCTTGAGGAATTTTTCTTTTAAAAAATTAAGCACAGTATCTTTATTATGAATTACTTTAGACTTATTCATCCTGTGTCATTTAGGGTATAGGTTAATGGTGAAAAATAATTTCTTTTAGAAATTGCAAATGAACATTTTAAATTACCTTTTAAAATATTATTTCTATGATTTACTTTTTTTCTTTTATAGACTTTGATTTCACACAGAATAAACCTTAATTTTCACTCATTTTAATCCTTTTAAAGATTTCCCTTTATTTTAATTTTATATTTTATTTTCATTATATGTCCTATTGACCCAACTAAATATTCATGGTCTCTTCTATGCCATCTCCATTTCTGTGATTATGTTTTACTCCATTTGCTTCCTGAATGAAGTTTTTCACCTAATGATCATTCTCAAATTTTTATTAAGCAATAACATTTGTTCATGTATTATGCTTGCAGTATTGCTTCATAGCATAGCTGAACACAGTAGTTTTCTTCAATAATTACAAAATATTTGTTTTCCATGCTCATTACATTTTGGAAGTATTTGCTTCTGTGGTAATGCTGCTTTTTTCATGTTTTTTTTCTGATTCTTCTCTTTCCATTTTACTGTGCTTATGTGGAAAGGGGATGTAAGTTGATCCTGTGTTTCATTTGATTTTCATGTTGGAGAATATACAGCCTCTTTTTTCCAGTATAACTGAGGATCCTCTGTATGAAGTTCTATATAAACAATTGTCCCAGCAGTGAGTGCAGACAAACAGAGATGCTAAAAGCCTGTCTTTCGTTTTCTTGTTGGTACTTTAAGTCTTCTCTTTTTCTAAGTATCACAAACATTAGTCTATTAAAAAAAAAAAACAAGTCTCTGTGCTTCTTCATTTAGCCTCATCATCCATGCTTTCTAGATGACTCTTTGATGTCTCCTGCACAACAGAGCACAAAGGTTTCCCTGAGTTTTTTTAAGGGGGGTTCAAGCTGAAGATCAAAAAAAAAAAACCTTACTCATTCTGCCATATATTCTTCTCTAGTGCTGGAATTAAAGGTGTGTACCATCACCACCTGACCTCTATGGCTAACTAGTATGGATACTGTGATTAAATGTGCGTGCCACCACTGACTGGCCTGGATGAATGACTAGTGTGACTGTTTTGTGTTCTTATCTTAAGGCAAGCTTTATTAACTTAAATACAAAGAAAATATCATTTCATTTCCCTTTTTGTCTAAAATAAAAACAAAGCTATAACTTTTATAAGAAAAACTGTAACAATAAGCACAATAACAATATACAATTTATACAAGCAATAAATACATAAACAATGTCTAGTCCATTTGCATTTGAGAAATTCAGAGGAAATTCTCCATATCTATCCTATCTCTGTAAGTAAGAAAGTCACTGGGCAAGAAAATGCCCTTGTCTTGACTCTTGACACTATACTATCCTAATTGGACAAGCAAGACACAAAATAGAGTGATTGCCAAACATTGTCAAAACAAGACACGACAGCCTTTCAGAATATCCTGGCTCACTGAAAAGTCTGTGAAATATTCTAGACCTATAGACAGAAGATGGATGCCACAACATTATAGAGGAAGTTTAGGTAACTGTCCAGCTAGCCAGCTGTTTCTGTCATTTCTGATATTTTTTTGAAGTCACTAGCTCATACTTCCTGCTTACTCAGTAAATATTATTTCCTTCTTGGGTCTCTGAGGGAGTTGAAGATTAGATAGCTACGGTAATAATTTTCCTTGTTTACCAGATGCAAAAAACATGTTATGATAGAAAGTAAATTAAGAACAAGACTTTGGCCTTACCAAGATAGGATAGATAATGGATTTTTTTCTTTGAATTTATCAGTTTCCTTCATCTATCTAACTAGCACTTTTAAGTGTTTGTCATCACTTCATTATTAAATTAATAAATTGATTAACTCATTTTTATAACTGATGGAGTTTACAATCTATCTAGTATCAATACACAAATAGATGTAAGACTCAGGCTAAATAAGGATGACTCAGACAACAGAATTTCCAAGAAGAAAATATACTTTTACCAACAAGTGGTTACAAGTACCCAAGGCAATGTTTAAGACCATCAGTAAAGAAAAAAATACAAAAAAATACAAAAACAATAATAGCTCCTTCGTGAGCCATCCTATTACATACTTACAGGTGTTGTCTGATTTTAGTCATGTGTGAGTTTCACTTCAGGATGGTATTAAGTAGTGTACATTTAGACATAGTGATAAACAAAAAAAAAATCTGTTTACTATTATTTCTTAATCTTATTTTCTTCTAGAAGAGTAATCAATTTTTCATTTAAGATTTACTAATTTTAATAAGGAATACATGTCCTACTAATTCCTTCAGACTTATAGACAATGTATTCATAATCAATATAAAAATAAATGCTTTTATTTTCCTTTAAAGCTAACAGTATTATTCAGTGGAGTTTTCTCAAAGATCATAGGGAAGGTGAGCTACCTGCATCCAGTCTTACTGAAACAAGCTCCATATCGGTGCTTTTACTTTCTATGGAGAGTAAAATCAACTCAACCTGACTAGGTTTCTTAATTCTATTTTATTCTTTAAGCATTTGAATATTTTGCTATTCAATGTTTCTTCTATCACTTGGAGAAGAAAAGTTTCAGATTATGAGTATGAAATTGAATCATTTTAAATGCTCAGGTTGTCCTCTGCCACTCTCAGTGGCAAGTGTGTAATATTTACTTAAATACCTTGCTTGCTTTGTTTTCTGTGTCTGAGAGTTCAGTGTTCTATTTGCCAAGCTTCCCACCTCTCCTTCATGGTGTGACTCTCCCCAGATATTTGGTTATGCTTGGTTTTGTGTTTGTCTTTGTATTTGAGAACCTCTGTTACTCTTCTGGCAATATTATATCTGTTTGCACAGACTCCATGGGCTATGGGCCAGGTCATATCACAATATTTTGTACTGCTGTCGGGGTAAAGCTGCAGTGAGGACAAAGAGGAATTTCAGCTTCCTGAATTATTATTATCTATGGAATATTTTCTAGATTTTAGCAGATTTTTGAGTCATTACCTTGTTCGTCACTGCAAATGTTTACATCACTTATGTTTGCACTCTGCATGGGAGGTCTGTATTTTGGGTGCCATCTGCTTTCTTGATTTGGTAAAGTAAAACTGAGCACTCGGCATATGGCTGTTGAGTGATTTTTGATACTTTATTTTCAGTATCACTTTTAAATGTAATGATTCCATATATTTACTATTTGAGAAAAACTAGCAGCCCTTGCAAGCCTCTTGCCTCTAACCTGCATTATGAGAACTGTTGGTCTTCCCACATTACTATTGTTACTGCTGAAACCACTCAAGAGATCTGTTCAGCTGGAACCATCAGTATCATGCTTCCCTCTCATTTAAAGTTCTCAGTGACTGATCCAAATCCTCTTTAGAATCACATTACATGGGGTTAAAAGATAACATGAAACATTCCTCTCTTACCAATGCTTATCCCTGCCCCCCCCAGAATAGCTCACCCATTTCCCATATTGATTCTTCTTCTGATACTTCTACTTCCTGTAGGAGGCAGCCCATCAAGCTTGATGTTTGCTGAATTTTATATCACAATGTAATTGTGGGGTTTGCTGCTTAAAAGGTTTTGTTGTGAATATTTTCACAAATGCCTTTAATTTGGTGAGCATAGGGCAAGATCAAACTCAGCAAGAGGAGCACTGGGCCTACCTATTTTTCTTCTTCATGACATACATCCTACTCATATTTTACATAATCTGCTCCTTGAGCCTTGAGAACAAATTATCTGCAGTTCCTATAACTATAAACCTTGCTTATTGTGTGGCCTATATTTCTTCCCTAGTATCAGGCTACTGTGCCAACACTTGCCATCCTATAAGACTGTATTCTTTCCATCCTTCACTGATAGTCCTAACATCGTGATATTTATAATTCTTTATGATGTTTTGCTCAGCTTTCTATTCCACATCCCCATTTCACCCCAAATCTACTCATCTGTGGAGATTTGCTTACATTATAGGTAGGTAGGTAGGTAGGTAGGTAGGTAGGTAGGTAGGTAAGTAGGTAGGTAGGCAGGTGGATAGACAGACAGACAGATGATACACAGATAGAATATTCTCACTTCCAAATACAGTCAGATATCCTAGGAGCTGTGCAGGCAGAGGTGGTGCATATGACTGCTATCCTTCTTCACTGCATGAGTCCTGCTTAGAGTACAGCCTCAGAACTTATAATGGTTCCAAACATAAAAATAAGCATAATCCCAGTCAACTAGCCCTGTTAATAAATCAAAGAATCCCGCCATTCACCGGCTGCTTCCACTGCTCCCAGGGTGTCTGTAGTATAATAGGGCATAATTCACTCCTCACAAACACTTAATACCACATTTCCACCATTTACAATCTGATAATATTCAAATACTATTGCCGTATTATGCAGCTCTCAATCGCAGATGCGATTCCATAACAGCCTCACACTTTGGCATGCATTATGTAAGTTGCTATAAAATTGCCCGTCTTAAAACTCTTCTTCAATTGCAACCAATATCATCGCTTCACACACAGAGCTTCCGGAACATTAAAAATTTAGCTTCTTTGCTATTTAGCAGGTTTAGCAAAAGGGAGCAAAACAGACACACAGATGTTCCTCCTTCAGAGTCCCCAGGAGGTCTGAGGCAAGGGAAAGAAACCCCAAAATGGAGACAGCAATGACACTGAAGACACATATTTTTTTTCACATATGAAAGAAATAAAGAAATAATGGATCTACTTGTTGTCCTTTCTGGGAACTCAGAACTGCTCTGCCATTTGTATTTCTGCATGCTTTTGCTAGAGAGGCTCTGTAGGAAATGAGTGCGCTCATCTCAGGCACTCACTTCTCCCACACACAGTTTTCTAAGACAAGCTGGTATGTGCATTTTCTATTGCTAATATCAGCTCAGTAACTGGACTCAAACACTACCCTACTTCTACCCATTCAAGTACATAGAGAGACTGGTTGTCTATCTTGCCTGTCACCTGATAGGATCTGAGGAACTGTGAGCCATTCGTCTGGGAGGTCTGTGTGGTATTTTCTGGAAAGGATTAACTGTTGGGAGAAGTCTGTTCATCCCCTAAACCATGTGGCACTATTCAGCAGCAACCTAGATGTAAAGAGGTCTAAGGAAGGAGAAGAGCTGCCTTTTGTCTCCACTCCCTGCTGGTGACTGGATGAATCTCAGTTGACATTGCCATTATTCACTGTCAACAGACTCCAGGCTCTTCGGGGTACAGCTGATCTGAAGAGCTGTGATTCTGCAGGACTTCAGCTACTGATTGGGACTGTCGAGGTTTCCAGCTCTGGACTGAAGAGCTACCAGGTTCTTAGCTTGTGCAGAGTACAGATGGCTGTTGTCAAACTAGTCAGCCTCCATCCATTGCTTTCTAGTAAATCCAAGACATATGCATTCTGTCAGCTCTATCCTCTAGAGACACTAACACACAGAACTTCCACTCCAAAATGCAGAAAATGAGGCCAAACAGGAACACACCCTTAGACAGGGCAGAGCATGGATTCTCATTCATGTTTAGTGATAAAAGACAAATAGGAGATATTTTCTGATAATAAGGTTTGATGGAAGGGAATAAAATCCAGGCTTCTGGTTTCAAGAAAGGAAGACAAGGAAGGTGGTTAGAAAAGAGTTAGAGCAGCACGCTGGAAGATGAAGAGTGTTTTTTTAGTATGCTATTATTCTAACAGGGAGTGAAATGGGGAAAGTTAGAAGCCTGAGTTTTTAATGCAGGCTGCTTCTATGCAGCTGGACAGTCCAGGCCAAATTGTCCGAACCAACGGGTCTCTGATTCTTAACTGATAAAATAATGATAAAGTCTACAAGACAATCATCCCTGATCCATGAGGGCAGCTCTGCTGAGGAGCAGATGAGAATATATTATAGCCTTGAAAGTCTTTGGGCTGGGCTTCGATCAATGAGAACTTAAAAAGGAAAACTGTGAAGGTAGCAGAGGGAGATAACACACATAGACAGATGGCTGGCCAATTAGTCATTAAGTCTTTTTCTCCCTCTCGCTTTGGTGTCCTCTCCTTTGAAGATGGCTGCGCTGTTGCTGCCAACTCTCCAGGAGTGGGTGTGGCTGGAAAGATGAAAGGAGGCTGACATACACCGCCTTCCCTGTCTTGTCTACTTCCATATGACTTACTTTCCTGGTTATCCAGAGACCTGTTAGTCGCCACAAACAGTGGCTGACCACTGCTACAAAACTTCAGAGAAATATACTCAGACTCCTGATCTGAGAGAAGGAATTTTTCTAGAGGTTTGGGAATGACTGCTGGGAAGAGCTGAAGCTGCTCAGAGAGCATTTCTTTGAAGACGAGGAAGAGACAGGACTTTGAAAAGCATGCAACCAATCTAGCTGGCATCAGAGCCATAAGTAAATCAGGGAACAGAGGGCACTTAGGTGGAAGGGACATGTGCTTTCTGCTATTATTTTCTCAGATTTTACCTGAAAGTAGCAGAGTACATTGTTTACAAAGGTTTTTACAATTTTTAACATTTTTTATTCACACTCCTCCATTTCTTTATATTTTTCAAAAATCTACTGCTTTCTTTTATTTTGAACAATCTTTTACAAATAATATAAACTATTTCACTTTAATATGAAATTTGTTGGGCTAATAAATATAGTGGACCATTTCCAGAATACAAGGCTCATCAAGGCAGAGTGCCTGGACTAGCAATGAAAGATTCTATTACAGCTTTCTTCATCCACAACTGTTGCTGAAGCCATTGTTGTTGCTGCCTTCTCAATCCTGCTTACTAAGTGGGCTGATGAATTTGGCTCTTGAGACTTTGTTCAGTAGTAGAGTTTGGTCATTTATCACCAGCGCAAAGATTTACAAAAGTGTTCAAGGTAGTGAATGTATGATGTGGATTTGTAGGATGGTGGAAAGCAGGAAGCACCAAATCCTGAAGATGCAGGGTGAATGCAAACCTTACTAATTGGAACAAAATAAGGGAAGATGACCCAGTGCCCATGCTCCCTCAGCACAAACATATTAGGGCCAGCAGCATTTGCTGTAATCTTATTATTTTAAAGTGGTAGCTATTAAAAAATGAACTATTTTATTCATACAAAATGAAAAACAAACTAAAAAGTAAAGGAAGAACTTTTAATGCTTTCTTGTGGTTATAAACAATGCAAGGTATGGCCTTCTAGAGCATTCTGCATAAACCACGTATGAGGCACAATAAGAAAATTTAATGTGAAAAGATTGGCACATAAAAGCAGCATATTATTTCATTATTTTTTACTTCAAAAGCTTTTTTGTTTTGATTTTTTAATTTTAAGTTAAACAAATTGATATACTTGCAATACTATTTGCAAATCTGAAGCAGGAGGTTTGCTACAAATCCAAGGCTTGCCTGGGTTACATAGTGAATTGTTTGCCAGCTTAGATTACATAACATACCCTGTCTGAAGAAACAAAACAACAACACTATTTAAGTTTTACAAACCATGTAAAAGGTCAGATTTTGTTGATTTGCTACACACACACAAACACACACATGTGCATACACATACTTTTACAAACATCTCTAGTGTAAACAGAAGTCCGGTTTCAACAGTTTTCTCAAACCAACTCTGATAGGGATAGGAGAGAAGACCGTGCAGACAAATCAATACTGGTGGAGAGGGAGAGGGACAGAATAAGTGGAGTTCTTGATAGTCCCAAGGGCAGATTCAAATGAAAGGTTGAACAATCATTTGCTAAATCTAATAAAAAATAATGACAGTATTTTCATTCTCTGTCCATTTATCAATCCACTTAATAAATAAGTGGCTGTTAGGGAAATGCGCTAGGTACTAAAGATGTATCAGTGGGACTAGATGGATCATAAGGTTGACCCCTGTCCTCAAGAACCATATAATTGAACAGAGAACACAGCCAGTGAGCAACTAATTTCAGTTATAATGGTAGTTATGGAAGGGCAAAGGGGCAAAAACCTTAATCAAAAGATAGAGAATTGCCTTAATACATGTCCTTTATAAAATGTCCTTTAACCCGAGAGCTTCCAAGTGGGTAGGGGCATGAAGTACCAGCCAGATTCCTGCCATCATAAGCACCTCACTGTAACTGCAGCCGAGGTTACTATGTAGTGGTGATCACGATGGAGGGTGTTTTGGGTCTTAGGACATAGGACATGAGCTAAGAAAGCATAATGAAAGAAAGACATGATCAAACTGTAAGACCTATGCCTCTCTGAGCAAAAAGAGGGCTGAGTGCCTAAAGTAGCATTCCCTGGATTTCTTCAGGATTGGGAGGTTTCAGGGTAAAAAAAAACTTTGAAAATTTCTTGGTTTTGTGAAACTTGCAATAGTGAGGGGAAAAGGACTCAAAGAATTTGTATTGTGTGGCTATAATAATAAAAAAAATATTTAAGGAACTGCAAAATTAAATAAAATCACAGAATATGGATGTTTGTTCCTGTCCAAGATTTACCAAATCTTAACCCAAATGAGTCAAATCTGGTAAATATCTGTCACATCATTGCTCCTATATGGGCTGTAAAGTGAGCTCTGGAACGTGAGGGGGCTTTACAGACATGAAAAACACACCCCCTTGCTCAAATGTTAAAAAGACGGGAGGAGTTAATAAGGAGATAGTGGGTTTTATCCAGGCTGGATATCTGCCTCAACAGTCAGGAAGCTAGTTTTTTTTCCACAGGAACTAAGCAACATCTTGGGTGGGAAAAGGATCCATATTGCTACATTTCCCTGGAGGAGAGTTAAGGATAGTTAGAGAAGGAGTCTCATTTTTGTCAGCCACTGACAAATTGCCCTGGCTCTGGGAAAAGAAAAAAAAAAAACCACCCACTATGGTCAGGCAGGAGACTGCAGTTAAATTTAGTGAGTCACAAAAGAAAGGGGACATGAAAGTAGGAGGCGGCCTTGTTTGGATGAAAGGATGCATCAGGAGAGAGGGGGAAGTGAGAGAAGGGAAAAAAGGTGAAAACAGCTAAAATTCATTTTGTAAATATAGGGAATTGTCATTCAATAAAATATCTCCGTAAGGGACTGGAATACAACTGTGTTAACTACTACGGAAATACTAAAACAGGTAGAAGGAGACAGGTAGAAAAGATAGGTGGGACCATTGCTGAAAACACCTGGCTTGGCCAAGATGATATGGTGATGTGGGCACCATGGAATCTTTTACAAGATGGGTTGGTGGCACGATACCTTAAGTCCGCTCAATAGAACTTAACAGTGCAAGAATATGCTTATAAGGTAAGGTACAATAGGCAAGGAAAAACTGAAGATTATCCCCGGTCTAGGTAAGAAAGCTTTCTTCTTTCTTTTTATCCCTTTGCTCTTGGTAAACTATAACACATCCTTGGAGGGAACAACCAGCAGACTGGGAGGAAAACCTTGCACTTGACCCAAGCATGGTTCAAGTTCATTATCCATCATGTTAAAGGTGCAGTGTTACAAGTACATTCACCATTGCTGGCATGTAGAACAGCAGAGAACTCACTTTCTCCTGCCAATGTTGTTTTTGAACAAGAGGAGACCATGGTTGAGCAAAGACACCATGAAGCACCCAAACTGCCTCATTTTACATCCCAGGGGAGTTACATTCTCTGACAAACTATTTAGATTTAACTTGTTCTTGCTTCTCCCTAGGTAGCCTCACCACATCCATCCTGCCTCCTGCTTACCCCTCACTGGAGGTCTGAAGTCAATTTCTTTTTTCAAGACAGGCGAGATTTGAGTTCATCTTCCCTGCACAGCATCTGAGACAACAAAATAAACAATCTTCTTTCTTAAGGTAAAAAAAAAAAAGTTCAGCCATAAAACTCAGCCAAGAATGAAGTATATAAACGGAACATACCAGGCTCCATTCTTCATTTGAGAATAGAATGTTTCCTTTAGCCAGGATTGATTACTAAGTGTGGAGCTGACCGGGTAGGATAGGCTAACAGACCAGTGAGTCTAGGACTTTCAACTCTTTCCACTTCCTCAGGGCCAGGATTATAGTATGTGCTACCAGATCTGGATTAAAAAAAAAAAAGACAAACAACAACAACAACAAAACCCAACTTGGGTTCTGGGGCTGGAGTAAAGAAAACACATCATTAACTCAGTTATCTTCATAGCTTCATTTATACAAATCAGAGCTTTCAGAGCCATCAGAACATTCTGAGTGCAGCAGCCAAGGCAGAGGGTTCACCCCAAACTCTCAGTATCTCACTTCCCATCGTGAATTAGATGATCTTGCCCAGTACTATCAAACCTTCCCTTCTGAATCATAATAAATGAAAACAAAACTGAATGAAGAAAAGCAAAAATGAACTCTTACTTAGTATTTTTGTTGATAACTTTGACCTTTAGTCCCTTTAGCACAAGCAAATGCTATAGCCCTGGCAGTACTGGCAGTTCTGTGGTGCACATAACTGTATGCAATGGAAATAAAATCCAGAATGATGGCTGATGCCCTGGTCAGTTTGTCTTAGAAAATATCTCACAGAGTTGTAGTATTTTTGTGCTCAAACCCACAGAAGCATAGGAAGCACTTGTGAGATAAAGAAGCATAGCATTGTATGAAGTCAGCTTCATCATAAACCCGACATCTCTGCTTGTTCTAAATTGTCTATTTCTTTCCTCCTTTTGCTTGACTTGAGTACCAGGTACAAAGTGTGTCACTCTCTGCCTTTTAAAGTAAGAGATGGAAGCTGAAAATGTTTCCTCTGCAGATGTAGAGGGAGTCATCACACCTCATGTTTCCTAGGTCATTACCTAGTCCATTAAGGGCCAGACAATGTCCACTTTTTCCCCTACACAGATCAAAAACTTTAATCTAAATTCCCTGGGTAATGGTACTAACTCTCAACCTGAAGATAGAGGAATATTACAAAGACATTAAAATGAAGAAATTTTTAAAACCCAACTTCCTCTATCTTACGGTAATATTCATAAACACTGGGATTTCATATTATACACAATCAGTCCTTTATTTCAAAGCACCGCATAGGGGAAGAGTGTCAGTGACTTTTTATGCCCCACCAATTGGAGTTTTATACTCCAAATTCTTGTGAAACCGTTGGAGGAAAAGGACTACCTCCAAGGTGCTACAACGTTCTCAGCAGGACCTGTTGGGATCCAGCCCTTTGTGTGCACTGGCAATTAGCTGACAGTAGTTCACTTTAGTGTTCATGGAAGAGCCCCACTTTTGTCTTAAAGCCCCAAGTCCTATTGAGAATGAAGAACAACTTGCTTTGTCACTATCAGCTGTCAGACTTTGAAAACAGAGTGAAGTTGTTTGAAGTTGGGGTCCTGGAGCACTGCGGACATCATCGGCTCTGCCAGTCATGATGACTTCTGCTGGTTTGCAACAAGACATTATTCAGCTCCTTGTACTCGGGTCTTTTGAACTGAAGTATTGACAGTGTGTGCTATTAACTGCTCTGCAAACACAAATGAGGATGTTCTGACTCCTGCAGCCAGGATCGTTGAAGGTTGGTAGCCTTATGTTCCTGACCCCATGCTGTAGAATATACTAAGTCCTCATGCAGGCTGGGCTGCCTTAGCCTCCTTCAGAATGTCTTTGTGGATTTTTCTGTCTATGGAAGACTGTTTTCTCATCTGCCCCTTTACTTTAAAGCACACTTCACTAAGCTGAGCTCTTGTTTGCGATTTTTAGCATAAAACCAGGAACCTGATTATGAAAGAACTTGCAGGGAATAAAGATAAGCCGGAAATGGTATGTGTGTTAAAAGCAATCAGGCAAGAAAAGCATTAAAAAAGCACTGCATCTTGTGAGAAAGTACTTAAATATCAATTTAGTTTACCCCCCCACACACACACCCCTACCTGTGTTCAAGATGTCTTTGATCATTTTCTCCTTCACTATGCACGATGGCCTAGCTTTACCGCACAAATTTTAATAGATATGCTATTACCAAAGTCAACTTTCCGGAAGACAGAAACTTATAAATTTCTCCTCAGAGTTTTACAGTTAAGAGACTCACATAACCTTTTTTGACCTTTAGAAAAAAGCTGTCAGGCTGGTTGTTTGTAACACTCTCTGGAAGGCTTGTGCCTCTAAAGGCAGCGCCTGCGTCCTGTGAATCCCTGCAACATAGATCCTGCTTATAATGAGAGTTCCTTGAAATCGCTCGCCTGTGCCATTGTTGTGTCTGCTCCATTAAATCCTCAGCTCATGAAAGAAAGGAGTCCCATCTAGTCTCTACTAGGTCAGGGGATATACGTCCCTAAGAAAAGTGCTGGCTAGAAAGATGTGATTGATTGGGTGTTTTGAGGTGTTTATACAAACATAGGAACTGGTTAGATAGATATATTGTGCCTGTGGCTTGAAGAGACAGTAATGGAAGTGGCCATCTGGCAGCTGCACCTTCTCTCAAATTTTGCTCTTTCTGAAGAATGATGATGGAAATGATAGAGGTAGAGGTGACTTTCTTACTAAGGTCCAGATGCTCAAGGTTATTTGTGCCCAAGGCTGAAGAACAAAAGGGTTAATTAGCAAGTTATTTGCTGTTTATTGATCTGTCTTTCCCTGTTCACATCCCCACTGATACCGAAATGCAGTCTCCAAGTAAGAAAACTGTGAGTGGCTCTTAAGGCAGCGTCACAATTGTTTCTGTAAAAAGTGGTAGCATGTTAGGTGAGGAATTCTGTGTTTACCAGCTGTACAATTAAGTGATGATGCCTTCCAACAAATACAATTCTGCCGATGATTATGATGCAGCGGGGATCATCAGGACAAAAATGTTCGCACAGGGACTCAGAGGTTAGAGAGAGCTGCTGTAGGTAGGTAAACAGATTAAGAAGTCATCTCAAGGTGCATAATACTGTCCTACAAACTAGGAGTGAGAACTATTCACAGAGGTGATAATGTACTTGAAGCAAAATGCCTTCCCAAGAATGGTTCTTACAGAGCATGGAGCCAAAGACATAGGTAGAATTAGAAAATACTGAAGGCAAGCTACTGAGGTGTTCTGGAGGCTCAGTCCTTAGGAGCAGCTCTTCAGGAGCCTAAGGGGTAAAATCATAACAAATGCACTATCTGTATCATTTGTTGTGTGCATATGTGTTCGTGCAAGATAAATATGAATTAAAAGCAAATTCTGTGTGGAAATAATGTTGCAAATGTATATGATTTTAGATCCGCAACAGAACATCCCTCTGTAAGAGAAAAATGACTAAAAAGTCAAATTCTGAACAGTTTTACAAAATTTATTTATTTTCATTTTATTCATATAAGGGTTTTGCTTACATGTATGGAGGGGCACCATGAGTGTGCCTGGTACCTCTGGAGGACAGAAGAGGTTATTAGATTCTTAGGAGCTGGACCTACAGCAACTGTGAGCTGACATGTGCGTACTTAAAACCAAACTCAGGTCCCCTACAAGAATAGAAAATGTTCTTAGCCACTGAGCTGGCTCTTTAGCCCCAGTTTTGAATATTTTGTGATAAAAATATCTCAGTGTGCTATCTGATAAAAAAAAAGTAAAATAGATTGATAATTCACTTCTTCGGGTAGTGTGACGAAGTCCTGACAATGCTGAAAGCAAAGATGCCTACTTTAATGCCACTGTTTTATATATATATATATATATATATATATATATATATATATATATATATATAACAGCAATTTATTCCCTAGGAAATAGTAAACATAGAATTTTATTTAACAAAATATCAATTCCACATCCTTTGTTTACTTTTCTGCTAGGTAAATTATAGTATAGCTCATATTCATGAACTCTACAACTCTCTCTGTTTGTGTGGATGTAGGACTGATTCTCACCCAGTTCTCACCCCTGTGTATGCCTGCATGTCAAACACCACACACACACACACACACACACACACACACACACACACACACACATACACACAGGGAGAGATAGAGAGATAGAGATAGAGATAGAGATAGAGAGAGCATTCACATCCTGTATGAGGGAATGAACGCTGGTATTTAAAATTAGCTCCCAGTGGAATTCTAATTCGCGCTGGGGTTGCGACCCACTGGTGTATGGCATGTAGTAATCCTCGGTTTTGCTGAGGCACAAAATTGAATCACTTGTGCTCGGAGTGAGTGACTCATCTGGTGAACGAAGCTGGCCTGCCACTCAACTTCTGTACTACCGGACTGTCGGGTCTCACTCAATGTCATCTCCCTCCCCCAACACAGGCTCTTAGGAAGCAAACAACAGATTCAGTGAAAATAAGCAAACAAAAGCGGGCAAAGAAAACACTCTGTTCCCTTTCCTTGTGGAAATTGGATGATGAGAGAGAAACAGTCACTCACATCCAGAGCTAAGTGGAAAGATTGTGAGGAATCCTAAGAAAGCCTTCAGTAGAGGATTATTTAAGCAGACTCCAATTAAGCAACCGTGTAGTACCTGTGTCTTTCCTACTCAGAGTGCCAAGACTTTTAAGGCTTGAAAACTCTGGTCATACAAAGGAATGATTTATCTTCCTAGCTATGTGTTAGATTTTATTGGTTTCATGCTCTCTAGAGTACATCATCGCCGAAGCTAAGGAGTGTTTCAGAACTGTACGATAATGAACACTCTTAGTAATAATAGACACACCTCATAGATAGGCATGTATGGATGTGCACACAAGCAACTACAAGCAAATGGGAGACACGGTCTGCTTTTGTTGAGAGAACTCCTGCCAGGATTGTGAAGGCTCTCCACTGCAACAGCCAGTGATTTTCTGTCCAATAAGAAGTGACATATTTGTCTTTGTTTTTTATTTTAGCACCGGATACCCTGAGAAGCTCATTTGAGTCTAAAGGCTCAAAATTATAGTATCTATTTTAACAGAGATTAGAGGAATATTATTTCTGAGATTTTAAGGCATTTATTCCAATTAGTAATGCTTTCTAAGACCTCGGAAGAAGACTGAATAAAAAGGTTTTATGAGTTTCAGTTTCCTCCTGTTGTTTGGATTCCTTTGATGGATTACAGTCCTATATTCTATGCAGGGAAGGCTTTCCCTGGGCACATATCCCATTCCTTCCTATATGCTGCATATATATTCTCTTTCCGTCTGCCCAACCTTCTCTCCCATTACCCTGCATTCATTTAATGACTTCCTACTTGATTGTTCTTGATCTTTATAGAATGAGCAAGGGAGAGCAGACTCAATGCTTGGTGTTCTCGACTTTTTCTTATATGCTAAACAATATTTGATGCCATAAAGCCTTGTAGTTCAGAGTAACAAGAAATTAGACATCTGATCTGACAACGAAAGCTTCCCAGGGACACACTGTGTTCTTGCTGCTGTTGTTCTTCAAGCCCACTGGTTATGATCATGACTTTGAGGTACATGCTGTCACTAACCCACTGTATTCAGTATAATGTGAAGTGACCCTAGAGAATAATGTTTCTCTATAGAACCTTACTTGGGTAATGGACACACAGTATTTGTTTAGTTGGCCTTTTCAATTGCCATGCCTCCTTTCCAAATATCATTCATACATGGATTCTTCCTGACCAAGAAGCAGAAATTCAACAGACTGCAAATTTTCTCCCTGAAACGCAGAGATAAGGCCTTGGAAACACTCCACTGAGGAAACTATAAGCAAGCAACACCTCTTACCTCCTCAAAGCCCACATATCCCAGAGAGCAACAATTTCCATCAATGGGTTTTCTAGCAATCTAGGAGAAATTGCGCAAAACCTTTCTGTACAGCAGGTTTGACAACTGCTTATCCTTTGTAACTATTGACCCCCCCCCATGTCATATTTTATATTTTCAGCCATGAGCATTAGCGATACTTTGAAAGCAAATGCAATCTGAGGAAGGAAACTAGAGGGGCATGATTATGCTTGCTTATTTAAAGAGAAACAGCATTTTTGGAATTTGTTATACAGTTATAAGGATTATTTTTACAGTTGGATTTTACATTTTGAGGGCTTATACATTATGACATTGCTTCTTTTGCTGCTTTTTCATTCTCTTTTCTCTTTTCCACTCCCTTGATCCTTTGTTCTCCTCATCTTTGTGTTGCTTGAATAGGGCAACTCTCATTTATTGTGACAGATTTTATTGTAATATAAGCTTATAGGAAAAATCAATCATAAAACACAATAGGAAAAACTGTACCTTCAACAACCTAAAACTGAAAAAGACAGGCTGACAATGTACACCATTAAAAGAGTACAAACCAAAACACCGCCCCCCTACACACACATACACATAAGAGCAACAAAGGAAAGAGGAAGGAAAGGAAAGAGGGAGGCAGAGAAAGGAAGAGAAGGAAAGAGAGAGGGAGCCGATAGAGGCGAGGGAGGGAGGAGGGAGTGGGACATAGGAATCACAGAGGCATGGAGGGCTGTATATACCTCAGCATATAAACAGATGCTTTCAACACAAAGGGAGCAAACAAAACACTTTTTTTTTTTACTGATTTCCCTGTCATAGAAGAACAAGTGAGAAGGATGAAGTATCCTGCGATGATATTCAGTTAAGTTATTTTTTAATAGTTTCATTACATTCTGCCTTTGTGAGCAGCAGAAGAAACAGAGCTCCAGGGACCCATAAAGGCTGGACCGAGGTTATTGTTGCCACAAATGACAAAAAAGAGTGGATCCTAGGGAGGACCTCTGCCCGGCCCCTCAGCATACTGCCATCCACTTTTCCTGACACCGACTCAAATGATTATGTGATTTCAGTGATAAAACCACCGTGCACTTCTTACCCCATTGTTTAAAAGCATTTTATTTTTATTCAACGGGAGAAACTAGAAATGTGTTAGGACCTCAGAGGTTAACATAACAAACCATTCCTTCAGAAGCGTACTTAGTGGCCTAAAAATTTAGGCCTTTAGTTTGTCTTTTTAAACATCATATCCTGATTCTTGGTTCTTACTAGATATTTCTGGTCCAAACAAGATGGATATAAAAGTAGGGACATAAGGAAAGAAAACAGAGGGGAAAAAGAGAGAAGGGAATCAAGGCAAGAAAAGAAAGAGAGGGAAAAGGTGCAATAAAGAAAGGAGGCTCTTTTAGAATAATTCTATTCCCTGGGTAAAGCATTGTATACAATGTATTCTATTAGCCAGTCTGATGACTGACTTCCTGGCAGAAAATATGAATATCAAAAGCATATTTCACCTATCTTACTCTGTGGTGATGTTATGTGATGTGCAGGACATGTTCAATAACGGAAACAAAAGGCCAGGAAGCCAGCTGGATACAAGAGAGACGACTTGCAAATAAAGAGACCAGAAAGGAGACTATGCAGAAAACTGACAACTCTTTGCTGATTGTTTTGATGCTCTGCTTATCTTCTTTGAGGTCCCAAAATCTCCAGTTTCTTACATTATTTGATATGTAAACTTAATAGCATGCTTTGCCTTGCAGTCATCATTTTAGGAAATCCCTGGTCAATTAAAACTCAAAATTTGACCAGTCCTGGTCTCCTTAAACTCACCTCAGCCACTTCAAGGATTATAAAGAATGGAGGATCCTCAGTGGATGAACAAGAGAGGATGAAGAAACCTACATAAGGTAGGACAGTGAAAAAGTGGAGGAGCAATTTAAGGATGTTGCTGTATTGAGGCTTACAGTGAAACACACACAACAGCAACAATAAAAAGAAAATTAAAAGACACCAGAATGCTTGATCCTCAGTTAAGCACTGCCAAGAGGCAGCCGGGAGCTGAATGGGTAATCTCAGGACCCTTTGGTTTTGATGAACGAATGCAATTTAACTTTCTCATGTGTGTCTATACTAATATTATTTCTGTTTTTAGAAACACATCTAATTTTCTCATATTTTCTGATTCTCCAAATGTGAGATAATAAATGCAGAGAATGGAAAAAATACTAGCTTATGACATTTTATATCACATGTCTTTATGATATCCTGAATTCTTGTTGATATTTCTCATAATAGCACTATATTACCCAGTATAATTCATCTTGAGGGCAGCTGGAATCAGAAGACAAATGAACAATAAAACACTGTCTCATCTAGAGATTTAAAATACGCTTTGTGATTAGTCAGCTTGACAAATACAATCCATCAATCCATCAACCAATAAAATTTATTGAGTAACCACTGTGCTAAAGCATGAGAATGGCAAAACGTACAAGAGCATCTCAGACTTCCCAGGTCCCTCGCTAAGGCTCGTGCCTTTACCCCATATTGTTTCTATCTCCTCATTGGTTGGCGGTGCAGTTTTTCTTTTTGGCCTCTTCTTAGTGGACTAGGTAATCTACGTCTTTCCAAAAGGCTATCACCAAAACCAATGTGTCTGACTGCCTATTCTCGACTCTATAGACACTGCCTACAATACCTGCATTTGCAGTTTCTTAGTAGCATATTATTTGGGCAAGGCTCCAGGATGAGGATGCAGTGTTGAGAAGAGTCCTGTTCTCAGAGTAGATTGTTCCTGGACACAACAAGATCTTTCTAAGTACAGCATGAATTTCACTGGGGAAACTGGTGTGCAGCATCCAGCACCTCTTTAGAAAGCACAACTATATTCACAGCAAACACACAATGTATTTCATTACATGTAAGTCTATTATGTTAACCATACTTTGATCCTAGATTGAAACTTGATTCCACATCCGTAGGCCATGACTTATTGGAAAAAAAGATGAAATATTCTTAAATTACTAAGACCAATTTTCAGGTATATTAAATTTCTAGAGTGACTCCTACAAATCATAACAGATTATGCAGCTTCAGGTGAGAGAAGAGTGTTCTCACTTAGTTCTGAATGTCAGATGTACAAAACTGCCCACAAGGGAAAATACTGGAGGTTCTGAGAAGAAAACTCCTCCTACTCTCTGCTTGCTACCTGACTGTCACTGTCCCCCAACAGCTTTGGTGTTTCCTGACTTGTAGCTGAATCATCACAGGCTTTCCCTCTTTTCCTTATGTTCATGTCTCTGTTTAGCCTTTGTACAGGGTAAGTTATTAGACTTAGACAGAAGCACATTCAGAGGTTCTAAGTGCTTGTGGCTTGGGAGAGATAGTACCCAAACCACTGTACTAAGGTTGCTCTAAGCAAGAGTTTATGGGGCTTTACACAGCCTCCATATATTGATGGGGTCAATGCCACACACACAAGGCTATCACTTCCATACTAATGTCTACTCAGTTTCACTGTTAATGTTTTATGTAGCTCAGAAGACAGTAACTGACAAAAAGATAGATCATGATCCATCATTGGTTTGCTACAATTATGTAGGTACAAGATAAATATTTGCCAAATGACAGTACTGATTAAATACATAACACTATTCTTTTAAAAATGATTGCTTACTTTCAAGAGAAAATCTACAGAATTATTGTTTCTATGATATCAGGACTGAATTAACAACTGATGTGATTGCAATTGAAACCCCAAACTGTTCCAGTTAGTGTTACTTAATTTTTAAAGTTTTCTCCCCCAGTACACTTAGTTTTTTTTTTTAATTAGGTAGAGGAAGCATCTCATTTGGAGCTCTTTTTGAATAATTGTTCACCTGTACTATTTCCTCATTGGAATTAAATGGGAATGGTGTAGTGTGTCTACTTACTGTTGACAATGATACATAAGAAGGCAAGCAATTGAATACAGTTTGTGAAAATTAACAACTAGGTTGCTAGAGGTCATTAACACAAGGCATAGTTTTGAAAGTGATTAATATATAGGCTGCAACCCTTCTAGGATATCATTTGCCTGAAATTAATTTAAAGGATTAAGGTTACCAAACAGGATTTATTGTAGATAGCTTTAAGTGGATCTTGGTTAAGGTGTTGTGTTGTCTGAGTAAGATAAGTCTTATGAAATTAATGCTGTAGCTAATTTAGCTTATTTGAGCTAGCTGGCTATTAGAACATGGAGCAATGAGGCATAATAGTGGATAAACTCAGGAAGGGAGGAAGCTGAGAACATCATTCAGTTTTCCGAACTCTGCAGTTTAGAACTTTCGGTCTTTAGCAATAGATAGTTTAGAGACAAAGAGCTTTGTTAAGGCACCTGGGAGGGACAGCTGTACATCCCAGAAAAGACTGCACTTTCATTCCAGTTGCGCTAAGGCTCTCTTTAAAAGCTGCCTAAGTCTTGGGCTCCTTGGGCCTTATTTATTGCCTAGAATAGGACCCCATTGTGCTCGTATTTAGCATGGCACATCAGAGTAGATGATGACTTTTTTTTCTCCTTTAAATTCCTGCAGCGCACAATGATAGAGATGTAATGCCCGCATGCATATACAAGATAGCTTGAATTTAATGCATTTCACATCATTAAAGTTAAAATTTCATGTATTATATTTCGTTTTTGAATATGCTTGCATACATCCACATCCATAAAGATATATGCATGCACACACACACAAAATCCCATTATGTAGATCAATTTACATGATCACAATACTCATATCCATGAAGCAGTGAACTTCCCAAATCAGATGCATGCATAAAAGCATTGATGCATAAAATTTCCATCTTGCAAGTACAGAGAAAGTTCTAGTAGCATTTAGTGCCATGACAGGTCACTTAGGTTACAAGTAGCTATATAGGACATGCTAATAAGATTTAACCTTCTTTGTCTATTGCTGAAGAGGAAGAAAAGGGGAGGGGTGAGACCTTCTTATCTTTGAAGATATCAAAGACAATTAAAAACAACTACTTTCCCTCTGATCTCCATGGCTGGGTGTTGCTGAGCTGCATAAATGAGGTCCACACACACACACACACACACACACACACACACACACACGGGGGTGGGGGGGCAGATACACAAACAGAATGTATTTTCAGGAAGGCATTGTAGGTTTTAATCCATTTCTTACTGATCACTGCATTAGTAAAAATAGCAAAACACACTTTGATGGAGTATGTGCATGGACTTATTTCCATCTCTGCACTTTATAAGAACCCTTGGCTGAAAAAAATTCCACTGGCTTTAATATTTAAAATGGAAAGCTAAAATCTCACAATGCTACATGACAATGCTGAGGAGAAAATTTATTAGACTAGTCATTTCTGTTAATTATTGTCATTTCAGCTAATTAGTAGCCATTCCTAGTGGTTATTAGATGTGTCATTTTTCCTTTCAAGACGCCATCCCACATTGTCTCTGAATCTGGCTTCATTGTACTCCGTCCGGCAGTCAGTCACTGGTGACCCCATGTTCCCTGGGCGCCAGAAGGAAGCTTCTTTATTTTGCTTCAGGACAGGTGATAAGGGATGGAGTCATCAGTAGAAGAAGTGTCAACACTTTGCAATAAACAAACAAACAAACAAAAGCCAAAGAGCTCTTGTTCAGCTTAAAGGTGATCTAGGAAGTGCTTGGCTACCCCTTAATCAAACTCCTGAGACCTTCTCATTTCAGCAGTATTCATTCCCCGGCAGTGGTACCGTAGTTGACGACAGTGAGTTTTGGCTGAGGGAGAATATGTGGGCTGATTTTCTGTAGAGAATTCTCTTAGGCAGCTATTCTCTCTGTGGATGTCAGAGCAACATGTGCAAGACAGAAGACACATGTCTACTTTCTCCTAGGGCATGATTGGGTAATGGCAGTACAGAGATTAATTGAGGAAAAACATCGAATAGATATAGTCAGGTGTCACGTAAACAAAACAAGGAGATTCAGACACTTTATTTAAAACAAAATATCAGTGGGCAATATCCCTACGCATCCATAGGCAAGCAGCATGGACACTTGGTTTGTTGTCTGGGGATTTGACCGGACTCAGGGCATGGGTTGCATAAATAAAGCAGGCTGTGCTAATTAAGAAAAAAAATATTCATGGCAACTGTAGTGGATAGCTGGATAAATGCCCTCTCATTAGATTTTGATTTTATACAAAATCAAACTGAAATGGAAAACTGAAATATTATTTTGGAATCCAGTCAGTAGAAGTAGCCAAATTCATCAAATAAATTACATTTGCTGTGGTGTTTTTTCCCCCCAAAATAATCTAAATACCCTATTAGCCGCTTACTTCAGTTTGCCACTTTACTTTCACAAACCCAGTATTCACCCATAGTCTTTGTCTATGCTTAGCCCGGTCATTTCCAAAATAAGTCCAATCTTATTAATATGATGTTCTTGGTGTCCCCTTCTAAGGCTGGTCTCAAACTCGATGATTTGTCAGGTCTATTCATGCTTTCTGTTTTCTTCATGTGCATCATGAATACCATTTCTCTTCCCCTTTCAAAATTATCTGCTATACTGCACAGAGGAAGAGAAATGCAGAGAGAGAGAGAGCATAAAATCTCTACTAAATACTTTTAACTTATACATGACATTTCTAGGCTTTCCTGAATACATTTTAATGGGAAGTGGTATCTCAAAGATCCCTCAGACTTAAAGCAAGCCCATCTTCCATTGGATTGAAATGAGATTAATTACAAACTGAGAGTCCTCAACATATGGATCATGACCCATTTCGGGGTTGCATATGAGATATTTTTATCATGATTCATAATAATATAAAAATTACAGTTATGTAGTAGTAGCGATGGAATTATTTTTTGGTTGACAGTCACCATAACATGCGGAACTCTATGAAGAAGTCACGTCACTGGAAACATTAAAGGCAAGAGAGTATCCATTACATCTGACACAAATTTGGTGATGAAATACACTTGCATTAGAAGTTAGTGTGCTTTCAATAGCAGGCAAGCTTTCTGCTTGGCCAAAAACAAAGGATGGAGAATGACAGGAAACCCCACCTCAACCTGATTCTCAGGAGCTTGATTGCTCTCCTCTTCAGTTCCTCTCAAAACCAAAATAGACACCATGGCAAAACTGGAAGTTCTTCTTTGTGAAAAAAACCACAGGCACCAAGTGGAATTGGTAACTTGGTGCTTCCGTTGGCGGCTTGAAAATTTCATCTCATTTTCTAACCAAAACCATCACTGGGTTAGCGGGTTTTTGCTGGAGCATCACAAGGACAAATTAAGCAAAGAGTAGAAAAGTAACTTCCTGTACAGGAGGAGTGTATGTGCATGTCACACCACAACCAATACCACTAATGCTGCCATTGCTTCGAAAAAAGATAAAGCTGTAAAGCCAGTGACATAAAATGAATGGGAGGAGCCCATGTTGTGTGTTCCTAGCACCTCTGCACTCACGAACCCAGCACTGTTCAAGCATCCTTTCTCTATACAAAAGCTGATCAGGTGGCCCTTAGGAAGATTAACTTGCATTTTCTGTATCATTTCAGAGTTCTGGCATGCTTCTTTCAAATGGTGTGTGCTATTCTCTGCATATTCTCAGAACACACCCTTTCAGGAAACGGTAGGCTACTTCAAACCATGTTTTCTCTCTCTTCTAAAACTTTTTATGTATTCTCTTTTTACATTCTATTACAGCATAACTTCTAAAAAATGAAATAAAGATTATAGGCAGTGATACAGGACCTGGGGGTCTCATGTCTTGCTTTGAATACAAAAATGTGTTCATAGAAACCACAGTTCCATGTCTGTAGATTGTTCATCTCTCCCCACTGACCATCTCTGTAATTATTTCTGTTTGAAAATGAAAGGTTTGATGAGCACAGAGGTTATTTTTCTATGTCTATCTTTTCTCTCATTCACTTAAACTACACATTTCCCTTGGTGGTGGGTTCAGGAGATTAAATCTGTATTTATTTATAATACTTATCTCTGGCACGAGGAGGCAACCAAACAAAAATGAAAAAGAAAAGCAGTCATTTTCTGTGAGTTTTTAAAATATTGCTAAGAATGTGATCTCTGGTGATTTTAAGGGAATTAAGGGAGTTTGTGTAATTTTTTAATGAAATGATATAACTTGGGGAGTTAAGAAAATGGGTAACAGGAGGGTGAGATAAAGAGAGAGGAAAACACAAAAAGGAGAAAGCAAGAGAGTGGAATAGACAGCAGGAGAAAAGAGGGTCAGACTCTCAGGGTTACATTATCCAAAAATCCTGGCATTAATACAAAAGCTGTTCTAGTCAGGTGGCTTTAAGCAATTGAATGTGTTAGCAAAAGCAGAAAAACCATGAAGCTCGTTTATTAGCATTTCCAAATGTTTGTACCACACTGGCAGGTCGATATTATAAAGTTTCTACACACCCTCATTTTTTTCTGACCCAAAGCTTCAGTAGAATCCATCACTCCCTGATTTCAGTTGGATCACATATTGGTTTCTTTAGAGATAGTAGAGACAGTTAGTGACTTGCCTTTCTGTACGTTCACAGCACGAGAGGGAGAGAGAGAGAGAGAGAGAGAGAGAGAGAGAGAGAGAGAGAGAGAGAGAGAGAGAGAGAGAGAGAGAGAGAGGAAGCAGGGTGGTGACTAGAGTTGGAGCTGAACTGCAGATGTCTGCTGAGGACTGATAGGAAGCTGATAACTGGTGCTATTGCCCTGTTCTCCTCATCCATCTGTGGCAGCCAGACCTCAGTATTCATAGGATACCCAGGAATACAAAATCTCTTTCCCTATGATAGTACCAAGATGTGTTAGGGGAGAGTAGTTTTTATTGCTTCTAAGATAAAGCAATAACTAACATAAAGGGGAAGGATAAGCAGAAGCTCATAAAGTAAGAAGATGACATAAAAATTAATTTAACCATTTATTTAGTACTTATTTACTTAGTTATGAAAATACATTCTTATGCTCTCAGAGTGGAAACTGTTGGCTTGCGTACCTCTATCAAGTCTAAAAGGTCATAGTGTTCTTTTATTTTGCATTTTTCCTTTCTTTCCAATAATTTATCTCATTTGCTTAATTTCTCCTTGTCTGAGAGTCTCTGTTTCTGTTCCTTTGTCTTTCCTGGTCTTCTCTTTCCTTATTTTCCTCTCATTCCCCTACCTTCATCTCAATGTCGTTTACTAAGTCCATTAATAACTAGTGACCTCTGCATAGTTTCAGGGAGGGATTGTGGGGGCATGTCTCTATTTTCACAGATTTCAAAACCTCAGTTTTATGACCTTCTTTTTCTTCAGACCAGACCAGATCATCCTGCTTGTGAAAACAACCTTGGATCACCAATGATTTTGTTGTTAACTGACTAGAATTTCTCAACATCCAAAATGACAAAAACAAAACAAAACAAACAACAACAACAAAAAAAACCCAGTATATCCACCCCTTTCCTCCTTTCTGAAGATAATATGCATAGAAAAACTCTGTCTACAACCAGGTGGGTGGATATGCTCTGCCAGAAACTGAAATTACACAATTTCATCTTCAATAGAATATCAAGTAAATCCTGTATTCTATACAAATACTGATCCTATTACTACACACATACTATACTGTGGGAAACCTGTATCCATATAGATAGTGTAGTTATCTGGAATGTAGACAAAGAACGTCCTTCCATCCCTAAATATAGAAACCACCTTTTTTGTCTTCTCTGATGAGGATACTAAGGTTATCAGAAAGGTGCGACAGGAAAAAAAAAAGAAAAGAAAAGAAAAAAACTGCATATGTAGGTGTGAGGTGGGCATGGAGGGCCTGGATATACTTTCAAGTGTGTCTTTTAATGGAACTTTAGGAATGGTCCCTGTATGAGATCCCTGACTCTCAGTAGGAGACACTTCCAGTTCCATCTTAGTGTGGTTCTTAAGAAACCAAGAATGTTTTAGCAAGTGTTCAACCTCTAAGGGCATTGCAGATCAAAACAGAACCGCTGGCTTGAAGGGAGGAAAGGGTGCTTTGGAAATTGCTAGTGTGAAATTCCGAAGGAATACATCCCAGCACGTGGTCTCTCCAGCTTTGCTTGACTTCAGGCTTAAGAATTGTTTTGATATGCGTATCACTTCTTCCTGCACAAGTTAATTTGTTTAAACATTCATGAAGGAGAGGGTTTTTAATAGAAATGTGGCAATATTTTTTTCAATTACAGACGAACCAGGGTGTTTGCTGATCCATGAATAAAGTGAAGATTCAGTTGTGGAGAGTTTTATGGCCTAGTAACAAAGTTTTTATTTTTACCCTCAGTTAAATGCTAAAATGTGTAAGGAAAATGATGAGAAATCCTTTAGTGAAGGCTCTCTCACAAATGGCTTCTGGTGAAAGAGGTAGACATTTCGCTGTGGTTTTGTTGAGAGCCAATCACAAAGAGTTTAAGGTAGTGGGAGAAGAGACTCTAATTCTGACAGAATTAGCAGTGTGGTGTGGGAAGCTGAGATGCAGGATGGGTAGATGATGCCCTGTCAATGATACCATCTTATGGTAACTAAAATCAGGGCAGTGCTTTGGAAAACGGTGTCAGAGACAGCTAATAGGTGAGATTTCCATGGAGAGATGCTTTAAAAAAAAAACAAAACAGATAAACAAATGTCTGGAATACAGGTATCAGGGCTGAAGGTCAAGAGAGAGGCAAAAAGTGAGCGCTATCAATGTGAAGACCAGTTCTTTTGGGCTGTGCCCCATATCTTCTCCCTAGCCCCAAAGGTGTGTGGGTATAGTCCAATGAGTGCAGTGTCATTGAATAGTTCTGAGGGAATGTATGTGGGCAAAGGGTGATAGAAAGATGTTTCAGCAGCTGACATTTATAAATAGGAAAGGTTTGTTCAAATGACCTGTTCCCAATTAAGAAGACTATGGTTCACAAGCAAAGTCCATCTTAGGGAGGAAGCAAAGCTTTTGCTATGATTCTAGGGTGTAATGTTACAGTTTAGTTATGATTTTGCTGTAAAATTTTTTCCTCTGAGTAGAAAAGACCATTAAAGATCATTTTGCACTTAGTTGTAAGGAGTGAAACTTGTAAGCTTCAGACTGTAAGCTTTGTAGATTCCCCTGGCCTTAGAACTGGATCAATTTTAGAGCCTGGGAGGAAACAGAAGTGGAGAACTGACCTCAATGCAAAACTACAGAAGACCCAAAAGTCAGAGAATAATAACGCAATTGGTTTCAGTCCCCTTTTATGGAACTTTGGGATATAAAGGAAAGCCGCTTGAGAGATATTTCTTCCAAATTACAACCAGAGAAAGGCTGCACTCTCCAAATCTCTTCCATCATGCCATCTCCATGGATTTCATTAAACAGAAAACTATTGTCCAGGTGAGCCTGACAGCCATGGTGCACATCCTCACTTAAATGCCCTCACCAGTCATGTCACTCTCTGGATATGGCTGTCCTTGAGACTAGTAACATTGTACTCAGGACCACTTAAATATTCAGCCACCCAACACAGCTGTTATTCACAAGGGCAGGGAGGCTGCCTGCTTCTGCTGATGTACTATACTATCATTGCTTCTATTATAAAGAGCTGATAGCATAACTTGTAAGAGATTCCTTTTATAATCTTAGAATCTCTTTCTGTGTTGTCTTCTCTGTTCAGGGTACCAGATTAGAGTTATTTATTTGTGTTTTACTTAAGAACTTTCATGAAGCAGCAACACTGTACCCCATCTTTCTTTGAGACTGTGTTTGAGGAAGACATATTGGCCGCTGTCTTTCCTGATGTGGGATAGTCTAGATGAAGACAATGGTCTAGATACAAATAGACACAGGAGTTAGCTCTGGGTCTTAAAGAGGTTGAGAGCAGAGGAAACCAAGAGTGCATTTACTGGCTCACACTCAGATAACTGTTGGCAATTTTAAGGCTTTAATAGAAATTCAAAATGGGGTTAGGTGCCAGAAGTGTCGCTAAAGTTGGTACAGAGAGGACCTTCCCAGCTTGGGGAGAAATGATGCTGAATCACAGAATAGCATGTGGAGTTGTTAAGAGTGACTCAAAATTAGTGGGTGATCATCAATTCCATTTATAAGCCTGAACTCATTATATATTATCTTATTAAGTTGATAGTCTAACTAAGAAAATGATATTTTAATTCATAATTTCATTTGAAATGGTGTTCATTGAAACACTAGTATTTAATTGACTGCTTGGGGACAAGGCAAAGGTAATAAACAGAAATGTAAATACTTGCAGGGAGGGTTGGGGATTCCTGTACTCCAACTTTTGTTTTGGATAACTTCATATTTCATAACCTTTCTTGCCTTCAAGAATGTTCTTTCCTTGTGTTAGTAGTTTCTGTTAAGTTGACACAAGTAGAGTCATTTGAGAAGGGGGATCTTCAATTTAGAATATCTACAGCAGATTGTCCTATGGCAAGTCTCTGAGACATTTCTTAATTAATGATTGTTGTTGGAGGGTCCAGCTGACAATAGGCAGTGCCATACCTGTGTATATGTTCAATGTGGGAGGTCCTTCTGTCTATGTATTGTTTTTATTGACTAATGAAAAAAGCTTTGAGCCTGTGACAAGGGCAGAACAGAACTAGGTGGAGAAAAGCTAGGCTCTATGCTGGGAAAAAGGAGGGTAGAGGAGATGCCATGGAGTGGCCACCAGAGATAGACATGCTGGAACTTTGCTGGTAGGCCATGACCTCGTGGTGATATACAGATTAATAGAAATAGGTTAAATTAATATAAGAGTTAGCTAGTAAGAAGCTAGAGCTAATGGGCCAAGCAGGGATTTAATTAATACAGTTTCTGTGTGATTATATCGGTTCTAAGCTAGCTGTGAGGCTAGGAAGAACAAGTGGTCATTCTTCAACATAATGGTCCTTAGTTGGATAAAACAGCAGGGTGAACAAACCATGGGGAACAAGTCAGTATGCAGTATGTTTTCTATGGCTTCTGCTACAGTTTCTTCTTTGGAACCCTTCAATGATCAACTGGAATTAGGATAAACAAGTCCAATAAACCCTTTCATCATCATACTGTTTTAGGCTGTGGTGTTTTATCACAGCAATAGAAACCTAAGCAGGATATTTCCCTAAAGAAGGAATCAGAGAGAGGAATGCAGAAGTTTATATAGGAAAGACTTCTTAATCTAGTTTATAAAGACATATATGAGCTGGGTGACTTCTAAAGTTTTTAGGTCAGTTTCTCAGCTCTGAGTAAGGATCTGTGATACTTAAACTTGATGAACATACCCATCTTCTTGGGTTTGTGACCTCCCTAATGTCAAGAACACCAAGCGATAGACTAGTGTAATTCTACTCAGTCCCCATATTTTTCAACAGTGCCCTCCAAGTGAAATTCTTCATGGCTTCTAACTTCTCAGCTGCTCTATTGTAACAAATGTGTTGCTGTTGAGGATCCTCTGAACTAAGCTCTGGTGCATTAATATAAAAGAACTTCACTTTCTCATCATCAATCTGTCACTACTTTTGACTGTCTCCCTCTCATTTCTCTCTCTAACAGTTCTAAAAACTTTTACAAATAACAGAGAAGTTTTGGAAAATTTGCAGGATTCCCAGTATCAAAACAGTGACTCACAAAATCTGACCCCTTTCTATTATAACAAATTTATTTTTATATGAACAAAAAATTCAATTGACTATTCATGACAATCAATGAACTCTTTAACTGTGTCATTGTTGACACAGATCAACAAAAAATTTAACTTGTAGTTATTCAATTTAAAAAAGTAAAATATCCCTCCTCTTCTTCAATTTGATGTAGATGCTAGTCTCCCTGTCACACAGACACTTTCAAATAATCACACAGAGGCTTATATTAATTATAAATGCTTGGTCAAAAGTTCAGGATTGTTGCTAACTAGCTCTTACAGTTTAAGCAAATCTGTATTCTTTATATACACTCTGTCACATGGCAGTACTTTTATTAGCACAGCACATGCATTTTCTGTTTCCTCTGCATATGGTTGGCAACTCCTGACTTCTCTCTTTTTCTTCTCATCATTCTTAGTTTGGTTGCCCCACCTATACTTCCTGTCTGACTACTGGCCAATCAGAGTTTTATTATACTCTGATTATTCAGGTGATAAATCTTTTAGTGTACAAAGGGATTATTCCATAGCATTTCTACTTCCTTTATGCCTACAGATCACTCCAAATCTGTCTCTAAGATTTTCTGTGTCTGTGTATCTTCTTCTTTCTCCCTCGTCCCCATCTATCTATCTTTGTCTCTCCTTTTTCCTCCCTCTCTGTCTCCTCTCCATTCTGTGTGTGTATCCATGTATGTGTGTGTACTTGTGTCTAATATTCTACCAGTAGAATTAAAGATAGGTATTTATATCAATTCAAATATCCTCATCTGAATTAATAGAAACAAAATTAAGAACAGGAGAAAACCATGACTATATTTCAGTCTACTATATTAAAACATTCTCAAAGCTTCTAGGTAAGAATATTTAGAGCTAACACTCAGGGTTTAGAAGCAATCTTTCTTCTACTTTAGAATGTCAACATTCATCCTTATTTTTGCTCTATAGTTTCCTTTACTGATTGCATTAAAAAACTGCAAGGAGAAATATCTTTATCTATCCTTTATTAAAAACAAAATAAAACAAACAAACAAAAACATTTCCCAGGAGTTGAAGAGGTGGTACAATTAAGAGCTTGTCTTATTCTTCCAGAGAATCCAAATTCAGGTCCTAGGACTCAAACTGGGCATCCTACAACTACATGAAATTCCAGCTCCATATTACCTATCATTCTCTTTTAACCTCTACACGCACTTTCACATGACAGCAGACACAAATAAATGAATATAAAATGCCTTTAAAATACATGAACTGGCTCTTTGGAGCCCATTCCCGATGGAGGGATAACTTGCTCAGCTTAGATACAGTGGGGCAGGGCCTTGGCCCAGCCAAGAGAGATGTGACAAACTTTGTGGACTCCCCATGAAAGACTTCAGTCTCTCTGAGGAGTGAATGGGGAGTGGGGTTGGGAGAAGGCTAGGGAATAGGAAGACAGGAAGGAGAGGGAACTGGGATTGTCATGTAAAATAAGATTTTTTAAAAAAATTAAAAATTAACTTTTATCAGTGTCCAATGTCATGTTTGCCCTTGTGTCTGTTCCTCCCTAAATCTCACATCCTGAGACCAAATGTAAACTGTATACCTGTTATCTACGAAGTGTTCAGAGGTAAGGAGATACAAAAGTAGAAACTTACTTTAATGATCCTTTCTCCGCATGTACTGCTGGTTTTGGTGGCTTTGCTGTGGTATGTTATTGAAGGTGGTGGTATATTTTGTTTACTGGCCCTAGGATTAAAGAGGGTGTAAGTCACATTCATATTGGTGTGGATGAGTTTGTAGAGGTAAAAAGGAAGGATAGAGAAGGGTAAAAAAAAAACACAATAAAAATTACAAATTCATGACTAGGTTATTGTATAGGATTCTCAATATTTATATATACTGTGTGATCGTATCTTACACATGTTGACTAGTATACTAATTAAGTAGCTTTAGGTCTTTGGCCCAGAGGATAAAAAAGCAAACAAACAAAGAGAACAATAGATCAGGCTAGAATTAGGCTAGGACTTCAGAGTAGAATAAACATTCTGTATTCTTCAAGGTCTGGTCCATCATGCTTCTCTGTTTGGTGATGGATGGAAGGGTTTCCATGGCTTCAGGTCTCCACACTCACACTGTTCTAGCAGGTGCGAATCCAGTAGTATTTCCATGGTCATCTGGTCTGTTCGAAATCTGGAGGGGAATCTCACAGCAAGTCAGTCTCTGTGACTGGTGAATCTGAACACATTTCTTTGGAACAGCAGAGTGAATCTTCTGAACACCCTTTCTTTATCATCCGTTACCCTAGAGTTCACTGGTCTGTGTTTGCTGGGAGTGGACAGGATTTGAGTTCACACCAATTTTTGTCCCTGCCTTGTCTCCTGGAGACATCAGGATCTCCTCCCAAAGAGTCCTTTCTTGGATGTGTTTGACTATGTTGAACAGTCTGAAATAATTACCAGTCTCCATCCACAGAGCACCCTTTTTCTCCTTTGTAATGTTACCAAGTCTTTCATTTTTATGTTCCTGCTTTGACACTTCACTTCACAATATCTCCCTTAAAAGGGAAGTCTTTTCTCTTTGTTTAAGAGAGACATATATTCCAAGAAACTGTCTCAAGTTATATTAGGGAGAGGTAAGGGAAAGAGGGAGGGAGGGAGGGAGGAAGGGAGGGAGGGAGGGAGGGAGGGAGAGAGGGAAGGAGGGAAGGAGGGAAAGAGAGAAAGAGACAGAGAGAAGACACACACACACACACACACACACACAGAGAGAGAGAGAGAGAGAGAGAGAGAGAGAGAGAGAGAGAGAGAGAGAGAGAGAGAGAGAGAGAGAGATTTACACTTAGGTAACCCCCAAATCATGGGAAATGGGTATGGAGGGAAAACTGGTGCAGGAGTTTTGTAACGATATTAGAAACTAATTATGGAAGACGCATATCTCTTCTTACTCTTCTGTAATCTGCGAGTTTGCATTAGACTAATTTTATAAAAAATACACAGATAGAAAGGGAGTGAAAATGTAATAAGTAAGCATATATGCTTTTCCTGCCTCTTGTTTTCATGGGGAAATACCTGTGACTAACTCAATGAAATCCGGATTGTAGGCCCTGCTGACCTGGACTCTCTCCTTTCCATACCACAGGTCAGCATCCTTCTTTACTCCATTTTACTCTGGTCTGTGGAATTTTTATCAGTACTCATCTGGAAGCAAATATTTGTCTCTCTCACTTTTTCCCTAATATCTGTCTTTCTTTGCTCCTGTGTTATTCTTTCTGGCCACTCTCTGCCTTATTCTTATCCCAATATCGCTATCCCTGTCTCTCTTTAACTGCTTTATTTCTTCATTTTCTCTGGAGATGAGCAGGACTTAATTTCTTGCATTCATATGCTCTTTGCTTTCATTCCCCCCAGTTCTATAATGTAATGACAATTATTGGAAAATATAATTCACTCTGTCTCACACTATTATTTATAATCTACTCAAGAATATTCTTCACATTCTTAATATCCAGCTGTCGGAGAGAATTACAACTGGGAGGCTGACTGCAGGCCTCTGCAACAAGACAGATTCTCCTATTTCATTGCGAGGTTGCATGATTTCTCCAGAATGATTTGATATGTTATTATGCACTTTAGACTGTTTCTTTTTTTAAAAAAGAAACACATCACACTTTTAATGATTAAGTTTATTTTCTTTACTTTGTAGGGATAAGGAGATATAATTATTCCAGTAGACCAATGGAAAGGATATGCCCTCTCTCTGTGTGAAAGGAATCTACTAGGAGGGCTCTGGGCACTTTACAACCAGCCGTCTGTGCCTGGCAAGAGGTATTCATTCTACTTTCTTCCTTCTTATTCAACTATCCATATCGTCTCCTATTCCCTCCATGCTACCCTCCTCTCTCTCTCTCTCTCTCTCTCTCTCTCTCTCTCTCTCTCTCTCTCTCTCACTCACTCACATACACAAACACTTTTCTTTCTCTCACACACATAGACACACTCTCTCAATAACCTTCTTGCACTATTCATCTTACCACAGATGGTAAAGTGTCACCATCTTCTGCTTACCAGAAAAGCAAGACAAAGCAGATGGCATCCTTGACTAACCTATTATCTGTCTGCTCTCTGCTGATTTTATTTTTCTGAGTAACAATATCATCTTCTATACACTAGCAGGGTATGTCACACCATACCTGAGGGCCAGAAAAAAGCCCCCCCCCTCTATCTCTATCTCTGTCTCTATCTCTATCTCTATCTATCTATATAGATAGAGAGAGAGAAAGAAAGAACAAAAAAAAGAAAGAAGAAAGAAAGAAAGAAAGAAAGAAAGAAAGAAAGAAAGAAAGGTAAAGTTTCTACTAAATTTAGGAACTAATAATGAGTATTAGATGTCAAATGTTTTTACTTGAGAGTAAAATACAAATGCATAGATCTTAAAGCATAACCAAAGCAAAAAAATGGTTGCACTCTCAATACATTCATCTTTGTATCGTTGTTCAGTAGAAAACGTTTCATGCTTCAATTATATATACTTACCTGATCAAATACAAGGATGGCTTACTCTCTTGGTTTTAATATCTAGATTATTGCTATAGGTGAATATTCTACCAAGCTAGTTAAATTTTTCAAACTTTCTTCTTTGCTATATACTGTTAATTTTAATCTCATAATAAATAAAAAAATAACTTGAGGATATACTTTAGATTCACAAGAAACATTGATTCTGGAACCAAATGGCTAGGCTACAGTTCCAGGCCATGATGGAAATTAAACAAATAATGTACTTGAAATGTATCTTTTATCACATAGCCAGACATAAACTGACAATCCAATTGTATCAGGAAATCTATCAATGCCCTGACCTAGAGCTAGGGTAATATGATTACAACTGGTTTAGTTTAACAGGTTGCTTTTTTAAAAGATTTTAAAAGATATAAGTTGTCATCAGTGTTTTTGATCTTGGCCATTCTTATAGGTGTAAGATGGAATCTCAGAGTTGTTTTGATTTGCATTTCTCTGATGACTAAGGATGTTGAACCTTTTCTTAAGTGTTTTCAGCCATTTTAGACTCCTCTGTTGAGAGTTCTATGTTTATGTCTTTACTCCATTTTTTATTGTTTGTTCTTTTGAAGACCAATTTCTTCAGTTCTTTGTATATTTTGGAGATCAGACCTCTGTCTGATGTGCAGTTAGTGAAGATCTTTTACCATTCTGTAGGCTGTTGTTTTGTCTTGTTGACTGTATACTTTGCTTTACAGAAGCTTTTCAGTTTCAGGAGGTTCCATTTATTAATTGTTTCTCTCAGTATCTGTGCTACTAGGATGATGACAACTTATGATGGAAAGGTTTTGGGGTAAAGGGAACACTCCTGTATTGCTGGTGGGAATGCAAGTTGGTACAGCCCCTTTGGATGTCAGTGTGATGATTTCTCAGAAAATTAGGAAACGACCTTCCTCAAGACTCAGTAACCACCACTTTTGGGTATATGTCCAAAGGATGTTTAATTGTGCCACAAGGACATGTGTTCAACTATGTTCATAGCAGTATTGTTAACATATCCTGAACCTGGAAACAACCTAAATGCCCCTTGACTGAGGAATGGATAAGGAAAAGGTGGTATATTTACAAAATAGAATACTACACAGCAGAAAAAATAACGGCATCTTGAATTTTGCAGGCAAATAGATGGAGCTAGAAAACATTTTGAGTGAAGTAACTGAGACCCAGAAAGACAATTTTCACATGTACTCATTTATAAGTGTTTTTTAAACATAAAGCAACAAAAAAACAGCTCACAAATCACAATCCCAGAGAACCAAGACATCAATGAGGATCCTAAGAGAGACATACATAAATCTAATCTACATAAAAAGTAAAAAATGACAAGATTACCTGAGTAAATTGAGAGCATGGGAACCTTGGGAGAGGGTTGAAGGGGAGGGAAGAGGCAGGAAGGAGAGCAGAGAAAAATGTAGAGCTCAACAAAAATCAATTAAAAAAAACCAAAAAAGTGACCAAATATTTGAATTAATGTTCTATTATTATCCTGAATTCTTAAAGACAGTCCTTTGAGCTTGAGTTTTACAACTGCAATTCAAATGAATAGAAAGGAATCATACAAGTGATACACACATGCCAACAAGTATTATTTCAAAAGACGCTGACAACTGTTTGCATTTAAAAGAACAGCGTGGGTGCCCATTACCAAAGGATACATCACCAACTCAATCCCTAACCTAAGGCTCAGAGAACATCACAGAAGATGGGATAGAAAGATTGTATGGTCCACGGGACCAGAAAATTTATTGTGACATTGTGCCTTTCAGATATGTCAGGAAAGCTTCACCCATGAAATCTCAACAATATGATTGCCTAAACAAAGACAACACAAGTTTTCATGCCAGCCCAAAGTTGATGTGGGGATTCTCAAAGCAATTATTAGCTACTGAGAGAAAGACAATCTATCTTCCCAAGGAACAAATGCCCTGATAGTTTATCCAGTCACAAGTGGTCATCCCTCAGTACATGTACATAGAAACAACACTTAATGGACTCAGCTGGTCATATGTATTCAGTAAGATAAAAAAATCAGGGCTTTTGTGACAGAACTATGATGGGAGGCCATACTGCCCTCTGAACAAGAACTGTCACTGAATGTTAAATAACACTTATTTTATTATGGTAGTGATAGACAATTGGTGATCTCTCGGGTATTCTTTGTTAGCCGAGCTGCCAGCCTGTGAACTAGCTAACCAACTACCATAATACTGATACCTTAGAAGAAAGGGAATGACAGGGTCACACACAGTTATTTTCTCTGTGATTCCTCATTATCATCAAGCCAGAGGTAGAATGCATTCACAAGATGTGCAACTATCCCAGTGACTGAACTACAACATAGTTGAGCCAGTTTCATGAGTGGTCTCTCCCAGTGATGAGAGTCACATTTGTGCGAGTAGATGAACTTGGAGCATAGATGACCCACTATTGTTCATTCCAGATGAACTTCAATTGCTGTTAAATTAGTGATTAAAAACTGAATTGCGGGATATAAAGATGAAAAATAAAACACATGATAACATTTAAGTAGATTTTTTCGAGATTGTTGCTAAAAAATAAATTTAAAAGTCACATGATCAACTGAGCTACAGACCCTAAAATAAAAATTTAAAACCTCTATATTTCAATATCTTTAGTAGGTTTATGTCACTGGTTTTCCAACTGAGACTTTGCAATTTCTGTTTTCATTGAACTCGACTGAGCATGTAAACTGTTCCAACCATCAGTGCTATAGTCACGACTGGCAGCGGTTCTCAGCAGAAGCTCTACACTTAGGAATCACTGTTGAAACTAGAAATAAATGGGCAAATTCACAATTTGGATGAGGACTCTACCTTCTGTATTGAATACTATTCTCACCCTGTCTATTGGTTGCTAATATTAAGAATATGTTTTGCTTTATTTATTGCCTTGTGTGTGCGGTGTATGTGCACAAGTTCACACCATTTGTGAAGACCAGATGAAGGTGGTTGAAGTCCTCCTTGATTCTTCCCTGCTTTACTCCCTAGGCAGAGTCTCTCACTGAACCCAGAGCTCAAATTTTTTTCAGTTAGGTTGGCAACCAACATATCCCAATAATCCTTAGATCTCTGTTCTTGGTTCACAGGAGAGCTCAGGACCCTGTCTAGCTTTTACAAGAATCCAAACTCCAATCTCCATGACTACACAGTAAGCCTGACCACTAAACCTCTCTCTAGCACCAAGAAAATGCTTTATATAGTACAATTATTAGATTCTGAGAATCACTATATTACTCATTTTGCATTTTGTTCATTTTCCAGGAAGAAAATACCAGCACAATGTTTGTACCATGTCCGTTCACCTAGAGTTGATTTTGTCTTACCTGATTGTGCCCATCACCTCAGTGTCTCCTGTGATACAATCCTATCCTCACTTGCACGTTGATTGTATATAGTGCCCCAATTCCCCAGTCAAGCTCAGGCTAAGTCAGCATCCACTGAGAACTCTATGTCCCAAATAATTTAGTGAAGAAGCAAATAGCCGTGGAACTGAACAGACTGTTGTTCTCATATAACCATTATAATGGTAAAGGGGTTGCATTCTGAGTTATAACCTTAAATTCCAGCTCTGGCTGCTTGCTTGCGTTTCCCAGAGATAAACAATCATGTGTCTATTATCATCCAGCCCTGTCTTCATCTTGCCAGAATGGGGCTGTTTGATACCACTACTGCAATTTATTGTTGTGAGAGAAATGATAGCTCTTATAATTGAAAGTGATCAGGAAAACACTGGACACAATTTCTAAAGGTAAGAACAGTCTGAATCTGTCTTCAAATGATGCAGTCCCTGTCTTATTCAGACATCTTCAAATCCTATCTCATTCATGTAGCCCTATCCTGAGCAGTGAAGACATTCGTCCCATAGATTGCACTGCGCAATTGACTTGCTGTCTCGTGGGTATGCGAGGAGCTCCCTCTCCTCTGGTGCTTCATGTATCATGTGGTGCCAGAGGCAGTAAGAATACAACATTGATGGACCAATGGACTGATCCAATATGGCAAATGAATACCCCTGTTTGGGTACAAATGAATAACCCTCATACAGTTCTTCACACATTCAACAAAATGATGAAAAGGAGAGAGAGAAAAAAAAAAAAAACAAATGGAATTTCCTGATCATTGCATTCCATTTTATTTTTCTGTTTTAACTTCGTAAGTGAATTCAATGTCTGTACAAGGCAATTGATGGCTCTAAGAGAAAAATGAAAGAAAAATGTTAAAGCCCCAAACCACACTCTGAACACTGTAAGGCAGAATTCTTCCCTCTTACTAAAATCCACCGCTGGCTCCTCCCTCTTAGCTTTCTAAAACCAACTCAGCATTAAGGGCCAAGGGATTCTGGATTCCATAGGCCAGGGCTGCCTCAGATGACAATGCTGACTGCTTATATTTGTGAGTACCCTGGGAAGATCGCTGAGCACAAAAGCTGAAGAATTGCAAGCTCTCAGGTGTCTCCTAAATCTTCTAAAAATGAGGCTTCCAGTTAATCACTTCGCCTCCACAGCCTGTCCTGTACTTAGTTTCAACTCCTAGTTTCCTGGAATGTTCTTTGCTTTGTTTTTTTTTTTATCCAATTTCATCCTTACGCTGTGTAATTTTTATGTTTTGTCTTGACTTCCAGGTATCAACCCTTCCCTAAGGAACACAAAGCAGTTACTGAATTTCCATACTATGAACTATGTATCGCTGGCTTGATATGATGTGACTCTACATTTGAATTTTGTTCTGTACAAATAAATTGTTATAGTTTTCTATTTAATGTGTTAATTAAGAGTAAGAAAATAATTTATTATCTATAGTTTTTTGAATAGTTTTTATGCCAATTCAGAGTTGTTTTTATCCCTAAAGTAATTTTATGAGAAAGTATTTTAAAATGTGTGTTGCTGTGCATTGCTTCAAGATAATTCTTTCAGAATTTGTGTGTTATATGTTCAATATTAAGGTAAAAAAGTTAGTTCATCTGTCATGACACTTCTGGACTAGGTCAAAGACAGAGTCGGTATTTACAAGTAAGAAGGTATATCAAGCAATACATTGTTCCATAAATGACAATTTTGTCTTTTTCTTTACTCAAAATCAAAGGCAAGGGCATTTGATTCCAACTTCAATATTTTAAGGAGCCAGTAGACAGGACCATGACTCTATTCAATTGCAACCCCATGAGCCAAGTTAAAAGATAGACCTTATGAACTGCCTAAGGGGAACAGAAACAGGACAAAAAGGCAGCGGGGTGGCTGGTCATCAACCATGTATGCCACCTGGGAGACAGTACTGTGAGAAAAGAAAATAGCTCATACATGCCTGAATGCGAGCATTTTACATAAGTCCAGATGGGGATTACACCTCAACCTTGAGGTGAAAAGTCCCCTTCAGTTAGTCAGAGACTTCTAGTCAGAATGCATTAAATCTTGAGAACTGTTTTCTCCCGTGGCATTCATGTTCCACTCTTAGTATTGAATACATTAAAAGTGGATACACCTGCAGCTGGGTGTTTAATTTCTGTTTTTTCTTTTCTTCCCAAATGTCTGGTATTGGCTTTAGGGCAGATTAGAGTAGTTGGGTCCTAGTCAACATTTGACTATGGCCTGTAATCATCAACTTGAGGTTAGCAGGCTTTCTGATGGGTATTATTAGTGTATGGGAGAATCAAAAAGCAATCTGCTTCAGTGATAACTGGCTAAGCTCTGGGGATCCAAATCTTTCTGACTAGGGCTCCCAATAATTATGAGAACAAATTTAATAAAGCTTGCATATACTTGAAGCAAAATAAACCTCCATTCTATTGTGGAAATAGCTGTGAAAACTAGATTGTATCAACAAAGTACAGCAATGTTGGCTGGATCAGGCCTAGTCCTGCCTGCTTCTCTGTGGTCTCAGAGGCAAATTTGAACCTGACTTCTAAGACAAGGCTGCATTCTTCCTACAGGTGATGCACGGTGATCACAGAGCCCATAACTAACTCCCGTGAGCAGCTTCCACTTCATACAGAGACTTTCTTAGCACAAAGCTCCAAAGGATCGAAACTGGATTATGAGGAGGAGGATGTTCTCCAGCAGGCAATATTTATGTCAGGGAGGGAGCTTTGCTCTCTACCCTCTCTGCAAGAATAATAAGGAAGAAAAGTGAGTCTGAGCCATGATTCTCAAAATGGCAGGATATGGGCAGGATCCAAGAAATACACCTTTCTAATTCCCTGGAAATTTATGCATCTATGCCTAAGTATCCAATTAGCAGGCACAGATGTCATTTTGCATTAAAAATTACAGGGCTTTACAGCTGCAAACCAGCTGTGTCCATAAATCTCACCAATTACTTTCAGAGTTCTACCAAGACTTGGACCTGGATCTTCTGAAATCTGTTATCCTCAGAGTTACAACAGGCAAAGATTGACTAGCATATTTTGTTGAGGGCAAAATTGTTTTCTTTAAAGAAGGATAGAAAATCAAAGCAAATATGCCGTGTAAAGATTTGGAGAACTCAAAAGAGAAATATAAACTGCTACCCTAAAATTTCTGTGAGTTGCAGTGGCCCTACCTAGTGGGGCTCTGCTGTGGTGCTACTCCGTGCTGTCTTTTCCCTTTGGCAGCAGCTTGCTAAGTGCAGGGAAAGAACACTTAGAGCACAACTAGGGCACCATATCCTTGATTCATTTAACTTTCACCAGTGTCAACTTAATGAGCTCTGATGGTCATTTTGAGCAGCACAATGGGCCACCATGACACTCATATGTAATAAGTCAGCAATGACAGTCTCCAGGCTTCTTGCCAGTCATGAAGCTTTATACCATTCACTTTTCCAGGCTGCAGTTTGGATAGGCAAATGTTAATGATTATTTTTATTTAAAGTATTGTTGAATGATGAAATGTGTCGTGCTTTATTTAAACTCTTCTCTAAAGCAATGTACATCTTTAAACCTTACTTCTTTTTATTCTCATTTTTTTTCTCCCCTTTACTCTCCTCTTTCTAAACTCAGTTTATTTTTTTTTTCTCTCTGGTCCATTGTTTGGACATGGATTAAGAATCAAAATGACTTCCTTGCTCATCTTCTCCCTCCTTACACTCCTCATTGGGACCTTGGGAGCTCAGTCCAGTGCTCCAGTGTGGGTCTCTGTCTCTATCTCCATCCATCACCAGATGAAGGTTCTATGGTGATATGCAAGATATTCGTCAGTATTGCTATAGGATAGGGTCGTTTCAGGTTCCCTATCCTCATCTGCCCAAGGAACTAACTGGGGACATCGTGTTGGGCTCCTGGGAGCCACTCTAGGTTCAAGTCTCTTGCCAGCCCTAAGGTGGCTCCCTTAACTAAGAATTGTGCTTCCGTGCTCCCCTATCCAGCCTTTCTTTATCCCAATCATCCTGTTTCCCCAAGTTCCCCCCATCCTCCCCTTCTCACTTTTCTCTCCCCATCTCCCCTTACCCCCAACCCACCCCACCCCCAAGATCCCACTTTCCTCTCTGGCAATTTTGTCTACTTCCCATAGGCAAGAAGATAACTATATGTTTTTCCTTGGGAAGTCAGGACCACGAGGGGTGCACCCACCCATTGAGACAGTGGGGCTGATCTATTGGGAGCTCACCAAGGCCAGCTGGACTATGACTGAAAAAGCATGGGATAAAACTGGACTCTCTGAACATGGTGAACAATGAGGGCTGATGAGAAGCCAAGGACAATGGCAAGGGGTTTTGATCCTACTTCATGTGCTGGCTTTGTGGGAGCCTAGCCAGTTTGGATGTTCACCTTTCTAGACATGGACGGAAGGGGGAGGACCTAAGACTTACCACAGGGCAGGGAACCCTGACTGCTCTTTGGACTGGAGAGGGAGGGGGAAAGGAGTGGGAGGAGGGGGAGAAGGGTGGGAGGAGAGGGAGATGGGTGGGAGGAGGGGGAGGGAAATGGGAGGCTGGGAGGAGGTGGAAACTTGTTTTTTTTCTTCCTTTTCTCAATAAAATAAATAAATAATTAAAAAAAAGAATCCTGGATTTGTCTCGTAAAGACTTTATCATATTTCTATTATCAAACCATTTAGTGTCAATGAAAACTATGAATCCCAGAAGGATCCATAGATGTGGGGTGATAGAAACCTCTTGTAAAATCTCCCACATGGTACAATTAAAAAAAAACTGTTAAATTCTTGAACAGTAACCCATTGCCACTGTTCTTGAGTTTAAACTCTCTCCTATACCAACTCTGTCATAATTATTATGTATAATGCAGGAGGATTTGAAGATTCGTCATATTTTCAGGAGTCTTTATTGGAGTCACCTCTGCCCTTCCATGCTCCATAGTAGTTTTTTTTTTCCTTTTTTTTTTGTTTTTTTGTTTTCTAGATAGGCTTTCCTTGTGTACACTTAGTTTGGAAGGCCTGGAACTAACTCTGTAGACCAGGCTGGCCTTAAACTCACAAATATCTTCCTGCCTCTGCCTCCTGGGTGCTGGGATAATAGGTGAGTGATACTACTATCATGCCAATGCTGTCTCGGTCTCAGTCTAAAAATCACATTCCAATCTCTTCTCTGTCAACTATACTTTGTGATGTATCTCTTTTCTCCTGCATTCTCCCTAGGTTTTATCAACATAATTTATCTCCTCTTAAGTTTTTGGACTTTGTTTAGGGAGCCATAAGCATTAAGCTTATACATGAAGTTGACACTTTCATTATGAATACAGAGAAAAGTAATAGAAAAATTAGTCAAGCAACTGAAAGACCCTAGAAGGTGGAGCGCAGTGGAACACATCATTATTTCCAGTACTCTGGAGGAAGGGACAAGCAGATCTCTGTAAATGTGATGCTAGCCTGGCTTGAATATTAAGTTACCCAGGAATATATAATAGAGAGATGATGTAGGATTCCTCTCTGTACGCTGTGAGTATGTTTTATTACCATTGGTGAATAAAGAAGCTACTTTTGCCCAATGGGTTAACAGAGTAAAAACATGCGGGAACTATGTGGATCAAAGAGATGCTGGGTAGCTGCTGAAGGAGACAGAAGCCTGGGAACTTTGCCAGTAAACCACAAGCCTCATGGTAAAATACAAAATAATAGGAATTAGTTAATTTAAGATGTAAGAGTTAGTGAAAAATATGTTTAAGCTATTGGCCAAACACTATTGCAATTAATATAGTTTCTGTGTGATTATTTTGGGTCTGGGCAGCCAGGAAACTAATGAGAAATCTCTGCCTACAGAGAGACCCTGTCTCAAAATAAAAATCATAGCCACCAGAAAAGCTTTTGACTATGTGATTAAAAATGACTAAACAAAATAAGAATATGTGTGTTATCTTTGAGAGCCCATGTAATTACTAGACTTGAGTTTGTCCAACCATAGAGAAAGAAGAATGGAATGACAGTATAGGAAATGAAATAAGGATTCATTATTGAGTGAGTTGATAACACCCATACCTGGTTATGAGATTCCATCAACTGTGTCTCCTTTAAAAGCAAAGTGTTTATGTGGGCGTTAATGAAGATATTGACAGAAGAATGGCTTCACTGTGCAGAATGTGCCGGAGATGAATGCAGGATAGAACCCAGATGAACATCAGAGACCCAATATCAGAAAGGACTGGCCTGTAACACAGATAACAAAATGGTCTTTTTCACATCCTCCAGATTCAGGCTTCTCCATGAGCTTCAGAGAAACATTGCCAGCACTTTTTGATACTATTCTGCACACCTTTGGAACTTGCAGCACAAGTTCATGCTTTATGGTTTAATATAAGTCTCATATACTGGGTTCAATGGCTCTTTATTAAAAACCCTTTTATTTTCATAGATCCTATATTAGAGTGATTTTAGTGGAATGAGTATAATCATTAAGTCTTTGAGATCTGTGTGATTAAACATAGCACGGCTGTTAACCAGAGACTGACTGCTGACAGGCAATACCTTTTCTGTCCTTCCTTACCATCCCTTAAAAATGACCTTTAGTCATTAAATGGACAAACTTATGGCCTAACTACGGCTCAGAGCAAACACTGAAAAGTAAAGACTATGCAGAGGGTGAACATAAAATGCATTTACTTGCGTTCCCTGATGTTTGTAAGACAGTGTTGACCTATTCATCGAAATGTTGTGCTTTTTACACTGTCCAGTCTCTTCACTCTCATTTGGAAGAGAGTATATGGGCATTATTCTCTCAATTTGAGAGATGTATAAACTAATGTCCAGCAAAGTGGGTATGGTGCTGAAGGTCTCTAAGTGGAACAGTAGTGGAGAGGAGAACCCATCCAACCAGGTGCCTTAATGAGTAAGCGATGTCAAATATGGCATCCAAGAAGATCAGGTGAGTTTCTGACTAGGGGAAGTCAAATAAGCCTTTGTTTAAATATTTGTCATATCCTTTTCCCCATCCATATCAGTTATTAAAATGTGATACCCTCTGTACTGTCAGAGCTTTCTAAGAAAGGCATTGTTACGTGTTGTGCTCAGGAGGGTTTGTGGAGGGCTAAATTGCATGCCATCCTCTGATGGCAGCCGGCAGTCAGCTGTGATTGCTGGTGTGCTATCTACAATGCATTTCATGTGGCTGGCAACACTTGCATTAAGGTCAATTAGTTTGCCAAAATAGAGACTCACAGCCCAGAGATGCTTAGTACATTGCATTGATGTTTGGCAGGAGAAACAAACGGAAAAACCTACATAAGCTTGGTATGCCAGCTGGTGGGTGGCCCTATCCATGCTGCTGTAATGCGATTCGATTCAATTCAACAAATATTTATTGAGTAAGTAGATGTGCAGAGCACTGTGCAAAGGGCTGAGGGGCTGGCAAGGCAGCACAGCCCACGACTACAGCCTTAGAAGATGTTCCAACAACAATAGATGCACAACCAAGAGAGACTGCTTGAGCATCTGTGCACAGTCTTCACTTCTCAGTCTGCATTCACCATTATTATGAGCTTGGTAACACCACTATGTCAATGAAAAGACTCTTTTGAGGAGGAACGGAACACTGTCATACACTGGGTAGTTTTCCCATTCTGGAGATTTCATTGACAGAATGATATAGGATTGGTCCATGCATCTTATTTTAGTCAAGATACTGCTCAGCAGCGAACTGTGTTGCTTCTTGTGGAAGGGCACATTATCTCTTGCTTCCATGATACCCATGTGTGATCAAATGTTGGGCCTCCATAAATATGGGCCTTGAGGGCAGAAAGCAGTACATCAAAGAGATTCCCAACTATATAAGGAGCTGGGGGCATGGTTCATCTTGAAAAACACTTGTCTTGCGAATGTGAACACTTGAGTTCAGACACGCAGAAACAGTGGGACAGGCTGGCAGGTGGATCCTGCCCACCATCCCAGAGATGAGGAAGCAGGGACTGGCACATCCATGGGAATTGACTGGTCAACTAACCTAGCCCATTTCATCCAGTTCTAGGCCAAGAGAGATTCAGTCTCAATCATAACACAGAAGGTGGCAGAACAATACCTAGGATTGTCTCTGACTTTTACAAGAACCAGTATATGAATGTGCAGAGGTTATCTACATCGCAAATGTGCACCCTTACACACACACACACACAGCAGCTGTTTGGGGAGGGAGAGAAAGTAGCTGCAGTGGAATGTCATTCAAGTGCTTGAGATCGTTGCTTTGGTAGCAAAACACAACAGAAAAGTGAGACAGCAAATAAGTACATACACTAGAATAATAGGCATCAGGTTAACATAAAAACCAAAAGATAAGGGTAAGTCTCAGTGAAAAACAGCACTAATAAATGTGACTGCCATTTGTTATACACTTAGAGAACAAATGTGGCAGACTCAGTGCAAACATTGTCTCCAACACTAAAAACAAATCAACAAAACTGCCATGCACATTTTAATACACAGCTCAGAATTCAACCAACTACTTGAGATGCTGTAAAGTGATAGAAAACTACAGGTACAATCAGTTTGTTTTTCTTTTTCTAAATGTATACTGATTACCACATAGGCTAAGTGCGAAAAAAATCCCAGAAACACTCCATTTCTAAGATGTTTTCTCTACCTACTCCACCCATTTCTTCCAAAAATGTCATCATGGACACCATCCCCTGGAAGAATATTGTTCTAAGACTCTGAATGAAGACCCTAGTGTAGAGCATTTCCTGCTCTCAATGCAAAATACTGTACCGCACACATACTCTGTCCTCGTACTATCTCAACTTCATCTGTATCAGGTACCTGGATTCAGCAATCTATCAGACAAAGAAGTCTTTTTCTCATTTTCCTGTTACTGGAGATTGAACCTAAATCTTTCCACATAATAAGCAAATATTCTACTACTTAATATACATATTAAAGGTCTAGAAATATATCTTATATAATATATAACTAATACTATGTTAATATTAATAACCACACATATTGTATAATTAATATATTATATTAATTATATATAATATTATATACATGATAGAGTCCATTGAAACTATGATTGTAGAATCTGAGTTTTTAAAAACATCGTTTCATTTCAGTAGGGAATCTTTCTATGATGCACCATTTTAGTCTGACAATGTAAGGATATTCAAAGTGCTTTTATAGCACATACAATGATAATATATAATAATTAATTTTAGAGATGGTTGTGCAGTCAATCGTAACTCAAGTCCTGGAGACAGACTTAGGTTAAATTTCAGTGAAACCATCTGCTAGATAAGGGTTCAAGTTGCTTTATCCTAGTCTCTAGCTTCTCAGCTATAAAATGGTGATAATAAACAGAATTGACAGGATCTCTATAATTATTTTTTCAATTTCTGAGAAAAATTTTATTGGCCCTGTGGATAAAATTTATTTGCCAGGAAGGATGATCCCATCATACTTCTGCCGGAACCAGCGCATGGCTTCCTCTTTGCTGATTCTGTCTGGCCCCAATGCAGCTTGTCCTGCGCTTCTTGTCTGTGATGCTGAAACCTGGCCTGCCCAGCACCACATAGAAGTACAGGTCATAGATCCCAATGCTTGGGTAATATTTGATGCCCAGTTCAATGTGTTCTTGAATCCCAAAGCCGAAGTTCTCAGTATCTGAGAAGTTATTATTTCACAACTCATACTCCCGCACCTTCAGGCCTTTCTCCAGAATTTTTTTTTCTGCCTTGGCTCCACGGACAGTGCAGTGAACAGCAATCTTTCCATTTCTCCTGATGCCGAAGGACCTCACGGTGTACCTAGCTTTGGAAAAGACATGTGTCTGGCCTATGAGCTGCTTCAGCACCTTGGCTGCCTGGGTCAGTCTGTCCCCGCTCTCCCCAACACAGATATTGAGGCAGAGCATGCGGATGCGAAGTTCCCGCATGGGGTTCTCCTTTTTACCTTGATCTTGTGACATGATGGAGAACAGCGATCTCTGTAATTATTAAACACAGTGATGCTTGGCATCAAGAATGAGCATAGGAAACAGCGCTTGCTTTTACAGTGCTATTTTTGGAAGCAAAGATCAAACGGCAAGATACATGGAGAGGAGAACTGACACCAGGCTGACGTGACATTATCTTTAATTTATTTTTTATTTATTTTACATATCAACCATAGTTCCCCTCCATTTCCTTCTTTGCCTCTCACCCACCTTCCCCCAACCCACCTTCATCATCTCCTCAGAAAGAGTAAGACCTTCCAAGAGGAGTTCACAAAGCCTGGCACATTCAGTTGAGGCAGGACCAAGCCTCCCCCCCTGCCCTCCACTCCCACCTCAAGGCTGAGCAAGGCATCCTACCATATAGATTGGGTTTCAAATGCCAGTTCATGCACTAGGGGTAGGTCCTGTTCCCACAGCGAGGGGCCACATGCTGAGGGCCTGGTTGGGTTGCATGCAGGCAGCTATTAGTCTAGAGTCTGTGACCTCCCACAAGTTCAGGTCAACCTTCTCCGTGGGTTTTCCCATCATGATATTGACCCCCCTCCTGTGCTCATATAATTTCTCCTCCCTTGCCTCTGCTGGAATCCCTTAGCTCAGGCTGGTCCTTGGATGTGGTTCTCTGTATCTGCTTCCATCAGTTACTGGTTGAAGGTTCTATAATGACAGGTAGGGTAGTCACTCCGATTATAGGGGAAGGTCAGTTTAGGAACCCTCTCCACTATTGCTAGGCATCTTAGTTGCAGTCATCCTTGTGAATTCCTGGGAATTTCCCTAACATCAGGTTTCTTTCTAACCCTGTAATGGCTCCGTCTATCAAAATACCTCTTTCCTCACTCTCCCAGCCCATTCATCCCCAGACTGTTCCCTCGTGTTCTCTTCCCCTACCCCCCCCCCCCGCTTACTGCCCACCCTGCCCCTAGGTTATCCTGGAGATATCAAATATTTCCCCTTCTCAGGGCAATCATATGTCTGCCCCTCTTACTGTCGTCCTTGTTGCCTAGCTTCTCTGCAGCTATGGATTGTAGTCTGGTTGTCCTTTGTTTTACATCTAGTATCCACTTATCAGTGAGTATACACCGTGATTGTCTTTCTGAGTCTGGGTTATCACACTCAGAATGTCTTTTTTCTTGTTCCATCCATTTACTGCAAATTTCATGATTTTTTGTGGTTTTTTTTTTCCAGATAAGTAATACTCTATTGTGTAACTGTACCATATTTTATTTTTATGCATTATTTGGTTGAGAGGCATCTAGGTTGTTTCCAGGTTTTGGCTATTATGAGCTATGCTACTATGAACATAGTTCAGCAAGCGTTCTTGTGGTAAGATTGAGCATCATTTGGGTATATGCCAAGAGCATTACTACTGGGTCTTGAAGTAGGTTGATTTCCAGTTTTCAAAGAAAGTGCCATACTGATTTCCAAATTGGCTGTATAAGTATGCACTCTCACCAGCAGTGGAGGAGTGTTCCTGTAGCATGAATAATAACAACCCAGAGACAGATATTGGGGTTCAAGCTGAAGATCAGAAAAGCAAAACAGTTAAGCCACCAGAGAAGTCTTACCTCTACCAAGGTTGGGTGAGTGCAGACTGAGCCCCAAGCCTCTCTCTGCTCTCATTTTATATCCCCCCTCGGAACAGGGATTAAAAGCTCCACCTCCTCTCAGACTTAGGCTCTCATTAATGTTTTTGATCTTAGCTATTCTGACAGGTGTAAGATGGAATTTTAGAGTCATTTTGATTTGCATTTCCCTGATGAATAAGGATGTTGAGAAATTCCTTAAAATTCTTTCAGTCATTTGAAAAGCTTCTGTTGAGAATTCTCTATGTATATCTGTCATCCATTTTTAAATTGGATTATTTGGTATTTTGATGTCTAGTTTTTTGAGTTCTTTATATATTTTGGAGATCAGCCCTCTGTTAGATGTGGGATTGGTGAACATCTTTTCCCATTTTGTAGGCTGATGTTTTGCTTATTTAGCATGTCCTTTGACTAACAGAAGCTTTTCAGTTTTTGGAGGTCCCATTTACTGATTGTTGCTCTCAATGTCTGTGTTACTGGTGTTACATTTAGGAAGTGGTCTACCATGGCAGTGTGTTCAAGGCTACCCCCATTTTTTCTTCAGAGAGGTTCTGAGAACCTAAATTTATGTTGAGGTCTTTGATACACTTGGACTTGAGTTTTGTGCATGGTGCTAGATATTGGTCTATTTTCAACATTAAAGTCAGAGAAGCTTCTTAATGTATTGATTATCTACCTAATTCCACAATTAGATTCACATAAAACAATGACTAAAATACTAATTTTTACTGGACTAATGATTTACAAATTACCTTGAATTTGGAAGGTGATATGAGGGGACAAAGATTTTTATAGTGTAGTGAGTTTTAATATGTTGTCAGATGCTGAGAATTTACTAATTAAGGATTATAGATAAATATATTAAACATAGATTTTGTATTTTATTTTTTGAAAATTTATTGTTTATAGCATTTGTATCACCCCTTTCTTCCAACTCTTCCTGTGTCCCTTTCATTTCTTCTCAAATTCACAACCTCCTATCGTTTAATTATTATTGTTACACACACACATGCATACACACACACACACACAGACACACATACATATTTATAAATGCAGCCTACTCAGTTCATTTACAGTTGCTACATGTAAATGTGTTCACAGATAGCCACTTGAGACTGGACAACTATCAGAGGACTCTTCCCTGGAGAAGACTGGTTCTCTCTCTTTGCAGATCTTCACCTGGATGTGCGACTTTGAAAGTTCCCCACCCACACTGACAAGCTGACTGGTATTTCTAAAGTATTTTCAAAGTTGTTTCTTCAGAGAAACATCTCTGATACTATCATATTCAGATTGTTTTTGTCAAATTTGCACATTAAGCTAAGGTCCAAAGATGGAGAGGATTTAATATCACTCATATGGATAGCAAGAAACTATCAACAAGGATTCTAATGCTAATGCTAGCTCATCATCCCTCTTATTGTGTTTTGTGCAACATCAAGTATTGTAATCATACGATTTTTGTATTAGTAGTATTTCCATCCATTCAATTGTGTTTTTAAATCTAAACTTGCATATATTGATAGAAATATCAACTGTACACTATTATATCACATGCTGGTTTCCCGAGTAATTTTTTTTATTCTATAATACTCAATTTTACATCTAGGGTTACAGATGTTTGTCAGCAAATATAGGCTTATGCAACGTATCAGTAGTTTTTCACATTATTAACTGAAGGGGAATTATGTTTGTGGAATTACCTAGTTTTATGAACCCACTATATTTTATGTCCCTATAAGAATTCTTGGGGATACTTTTATGATAGAATATACCTTATTTCACTAAAATACTTCTGTTCTCATGGCTTTTCCTATATGATGTTCAGGATCATTAAACACAAGCTATTTAGTGTCTTATCTTGGATATGTTGAAGCCAGAAGTTGAGACAAGAAATAAAAATGGGAAAATGAGAGAGACAAGAGAAAATGGGGGCAGGGTGTGGTGGCCAAATTTGATATAGCCGGTATTTACACTATTCTAGAAAGTGTAATTTTCTGTCTTTACAAACATATGTTACTAATTGTGAGGTTTTCAATATTGAAAACCAAATTCCAGACATTCGATTTTGTTTCTAATATCAAATATCAGCCCACAAGCACTCAGTTTGACCCTTATCAGAAATTCAGTCATTACATTGCATGTTATTTTCTATTTGAGATTACAATATAACTGTATCATTTAAATCTTTTCCTTTCTTCTCCCTCAAATATTCCATCCCTCACTCTTTTTAAATAGTACATTATTTTGTAAAAGTATGTATTCATAAATATATAAATGTCACTTACATTATGTTTATGTTACTTATGTATATGTTTTCAGGGCTGACCATTTGGTATTGCATAGACAATTGGTCTCCCATGAAGAAGACTATTTTCCAGCTGTCATCATACTCTATTTGCCTGCAATTCTTTGTCTAGGGATTACCTCTTCCATGTAAGAATATCTCTTAGCATTGTCCTTGCTTAGCCTTTTTTTAGATAGTCATGTTGATGAGCATTCATGGGGGTAGCTTCTCTGATATTTTTTAGGAAACATAATCTTATAGCATTTTTTCTGTTCCTCTAACTTTTACAATATTTCTGTACCATTTTCTGCAATGATCCCCTGAGCTAAAGGTTCAGGAGTTGTATTATAGATACATTAGTTGGAACTGGGTTCTACAACTTGCATTTTGATTGGCTATGATTTTCCGTAATTCTCACCATCTGTTGCAAGAAATGCTCAGTTTTTAAAAAGTATGACATTATCATTTGGGTATGGAAGCTCTATTTTGGCAAATATGTTCTCTGAAAAATCTCTGTATCTATCAAAAATAAGTGAAGGAGGACAACACTCTTCAAATTTTCTGTGCTAAAATATTGCATATTAAGCCAATGACCATATCACTAATCATTCTGGTAAAATATTCTGGAGCCTACAATCATGGCAGACACATACTGGGGACAACAACAGCTGTTTAGTTTTTGTAGAGGTTTGAATAAAAATGGCCCCTTTGTCTCTTAGGGATGGCACTTTAAAGAGGTGTGATCTCGTTGGAAGAAACTTAGTGGTGCAAGCTTTGAGATCTCAGATACTCAAATTAGGCCCAATGTCTCACTGTCTCTTCCTGTTGCCTTTGGATCCATATGTAGAACTTTCTGCTACCTCTCTAGCACCATGTCTGCCTGAATGCTGCCATGGGACCATGACCTAAAACTCTGAGCGGTAAACTAATCCCCAATTAAATCTTATCTTTTCTAAGAGTTGCCATGGCTATAGTGTCTTTTCACAGTAATAGTAACTCAAACTAAAATAGCTTTACTCAAGACCAGCTATATAAGAGCTAGTTCATGCCTAATACCGTAAACCTAGCCAACTATCTGTGCATGGTAAGTTTATGGACCCTAAGGGAGCTGACTACTGCTAATTTTCTAAACCAGCATAATTTCTAACTTCCTTCTGTAGACAGGTAAGTGGAGTTCTCACTTCTTACCAAGGAAGGTTTTTCTTGTAGATGACAGAGATTCTTACAAAAACTCGTAATTGGGCAAAATTGGACATGACACCCAACCTCAAATGACATATCTACAATATAACTCTTATACTCTAAAACACAGAAAATGTGGTAGAAGAGGGGGAAGAAAGATTGTACGAACCAGAGGACTAGGGTAACTGTTTTGGGTTATTTATGTCTTCTATATAAGCCAGGGAAGATATATGTGTCTTTTATTTATGCCAGAAAATATGTAGACATACAATCTCAACAATATGATTATCTGAATAAAACTATCACAGTAACACCAGCAGCTGACATGCCAATGCATATATATGTTAATTAGTTAGATGTCATATATATCAGATATTATATATGTATGACAATAATTATAAAGAGGTCATACATCCATGAGAAAGTCTGCAGGTCCTGAGAGAATTGGAGGGGAAAAGGGAGTGCTGAAAAATCATGTAAATAGTATGCTTATGATTAAAATTCTGAAAACAAAAATTTTAATTACAAAAAAAATGCTTTTTAAACTCTGTTTACATTTTTTTATGTACAGTCTCTGGTTTCTCTTTTTATAGCTCTAATTTTTTCTTTTAATAAATTAATAAACTCTCATTCCTGTTGATATACAATGGCTAAAGAAAATGCACATAAAGAAATTCTTTCTTAACACAGTTTTATTTTAGTTTTTTTTTCTCCAAGGAATAAGGTGATATCGTTACAAGCAGAGCTGACTTGTGTTTCTAGTCTTTCTCTGATACTAATTAACTAAGCAACCTTGAGAAAGGCATCCTACCTTCCTAAGCCTTCATTTCCTTATCTTGGAAATGAGCTATAGTACTTTCTATATAAGCCACCCCACAGAATTGTTTGAAAGAACAAACATTATCACACCAATACATTTTGGAGGTGCACAGCGCCATATAATTGGGACTGCTATCATGAATAGAAAATAATAGAGTCTCCGAGTAGGCAGAGCTGAGAAAGCATTCAGTGATACTCTCTCATTTTAGTGATGAGAGTGCTGTATGCTAGAAGGTTACAAAACTTAGTCAAAGTCACAAAACTGGCTGGGGACACCACACAGGCAACACATACATTGAATCTCCTGGCTTTATTAAAATTCTGGATTCTGATATGCATCCCAATTCATATGGCTTATCCAAATAATTACTTATCTTCTTCTGTTCCCCAATTCTTTTTTTGTGACTCATGATGACTCTTCCATGATAACTGGTACAGGTCAGACTTGTGGTCCTTAGCCACTATGTAGGCTACTAGCCCCTCAGAGACTGTAAATTTAAGTTCTGAGCAGCTATTTTTGTGAGTATGCATAGATGTCAATGGACATTTTCCTGTGGCGGCCTGACTGCTAAACTACCTTGGAAATGACGACATCTTTTTTTCTTGTTTAGTAAGCTACCCATCTATTCACAGGCATTTTTTATAAATGCCTCCCAGATGCTTCCACATCTGAACAGCAGAAGTGATGCTTGATCCCTGTAGTTGTCAAATTTTCCAGTGCCTTTAGCCGTTTTCACCTTTCTGGGGGTCCTCTTTCATGCCACTGATGAGCTAATCCAGGAGCTGGAAGGTGATTTCTCATTTATCTTAACCACGTACACGCAGTGCATAGAATTTTAAGCACTGAAATTAAGTGCAAATTTCATCAAGAAATCCTGACCTGATTTCTTCTTTGTCAGTTCTCCTTCTCTGAGGGACATATTATTGCCTTTTATTATTTTTCATCAAGTAATTCTTATTTCCAAGCATAAGAAACACAAAATTGCTTGATTTACAAACCCTGCTCAATTCCTGTTTTTCATATTCTTAAAGAGGATGCTAGCTATATCTATTGCTCCTGAAGCTCATCCACCCATTATGTCTTTTCACGGTGAAAAAAGTCCCAGAAAATTCTAAACATTTCCCATAGCAGTAGCCAGATGAAACTCAAACACAAATGGCTGAAAGGCTCTGTGATAAGTTGGACGTACAGACTGATGACAGGTGTTGTATATCTCCTTGTTTTATTTGCTTTCTTGTTCTTCCAATAACTATTCCCTATTTTGATTTGCATCGTCTATTCCCCTAAACCATACTCCTTGGGCTTTTATGTTTATAGGTCCCACTTCCCTTTTCATTCCTTTTATGTCCTTTAGCCCCTCTTTTTCTTCCCTCCCCAATTATTCTGCGAGGTTTTATTGACTCCAGCCTTTGCTAGCTCTATGTATTTGAAAGCATCCATTCACCACCTTCTCCGGAGAAGTACCAATAAAGTAAAAAACCATTATCACAAAACAGTTCCTCAAAGTTTTGTCACATCTCAGACAGCTTCATGAAGATATGAGGAAAGGATTTGTTTTGTTTGTATTTGCCTTAGGGATTGCTAAGGGCAACAGCCAGTCCTGAAAATATGGCAAAACAGGAGCTATTATGCTCACCTTTTTTGGGCGGTGGGGAAGTGGTAGTATCATTTTTTCTGTGATCTAATTTTTTTTCAATTTTTTCATAATTATTTTCTACTATTATATGTTACTGCCAAAAATAGAGATTTTTTTCTTGAAATTTTAAATTTTCTCTAAATTAGTTAAACTTATTTCCAAATAGAATTTTAATTGATAGTACATTAGGTAACAAGTGACATAAAAAATGAAAAAAGGAAGTGGGGAGAAGATGGGAGGGGGTGTGTTTTGTGTATTGTCAAGATGGCAACAAGGAACGAAAACTGCTAAGCGTCGATTGTTATGTTCAGAGACTCTCAAGTGAGCACTCAGTCTTCTCATAGGAGAATGTGGAAAGTAGAGGGAGCTCATGGGGTGTTCTACTAGAACAGTTTTGCTCTGAGGAGTTATGTCAATGGACAGAAAGTCTCAATATCCCTGAAACTAAGTCATAATGATAGGAGATATTTGACTGATGGCGAGAAGAAAAGTGATTATGACAAATACTTTAGCTAAAACCTGGACATTCCAAAGTCTAAGGATCCTGAAGGTGCCCAGGCTGATTTAAAAAAAAATGGTTTTTAAACATAAAGCAAAGAAAACCAGCCTACAAACCACAATCCCAGAGAACTAAGAGATCAATGAGGACACTAAGAGAGACTTACATAGATGTCATCTACATGGAAAGTAGAAAAAGACAAGATCTCCTGAGTAAATTGGGAGCATGGGGACCTTGGGGGAGGGCTGGAGGGGGAGGGGAGAGGCAGGGAGGGGAGCAGAGAAAAATGTAGAGCTCAATAAAAATCAAAAAAAGGAAGAAAATGGAACTCAAGGGACAGGTCCTGATTGTTTATACCTTTAGTAACACTGTCCTTGTCATACCCATATAGTGCATGTAGACAAACCTTTAGTGAACAATACCTTTAAAAATATTTCTTTGTTTCACATATCTCCAAACATATGCTATTGGCATTGCTCTTTGTTATCTATCAAATCTGTAAAACCATGTTACTTCAGACACCTCATACTTGAATCATAACACAAGAAGAACAAAGCTATTACTTACCTGGAAGCTCCATCTCTACAGTTTTCATAGTGCTAGAAGGTGCTATGCAGCTACCAGAAGATAAAAGTCATCATCAGTCTTACATAGCTGTCAATCCTACAAGCTCCAATAATGACTGGCCTGGCAGGACACACCCATTGGTGCAATAGTGTCATGTACTTCATGGAAGTAACCAACCACTTTGTGGTTGGATTTAAGTCCTCTTCCCCAAGATGAGACACATACCTAGCAATATCGAGCCAAGAACTTAATGCTAAATGGAGATAGTATTAGACTGACTTCTAATAGCTTGCCATTATTCCCATAGATCATCTCTCATTCTTTATCTGAGAATTTTATACTAGCTGTAGATAGTGATTAACACAGAGACCTACAACTCTAGGTTGTGGTGCAGAGAATAAGAGTTTAGAAAATTTCAGCCCTAAAGGGAATATATATTCCTTACTCTTCCATGGTTCAGCAGTTAATGCAGAACAAAGGACAAAAAGAATTTAAGATCCTGAGGTTATGGATAAGTTCCAGGAAAGATTACCTTCTGGACACAAAAGGGCAACTGTACATGAACTCACAGAGATTGTGACAGCTTGCACAGAACATGTGCAAATTCAAGCCAGACCAAATCCCAGCATGGAGAGAAGAGTTGAATATACCTTTCCACCAAAGGCTGTGAAACTATTGCACAATTATTCCCTGCTGAGCAGGGGGAGACCCTGATAAATCAGTTCTTCTCCATCACAAGACCAGGTATCCAAGAATATTTAGGCAGCTGTATTGATTTTGGAGAGTGTATTTTAAAGGGAAAGAAAGTTAGTGTGTAAGGAAGGAGGGTTTCTATGGGAAGAGTTAGGGGTGAATATGATAAAAACTCTTAAAGACCTAAAAATATTATAAAAGATAGCTCTTGGTTTCATAATGTCTCAGTTTAATAGTGCCTATCGGATCATTTCCAGAATAGCTGTAACTATAAACAACCAGCAACAATGCTACAATTCTGTAAGTCATGAAACACTTTCTCTGACCCTAGGAGATCATGGCTTTAAAGTTCTTCAGTGTTTAAGCATAATAAGAATTATATTCAATTACATCTTTTACTTTTCAATCACTAAATATGAAAGCCTGATTGAGATATGAGTACAAAATAACTACGCATTTTCCCCCTCTGGGGCAGATATTATATAAGAATGTAAATTTGGAAAAGAGGTAAAGAGATGTTTAACCATGTCCTACATACTGGACATTATCTAAACATTTAGAGGAAGGCACCAATACCGTTTTCTTTCATTTTCCCCTTCCTTCCTTCCTTCCTTCCTTCCTTCCTTCCTTCCTTCCTTCCTTCTTTCCTTCCTTTCTTCTTTCCTTCCTTCCTTCCTTTGTTCCTTTCTTTTTGATATTATATTATATTATTATTGCATCATTTCTCATATTATATTATAATTACATCATTTCTCAATTCTCTATGCAATGTCAAAATACCATACAGAACAATTTAAGGAAAGGAGGATTAATTTTGGCTTGCTCTCACTCTGGAAATTTCGAGACATCACAGCTGAGAAGACATGGTGACAGAGGAGCTCAGTCTTTATTGGCAAGGTTATGAGTCTTACTAGAGGTTGGCAGGCAGGAAGCAGAGAGAATGAAACTTTAGCTGGCTACGCCTTTAGAGGCCCACCTCCTCTGATGCATTTCTGAAATGCTCTGTATTCCCTGAGAGCATCACCACATGCAGGAGAGCAAATGCTTGACCCATGAAGCTGTAGGGAAACATTCCATACTGATAACCTGATGGGCGATGGTTAGATACATGGAAAAGTGAACAAGTCAAGGGAACACTAACTTTTATGCATTTGGTAGAATTCTCATTCGACTCATTTTGCCTTTCTTTACTCTTCCAGTTTTTCAGACCATGCTAATCATTTGTGTTGAGTCATAATCAAACAAATGTCAAAGTCCTACACATTTGTGACTGTTAATTTTCCCTTCGTTGCTTTCTTTGCTCAGTCATTTATTTAAAGTGCTCTAAAATTACATTAGAGGAAATAATTTTCTACATGTTTATATACTGGCACCACACCTTAATCTCAGTTTGGAGTTTGAAGGCAAAGTGGATTTCTGTAAGTTCAAGGCTATTCTCATTTACATACTGAGCTTGAACTATACAGTGGGATCCTGCATCATGTATATATTATCCTTCTTTTCTTAAATTTCTCTATTTGCTAATTTGTCATATCATTATAAAATGGAATTGAGAAGTGATGTCATACACACACATACACACACACACATATGTATATATGGAGAGAGGGGTGGAGGGAGAATAGAGAGAGGGGTGAGAGAGAGAGGGGAGAGAGGGGAGAGAGAGAGAGAGAGAGAGAGAGAGAGAGAGAGAGAGAGAGAGAGAGAGAGAGAGAGAAATTGGATTTTATATGCAATCCAATTTCTGTTCTTGGGATAGAATGGCAAAAACATATGTCCATGTGTATCTTTTGATTAATTCCTTGAATTAATTCTCTACAGAATTCCATTTGTAGCCCAATTTATAGAAGATACCCTAGATGTCACTAATTCTATTGATCATAGAGTCAATTATGTTTTTGATATGCTACTGTACATCATGGTATATATAGCCAAGATGTAAGTCATTTTCAAGGACACTTAATCTTGATTCTGCTGATATTCACTTGTACATCAAGAACATGTTAATGGTGTATTCATAAACACAAATCTTCATAAACACAAATCTAGGGTTGGGGTAAGTTCTTAAAAAGGTAAGATGTTGCATATAACACACGTGATCTTATTTATTTATTTGTCTGTGCAGCAGCTTGCATATTCTGGGTGTTTTCTATCTGCCTAGCTCACCACTAAGAAGAGGTAATGTATAATCTTTCCTTTGTGTCATTGGGCACCATCTTCCTTCAGTTATTGTTTCAAGGGTACACCTGTCTAAATGATCCATGAGAACAAACCCAAATACAATTATTGCCTTCCAACAGGGAGAAGTGCAGAGCCATTCCTGGCTGCTGAATCCACAGAGAGTAGCAGAGGCTCCTTTAAATGCAGTCTTCCTTTGTCTTCACACTCTCCATATGTTGTGTATCTCTCTGCTAATTCTATCATAATCCCACCCAGATGTTACCAGATCAGTTATAAGCGGTGGACTACAAAGTAATTATAGCTACCAACACAATGCAACACCTTTAATTCAGTAAAAGGAGACTAATCAGATCCATAGAAACCGTTGTAGCAACTGGATGTGAATACCTGTTAAGACACTCATCTCTATAGTGCACCATAATACTCTGACATTTTCTTCAGGAAATATTCTACAATCTTAGTTCTTCACAATATAAATACACCAGAATTTTTTGAATAATGGTGTGAGATATATTCCCAGATTTCAGGAAGTCATGTTTCTATATGTTTTATTTATGCAAAGCAGTGGCAAAATGTTTAAAATTTAGTCAAAGATTATGGATGGCTATATGGAAATATGCAAACAGGAGATTCTCTAGCTGAAATGTCACCTGCTACCAAAATTCACTACTAGGATTTTCGAGTAGGCTTATTCACTCTCCTTTCTCCTGTGCCTATACAATCAAAGAGCTTTGAGTTGCAGTGCCATTTTCCCACTGATTTTGTTGGCTCCCCAAAAGTGGCCTTATCCCCTGAGGGGAGAATTGGGAACAGGAAGGGAGGGATGAAGGGGGCAGAAGAAAGGGAGATATGAGGAACTAAGGTTGATTTGTAAAATATGAATTTTTGAAATAAAAAACAACTGTTTTCAGTATGTTTTCTTTTGTCTTTTCTCATGATATATGAACATAAATAATGTTTCCAACAATAATCCACTAAGAAGAACCACGAGTCACATAATCCGTCATTTCCAAAGATGGACTCAAGATTCAAGTGACCGAGAAAAGTTGGAAGTGGCCTCACACTGTAGATGAATACTTTGGAAAACATACTGAGTCTTAACTATATAATGCTAATACACCTCTGCATTAGACCATATGGTTTTCTGTATTGTTTATTTTTACATTACTATGATAAAAGACTATGACCATAGTAACTCATAGAAGATGGAGTTTGTTTTGGCTTATAGTTCCAGAGATCCTCTGGTAGGCCAGGAGACAAGCCTAGAGGCATGCAAATTGCAGTATCAGTGAGTGAGAGATCAAATATTGAACACAATATGAAGCGGGGAGAGTTTGCTGGTAATAGCATGAGGCTTTGAAAAGTTAGAACCTCCTGTCAGTGACACTTTTCCTAGTGCAGGACCACACCTCCTAACATTTCCCAAACACTACCACCAGCTGTGGACCAAGTGGTCATTTACATGAACTTAGTAGGGAAGAATTCTCACTCAAACCACTACAGTTGCCAATAACATTCATGGTTTCTCTTCTTGATTTCAGAAATAACTTCACCGTTCTCAGCTAACTAGCCTTCCAGAAGACAGCTGTAAATGACACAAAGATGCGAGAGACACACCATCTCTGTTCAGAACAGACTGGAGAACTAGGAGACCATTCCAACAAAGACAAACTGAAACTGTACCAGTAAAATAAAAGATTTGATGAGTTAAATTGCTGAGAAGGCATGGCCAACACCTTCTCAGCAATTTAACTCATCAAATCCACATACCAAGAGTGGTAATTAAATCCCCTTACCTTGATTGGTGTAAGGATGGAGGTTAGACCTGACAAATTCTTTTTCTGAAGAACCATTGCATATTATGTATAAATACATGTACATACATACACACATATATTTCTAAATACATATATCACAAATATATACATATTGCAAATATGTCACATATTTGTTTATGGATTCATATTATAAACACACACAGCCCTAAGGATATATAGTGTTTTCTGTGCATATTATATATGTACTCTTTAAAGTAAATATATGAATATATAAAAGTATATATTTACTATTAAAAGAAAAAAAACATGTAAGACTTACTTTTCTTAGATATCATTTTCTTGGCAGAAGTTGTCCATAACTTTAGTGGGCTGATGAAGTTTAAATGGAAGTAAGGGTTTAATTTAATGGAAAGTGTTGAGGAACAATAGACCAGTGAGAAAATCATGCTGAGGATATTCCCAAAATATAGGAGAATCTGCATCAATTTCAACCATGTGTCCTCTACTCAAGGGAAAATGAACACAAAACTATAAACTTATAATACATAGATGTAGTAATAGAATTTTTTATATAGCCACATGATGAACTAAATACAATGCAAACACAAATGCTAATACCTAACGTTGGTACCTAGGAAGGTAACTACATACAATTTCTAATATGGTATGATAAATGAACAATAGTTACATATTGAATATCCATAGGAGGGACTGAGAAACTCCGTCTGGAGATAAATTTCAGTTGTCTGTGGGATGACAATGGCTGCACCGCTGATTGATTATGAGTTAACAGCCGAACACCAATAAAACAAATAAATAAATATCAAAGCATACTAAAAAAAATCTATAAAACTCAACCAAAGCAAAAATAAAACTTTACCATAGAAAATGAGTCTACAAAATTTACTAATTCTACGCCAGGCATGGAAGTGCACATCTCTAATCTCAGCACTTGGGAGGCAGAGATAGGAGGATTTCTCTGAGTTTGAGGTCAGCCTGGTCTATATAGTGAGTTCCAGGACATCTAGAGCTGTTATGCAGACATACTCTGTCTTGAAAAGCTAAAAACCAAAACCAAAAAATAAGAATTCTAACTTTTAGCAAAATAATTCTTTAATAAATATTATTCCTGAATGCATCAGCTATAGGACTTAGTAAGTATTACAAAGACATACAAATTTAAAAAAATATATTCAGACAATTCTATTAGTTTTCTTTAAGCTCCCCTTTAATTCCTTTCTTGGTTCCAGAAAGATGGCTCAGTAGGTAAAGGTACTTACCTCCAAAGGATACAATCCTGATACCACCTGAGTTACAGGAACAGTGGAAAGAACAAACACACACACACAAACACAACACCACACCAAACACACACACACACACACACACACACACACACACACACACACACACACACTAAATTAATTAATAAAATAAAAATAAATAGCTATCTTTCTAGCCCAGTCTCCTCAAGTCAGAACATCCAAAACATGATCCAGATTCTAGATAAATCTATTCACAGTGCCTTGATTAAAATTTAACACATATTTATCTCTAGGTTGTAGGAGAAGCAGTTCGGGTGTTGTCTGTTACTGCTGAGATCCTAATGATGAGGGAAAGACAGATGCACTGACGAAAGTTGAAGGAGGTGAGCGGAGCTCAGAAGAGCCAGGGGTTAAGGAATCCCAGCTGCAGAATCTGGAAGTGCACTCAACAAAGCCTGCTGCTGAGTGAGCTTTGCACTAATGTGTGGGTGTGTATTTCCAGTGTGTTCCAGCGAAGCCCTCTGGAAGCACTGTTAGAAAAGCACCCTTCTCTGCATTTCTCACATTCAAACATTCACAGCCGTACAATATCAGAGTTAATTCTGTTGCCATTCTTCCCTGCTCCTTGTAAATCTGGCATCTCCAGGGGCCCCAAAACCTGCCGGTCCTGGAGCAGCTCCACCTGTGGCTGCCAACAAAGCTCTCTGAGGACAAATTGTGAGTTGACAAACATGTGCCTCGACTTCTCCCTAGTGAGGGGGGTAGACTCCAAAGACAGGTGTGGGATGCAGCAGAGGGCTTTGCAGGAAGGGTGCAAACATGTTGTGGTGAGTTTATTCTCTTGTTTTGGTTGTTTTTAATTTTCTGCTTTTATTTTCCTTTAGGAAAATATTTAACAAGTGATCATGAGCTGGGGAAGAGAGTAAAAGAATAGTGGGAACCTGAGGAACTGTTCTGATGGGATTTTGCAAATCCTTTTTCAGTCATTCAGCCTGCTGATATTCATTGCAGAGAGCCCCTTCAAGTCTTGTCAGTGAGTGTTCAGCAAACACACCTAGGCAATCTGACTTCCCTCCTATTGATTTTTGTATCTTTTTCAATTTTCTACTTGCTATCCACAGGCATTGTTATTCCTCTATGCTTTAAATAGTAAGGGCTTATATAAGCTTCAAATAATTGATCATTATTTTCATGAAAATGCCACTTACAAGGACTTTGGAATGAAGTTGATTACCACATTCCATAGTAGAGACAGACTATGAGCCCAGATTCAATAGCCATGGGTTAGCAGAAGCATTATATTTCATGAAGTTTGTTAAGTGGGCATATTCCCAGATACAACTTTGTCATGATGATAACACATGCCTGCATGGGTTCTCAGCACTTTTGATTTAGTCTTTATCTAAGGTCATCCTGATGTTGATGTAGACAACCTATGATTCTGATTAATTCTGGCTTATACTGCAATGGTCAGGCTTCTCAGTGAGTTACCCAAAGCCCTTACAATGTTTTTCTGGTGCACAGGTAGTTACAAGAATTAAAAGAACACCTAGATGATGGTGGTGATGTGGGTCAGTGTCATTTGTCTACTCTTTTTCTCTGTGTTCTTATGCTCCGTAGGCTATTTCCTGAAACACCAGGAAGCTAACGTAACAGCACTGTCAGCCGTTCGTAAGAGTCAAACATCGTTTTCTCTCTAGTTTTAGTAATTATATTCTTTTTGTCCACATTTTCTATTACTGTGAAGAGATACCATGATCATGGCAACTCTTATAAAGGAAAAATATCTGATTAGAGTGACCTACATTTTCAAAGGTTTAGTCCATTGTCATCATGATGCAACATGGTGGCATGCAGGCAGGCACGCAAAGTGCTGGAGAAGTAACTGGGCATCATACATCTTTACACGTAAGCAACAGCAAGTATTTTGGGATAACAGGAATTGGGTGTGGCTTGAGCCTGGTCCTTACAGTGACACACTTCCTCCAACAAGGCCAGACCTACTGTAACAAAGTCATACCTCCTTAATATTGCCACTCCCTATGAGCTTATGATGGCCAATTACATTAAAATTACCACAATTTCTTAACCATTTATAAGCCAGAATACTATTGAGTTTCAAGTTTCTTCTTTTTAAATCGGGCTTTTTTTTTGCCATGTTTATTCAGATTGTGCAGGCTCAAAGGTAAAGATAGCCCACACCTGATTTAAATATTTAAATTATTTGTGCTGAAATTATTATTATTGTATACTAAAGGAGTTTTACACTGGGCCTTGCAAACAATATAAATGGTATTGTGTGAAATGGAGGAGATGATCAGGTGACATTAGCTGTAATTGATACAAATTCATTGTTCTTAGGACTTTTGAGAGTTTCCATATTCAACCTTGGGTCACACTAGGGACAAATTGTCTTTAAGAACAACAATTGGCAGGTGAACAAAGAAGGAAAAAGCTTAAATGATCAACTTTAGAGCACTTTAATACTGACCCAAGCAATACTAATACTTTATCTGAGGTCACATGATAACAGCCATCTATGGCTCAGGTACTTAGTTCAAGATTGCTACCTTCAGGGTGAGCTTCATTTACCAGTACTTGAATTGATAATTCTGATAAAGTTTTATTCTCATGTCACCAAAGTTAAAATAAATAAGTATAAATTTTCAAACTAAATTTTGCAAATGAATCATTTTTTTCAATAAAAAAGAAAAATTCTAAATATACTTTCCAAATTTCATCTTCTCTTTTTCCTTTACTTCTTGTTCCTATCTATCCCCTCCTTCTTCACCAGTTTCTTCTTCTCTTCCTTCTCCCCTTCTCCTCCTCATTCTCCTCCTTTACCTTCTTCTCAAAATGCAAATTATTAAAATAAATATTGAAGCTGAACCATTACATCAATGGCAGTTCTCAGTTTGAAAAAGACCACAGATACATTAGAAACCAATATGTCCTGGTATTTGAATGTATTTGAATTGAAAAAAATTGAATATGTGATGTACTTAGGTAACACAATTATTAACCATCAAGGAAACATAAATCTTGGCTGCCACTGGACAATTATTGCAATTGCTATATTTCAGAAGATGTGTCCATAAGGGGCAGGTTACAGGAAAAAGAGATTATTTGTTAGAAATAAAGAAAATTGCATAGGAACTAAGAAAACTTCTTGAGCAATCGTGACAAAAATGTCCAGCATATAATCCTGAAGTTTTGTTGTTTGCTGAGTATAAATATATACCAATGAAAACAGAGTCTGAGATAATGACATTGCTTTTATTTATAGACTCAAAAATCAAATGTCAATGAATAGAAAAGTGGAAAAATATTATGAAAGAATACTTAGCATTAACAAAATAAAGTATTCAAACATGAAATTATAAAGCCATATCTACAAAAATTTGTGGTTTTGAGATGAGAGTAACATAAAAATGTGAATTGGATTCTATTAGTATGTGCCCATGCGTTAAATGTGCAAGCAATAATTTGAGTGACTTAGGAAACATAAAAAGTATATTTGGAGTTTGAGGAAAAAAACCTTTTAGAATAAATTTTATAGTAATCAAAATCTGCAAAGTTTGCAGGTAAAATGTCTACATTTACTTTCTTCTAGTGTAAATTAAAATGCATTATCAAAGAATGAGGACTAGAGTTCAAATTCTGCTAATTTGAACTCTAGACATTATTTCCCTCTTGTTGAGCTGGTCTTAAGTCCAATTAGATAGGTGTTGGTTACCACCAAGGAAGATGTGCCATTACTGTACACCCTTATGGTAATCATGCCATGCTGGTTTATTGCTGTCAAAGATGTAAGGGCTTTAGAAGCTTGAAACGTGAGTTCTAGTGTGTGGGCTAGCTGTAAATGGTTAATCATTAATGCTGACCAGGCTGGACCATTTTTTTTTCTGTTACCTAAAAATATACCTTACCATCCCACTTTAAGAATCATGAGTTTCTACTTGATATTAGCATGTAAAAGAATGAAAATAGATCCATATGTATCACCATGCATGAACTCAAGTCCAAATGGATTAATGACCTCAATATAAATCCAACCATACTGAACATGATAGAAGAGAAAGGTGGGAAGTAGTTTTCAATGCATGGGCATAGGACACCACTTCCTAAATATAACCCCTATAACACAGACAGTGAGAGCAACAATAAATAAATGGTACCTCCTGAAACTGAGAATCTTCTGTAAGCAAACGGCACAATCAATAAGACAAAAAGGCAGCCTAATGAATGGCAAAAGAGCTTCATTAACACCACATGAGACAAAGGACTGAACTCCAAAATATATAAAGAACTAAAGAAATTAGAAATTATAATTCTAAATAACCTAATTAAAAAAAATTGGGTACTGAACTAAACAGAAGATTCTCAACAGAAGAGTCTCAAATGGCCAAAAGTTACATAAGGAAATGTTCAACATTCTTAGCTATCAGGGAAATGCAAATCAAAACAACTCTGAGATACCATCTTACACCTATCAGAATGGCTAAGATCAAAAACATTAATGATAGCTTATGCTGGAGAGGATATGGAGTAAGGGGAACACTCATTCATTGCGGACAGGAATGCAAACTTATACAACCACTTTGGAAATCAGTATGGTGGTTTCTTAGAAAATTGGGAACCAACTTACCTCAGGATACCCAAAAGATGCTCAATCATACTACAAAAGCGTCTGTTCAACTATGTTTATAGCAGCATTATTTGTAACAGAAGCCGGAAACAACATAGATACCCCTTAGCCGAGTAATAGATTACTAAATTGTGGCACATTTACACATTAGAGTACTACTCAGTAGGAAAAAAAATTGAGAGATCTCATGAGGCACACCTGAGGAGCTCAGAGGGCAGGGCCTAGCAAGTAACTGTGTGATCTTGAAACCTGATGTGGCCTCAGGAAGGAGGAGAATTATAGCTCCTGACACTGCAAAGTAGCAGGAAAGGAAGCTAGATGCTTACAGCCGACACAAACACAGGAAAAATTAAGAATGAAAGCACCTGACAGGCAGTTACAGATTCAAACAGCTGGCCAATATATTTTTGTTTAATAAATTTCTAATTCATTTACTACTTGCTTTAAGTTAGAATGTTGATATCTATGATATTATATGCATGCTTACATACACACATATATATCATTGACAACAGAGATTTTTATTCCCTTGGATGAAATCTGGCTAACCTATAGGTCTTGGCAACTAGCTAGTGACTTAACTCAGTGGTTGAGAGTACTAGCTCTTCTGCAAGAGGACATGAATTTGGTTCTCAGCAAGAGGATCAGAGATAACAGTACAGTAAGAATTAAAGATGGAATCCTCTTTCATGTCAGTAGTGAGAAGAGGAGGAGAAAGAGTGAATGGTAGGATCTGTCATCTGTCTCTCTGTCTACAATATTTATCTCTCCCCCTCTGGGTGCAGTGTATGTGTGTACATATACATATTAGTGCACATGCAGGTAAAGGCTGGAGTAGGATGCAAGATTCATTGTTATTTGTCCTCTAGCTTAGGTTTTGGATGGAGATCTCCCCCAAAGCCCAGAGCTCAAGAATTTTCCTAGTAAGTGTTCATCAGTCAACCACTAGTCCTAGAGATGTGTGCCACTACACCTGGTTTTTCTTTTATTTCTTTATTTGTTTGTTTTATTTTCGAGATGCTTTATATCAGAACTCAGGTACTTGTATTGAAAAGCTATCACTTACCTACTGAGCCATCTTCTCTGGCCCTCCTTGCTCTTTTTTAATAGGTCAGTAACCATATATACTATATTTGTTTATTAATTTGGTATATTGGCTAATTTGCTATATTAAATCCTTCATACTTATATAATTAGTTTTGTGTCTGTGTATATTTAAATAAAAGTATGTATATCTCTACATACACTTTTCTCTCTCACTAGGTCTGTTTTCTCTATTTCTGAGACATACGCAAAAGTACATGGGTATGAAGCTATTTTAAACACAATGGCACTTTCTTGGACTAGTATAACATCTTTTTAGATCAATGAAAATGCCTGTCACCCTTAATTAATAAAAATTAGCCATAAATCTACCTACTTCTCGTGAGAGGACCTTTAAAACCTGCTGTCAGGAACCTGAGGAGGATGTCTGGCAGGGAGTCAATCAAGAATCAGCAGGAACTGGCAGCAGAATCTGTGATGTTTTAAAATACAAACACACACATATGTTTATATAGCATTTTTGCTTATCCCCACGCATCTCACATATGACTTTGTTTATGAGATCTCTTCACAGACAGCTTTTATAATGCCAACCTTACACCCTAATCTCACCTTTCCATTCCCTCATCCTTAGTTTGCTACCCCTTCAGTGCTGGAGACCTGTGCAATATCATTTTCTACATAATGAAATCTGGAGTGACATTAATATAAGTGTAATTTTATAGATAGAAATGGGTCTGGTTGATAGTTTCTACCTGCTGTGTTTTGATGATAGACATTGGGATGTCACCATCTGTGTAATGAAATTTTACCTCAGTAATGGTTCAGATTATCAAACGTTCTTCCAGCCTGGGTCTGAAACTATTTATTTATTTATTTGTTTATTTACATACTTATTTATCTGCAAAGGGTGCTGTGTGCTGTTTATTACAGAGTGCATAAATGAAAGGGTGAGAAGTGCATTGGAGAGGAAGTAAAGAAGTGAACATTCACATTTCTCTTTATCTTCTAGATACAGTGATCATGAGAGAAATTACACTTTTCTGCCTTTCACTGTGCTAGAATATTATTTTAACTTAGGTAGAGATGTATTACATTTGTTTATGCTTCAGAATATTACTTTAACTATGCAAAGGTGTGTTACATTTGTTTCTGCTGCCTTTGTTAACAATGTAAAGATGTGTTACATATTACAATTGTTTGCGATGCAGTTGTGTAATTATGGAAAGATGTGTTGCATGTTTCATCTTGCCTGCCTTAGGCATCTGATTGGTCTAATAAAAAGCTGAATGGCTAATACTAGGAAGGAAAGGGACAGGTGGGAATAAAGGGCAGAGAGAATAAGTAGGAAGACAAAAGAAGAGAAAAAAGAAAAGAATGAGGGAGAAAGAGAGACACACCTAGAGTCAGAAGCCAGGCAGCCACCAGACAGACACAAAGAAGCAGTTAAAGTAGAAGGAAGGAAGGAAGGAAATACATAAAAAAGCCCCTAGACAAACATAGATAAAGAGAAACAGATTTAAATAAGAGCTAAGATAAGGACTAGCATTCATGATTAATAACAAGTCTCCATATCATGATTTGGGAGCTGGATGGTGCAAAAGAGAAAGCCTATTATATTGGACAGTATATAGTCCCTCCACATCAACCCTCTCATGCCCCAACTATAACATACCACATGATAAAGCAGAGTAGTAACCAAGGTAAGTAATACAACATTGTAACATGGATTTTAGATAATATTTGAACATTAATTCATTTAATTTCCAGACTACATTGTCTGATTGTAATGAAGCTTGTAACCACTATATCGAATTCAAGACCATTGTGTGCTACTCACAGAAAGACTATTAGGACCTTTATAATCTCAAAATGTTACCATGAGGGAATAACTCTTCACCTCAAAAAAATGCATACCCTTTGATCAATCCAATTTGAATCCTGGAAACCCCACCCAGGCCAAATTCAAAGAGGCAAGTGAGGCTCCTCCAAGAGAATCTCAAAAACATTGTATTCAAGTCTGGATTCCAAGTATCTGAGGGTTTTGTTGCCAACAATGATCAAATATTTGCTTGTTTTCAGTTTTTCTCATGTCCTGGCAAGATAATTCCATTAAGAAGATAAAGAAGATAGAAGAGAATAAATAGTGATGTACAATCTCTTCTACTATATTCCAAACTGTGTATTTCACTATATAGCCATTCTATTCATGAATAAACACTCAGAAATGAAGTTTACTTTTTATCTAGATAGCAAATAACACATTTTTATAATCAATTTCTAAATATTATTGCAGATTTTATCTTCTGCTTATTATTTGCTGATAATACTAACTCTTGATTACCGCAGAGCTTTATCATTTTTATTTCTAACACTATCAGAACCACTTTTGACCCAAGGTGATTCTTTATACACTAAAGCTGTTTATAAATGATAAATCATAAATAAAGTAAAATGTAAAAAAGTTAAATCGTTTACCGTTCTTGCTTCTTGCAATATGTTCACATCAACTCAACAGTTTATTCCTTAAAATATAATTTCCCTAGGGTAGAATTTTCAAGGAACTTGTTTTTTGTTTTGTTTTTTGTTTGTTATTTCAAGACAATTTTCTTTGTATTATAGTCCTGGCTAACCTGAAACTTATTTTGTAGACCAGGCTGGGTTCAAACTCACAGAGATCTGCCTGCCTCTGCCTCCTAAATGAAGGGATTAAAGATGTGCACCACCACCACAAGGCTTCTCATCTATCTTTTCCATGAAGCAAAAAGATGCACCCATGATAATGACTTTGATCCAAAACCCCAGTGTTCCAAACATGACATGGTCTATGAGTGTGGGAGACACTGGAAACCTTGTTTTGAAAGAAGCTAGAGAACCTCCAATCTGTTGTGCACCTGGCATCTCATCTCCCCAGGAAACCTGTTTTCCTGACTTCCTCTCACACCTCTTTTTCATAATTCTTATTTGGCAAGGGCTTTTTGTTCCACATATTATATTATACTAATTGCCTCTTTTATTGTTACTCTCCATCATCTGTCTCCTGCCGCAAGTAAGAGTTGAAATTTCATTCATATATATTCAACTACTTTTTAAAACTGGAATTAAGGCTAAAAGAAGTCTCTTGGAAGGCATGTAGACGTAATTGGGGATCACATGTCTACCCATACGTGTGGTTTCTGGATCCATTTACTTTTAAGTAGCAAGTTTCCCCATAGCTTCCCTTCCTTTACCGTGTTCACTTATTTTCACCAGGGAGTTCTGAGGCTTTCTGTACTCCCTCAGGCAGAGGTATGAAAGGGGAAGAGATGTGGAAGGTCATCCTTAATCACAGTTTCATGTATTCAGGAAGAATCAAAATACATAATACCTGGACAGATGGCCCTGTGTCACGGGGGTGTGACACTGGCAGTGTTTTCCTGGTAGAAAGCACATGCTCTCCCACTTCCGGATAAACAAACCCGGTGGTGCAGCTTTGTTTATCAGCAGGGGGTAGTGAGGAGACGTAGTTGACAAGTCTATTTTCTTGACATCTTCCATATGGGTCTTGAGTAAAACCCCCTGCTAACTCAAATTTAGAATATTTGCCTTTAGCATATGTACTTTATGGCCCAGAAATCATTGCATGGCCTCAAGACCAGAGCCTAGAGCACTTGCTCTGCCTTAACAGCCTATATCTGGGTGCAATTAGACTGTTTAAATCCCAGCTGACTCTTTTTCTTACTCCAAGTGAGCTCCTCTTTAAATCAAATGCCAAACTTTGCTAAGCGTTGAAAAGCAAAATGCCAAGCACATATTGGCCTTACTTCAATCTAGAGCATTGGTTGAAGCCTCAGTATTCCTTATCATCTCCTGTTTCGTTTCCTATTTTTTTCCAAGTTTCCAAGGTTTCTTTGAGGAAATTCCATTTTCCAGACTGAAGAACAATTATTCAAAATGACTTACTGTGAACATAACAGGTAGGTATACTTGGCTTCTAATCAGAAATATACATCTTAAATACTCATAAGTAAATATGAAAGACACTCACATGTAAATACTTAAGCTTCATTATTTCTGGTTATGGTTTTTTGTTTGGTTTGCTTTTTGAGTCACTCTCCATGGTGTGAAAACTTCATTTGCATTGTCACAGATTCTCTTTATAGATTAACACAGGAAAGGTGAGTAGTTCCAAAGCCTTCTATTCCCACACACTAGCTCTGTAGTTCTATCCATATGAGAAACTCAGGTAAGGTTTGGGATTCAATGACTTGGGGTTTCAACCTACAAACTCAGCTTGAGGAAATTTACTTTGATAGAGGATGGGAGTAGTCTGTGCTAGAAAATGTGAATTGCTCCTCTTGGCATCATGCATTTGGATACTTGATGTCCACATGATGCCACTTCTTTAGAAGGCTGTGGAACCCTTAGGGAAGAAAACATCACTGGAAGAGGGGGGGTCACACCAGAGCTGGAACTGCTTTCTGTTCTAGCTCTACTTCCTATTTTCTTCACAGGAAGATCCTATCACCCTAGGCTGACACAGTTCACTGCCACACATAACCTATTGAAGGATCATTCCCTATGGACTGTGAGTCAAAACACACTTTTACATTAATATACTCCCATTGGGAATTTTGTTACTGAGACAAGAAAAGCAGCCAAAAGAAAGAAGAAGCCAGGAAGAACAGAAGAAGCCAATGATCCAAAGTGGTATCAGTTAATGGCTTTCAAGAAGCAGAAAAAGCATGAGGACAAAGGTCAGGATGCCAAATTATGTGAGGGTGGAGCTCATGATATGGCTGAGATAGTCAGAGCAATGACATGTTATTATAGGTCTCAAGTCTTTGAGATATCTAGGTTTATGAAAAGTGATACAGCTATTGTCACTGACAGTGCTTGAAAGACAAGACTTCGGAATGAGGGGAAGAAAACAGACATCTTCAAAAGCAGATGGTTCTTCAATAAGAACAGTAGGAGGACTGCAGTCTCTCTGCATAAAGGAAATTGTGCGTAAGTGACATGGGGAAATCTTCAGGCTTTATAGGATCCAAAAGGGGAACATTTGTGCTGTGAGCTAATGCACTTGTACACTGTAAAGATCTGCTACTTGAATTGGTTTAATTAAATGCTGATTGGTCAAGGAACCAGGCAAGAAGTATAGGCAGGATGACCAGACTAGGAGAATTCTAGGAAGAGGAAAGGCAGAGATGCAGTCATCAGCCAGACACAGAGGAAGCAAGATGAGAATGCCTTACTGAGAAAAGGTACCAAGCCATGTGACTGAACATAGAGAAGAATTACGGGTTAATTTAAGTGGTTATAGGTTAAGTAGTTAGTAATAAGCCTGAGCAATAGCCCAATTACTTTATAATTAATATAAGCTCATTGTGTTTATTTGGTATTGAATGACTTTCGGACCAGGCTTATAGAAGCTTCTTGGTAACTGTCTTTACTCCAGTAGACTCTCTGTTTGCTGGTGGTAAGCAGAGCTTCAGCTTCTTTAAGAGAGGCTTCCTGACTCAGAGCTATTAGCAAAAACCTCACAGCTCTTTTAAGAGGCCCTGCCATCAAACACTTAAATGATATTCATGAGTAGCCAGCAGCATGCTTCTTGGTGGTGGCATAGACTAGAAATTCCACAGAGCTGTGGCAATAAACTTGGCTCCTTCCAGTACCTTTTCCATGAGGATAGACTCCCAGAAAGCTAAAGAATGAGAAGAGCCAATTGCCAAAGACACAACTTTAATCCTTGCATTGTCATTTATTGGATTTTAGACTCATGTGGTCAGAAAAAGATAAAGATATACACTGAAGACAAATTCAGATGAAAAAATAAGACCTCTAAATGGTTTACTGTGTGTTTTAAAATATACATTTGCTGGGGAGAATAAAGAAAAGCATGTAGAAAGTCCTTATAAAAGAAACAGAGTGCCTGGGTGTGAATAGCACATTTCTTTATTCTGAGTATGAGGGAGGCAGATCTTTGTGAGTTTGAGGACAGCCTGGTTTACAGAGTGATATCCAGGACACTCAAATATACAGACAGAATCTCTGCCTCAAAAAACCCCCAAAATTAATAAAAATAAAAGAAATAGCATAAAAAAGGCACATAAAGATGGAAAATACATAGAGAATCTGGATACTGCATGCTATTGTGTTGTCTTTGAACCATTTGACTGTTGAGGAAGAGAGCAATGTGTGCTATAAGATATTTGATTTTTTATGATTTTAATAATAATTATTAAGATATAAATGGCATTAATAAAATTTGATTAATCCAACATATATATATATATATATATATATATATATATATATCAAGGCCAGCTATAAGAGTCTTTAGCATATACACAAAGGATGCTTCATATTATCACAAAGACAAGTCATCAACAATGTTCATTGCAGTTTTATTGATAATAGCCAGAACCTGGATACAACCTAGAGAACCCTTTATTAAAAAATGGATTAAAAAATTTTTGTACAGTTTCACAATGTAGTATTACTCAACTGTTAACAACATCATAAAATTTGCAAGAAAATGCATGGAATTAGAAAAGATCATCCTGGGTGGATTAATTTAGTCCAAGCAAAACACACAAGGTATGTACTCATTCATAATTTGACTTTAGCTGTTACGTCAGAGATGCTCATGCTACAATCCACAGACTCAGAGAAGCTAAGTAACAAAAAGAGCTCAAAAAAGAATGGGAAATCGAATAGATTTTTCAAGTGAACTGGGAGTGGGTAGGTCTAGGAAAAGGAAAAACAAGTTGGAAGTAGGAGAGAGAAAAGTACTGAGAAAGATGATTGTAATTGGGGGGCATTTCAAAGATGACATAAAAGTATAATGCAGTGGAAACTCCATCGAATCTATGAGAAAGACCTAGAGAAATATCCTGCTGATAGGGGATACAGTGCCAAAACTGGTCATCTTCATTATTAAATAAGGCACCTAGCAATGAGACTAACATCAATCAAACCACAAAGCCTTTGACTAAGGACTTGTCCTACATGCAAAATATACTGGAGTAATGGTGATGCAGCACTTGAAGGGGTGGTCAACCAGTGACTGGTCCAACTTGAGGTACATGCCACATGAGGGATGCTAATTTTGTCACTGCCTGGATGGTCAGGAATCAGAGGCAGGACAGCCCAAAGACCTAGGATAGAATCAAATATGATTGGTTAAAAAAAAGTTAGTGAAATATTTCCTAATGATATTCTGCTGTACTCATAGACCAAGTATCATCAGAGGGGTGTATCCAGAAAATAATGGGAGTAAAGGCAAAGACCCACTGGCAAACAAGAGGTACAGCTCATAACATTACACAGAAAACAGAGAGGAAGGATTATAAGAGCAAGAGGAGTAGAGGACCCCATAAGAATATGGACCAACAGAATCAACTACGCAAGGCTCATAGGGGCTCACAGAGATTAAAGCATCAAACATGGATCCTATAGTAGACTATTCTTGACTGTGTCCTTTCCTTTACAAAAGCTTCTCAATTTCAGGTGATCCCATTTATTTATTGTTGCTCTTTTTGTCTGTGCTACTGGTGTTATATTTAGGAGGTAGTCTCCCGTGCCCATGCATTGAAGGCTGCTTCCCCTATCTCTTCTATCAGATCCAGTGTGGTCAGATTTATATTGAGGCCTTTAATCCATTTGGACTTTAGTCCAAATGGGAATAAACATAGATCTATTTGCATTCTTCTACATTCTGACATCCAGTTAAGCCAGCACCATTTGCTGAAGATGCTTTCTCCTTTCCAATGTATAATTTTAGCTTCTTTCTCAAAAATCAGGTGTGCATGGGTTATGCCTCAAAGCAATATACTAGACTTTGTTGACAAGCCATGGGAAGCCTTAGCTCTCTGAGGAGTGAATCAGGGGTGGGAAGGGAGTTTAAGTGGAGGGAGCAGGTAGAGGGGAAGGAGTGAGAACTTGTATTGACACGTAAAATGAGAAAAGTAGGTTTTTTAAAAATTAAATAAATTAAAAGAGAGAAAGAAGAAGAAAGGGAAACAGAAGAGGACGGGGTGAAGAGAATCTGTGGTCAAGATGTAATATATTAGACAATAAAAAGTAATAAATTAAAAATAGAAAAAAGAATTCTTAGAAAAGAGAAAACATTGTCTGCTATGTTCAGCGAGTCCATGGCAATGGGTTTTTGATCCTACTGCATGTAATGACTTTGTGGGAGCCTAGGAAGTTTGGATGCACACCTTACTAGACGTGGACGGAGGTGGGTGATCCTTGGACTTCCCACAGGTCAGGGAACCCTGATTGCTCTTTGGGCTAACAAGGGAAGGGGAATTGATTGGGGGAGGGGGAGGAAAATGGAAAGTGGTGGTGGGGAAGAGACATAAATCTTTAATAAATAAATAAATTAAAAAAAAGAAGCTAGAAAAAAAAGAAAAGAGAAAACAAAGCAGTCTCAGAATTTTCACTAAGTATCCTTAGATGGAGTGAGTGTAGAGAGCTCTTCTCTAATCTTTTTCATTCTAAAGTTGTTTATACAAACTAAGGTTAGTGTCAACAGTGCTAGAGAAAAAAAATTCTAACTGAAATCTGGAACATGCCTTTAATCCCGATATTGACAAGGCAGAGGCAGATGTACCTCTTTAAGTCTGAGACAAGTTTGGTGTACATAGATAGTCCTCGGACAGACAGGGCTACACAATGAAAACTATCTAAAAAAAAATCACACACACACACATCCAAAAAACTGGAAAGAACTGGTGCATTTAATGATGATAGTTGTATTATCTGGTTTAGTAAATATCTCTACAAGTAGGAAAAAAACAGTGATTAATTTGTGTTCCATATAAGAATCATAACTGCCAAAACAGAGTTTGAGACAAAAAATCTAATTCTATATATCAATTCTGATTTATCCCTTCTTTAACTAAATCAGGTGCAGATATTCAAAGATATATTTCGATAATTAAATGAATATTTTTCAGTGCTGACCGTTTGACCTTAAAAACTCTTGTTATTTCAGACAGTGTCTGAAATCCTGATATTTAGATTTTTTTATACAATGGTTGCTGACTTAAGTATCTACTTTTATTCCATGCTAAAATTATAGCTCATTATTTTCTAACACATTCTTTCCCCTTTCCTGTACTTCATGGTTCATGAAAAAAAATATTACTGCTCACACAATTGCTTGAGTTAAGTACCTAAAGTCCACCCCCACTTCACTTCCAGCCACGAGTTATCTTAATGTTTCATAAAATCCTGTGTGATATTTCATGCATACTTTTCTTGAGCACTGATGTCTACTGTGGCTTAAATCATCCCTGTACCTCCTCTGGATTCTCAAAACAGATTCTTGAAAGACGTGATCACCCAAACCCATTCTCCACACTGTACCCACATTTTCTTCTAAGTATCAGTTTGACCATGTCATATTACTGCATCAAACCATTAAATGTCTTCGTTATAAACTGGGACAGAACTTCAGCTGCTGCGCTGGATCTGGGAGGACCTTTATCACTGTGCTTATACTGATGGATCAAGATGCTGCGTCTTTAAACCTAAGTGTTTGCTTGTTACTCTGCCAAGACATTCTTTTACCATATCAGCTCTAACTCATAAGAACAGGACTGAGCTCCAAGAAATTGCTTTATCAGAGGAAACAGTCTCAACTATCCCCTTGAATTCCAAAATCCATCCTGATTATAAACCTATCACATTCTATTAATTGTCTCTGGCCCCTGAAAGTAGAATCAGTCTGGGCACATCAGTCGTGACTTCATGATTTTTCCATCACTAGAGAATTCAGCATGCCTGACACAATTTCATGCTGCTTCAAGTAGCATGATAAATGAATAGGATGAAAGGAATGAGTGAAAGAAGTAAGGAAGAAAAACCAACATGCAGTGAAGAAAAATGAAAATGCATACCATACGGACCACAAAAAAATCAAAAACAAAAACAATAGTTCAATAGTGTTGGTTTTTAGAAATCAGTGAAGGGACCTGAAGCTGGTATCATTGTATGCTGGAAATGCATTTTAGAGACAATAAATTATAGTGTGTTTCTTGTATACAAAACTGTAAAAACCATCACTTTTTGCTGTAAATCTGACCCTCCAAGGAATAAATATGTTCTATAATCTCAGTGTTTTTCATAAACTAATATTCTAGTCTTTAAAAGAACAAAAAATGATCTAATTTTCACCTCCCAAACTTTATACTTCTCAAAAAAGAAGGATTATTTGAATTTATTGACTTGACCATGGAAAAATGGCACAAGTATATTTTGGAATTAAAATGAAATTTTATACACACACACACACACACACACACACAACTTATTGGTTTTTTCCTTTCATGACAAATCGACACTGACAAACACACGCCACATTACCATCCTTGATTGCTCTGATGGAACTCATTTTCATCTTGTGTTTCTCTAATTACATGAAAATTGCATACTTTTTATGCATGACACATTTTGCACAGCTTTAGCAAAAGGTTGTGAAAAGAGGAAAAAGCATTTATCAGTTTCCCCGCTTTGATGCCGCCATTGATCATCCTCCCAGCAATCAATCTTTCTTTATGAGCCCTCCCTCTCCTCTGTTGTTGTAACCAAGTGTCAACAAAGGGCCACCACACACAGAAGAATGGTGGGGACTTCAGTGGTTTCCTCTACCCTTAGTAGATAAGATTTAAGATGCTCTTGATTTCCAACATTTGGTCTCTTGTTCTCCTTACTCTCTGTTCTTTTTCTGTCCAGATTTCAAGATTTTCCCTATAAAAGGAGTGTTAGAATCCACATGATTCTCATTTAAACAACAATACTTCACATTTATGGAAATATTTAAGACTGTCAAATATTTTCTTATCTCTTTTTTGGCTATAATTGTGTAGGAAACATTAATAAGAGACAACCTACACTTTAAGCTTGAGGAAACAGAATGATGCTTGGACAGATGCCTTTCCTAAGCTGATATGATTTTTGTTGTTTTTTTAAATCTTAAATTTGACTGCTGAGTCCTGGCTTCTAGTCCTAGATTCCCCTGGCAAATTTAGATTCTCTTTGATGAACACCTGGGAAAATAATTTTCTTGCTACCTAACCTTAAGAACACATACAAAGAATACCCCAGGAATAGACCCTACAGCCCTGAGTTACAAGCAATGAATGCATGGTTTCCTTTGCCTTTCTTTATTTCTGTTTTTTCAGAGAAAGAAGACATTGGCATTCACAGAAAGCTTGGCGCCATTGTATTTAACTCAAAAGGGATTGTAGAAGGCACATCTCATTCCTTGGAAATAATGACAAATTATGCAATTTTTGTTTTACTCAACTAGATTGAAAACGCCTGGGGAATAGCCAAGCTGCCTAGCAGAGGGAGGTATTTGATGTTCCTGGCTTTGGAGTGGAAGGGACAGCATCACTGTTTTAAACAGGTGTGGGCTCCTAAACCTGAGATACCCCAACCCCCAATATTTTTTTGAACAGGCACAGAGCCTGACCAACTTCAGAAGAACAAAGCCTCAATCTGCATTGAGGGGAGGGTGCTGGACACCTGTGAAGCAGGCAGAACAAGGCTTTGCTACCCTTTGAAGTGCTGGCATTTCTACTAATCACCTGGTAAAGTCTTAATTTAAAGATGAGTTCAGGGAAGTGGGTGGATCTCAAGTATATTTGACTTTCTTATCAAATTTGTCTAATTTTCATTTGGCTTATTAAAGTAGACAATGTCATATGTTTTAATTATGAACCCTGCCATAGAGGAATGTAAAATATGCCCTTTAGTGCCTCTCTCTTTGGTGCATGGAGGTTCCCATTTTATTGGTGTGACCACGGAGTCTTCACGTTGGCATTACATTTTGTCCTGTGTGGGACACAGATATTAATTAACTCTTATGGGATAAACTAAGGGTGAGGTTACATGCTTATAAATGTTTAATTATATAATAACAATGTCACTGTGAAATGGTATAAAAATAAAATCCTAGAAAATATGATGTTTTCCCCACATTGGCATATGTGTTCCCTAAGGGAATTTACTTATAATAATCTATAAAGTCATGTTTTTAAAAGCTAATTTTTGACACATGTTGACTATGAGATGGAAGAACTGTATATATTCCCATGCTATTAAATAATAGAAATTTTAAAATCGAGTAATAGGTTTTTGATCCTACTGCACGTACTGGCTTTGGGGGAGCCTAGGCAGTTTAAATGCTCACCTTACTAGACCTGGATGGAGGTGGGTCGTCCTTGGACTTCCCACAGGTCAGGAAACCCTGATTGCTCTTCGAGCTGATGAGGGAGGGGGACTTGATCGGGGGAGCGGGAGGGAAATGGGAGGCGGTAGCGGGGAGAGGCAGAAATCTTTAATAAATAAATAAATTAAATTAAAAAAAATAAAATCGAGTACATACATATAGTTTGAGAATACATACATACAAAATATAAGGAGTCAAAAATTTCACAGTCTTCTTTCTGACATTAAATTAACTGCAATAGAGGTAAGATAGATCTGATGATGAAAGGATGTGCACTGTTTGTGAGAAATAAAGTCATCTGGAACACACCTGAATATTAGAACAAACTCAATGGATTTTGGAGTGAGATGATGTCAATCTAATAGTGTTCTCTTAAAGGAGAACCTGCTTGATTAGCATTTGCAAGGTTCTGGGTTTATTTCCTGAAAATGGCAACAATAACAGTAATATACACACATCCACGCATGCATGTGCACACATACACACACACACACACTCAGAAAGAGAAGGGGGAGGCAGAGAGAGACTTGTATGGGGTTTGAAGTTGGGATGGACTGAGTGTGCTTGGTATTAAGGAGTTAAAAGCAAATCATGTAGAGTGGTGAACCAATGGACTTCTGAGCGACATTTACCAGGCTACAAAACTTTTGAAATAATCTCATTAAACTCTTTGCTGTCTGACATATCTCCTTGGGGTCCTACAATTAAAGCCAGTCCATTGTTTCATGATCTGTACTCCAAAATACCCCTCACTTCTCCTTTGGAATTTATTTCCAGTTGGAGAATTAGCAACACAGGCAACCTTTCTTGACCTGACTTCAGTAATGCTGTGTGTGAGCACCACTAAGCTTTCTTATCTCTTGGAAATATACACCGCATCTGTATGTTGGAGCACATTGCTAGTGACGGCATCATGACTGGCTTGAGGACAGTGTGCTTAGATTCCTCTGCATATAAGTACTCACCAAATTACATTCTAGAACAAAAATGAACTTCTTCAGACCTGCAGCCGCACACAGGCCTGTATACAGAGATTATCAAGATGGAAGCTGGGAGTAGAAAGATGGGTGATAGTTAGCACAAAAGCCTATTTAGGGAATTATTTATTATGCTGGTTTCTAGTTCCTGCTTATAGCATCTGTAATAAATAAACAGGCTCCAGGAGAAGCACGACTTAACAAGGAGTGGATGAGATTGAATGCTGTGACTCCAGCCCTGTACAAGAGGCACTGGCCCATTAAATGAATGTGTACAGCTACTTCTTAATGCTCGAATGAAGTAATCAATTTCTGAAAATACCAAATATTTTTAAAACAGCCATGTCTGACCTTATTCTCTAGTCATGCTGGATAAGTTCTTGCTGATTTGCCTACCTTGTTTTTAATCAATCCAATTTGACATTTTCAGTTTTTGGTTCTTTTCCTTGGCTACTTTGTACCTTTCTCTTCCCTTGCTGACATTAACTGGTTGACGTCTTAATGTTAGGGCCCCACAATGAAGCTTAATGTTCGTATATTCGGGCTCCTCTTGTAATAGGAAAAGAAAACATAAAGGCCACATTGAGTGGTTAGAATACTCTCATGCTTAGGTGGGATGTGGTTTTTATCCAGATAAAAACATCTTGGCAGTCCAGAAGAGAGTGTGTGGGTAGAGGACCCGTCAAACTGAAATATTCCATGTTCAACTTTTAGAGAGAATGGAAGTCAGTGGGAAGGACTAAAATTATCCCATTCACTCCCTCTCTTTCCTTATGATTTAATATTTTAATGTTTCCACTTCCTTTGCTGACCCAAAAGAACTCAAGGAAAAGGATTCTATCTGGATTTTGTTATATACAATTGTATAGCCATTTGTTTGCTTATTGCTTTCCTTGTAGCGACAACTGCATCTTCCTGGTTTCTCCTCTTTATTATTCTCCCCGTTCTCTTTTTCCCCCTTTCCTGTGATCAATTTATTTTAAACATAACCATAGTCTAATATGTCTTATTCATTAGTAAATGCTGATAATATAATGCTACCATTTAACTTTATGGGCGCTCATGACAAGGGAAGAGAAAAGAAATTTTATTAAGATTAATTTAGGTTTTGAGAGATTTGAAGTGATGTCCCATTAATAATTATAAGCTTAGATAATGACAGAAATGAATTTGACAGATGAAAAGATGAACATTCAGGGAAAAACTTGATCCTCAAGCAACAAGTGGATAGTTATTGAAAGTAACTATGATGATACTGGATGTTCCAGATAAAGGGTCATCAGAGAGTGAACTACGTAAAAATTATTTAATGTAGTAGCCATAGAGAGAAGGTACCACATTTTATCTCTCTGAACAAGTGTTGGAGACCATCAAGCTGCTCATACTAAGTATATCTAAGCCAATGACCTGGGGGATTTTAGTTGGTTTAATAGTACCAATAAAAAGAATAATTTTAATTAATAAGTATAGCCACCCAAATCTTTGCAGTATTCTAAACATAGTCCATATAAATAATTGGACAAATGAGGTAATGGAGCAGGTGGTAAGCTCTACTGTCATGGTTCAGAAACCACAGGGGACAGTGAGATGTCACACTGGATAAAAGCACTTACCACCAAGCCAAATGACCTGAGAGTTTCATTCCTGAACTTACATAGGAGAAGAAAAACAGTTCTCACAAGATATCCTTGAGTACCCTGATCATATCTATGACATGATATATATACACACACACATATACATATATACACACACATACATACATAAACACATACACAAAAATAAATAAGTGTGTTTAAAATAACAAACTTAGCTCCTGAGGAAAATCTAGCAGCTGAGTGTTCTGTTTTAAATATGTTTTTTTCTCATTCCAGCCCTTCCTAGCTGCCCTCCCTCAAATCCTCTCCATGCCCCCTCCCTAATTGACAGCCTCTTTTTCCTTACAATTGTTCTTTACATATGTCTGTGCATGAAGTAAAATATATGCAAATACAACCTGAGGTAATTGTTAACATTTTTAAAGTGTGTAAGCAATCAAAAGAAGAACATATTTTTTGATAGCCAAAACTATACGTAATCCAAATTTCAGTATAGTACATGCAGTTTCTTAGGATGCTTCCTAACTCAACCCCTTTCCCTGTTGTGGCTTTCACGGTTCAATGGATGTCTAAAATACCCACCTACCCAACATATAGAAGCTTCTTTCAGCTTTTGATCTGTGAGAAATGAATCTAGGGAAATTGCATGGTGCACGTATTTAATCCAGCTGAGCTTGAGCAGGTATTGGCTGAACCAGGTCTGGTGTTGCTGCTTACTACATCTGAAAATTCATTGTAAATATCTAAACATTTGTTCCCCTAATAAGCCACTATTACCTGAAGGAAACATAAAGAGCCCCTGAGCCATTTCTTGGTTCACAAAGACAGAAACCGCCAAAGGAGTACACATTCCGGTCTTTCCAAAGAGGTTTCAGGCAGCATCTGCTGGGACTAACGATGTGTTTGAAGCCTTCGTTTAGGTAGCAGAATCATTTGGTTTAGACAAGAAAGATTCCTTGCCTAATGCTACAAATTTATCTTTATCTCTCGGGCTGAATCATGAATTCTTGATTGTAGATTGACTATTAAATATGGTGAAGTATATTTCAGAGATTTAAGAGAGAGACTCACAGAACGCAGCTACAATCGGCAGGCGAGGATACATAAGAGTGGAGGCTGCCGGCACTGGTGGCGCACGCCTTTAATCCCAGGACTCAGGAGACACAGGCAGGCGGATCTCTGTGAGATCAAGGCCAGCCTGGTCTACAAAGTGAATTCCAGGACAGCTAGGGCTGTTACACAGAGAAACTCTGTCTCGAAAAAAAAATTTAGAAAAAATTAGTGGCTCAGGGACAGAGAACTCTTATGTGTGTGATGTATGTAGTATGTATGGATGATTTTCCATGATGGTGAAGGAAGTAATGAGTGAGACATTGGTCTTGGGGTGTGCAGGGAGATAAGGGTGTCCTGTGGACTATTGTGAGGTCAGTCAGCACATACAGAAGAATGTGATAGAATTGTCTGTGCGAACCTGAGAAGACTGTGAGAGCTGGCCATAGGGTGGCTAGAAGTACCTTAGAAGGCAAGAGAGACTGAGTGTAAAATAAGGGGATTGAAGGGTGATTAGAAGAACAGTGATCTCTTACAGAACCATCAAAGGGATACAAACTCAAATCTCTCCTAAGCCTCTTTAAGTCTTAAACACCTTGCAAAGCTCAAGACTAGACCACACACCAAATAGCTGGGGAGAACGGAAATGTGTTTATGAAGAGCTCTCTGGCTAAGATGACCTTAATGCCTTGTTCTTTACTCTATGATTATTTTTTTTAATATACCACCCCTAACAGCCATCTACAAAGTAGAATGATGTCAATTTGCCCACTGCTCAGATAGCTGCAGTCTCCATTCCATCTTTAATTAGTTACATTGTCATTTCTTGACATCCCCCTTATTCCTAGGCTGATCATATTTTGTTTTTCTACATCTCTCTTTATTCCTTCCTTCACCCGTTGCTAAGCACTCCCTTGTTGCTAAGTGGGATATGAGCACTTAATTTACTCCATTCTTTTTTCTCGTACCAGAATTTAGAAATCGCAGATCCTGTTTAATCAATGTGTAAATGCAAGGCTTTTGATGTATTTTTCCTAAGAGCAATATTTTGATCATTCTTAATGATACTTAATGAAGTCACTGCATGATTTCTGATTGTACCTAATTGAAGCTTGTGACTTGCATTTCAATATTATCATCTTACAGCTTGAGTCTCTGAGATGAATTTTTTTTCAGGGACCAAAATATTAGATGACTTGAAGAACTGATGTTTTATTTTAAATAAAAATGATTCCAAAATAGATGAATGTGCAGATGAATATATATGTATATATGAAATTAACTGGAGCTTGAAACAATTTGCCCAAAAGATGTTTCATATGCTTTTCATAAGTCAGAGATCTATATGAGAAAGAAATTTAATGCTCACTTTAATCTTATGACAAAATCTTAATTAAGGGCTTTAATGTATTTTAATTGTGATTTTATTATTGTGTGTGTATGCATATATATATGCATGTGTGCGGTGTGCACTTTCCACTCTGAGTTCCAGGGACTTTCTCAGGTTTTCAGGCTTGCATGTCAAGTGCTTCTCCACACTGAACTATTGCACTGGCCTATGAACTTTAATATTAATAATGTTATGAAAGCTCCATGTTGAATCTAATGTGGAATACACCATTCAAAGAAAGGCTGACCCTCTCAAAAGGTATGGAGCATATATTTTTCTGGAAGTATCTTCTAGAGCATCAGTCTTAATGCTTAGTGGCACAAAGCCAAGGGTTCAAAATTTTAACCAGAGTCAAACTAATTCCCATTCTTTTTATTTTGTTTCCCCTTCATTTAAACATGCCCATCATGTGCTGCATCCTCAGGGGTCTTTTCTCTGCTGCAACATAGTGGGTAGTAATGGCTTAATCAGATACAATAACCCCTGCTAATATGTTAACTAGTTAATATATGACCCCTCCTAGGATAACACATTAGCCTTGACCCAGATCAGAGGAAAAAATAGAATGATAGCTCCAGTAGAAGCCCTAAAGGAATGAAACTATTACAGCAACTTAACCCCATAGGAGGCCAATGGAGGAGTTACTTAAGGATGGCTGTTAACATCCGTGGTGTCATGTGGCAGTCTGTAAGGAGAGTCAGTGGTGGAAGTAAATAGTAATTGTAATGGCAAAAGAAATCAATCTCCCTAGTTACTTGTAAAACCCCTCAAGGTTTTTCATGAAAAATCATACGTGAAATTCCAAACATAAATGTCATTAAGTATCTTCACAAGAACTGAGAAGGGACCAAATTCAAAGTGAAGAAACTCTTTTATTATGTATATTATTTTCATGCCTTGGTACTTTCCCGGTAGGAAAAATTTGCAAAGATAATTCTAATACATTTTTTTATTGTTTTCAATGCTTTGAAAGAGTGCTAATGTTTCTTCTTGTTTTATAAATAAATAAAGTAGCTAAACAAGACCCATATGATATAAATTAAACGATTCCAAATTTAGCAGCTACCAAAACTGAGATTTATATGTGAGACTTTCTTTTTTTGCAATAGCCAACTATATTCAGAGCATCAAACCATTTATATTCTGACGGTTGAGCAAAGTCATATGTGTAAAACAGCCAATCACAAGAGCCAGCTGCACCTGGGGGACAAGCCACATAGGACAGAGAACCAGCATGTGACAAACACATATTTTCCACAGAGGAATATAAAGAAATAACAGTAACCAGCTGTAATGAACAAACTAAAGTGGACTCACTCCTATTCTCTACACCTGGAAGGAACATCGAAACACATCCCAAGAACAAGTCTGCTTTAAAGAGACAGAGATCAGAAGCCTTTTTCAGAATTTGCCTCGCATGACTCCATCCTTGGACTGTATTCCGACGAGGACTTGATCTAAATGATGTAGTTGAACTATTTCTTCACATTGACTTTGGTGCCTTCTCAGGTCTTGTGAAGATATCTAATGAAATTTATGTTTGGAATTTCATGTGTATTTTGCATTATGATGTGGCTAAAAGCCATAGGGATCTGGGAGTAGAATGTGGTGGTTTGAATGAGAAGTATGTCATTGAGAGTGCGATGTCACTTAGCCCATTCTAAGGCAAGAGTATCTCAAGAGCCTTTTGAATTCCATATCTGTATATTCTCTTTATATGTGAGAATCTTCCACACTTCAATTATATTTAGACGTAACTGGCCTTACTATAATGAATGACATGAATCAAAGTGTAGTCACCAGCTACCATAAGCTACCATGGGATGTCTGTTGCATGAAACACTTTTTTTTTTGTCTGTGTGTCTTCAACAGAACTGATATTTTTTCTCTATAGCATTGTGAGGTTAGAGGTTGGGAGTAGGGAATATTGGAATTATAGTGTCTTGGTGATTTGGTGCATTCTACTGATATGGTTCTATATATGCTCTGTTTATTCTTGATTTCCCACAGTGTTTCTGAGAAGCAGTGTGGAATATGGAATTTCTTCCAATATTCCTGTACATCAACTAAGAATGTGTCCTAGTGCCATAGTTTCTGATATACTAGAAAGAATGCAACCCCTCCTTCAAGGACACTAAACCAAAGAGTCTCAATAGTGAGACACAGAAGGCAAGATATTGCTGGGACTTCTTTAGGTGACCTCATCTCTAACTCCGTTCTGACTTTGGTTTGTCATCCATGTTGAGATTTTACTGCAAATTGCAATTCAACTATTCAAGTTTCCCACTGGTAGGCATTAGACGTGCGTGTGGCCTAGAGAATAACTGTATAAAACATTATATAGGGACTTGGCATATAACCTACCATTAATTATGAAGCAAGCAACCCTATGCCAGGCAGAATGCATATTCAGAATGGGAAGACCAATATAGTCTAAGATATTTGTATATATCATCTTGTTTAATCATTTTAACAAACCTTTTATATGGGTAATATTATTATTCTTTTTTTAACATTCCAATTTTACAAATACAAAAATTTACTTAAAGAAGTTAGCAAATGGTTCCACTCACCCTGGTATGTCAAAGGCAAGATTTGCATGCCTGTGTTGGACTTCAACTATAACCTGCATTACCTTTTCTTGACCTTAGGCACATGAATTGTTACTAATCACTAAAATTCAAGTGAGTATAAATAAATGAGTATATTTGCTTAACAATGCACAAAATATCCTATAAGGAAGTTGTGTGGCTTCTCTTAAATTAAAGTAGGATTGGGTGGTTAATTTCCCGAGTTTTGTATTTGAAGAATTTATTAATTGGTAGTTAGTTATTAGAAACAGTTCTCTTATATTCTGCCTTTATGTGTGTGTGTGTGTGTGTGTGTGTGTGTGTGTGTGTGTAATTTGCAGTTGAAGGGTACAAACAAAGAAAGCAGTTATTCTATATATTCATATATAACAAAAATAAGCAAATAAGCATGTTAAAAGTATCTTCCCTTAGAGAATCCTAGAATAAGAGTCCACTGTTTACATGGGAAAGGATCCAGGAGATTTAGGGTCCTCAGACTGATGAAAGAGTCTTGTCTACCAAGGATGGAGATTGGATCTTTATGTACAAAACAAACTATAAAAGACTAATGATAGGAAGAATGCCTGAACCATTTTAATGAATAAAGCTTTGAATGGATTCACCAAATCTTAAAAATTTAAGTGTCTGCAATGGATGGTACTGGAAAGATAATAGTTAATAAAAGAATCTTAAGGGAACTTGTGGTTGATTAGAAATTAGAAATATATAAATAAAATAAATAATTACAAATTAATAAATTTTCTTGAGTCATTTTATTTGGAAAGCATTAAACAGGAGTCAAAATCATTTAGATTTGGCTTCAAAGATAATTATCATAAGACTGTATTTAGCCACAAGGTATAAGATATAGCATTTTGTACTAGGTTCATAGAAGAACACTAGAGGTTATTTAACCATCACCAGCAGCACTTTAGAATAGAACCTGGGTAGAATTTGAAGAAAAAATCTAAAGGAGAAAGCAATAGATCTGTTTTTCTCTTCAACACACATATCCAACTATATATGGAAAGCTAAATTGGTCGGAGATCACAGTCTAAGCATGATGGTGACAATATAAAAATAGTCACATGAGAAGAAAATTATTTTAAAGTTTATGATAAATAAGCCATGGGAGCAACTGAATGCACCACTGATATTCAACATGCAGATGATTCCTAGTAGAGGGTACCATTTAGTGGGGGGTAGAGAAGAGGAACTGGAACTATTACATACATCTCCTGAAAACCATCAGAATTAGTAGACAGAAGCAAATTCTCCTTGTAAATACAGATCAGCACCATTCATGTTACTGGATCAGAGTCCATTTGCCTATCTCCTGATAAATATTTAGTAAACATCCCAGACTAGAATGAGAGGTAGACATGGATGACCTAAGACAGACCCACCTCTAGGTATTTGACTTAGTTACTGTTTATGTTGTGATAAAACACCTGATTAAAACAACTTACCAAACAAAGGGCTATTTTACCTCTGAGTACAAGGTTCAGTCTGTCATGGCAGGGCTTTTAACACCACAGCTGGAACTTTAAATAGCTGTCCACATCGTATCTGAAGTCAGAAGAAGCACAATGGAATTCATGCATTTGAGTGCTCTGCAAACTTTCCGTACTTTGTACGGTCCAAACTCCCCGTTGAAGGAAAAATGCCACTCAAAGTGGACCTTTACCCCCACCTCCTTAAGATAATTAAGATAATGTCTCATTGACATGATCAGAGAACCTTGTGATTCTAAATTTTGCTAAGTTAACATTATTATAGTAGCATCATACAGATAAGTACCTCAGACTCAAAGGTACTAGACTGTCGTTTAGTCACCAATCATGAGTGAAGTGCTGTAATTCATGATCCACTGAAAAACTTTTTTTTTCTAAAAAAGCCGTCTATCTTCAGAATCTCTATATTCAACAGATGTTCAAATATTTATTTATTCGTAGGAACTTTCACAACAGATCAGTCACCCAACTTTGACTTTCTTCCTTTCCCCCTCTTCCAGCAAGGAGAAGGAATAGCAGAAGGTAATGTTCTCCAGCAAGCAGATTGGAGGAAAAACTGATGCCCAGCTAATCATTCAGTAGTCAAGTGGGCAGTCCCAGAAAACCTTTACTTTGGCTCATTTATACTGAATGGAGTTCAGCATGAACCCTTGTGCATACCTATCACAGTGGAGGAAGTGAGGCTGTGACTGATACAGAGAGGCATGTGGGGGCAAACTGGCTTATTTCCTCCAAATTTATGAGGCAGAAAGACAGTTATCACTAAGGAAATGGAATGCCACCCTTCTTAACTCTAGGCCCTTATATACTGCCACAGAGAAAATAAAAAAAAGGACAAAATAACAATCTAAACTCCTGTAACTGCCAAATCGCCTTTCTTTCTTCCAGGATCTAAGTCACTTCCTTGAAGAAATTGATCATTGTTTGATGACCATAGAATTTCTCCCTAGCTATAAAACAGAATCTGCAGAGCTGGTGACAGGTTAAAAAAAATCAATCAATACTTCAGTCAATTTGCTGAGCACTGACTGGGTGCCCAGTCATTTTGTTGGCATTCTGGAAGAATAGAAAAGAGGAAAGATTTGGCCTTTCGAGGGCTATATCTTAAGTTTAGACTAGATACCTGTCTGGAAATATTTCTAATGCTTTAAAATTGGCCGTTCTTTGCCTATGTCTATATATAAGTGTAGGTATTAGATGTATGTTTGTGTAGGTGGAAATGTCAATTTAATGAATTGACATTTTTATTTTTTATTAAATATTTGATGCATGATAACAGTTTAAGGGTTTGTGTGAGTGACACTGATGGCCCTGGAAATCTATTTATCTTCTTGGCAGGAAGTTTCTTCCATTTTCTGCGAACATTTATAGATTTCAACACATTACAATCAATCAGTTGGTAATATACCAACATTGTGCGTAGTTATAATGGTGACTTTTGTAATGAGTCTACTGAATATAGCTGACTTGCTATCACTAGTACATGACCTGGACTCTGATGGGCATTGCCTACTCTATACTGGAAGAAAATTGCTCACGGGAATGTCTTTTTGCCCCTTTTTCTTTCTTTTTTCTCCTCATGTGTTTATTTACAGTGTAGTTCTATGTAAATATTAGCTTTGGTGTACATGACAGGTGAGTGAGTGAGTGAGTGAATAGATGGTCCTGTCATTATTGTTGACAGTTCTAGGGACAATTCCCCTCAACAGTGAAAAGTAGAACTTTAGATGGTCCAATGAACAAAAATTGTGTGCCAAACTTAAAAGAAAAATGATGACAATATGAAGCATAACATTCCTGAAGCTAGTTTGTTAGGGTGTGTGGGACAACTCACGACAAGTTTGAGTTTGTGGGAAATAGAGGTAGGTCTCTTGAAGCATTGTCCCCTGAGGACACCACAGGGCATTGTGACGTTGAGCAACTGTGGAACTTTTCTGAATTTCCTAAATTTGTATGTGTATGTGATCTGTTTCTTTATGCTTGTTTGTATCTTTGTGTGCTTGTTAGCATGGGGTATATGTGTTTGTGTGGATATGGTTTTGTTGCTTGTGGCTATGTGTTTGGGTGATGAATTTTGTTAATTTTCAGATCCACTTCTGTTTTCTTATCATTTGTGTTGCTTTGTTATTCTACAAGAAGTTATTTATCAAAACTTCATTGACTTTTTAAAAGTGCACCCACACACTGAGACAACGGGGATGTTCTATCAGGAACTCACCAAGGCCAGCTGGCCTGGGTCTGAAAAAGCATGGGATAAAACCAGACTTGCTGAACATAGCGGACAATGAGGACTACTGAGAACTCAAGAACAACCACAATGGGTTTTTGATCCTACTACACGTACTGGCTTTGTGGGAGCCTAGGCAGTTGGGATGCTCACCTTACTAGACCTGGATGGAGGTGGGTGGTCCTTGGACTTCCCACATGTCAGGGAACCCTGATTGTTCTTCTGATGAGGGAGGGGGACTTGATTGGGGGACGGGGAGGGAAATGGGAGGTGGTGGCAGGGAGGAGGCAGAAATCTTTAATAAATAAATAAATTAAAAAAAATAAATCATTTCTACTTCCAAAAAAAAAAGTGTGTCCTGTAAGGCATGAAGAATAGAAAAAGAGAGGGAAGAGTTACACTACTTACTTATTGATTAGCTAAAAATTTAAATCACTAAGTTAAATCTAAAAATCATAAAGTATTTAATCACAGCTATATTTATAAGTCCAGATGGAGAAAAGGATCTTTGAAGAACCAAAGAGCACTTGACATAGTGGATTTTTGGATCAAACATTCATGGCTGTGGCTGAAATGCACAGCCTCTCCTCTTTTCTTCTCATACCCTCTATTTTCTTCCAGGAAACACTCTCCTGGTACTAACCATTTAGGCTTTCTCATGGAAATTTGTAACAATATTTCAAACCTTAGCATATAGGAACAATTAGACTTTAGCAAAAAGCTGAGGTTGTGACAGGGCACAATGGTTCACTGGAACTCAGATGAAGTCATGTAGTGACATAAACAGGTAATCATGTGTATCGTATCAACCCTTCCTAAAACAAGAATTACTTTTTGGCTAAAAACTTACACAAATAGCTGCGCGGTGGTGGCTCACGCCGTTAATCCCAACACTCGGGAGGCAGAGACAGGCGGATCTCTGGGAGTTCGAGGACAGCCTGGTCTACAAGAGCTAGTGCCAGGACAGGCTCCAAAGCTACAGAGAAACCCTGTCTCGAAAAACTAAAAAAAAAAAAAAAAAAAAAAAAAAAAAAAAACTTACACAAATAAAATCAAGTTCCTCTTGAATTACAATCTCTCCTAGATCTGCTGAAATTCTAGTAAATGGAGGCTTCCAACTTCAAGAGCTCATATCACATGGTGGAGTTCCAAAAGTCCTGTTGGCTCAGTTGTTGTGCAAGCACACCAGTACTGCCACAGAACACATATTAGTGCCTCTTCCGGCGAGAATACATATTGAGGTTCCCATTGGCTAAAGGCTAATTACAACTATCTCTCAGTACCTTTAGGCATTTTTAGAAATTGTCAAAATATCAGTCATGTTCTTGATAGTTTATACAAACTTCCTTTCTCTTTATGGATAGTAGGTTCAAACAAATCCTCTATTATAGCATCATGTACAGAGTCAAATCAACAAAAGGCAGTGACAAACCTAGCAAACCAATAACAGAAGTTCCAATACGACTTAGCATCTTTGTATCTTTGGCTTGTTCAAGAGAAACCCATAAGCAGAAGACCTAGCTTAAGTTGACAAACCCTAGTTGCTTCAACACTTGGCTCCTGCATTGCCAAGCTTTGTGATCTCATGGAAGTTACACTTGGTTTGCTTCAATTTAGTGATCATAAAAGTTATCACATTCATCCATGAGGTTGCTCTAAAAAGCTCAGCACAGTGTCTAAAACATTTCTGAAAGTTTGTTGGTACTTGTAATTATGGTAGAAACTTATGCTTCTTTGTATATGATGAAAATCAAAATTATATATTTCTCTGTGACTATACTTAAGCCTTCTTTGTGAATGTCATAGTTAAATGGCTCTCCTGAGATGGACAAGTTGTTTTTTGGAGGCAAGTAAAGTGATTCTACTAAAATTGGGATTCCATTACTAAGTTTGCTAAATAGCTTTGTTGAAAAGATGGAAGTCAGTTAAATGGACAAGAGACAAGTTGACCAGTTAGTTACTATACTGCATGCTTATACTACTTTGATTTGATTAAAAGCAGAATAAAATTTGATTTAAAAAGGAAAAATTTATATTCTTACTTAATAAATTATGCTGTAAGTGTAACATGAGGTTGGACACCATTCTGTAACATGTGGGCCTGCTGCTTGTTGTCCCTGCAACCTGGCTAGCTTATGCCTGAAATAATCACATGGAAATCTGTATTAATTAGAATACTGCTTGGCTCATTAGCTCTTATTGGCTAACTCTCACATCTTGATTAACCCATTTCTATTAATCTATGTTCACCATGAGTTTGTGGCTTGCCAGAATGAGTCTAACCAAAGTCCATCTTGGGCAGGAGAAGCATGGTGTCTGCCACACTTCCCTTCTTCCCAGCATTCTATTTTGTCCACTCCACCCACCTAACGGCTGCCCTATCAAAAGGCAAAGGCAGTCTCTTTATTCAACCAGTTAAAGCAACATATAGACAGAAGACCACCCTACACCACTCTAAGCAGTAGAGGTAAATGTCAGTAACATTAAGAAGACGCCTTACAATGGATGTTGCTGAAACTGTAGCATAACTGAAAAATCTAGGAACTTTTGAGAAAGCATCTTCCCCTGAGCTGTCCTTGTCCCTTCAGGGAGAATCCTCCTGGAGATAAAAGGATTGGATCTTGACTGAGATAAACCTGTCATGTAGTTGGCTCTATTAACACTACAGCTATTATAGTTCCACAGAGAAGCTACGTCTGCCTTCGTTTTCAGGGAATTTAGGATTAAAACAAGGAGGCCCTTCTTTTTTATGGTGTCCACAGGCTTTGGCTGTTAGTTTGTTCTGATGACTTGCAAAGAGAATATCAAGGGGAAGGTGTATCTTGCCATCCTCTCATTCTATTGTGCACAAATAGTCTCTTATAGAATATGGGTTGAGTAACAGTGAGGAGCATTATTATCTCCTAGATATCAACTACCTAGTATTATTCTACTAATAAAATTTCTGAGACAATTGAGTGTAGTAATAAGAGTGGCGGGGCTGTGTCCCCAGCACCCCGGCTGCCCACATGGCTAGCTTATGCTCAGAAATAACAACACACAAACTGTATTTATTTAAACACTGCTTGGCCCTTTAGCTCTAGCCCTTACAGGCTAATTCTCACTTCCCGATCAACCCATCTCTAATAATCTGTGAGCACCTGTCTTACCAGGAAAGATTCAGCATGTCTAACCTGACGGCTTGCTTCATCGTGTGCGTCTGCCCGGGAGAGCGGAGCATGGCATCTCTCTGAGCTCACTTCCTCTTCCTCCCAGCATTCTGTTCTGTTTACTCCTCCCACCTATGTTTTAACCTATTAGGGCCAGCCAAGCAGTTTCTTTATTTTTTTAACCAATGACCTTCCTCCATCAATTGAGTAGAACTGAAGATAATAAACAGAATTCTCGAAGATTAAGTTGTCATTAACAGTGTTTATGAGATTTATCTGAATGAAGTGATCAGGTTTCTATAATGAAGAAATTCAAGCTAAAATACCCAGAAGGTGTTGGTGCAAAGCAAGCTGCACCAAGGAAGCAAGCACTAGCGACATATGTTTTAGGGTTGGAGAAAAGGGTTGAGAAGGGTTTCTTGAAGCTTTTGTGATCACTATAGGCTAACCCAAGGGGGTAAATTATGCTTACTCAGCACGTAGAACACAGAACTGTAACTTATAAAATTTAGTCCAAAATAAAACCCTATGCCTTGGAAAACCCGGTCTAGATGGGCTTTTTTTTTTTGGGGGGGGGGGGTTAGCCTATATTAGTAGACAATTTAAATTTACCAACTGAATCCCCTGTGATACAATGCAGAATTTTACCACATCAAGCAAGCACAGGAAACAAACACAGTAGTGGTAGCAATAGCTTTTGTAGTCATAGAAGTTGTCTCTGCTGTGTTGAATTCATTTGCCATTCTTTTTCTTCCAACTCTGCAGTCCAAGTCTAGTGACAAGCTTTGATGACATCAGCACGGTCTAGCATGGCATGCTGCACTTCTGCTTCACCTCACTTCATAAGGTCAAGGTTGTCACCAGTAGCAGCTTAGCCACATGGAGGCATTTTAGAAGTTTGGTTGGTTGAAATTGTTTGTCTATGCTTTGTTTTCTGAAAAAAAAAATACTGGGATATTAGTAGAATTCAGTGGTTAGAAGGTGGACAAGTCATCTTATGTGCAAATATTGATTGCAGTCTCTACACAGATTTTCAGTTCTTTGCAGTTGTTCATTTATCTAAGATGCTGGGATTTGGGTGCATCCTCCAAACTTAAGTGTTCTCCTGTCCCATCTGAAACATAATCAGATGTGAGGCCTTTGAAAGGTGATACAAAGGTGTATGAATGAGGCCTTTGGGAAATAAAAGATACTGAGAGTAGGAGAAATAGTCTGCCCCAGGGAAGAGCACACCAGTTGGTTAGCCAATTTTTGTCTTTGAAAGCATACATACAAGTAACATTATACAGACTGAGCAGACTACATTTAGAAATATACATATCTGTATTAGTATAATCTGTATATCTTCTGTGTATGTATCTGTATCTATGTCTGTATGTGTATCTGTATATGTATCTGGAACTGTATATGCATCTGTACATGTGTCTGTATCTATATCTCTATCTGTATATATGCATATAACAATATTTAATGAAAAATAAAACCAAGGTTTTGAAAGAGAGAAATTAGGAATATATGGGAGCATTTGGAGGAAGGGGATGAAAGAATAAAATGATAAAATTATTGTAATCTCAAAAAAATAAAGGAAGTAATTGAAACAAGGTGTGGTTATCATGGGAGCATGAATGCCGCAGAAATTCCTGATAAAAGATCAGTTTGTTTTCTCTCTCCTTTTTCATCTTTCCTGTTTTTCTTCCTTCTACCTCACGCTAACAGCTGGGCTTCAGACTATTCTGTTTCCAGGGACATGAGGAAAACATGGCTTTTCTCTATAAATGTCTATGTATAGGGTCTTTCCACCCAGCAACACAATGTAGACTAAGACCCAGATCAAGACAAACATTGGTGTTTTACATAAAGTACATTTTACGCTGTTTTTCTATTAATTCAATTCTCATAAATCAAAAGATGACCAGTTTTATTCACAACTTTGTTTTTCACTAAAAATAAATCAGATCAATGAAATTGTCTAGTATTGACCCAGTAATCCACAATGGGTTAATCTGATTTATAGTGGATCGGTGCATGGAGAACCTGATGTATAGGAGAAGATATCCAGCTGCAAAATATTTCTTTGTAAAATTTTCTGTATGCCTTTCAACACTAAAATGCAAACTCTCTTATTTTTATTTTATATTCTTTTCATTTTATCTAGCATTATAAAAGTCAGTATGTTACATTGCTTTTGAAAACAAACTATGTCAACAAGTTATATTTATGAATTCTACTTTCTAATACTGCATTAGAAGGTATATTAACCTTCAGTGAAAGGTGTTAGCTATAAATAGACTATTTTGATACAGAATTTTGAACACAAATGAAGTAAAGAGTCCCTTGTTCTAGGTTCAAGCTTTCTATAAACTTGTAATATCTAATTTCTCAGACTGGCTTTAGAAATACGTGATAAAAGGGACTGTAATGCTTGTCCCTAGGAAGAGTTTTTAGTCAGACTTTGTAGAACACAGCTTCTTTGAGAATTTCTCATAAACAATTCCTTACTTGAATTCTATGCTATGTACAAATCATTTGCATTACTGTTTATAACCAGTGAACTCACCATACCTATTTTGCTTTCTCCATTTCACTCCTTCACAATACAAGTTGACTTCTAGATGTCATACCTTACTCCCTTTGCCACCCCCAGGGCCAGCTTCTGCAGTGTCTCTCCAAGGCATTGCTGGAGAAAGGGTAAGAAAGTATATGCTGATATTCTAACTTTAAGTAAGGCATAAGAGAAGACCAGAAGGGAGAACATTTTAGGTCATTTCTTCATTCAATAACCTTATAATTGCCAAAGGCCAAGTCTTAAATTCTACTTCCTACAACTACGAGGCTCCTGCAAAGGAAACAGATTCTTCAAGATTCTGAAAGAAGAAGAAGAAGAAGAAGAAGAAGAAGAAGAAGAAGAAGAAGAAGAAGAAGAAGAAGAAGAAGAAGAGGAGGAGGAGGAGGAGGAGGAGGAGGAGGAGGAGGAGGAGGAGGAGGAGGAGGAGGAGGAGGAGGAAGAGGAGGAGGAGGAGGAAGGAGGAGGAGGAGGAGGAAAAGGAAGAAGAGGAGGAGGAAGAAGAAAAAGAAGGATAAAACACAAAACCATTGCTCATGAGCAAAATACACTACACATAGAAGCTTCACTCTGGTATTCACTTGGCTATATTTCCAACAGAGTTTTTTTTTTTTTAATGTTTCAATTAATGGCAGAATGGAAAAGGGGGAAATGTGCAACTCTAGGCGATTGAGATATATCATAGACTGTATAATATTAGCTGGTATAATTTTCATAAACATCCCTTCCACAATCTGTCAGAGATGTTTCTCTTTCAAGCTCTATATATACTCTTTCTAAAAATCAATAGGAAGCTTGGCCAGGCCCAGCTGAGTTGCACCTTGTTTGCGGGCACAGCCCAGGCACTCTGTCAGGCAAAAGGCTCCACGTCACCATTATTACAATACAAGCCTCTTTAAAGCAGATACAGCTGCCAAGCCATGGATGCACATCACATAATGAAGACAAATGTGGCCTTGAAGCAAGTTCAAAGGGTGGAATTCATTTTGCATTGGAATGTTATTGCCTTATAATTAGAGTGACATTTGGTCAGTTTTGTTCTATCTGGACTCAGCACAGAGATGTGGAGTGAAAAACCCCTCTCTATCCAGCCCCATTCCTCCAAAACACACCAGTTTCTTGTGTTAGAAAGATGAGGGTTCTTTTTGACAAGACTGGCCATCAAGCCTACTGATTTTTAGTTGTTCCTAGATAAAGGTATCAGAAGTGAAGACAGTTTACACTTTATACCATTAAGATTAGCCTTTTGTAATGGGTTTTCCCCATTTCTGTCCATTTTCTGAGCAAACTTAGCAGTAAACAGCAGGTGATTATAGGTCTTGCTTTTCTTCCCTTAAGGAGTAGAGCTCTGGAAGTAAAGGTGATTCAATAGGTGCTTCCCTTTCTCCTTGAGAGTTCATGGACAGGGCTGATGACTAACCACTCTTGTCAACTTGGAAATTCAAACTACAGCATGTAATTAGGTGTTAATAAATATTTAGAGCCTCCACACGCATGCAGAATTGTAATCTAACACTGATTCTGAGTCCCTATAAACTCATTATAACTTGAAAACATAGCAAATTGAAAATGTGTTTAAATCTATTATTTGTTGAAAATCATTACAGCAGCACAGTGCCCCACAGAGCATCTATGAAAACATGGTTCCTTGGAGCCTCTGCTTGGCACCAGGAGAGGGGATGCCACTGCCTATCACTGGCTGGGACACAGTAAAAATGAAAGCCTCAGGGACAGTTTCCACTGAAAACACACAGCTTTCGCAACACAATGATGTCAGAAAATCATAAATCAAAGGATGCTAAGCAGAGAGGGGCTACATTCTCTGATTGTTCAAAACCACTGGTTCTGCAGGGAAGGTCCTCTACAGTCCTAGAAAGCCTAACACCAGCCAAAGGAAGTATACCACTGAGGGAAGGGTTGATTGTGTCTCGTGATTCTTGTGGCTGCAAATGTTGTCCCCCATACTCCTTGCTTTCTCCCTCACAGCTTTCAGGTGCCAGGCTTTACCACTTCCAGGCACATACGGTATTGACTGGGCGATTTTTCAGCAGACCTCTGCTCTATGAAGGCATGGGCAAACTCTCCTACCTCATGGACTTGATCCTTGTCCACACTAAATAAGGTGTCTCCCTCACGCACCCTCTTTTCTCTCGCTGGTAAGTTGTATTATCACATAAAATCAAACAAAAATGCAGTGTATGAGACAATAGCATGCCAATTGCTTATTGAATTAAATTTCCAAGTTCTTAAGCAATGGTCTCCTCATTAGAGCTATTAGCATATTCATTATAGTTATTTTAAATATGTGATGTGTTCATGCCAACATCTCTGCCACATCTGCCTGGTTGTGATATATGTTCTCTCTTGAAACTGTGTGAGCAGTTTATTAATATACCCATAAGGTTTTCTTCAAAGTGAGAGGAGATGTGTGGGCTTGGTAACATGCTCTGAGAGGAATGGGCTTTCAGTGTTGTGATGGTCAGAGGAGCACTCCACATTCCTGTGTCTAAGACTCAATCCTTTACATCTGTTTGCTTGTTTGTTTTCATTCTTTTGCTGTCCATCAAACCCTTTTGTGAGATGGGAGGTTGTCCAAGTTTTATTTCTGCTGCTGGAATAAAAATAAACTGATGAAAACCCAGCTGAAAGGAAAAAGGAGTTTCTTCTTGTTTACCCATTCCAGGTTATAGTCCATTGTTTTGGGGAAGTCAAGGTAGGAACTTCAGAGCACTAGTCACCTCACATCCATAGCTGGGAGAAGAACGAAACACATGTTTACAAGCTTACTTACTTGTTGATGCACAGTTTCTTTTCTCTAATAAGTCCGCATCACCTGCCTAGAGAATGGTGCTCCCTAGAGTGGACTAGGTCTTCCAATATCAATTAATTTAATTAAGAACACATAGGCATCCTCATGAATATTAACCTTCATCAGGCGATGAAAGGAGACAGAGACAGAGGAGCATGGGACAGAAATCTCAAGGTCCAAATCAGGAGCAGAAGGAGACGGAGCACGAGCAAGGAACTCAGGACCGCGAGGGGTGCACCCACTCACTGAGACAATGGGGATGTTCTATCGGGAACTCACCAAGGCCAGCTGGCCTGGGTCTGAAAAAACATGGGACAAATCCGGACTAGCTGAACATAGAGGACAATGAGGAATACTGAGAACTCAAGAACAATCGCAGTGGGTTTTTGATCCTACTGCACGTACTGGCTTTGGGGGAGCCTAGGCAGTCTGGATGCTCACCTTAGGAGACCTGGATAGAGGTGGGCGGTCCTTGGGCTTCCCACAGGTCAGGGAACCCTTATTGCTCTTAGAGCAGATGAGGGAGGGGGACTTGATTGGGGGAGGGGGAGGGAAATGGGAGGCGGTTGCGGGGAGGAGGCAGAAATCCTTAATAAATAAATAAATAAATAAATAAAAAATAATAATAAAAAAAAAGAAAATCCCAATGAATTCCTCACAGGAAGCAGGGGCTGTCTCTGACTTTATTACCTGCTTTGGGGAACATTCCTTCTTATAGGGCTGCCTTGTCCAGCCTTAATAGGAGAGGAAGCGCCTGTTCTTACTGCAATTAATAGCTTTAGGAGTCCAGCCCTTTTCCAAAAAGAAAGGGGGGGGGATGGAATAGGGGAAGTTGTAGGGGATAGATTTAGAGGACAGGAGAGAGGGGAAATAATGATTAGGCTAAAATAAATAAGTAAATAAGTAAATAAATAAATAAATAATTTAATTTAAAAAAAGAAAGAAAATCCCCAGGGACATGTTCACATTTCTTCACTGAGACTCTTTCTAAGGTAATGCAGGTTATGGCTGAATTACAGTTAAAACTGACCACCACATATGTCTGAGGAATAGCTTCTGGAAAAATCTTCATTTCCTTGACTCTAGAAAAGAATTTCACTTGAAGACCCCCATTAAAAAGAGAAGTGTGGTCCAGCTTATTTTCCAACACCACCCTTCTCCTCACAAGGACAGAATGAGAAGCTGTTCCTCCTCAGTCAGCACTGGCAACTTTTTCCTGAAGTGGGTCTTCCCACCCACTTCGGGCCTGTCTCCTTTGTCTGCTGAATCATCCACAGATTTTCTATCGGATTAGGTTTTCTTCCCTACTCTGACTCCCATGAAAGTGTCTACAGGTCTGAATTATGACTCCATATCTATTTGTGGTGTTGTGGGGTGATGTTCACTCCCCCCACAAAGCAGTTTATTATAATATATAAGAGAATTTGCTGGTTTATGTTCAGGTTTGGAAAATTTTGAGCTTCTTGCATATAAAAAAAATCTTTTCAAATTATCATGTTGGTTTAATCCTATGAATTGCCTAGTGATTCTAAATGTTTTGCATACTACAGCTAAATATCCCACTATGCAATGTCTACAGAACCACAATAAGGAATTATTGTCCCTGCTAGAATACTTCAGCCCTCACCTCTGAGTTATGCAAAGTGTGATTGTAACTAGCTGTGTTGGAGCAGAGGCGGTGCCTAGTGTGCATCTTATTCACAGTCCTCCCACTGAGTATCTTTGACCAAGGCTTGTCTATGTACACCAGACCTCAACACCTCAGCACTGGCACATGTTTACTTGGATGGGGATCCCATCATTGAGGCTAATGTGAGAATATCACAAAGACACTTAAGTCCATGGGAAAAGGGGATTCATTGCTTGTGTCAGGTTTTTGTCTTCCTTCCTTCCTTCCTTTCTTTCTTTCTTTCTTTCTTTCTTTCTTTCCTTCTTCCTTTTTTTCTTTTAACAGAAGCTATACACATTGATTTTTGGTTCTTTCAGTGTTAAATTTCTAAATCAGTTAATTTGTGTGACATTAGAATGATTTGAGGTAATTATAATTAAATCTGTCAATAGTTCACAATGACTACTATTACAGATCTCCAGTCGGAACACATTACATATGACAATTTCACACTGCAGAATCATTTGTACCCACATGTTCCTTTTAAAGAGGGTAAGAATTCCTTTAATGTTAAGAATGCATTAATATTATTATGTTTTATGTATATGGGTATTTTGCCTGATTGTATGTGTGTCTGGTGAACTAAAAGGTGAAAAGAGAAAAATCCAGTTTCCTGGAACTCAAGTTACATACAATTGTAAGACACCAAGGAAGGTTCTGGGATTTAAACCTGTAATTCTGGAAAAACAGCCATTGCTTTTACCATTTGACAGGTTTTTTGGATGTGTTTTGCCATGTTGAGAGTCAAGCCATGAACCTGACTTAAATCAAAGGCTTAATTGTCTTTCATGTCTGTTTGACTATTACCTCCTATTGAGGAAAAACCATGTTTTTAGATCACTAAATGAACTATATGCCTTTTCTAAGTAGATAAACACTTATAAAAAAAGGTGAGATGAAGCAATAATTTCTTTTTGTACTACTAATTCATAATAAATTATTACTAAGTAATTCAGGTAATAGATTATATAAGCACAAAAAAGCCCATACAGCAAGATATTTATTTAGGAAAATCTTTGCATCAAAATACTAAATAGAGAAAATAACAGTAAGGTTCAGGATTATTTATACACCCACATTCTTATTTAAAAGAATGGAGATCTTAAAAATATTTAATTATTATTATCAATGTTGCATTTCTTGGGTTTTTCCTGCATTCCTGGTGCTCAAGGAGGCCACAAAAGAGAATCCAGTTTTCTGAAACTCAAGTGACACACAATTGTCAGCCGCCAACATGGGTTCTGGGAACCAAACCTGTGAGCCCTTTGGGACAGCAGCCATTGTTGCTGTCCTTCTTTCCAGCCCACATTCATTTTTAATATAGACATTACACTAAAATACCTATAAACAATGCCTCTAAAAATGTTAGGAGCAGACAGAATGGAAGGAAGAAATTTTTAATTCCTAAATTGTATTTTTAGTCATGTTTATTAAGTGGCAAAAAAAAAAACACTTTAGAAATAATACATCTACTGCCATTGTAAACTGAGTGACATGACCTGGAGACAGACGCTGGAATGTGGGTTTATATCCCCCTGCCTGCACAACACACGTTCCTACGTTTCCCAAAATCAATGAATAAGTAGAACATTAGTGCTATGCAAATATGTGTCTGAAACAGGCTCTCCCTGGATCAGGCTGCCTTTGTTTGCAAGCAACCAGCATTGTAAACTGTGAAGTAAATCCCAAATTGAATTTTCTTGGTCCCAAAAACATATTCTAGCTGCCCTGCTGGTGAGAGACCAGGGAAGCCACAGCAGACATCTCTTAGTTATTCATAAATTCTTTCTCCTAGAAAGAAAAAGAAAAAGTTGTTGTTTTAAACACAAGGGTAGAGATGAACCCCAGAGCCCGGAAACCATTTTCATGCAAAAACAGACAGCTCCTATACCAATAAAGACCTAGCAGGGAACTCAGCTTAGCAACATAAATACTCACATCTGGTATAAATAAACAAGAAACATTGTTTTACGATTAATGCCCAGCTCATGAATAAGCACACACAATGGAGACAGAAATATTTAATTCTGTGTTGTAGAACATAATTAGAAATTTATTAAACAAAGTCAGGACACAGCAGAGATTTCTCGACATGCAGAGGCCCTGGGTCCAAGCTGGGTGTGCTTGGGACTACTTTTGTCCAATATGAGACTTTTTTTTTCTTTTGTAAATGATAATCAAGAAAAGCTGCATCTTCTGTGTTTCATTACATAGCTCATGATTAACTCCTGCACTCTCTTGTTTCTTCCTTTTGGGAGTTTAATGCGGTATGATAAGATAAATGTCTGGTTTTTAATGACAATCACAACCTATTAGAAAGTCTCACCCTGTTACTGATAACGCATGAGATTATGAAAGATGAAGACATGAAAAGTCCCATTACTCTTCCCTGTTCATGCACTTTACTTACTGTTAGTGTTCCCTTGTCTTGGAATTCTAAACAATGGCTAATTTTTATAAGTTTCTTTTTTTATTTTACTTTGATTCTTTTGTAGTGACAAAATCTCTTCCACTTTTTATTATTTTCCTAATGTGAGAATTGTAGTTGTTCCATTAAAGTTCACTGTAGCTATCACCGAAGCCTGGAACTACAGTACAGAATAAGGAGAGCCAGGATGCATTGCCATTGTTCTTCAAGCTATAGTAGCAGAGCACACTCCAGCTGAAGAGCTGAGGAGCCCCACCTAGATCCATGTGAGCATACAAGGTCGCAGGCACACAAAGATAGAGCCATTCCAGGAATCATGGGCTGATGTCCTTCTGAGTCTCATTTTGAAGGAATCCCTTAATCTGAATCAGAAAAAGATAGCACATTTATGCCAACTTGATTGGTAAGTTTTAAGAGTCAGCTAAGAAGAACTGAGAGAGAACAATGCACTAACAAAACAGATCGAAACATAAGGATTCTTGGCTTTGCATTGTCATATTACAAAAAGCACAACAAGGAATTTTATCCTCAGGGTCAGGGAGAGCTGTCCTTGCTTTTTATGGGAATGACCCCTCCATCGACTTACCTCTTTCTTAGCGACCAAAACGACGCAGCTGCTGTATCTTTGAATTCTAACCTTTCTCTGCCATCCCCTGGCAGCCATTTAACTCTTCTTTGTTTTGAAAAGTAGCCACTTAACAGAGCATCTTCTTTACTGGCTATTTATTCTACTGACCTGTGGGGGAAGCTGGAATTGAGACAGCAAATACTCTCGCCTAACAGGCCTGTAATTGTGTTAGTCCTTTATGAGGCCATTGCTGTAATTACACAAAAGGTTGTTATCAATCCCACTGGAAGCCATCTCTCAGCAGATGCGTGGAGGACGCGTTCCAGCTTGTGTCTCCCTCATCTGCCATTTTCATGTCTCTGTGCTCTTCCCTGTGTGTTAGAGGACACTCCAAGAAGGTACGAGGGCTGCATGATCCAAATGGAGAATGAATGATTTGACAAGAAGCCAACCAGCATTTAGAGTGAGGCTTACTAACATCCAAACACTTCCCGCACAACAAAGGTTACATCTAAACCTCATCGCCCTAGCATAGGAATTAGAGGAACAATCGTCTGATTATGATTTTAAAAAGAGCATTACATTCTATGTTCAGCCATAATTGGTATTTATGACAATTTATGTAAACAGTAATGAAGCCCGCGTGATTTTTGTGGGGAAATTGCATTATGACACCAATGATCATTACTGTTAATTTTCCTGAAGATGACGGCAATCAGAAGCAGAGTTTCATTGTAAATAGGTTAATTTAAATTTCAAACACTGCTGGTGCTTCAGAATGAGTTCACATTTGATTTCAGAAAGCTTTGGCTCAGGCCTTTTCCATGTCAAGTTAAAAATGTTTGAACTACTGACATATGTCAGTAGCCATGGCACTACTCCACAGTGTTGCTTGTGTAGACATGCATGCAAGCTGGATGTAAGAAAGTATCTAACGTAAGATACAATCTTTTAATTCTTTTTCCTAGGATTTATTTTAGGTGAGTTTGTGTTTCTATCTGTATAGAGGCTCAAGTTGAACACAGAATGTAATGTGAGAACAATTTCTATTGAGTTTAGAAGAGGGTATTGGAGCTGGAATCATGGGTGATCATGAGCTGACCGAAGTTGGTTCTAGGAACTGAACCCCAGTGGACTTAGCTCCTGAGCCATCTCTCTAGCTCCCCCACAATTCTTATTCTGTTGTGCGACAAAGAAGTTTAAAACTGATTTCAAATACAATCAGAAAATATAGTTATCACAAACTGATTTCTCAGCTTTGCTGTGTAAGTGAAGAGTGACATCTCAATGTAGTCCATTATTTCTAATGCATGTTTGAAAATTGCCTAATCAAAATTTCCACGAGAAGTAAAAACACAAAGGCATCTCTTTTTATTGACCTTGGATTTCTGACTGGTTATTGAATTAAATTGATATTCTGCCAGCATGTGTTTTGGGTCCAGCCCAATCAGTAATAATTTCTCTCTTTCTTTCTTTCTTTCTTCAATATAACTTTCCTAGGATGTAGATCGATTCCTGCCAACTTGTCCAAGCAGAAAGTGTCTAATTTTCACCTTTTGACACTTTAAAATGTGGCACCAATTTTAATATTCTTATAGATCCGTCTTAACAACAAATGTCACAAGAACAAGACATTTAGACAAGAGAAAAAAGAATCACTCTAAATTATCTTCTATAGCCCTCTCATTTTAAGTAACATGTAAGCAAATATATAATGTACTTTCATATCTTTGTAATAAGAAAACTGGAACTATCTAATTTACTAATTTCTATTAAGTAAAATCCACAAATGAAGGTATTTTAGTACTGGGTGTGGAAGAGTATCACAACTTATATAAGTCAGGCCTGGCCTCCTGTCTTTAATAAGTCAGTAAAAAGAGCAAATTAGAAGTGGAAAGAAGAAAGAAGATAATTATTCAATGTGGCTACTTTGGCAGGAAAGAAAAGATCCCCTTTAGGGTCCTGAAGCGAGATAAAATTTCAATAGATAACCAAGCACAAGCACGTGTAAGCTGTCCTGCCCACCACTGCCCATCATGTTCTCATGCTCTAACATGTCTTTAGAGCTGTTATAAATCTCCTTCCCCGAGTCAAGATTCCCTGCTGGCTGCTGCCATTTCTGTCTTCCAAATGATTCCTGGAAAATTCTCATTTCTATTGTGCCTTTCCTTTCAATAATAATCCTGGTAGTCACATTAAGAAACATTGTTTCTCTTTAGAATATCTTTATTTCTGCCAGGCTGGTATAATGATTGTGAACCATCAGTTACCCAGGCCTGTATACAGCTTGCCTCCTCCCTTCCTCCCTCCCTCCCTCCCTCCCTCCCTCCCTCCCTCTCTCCCTCCCTCCCTCCTTCCCTTCTTCCTTCCTTCCTTCCTTTCTCTGTCTGTCTGTCTTCTTAAGCCAATTTCTAGCAAATATGGCTACTGCTCAGAGTTGTTTATTCTGAGGACAAAAACATAAGTATATATCTAAAATGTATTTTAAGTTTGACAATAGTTAATTTGTACTAGTTTGATCATGAAAACATCATTACTTTAGACTTCTAGGACTACGCTTATCTGAGTTTGTAGTACATTTAATTAAAATGCTATTTTCAAAATACATGCCCAGAGTTTTTCATTTTTTCCCCAGGACCACTTATTGTAAAGACTAGGGATTGAAAAACATGTAATAGATAAGCAAACACCTGGGAGGCTGTAAAAATTGCTTTCAACGTAGATGTTTATAAGCCTGAACTCATACAACTTTGTATTGAATATAATTTTAAACTTCAACAATTTCCAAAAATATTACACTTACTTGAAGAAAACAAAATACGTCTATATGTTAGGTAGTACACTTTGTACTCTCCCACAGGTTTTCATATTTCCCCTGAGAGAGGGATGAACAGATACTGAAAAGGCTGGTTCCGATGTTGCAGTTTCCCTTTCAATGTACTCGTAATTTTGTTCTCTCATTTCAGTAACCCTTTTTAGCATGTTGGTTACTCTGACGCCAGTGCTGAGAAGGAGAACATGAAACAGCTCCTTAAAATAAGGAAAGGAATGGCTGAAGATGTTTTTCAGTGGCTCAAATTGTGAGCTTGATGCCCAGGACTACAAAATCAAAATTGCCATGAAATAATGCTCTTGCACACCATAAAGATTTGTCACTCATGTTGGTTTAATAATACACCGATTTATCAGTAACATGCAGGAAGTATAGGCAGGGCAGGGCTACCAGACTAGGAGAATCCTAGGAAGAGGAAAGGCAGAGACACAGTAGTCAGTCAATGGAAGGGAAGCAAGATAAGAATGCCTTACTAAGAAAAGGTACCAGGCAACATAGCAAAACATAGGTAAGAATTATGGGTTAATTTAAATTGTAGGAGTTAGTTAATAATAAGCCTGAGCTAATAGGCTAAACAGTTTATAATTAATATAAGTCTGTGTATTTCTTTGAGACTGAATGGTTGCAGGACCAGGTAGGACGGGAACTTCTGTCTACACAAAATAATAAAGAGAACAAGGGTGATTATTAAATGTCCTAGGGATTCTAAAAGTACTCTTAGTTCAATTGCTTGCCTGTAGGGTTCTCTTCTCTAGAAGTTTCCGTGTAAGTTGACTCCATGAGAAACAAAGGTTGGGTATTTCTACAGAGTAAGTTTTCTTTCTTCCTGTTCCAATCTATTAGCTGCCCACTACTGTGAGGCTCAACCCTAGGCTCCTGGAGGGTCATGTTTATTCCTCTTCCTTCAACCCACAGACAGAATAAGCCCTAAAATCACACAGGTTTATTGGTCAAGAGGCAGCTGACTTCTTAATAAAAAACACTTCCTTGTACTTTCCAAACAAATAAAAAAAAAAAAAATCAGAGTCTGCAGCACATCTATCCAAGACCTTCCGGCTTTCATCGTTTCCAATGAGAAGTCAGGTGTAATTCTGATAGGCTTACCTTTATATATTACTAGACATTTTTTCTTTGCAGCTCTTAGTATTCTTTCTTTATTCTGTACGTTTTGTGTTTTGATTATTATATGGTGAGGGGATTTTTTTTTAAATCCAGTCCATTTGGTGTTCTATAAACTTCTTGTACTTTCATAGGAATATCCTTCTTTAGGTTGGGAAAGTTTTCTTCTATAATTTTGTTGAATATATATTTCTAGGCCTTTGACCTCAAATCTGTTTGAGTGTTTCAAATCTGTCCTGTTAATGAGAACTTAGTAAAATGGCCTTTATCACATGAAAATGTTACCACTGTCATGGATTCTCTATGGAAAAGTCTTCCCCCCACCCAACAATAAATAAAATCGTTCATGCTACTCTCAACTTTGAAAACCTATGCCACACCTTGCACACCTGACAATGTGAAATAAATCTACTCAGGCTTGGTTTCATTAAAGTCAATCAAAAGTCCGTGAAATTCTAGCAGAAAGAAGAGTCTACCATAGCTGGCTTGGTAAGTTGGTTTTTAATAAATAAGTAAAGAAAAGAGGTGGGAGAAAAAGGACATTAGACAGGAAAGGAGAAGTCATGGACAAAATTAAACTGGCATTAGGATGCAAACAACAGTCAGATGGCAGGGCTTCCTGTGACTTCTTATGGCAAGTGGACTGACTTTTCACTGTGTAATATGGCTTGGTTCTGACTCTCAGAATTAACATCAATGTACCTTGTAGCGATTAATTTATATACCCTCTTATTTAAGACTACTTATCCTTTAGTGTACACCAAGTTTGTAACACTGTCCTTTGATCAAGGGAGAACTATTCCAGACAGTGTGAGCAGTCTACAGAAAAGAAAATGATGCTTTATCACACCACACTTAATTCAAAATAAAGCAAAAAAATGAAAATGTGATAAACAAGAAAATAATAGGATGAACAAATAACTCCACCCATGTACTCTGTAAAATACATGGTTGTTGCCAAGAAGATTTCAATCCCTGTTCACAATGCTTTCGCTATATAGGTTGTACATAGCTGCATAGCTAGTCCAATCAAAGAAGTATCATAAGGTTTTACTTCATCTATTGTATCCTAAAATGATTATCCTTCATTATCATAATGAATATTTAAATTATCATTGGAATATGACTGATGAATTAGACAAATATTAAAATGTTAGAGTTCAGGAGAGAAAATATAATCCACAGACGTGTGCCTTATCCTTTGTTCCTTAGTGGAATTGTTTTCCTGCATGTACATGGTGTGCAAACAGGATTGCTGGCATTTTCCAGTGACCCCCCCCCACACACACACTGTTGATGGGTTGGTGATTCAGAGACCTAAATGCTGGGGTGGGAGTTGTTAACCAGTGTGCAGTTCTGTGTGCTCTGTCTTTGAGGGAAAGTGGATGGCAGAAGTGATTTACCGTTCAAGCTTTTGATTTGAGAATAGGCAGGAGAGGCCAATTCCATTTGTTAGTGTCCTTTTATCACTCATTGCTGATGAGAAGAAAGAAAGGAAATCATACTCAAACGAATATTCTTTCACATCTGAGAAAAAAGGAAATATGAACGTAAAGATGATAAGGTTTCAATTCTTTACTTTTAAAGGGCAAACTATGGAGGATGATTCTCCCACTCTAAAAAAATGCAGGCATTGCTTTTTCTCTTTTGTAGCCTATTAAGAATAGCGCAGGAAACCACCTAAGGAAGATTGGGATGATGGGTCAACAGACCAGCTAGAGAGGTGACCAACAGCATTTCATTTCGCTGTGTGTTTTCTTGATGATGGCTGCCTTTCTCCTGGTGTTCTCATGTTTCTGGGGTCCTACACAATGAGTTCCATGTCCTTTTAAAAGGGGGCAGAACCACCATGGTGTAAACTAATAAACAGCACAGTTGAAGTTTCCTAGGCCTTGAAACACAGCAAATTGAGCTGTTGCTCTCCTCAGACTCCTATGTCTCTGCCTTACAGAAAAAGGAAATTATTTTTTGTCTTATTCTGACTTTTGTGAATTAATTTTTTAAAATATTTATTTATTTATTATGTATACAATATTCTGTTGTGTGTATGCCTGCAGGCCAGAAGAGGGCACCAGACCCCATTACAGATGGTTGTGAGCCACCATGTGATTGCTGGGAATTGAACTCAGAACCTTTGGAAGAGCAGGCAATGCTCTTAACCACTGAGCCATCTCTCCAGCCCCATGAATTAATTTTTAAAACATGCTTCTTCTTTGTGTCGGTTATGCTGTACAAACTTGGAGTGAACTTGCATCATTTTGGATTATAAGTTTCTCATTCTAGAAATGTCTAAAGTAAGTCTTTTGTTTAATTATTGATCCTAGAACATTGAACTTAAGTCTTTCAATAAATAAAATAAATATGAAAATTAAATGACAAATCAGTGATGAATTTTTACTTTAAATGCATTCTAGAATTTTCTGTAGGATCAACCTTATCAGGGAACCAACAACATGACAAAAATAGACAAGAATTCTACTTCACCAATGCACAACTTTCAATTGCCATTGTGATTAATATCCACAAATCTATGCATGCAGATATTCACTGACCTACACCAAAATCACTAATATTCTTTGAAAACTGTAAGGGAAACACATCACGACTATGTGTGTTAATCAGGCTCACATTAAGATTTTCCAAGCACCACAGTTCCTGTGATGTTGTCACATCAAATGTTAAAATGCAGACTCAAGAAAAGTGCTGTTATGATATTGATCTAATCAGAGGACTCTTCTTCCTAATGCTAATCATGTTTTTCCTCTAGTCAAATTCTCATGGACCTTAGAAATCCCCGTCAAAAAGTCCCATAACAACACCTGCTGCTTTCATGTTTCATGGAAATGCATACAACTTTGGTTTAAGGATTCTCCCTCTGGAGCCTGAGCAGTGGCTCTGTGGATAAGAGCAATGCTTGCTCTTTCTAAGGACCCAGATTTGAATTTACTTCTCAGCTCCCTTGTGGAGCTCACAATCTCTGTGATATCCCAGGAATTCTCACACCCCCTGTTGGCCTCCATGGGTACTGTACAGAATGGTACAGAAGAAGACATATGGGCAAAGATCCTAAGATTTAAAATATTACTAAAAAATAATTTTTCAAGTCTGTCCTGTCATGAGATGTGAGAGACTCAATGCTCTTTCCATTATACCCAGAGTAAAAGAATGGTTGTATATTTCTTCCTTGCTGATGTCTACCTAAATCATGTGATCTCTTGTTGTCAATGCATAGAACATTTGGGACCTATAGTACTTCTTCGTAGAAGCTTAGGAAAGCTTGGCATTATAGTCTTCTTTCATTCTCCATGTGCCCAGTTATAAGCTAAGGGAAAAATCGTGTAAAGTGCATGCCTGTACCCACAATGACAACAGGTGAAAGCAAGCATTGGGACCTACAGTGCTTCTTCGTAGAAGCTTAGGAAAGCTTGGCATTATAGTCTTCTTTCATTCTCCATGTGCCCAGTTATAAGCTAAGGGAAAATCATGTAAAGTGCATGCCTGTACCCACAATGACAACATATGAAAGCAAGCACTAAGTAGAAAGTGCTGGTATATACTCCTGAGCATTTGATTTTGCCTAACTGCTGAAATATGACTCAGACTTTACTTATTTCTCTGTAAATTGACACCAGAATTATTTCCCTGCATTGCAATAAAATACCTGAAATGACACAGCATCACCCTCAGTATAAAGAACAAAATCAAGAATCAGTTACTGAAGATTGGGTTAACAAATGGAACAACTCTATTCAAATTGTCACCTATGTTAAGTTGAAAGGAAGATATGAATCTAATGAACGTGGCCTTCATCTATCTACTAGGAACAATTCTTCCTCATTTTTTTTAACTTTTCTGCTCAGGGAGACTAAGTATCTTTTTCTTCCTTTCTATAGGGACACGGGAAAGCAAGGTGTAGGCAGGCCTCCGTGAAAATGAAGAGGTTCCAACATCATGAACTGGGTGACCTAACTTATTTTTCATATTTTATTATTTACTTCTTTTGTTTCATTTTCACTAGTAATTCAAAATCTTAGGACCAAATTTAGTGCAAATTTTGACTCTTTCAATAATTTTATCCCTTCAAAAAGTTATTATTCTTCCAGTCCATTTGCCTTCTGAGATTTCTTTGTGAACTTACTGACACTTTGGAAAACTACTGTGCAAGACTGAAATATCTAAAACCAGAGGCATGGACTGCCCCCTCTCAGCAATTGGTTCCCCAGCATGTGCTTATGAAAAGATGACTGGGAATTAGGTTGTAACTTGTCTAAAGCAAAGAACAGTTGTATTTGACTGGCTACACACAAGAGAAACAAGAATCTCCTAAGCAGGGATACAATAAATGCTTTGCATGATATATATTATGAATCTAAAAGTTTAGGATTCCTCAAGTGTGCAAAGTGCTGGGTGTGTACTTTTCAGGACATTGTCCTGTGAAAATGGGAAAATAGTGAACAGCTGCATGTGTGTGCATGTGTCTGTGTCTGACCACTCTGAGTAAATAGTTTTGTTTCAAAACTGATTCTTAGATGTTGCAGTGGCATCCCTAGAACTGGGAGGCAAAACTATAGTTCCCTTCTGGAAAATTCTGATGGTCCTGACTTTCAACATGTTCTATGTATATGTTTTCCTATAATATATTTCTCACTCTCTATTTGTTTATTTTCCCAAATTCTTGTCCCATTTCTCTCTTAATTAAATAGTGATCATCTGAAGTGTTGTATGAGACTGCCTGTTCATTCCTTGCCACCGAGACCCGAATAATCACACAGAAACCATATTAATTACACTACTGGGTGACCAATGATTCTAGTGTATTCCTAGCTAGCTTTTATATTTTAAATTAGCCTATTTATATCAATCTGTGTATCACCACAAGGCTTTGGATTACCAGTAAGGTTCCAGCCTAGTGTCCACTTTCTCTCTCTCTCTCTCTCTCTCTCTATATATATATATATATATATATATATATATATATATATATATATATATATATATATGTGTGTGTGTGTGTGTGTGTGTGTGTGTGTGTGTGTGTTTGTGTGTGTGTGTGTGTGTGTCAAGGACATCCCACATCATCTCCCCTTTTCAGTCTAAATAAAAGGAAGGTTTAACATAATAAAATTATATATAATAAAACAGATATCAAACAATTATTACAGTTACAATTTAGTGATGGAGGAAGGTCATTGGTAATAAACAAACTGCCTTGGCCCATTTTGATAGACCATCCCTTAGGTGGGTGGAGTAGGCAGAACAGAATGCTGGGAGGAAGAGGAAGTGAGCACAGACTCGATAGCTCTCCTCTCGGGGGCAGACGCCTCAGACAGAGGCCATGTTCCCCTCTCCCAGGCAGACGCACTTGATGAAGCAAGCTGCCAGGTCAGACATGCTGAATCTTTCCCTGTAAGACCGGTGCTACACAGTTTATTAGAGATGGGTTGATCGGGATATCAGAATTAGCCAGTAAGGGCTAGAGCTAATGGGCCAAGCAGTGTTTAAAAGAATACAACTTGTGTGTTGTTATTTCGAGGCATAAGCTAGCCAGGCAGCCGGGATGCTGGGGATGCAGCCCCACTGCTTTTATTACTACAATTTAGTATATTTGTATCTGAAAATTTTTATATCAAATTTATTTTTGTCATAACTAAGGAAGATTATAACTATTACTATGTATCCTCAACACTTCAAAGACCCCAGAAGAATATAATATTATGTAAGTAAATAGAAAGTGCATTGTAAGCAACTTCCAAAACTCTAGAATTGACAGAGACATCTTACTGCCTGGATAGTCACCCAAAGTTCTTTTGTAACAGTGGGGAATCCATTTTCAGCCTACAGGCCCATAGTATCTGGTAGACTATTCCATAAAGCAGAAACTTTGAAGATCTGTTCTGCTTTGTAAAGGCAAAGACCATCATCAGTTGCTTTCTTCTCTAACCTGCAAAATGTCCAGCAATTTCTTTCATGAAACAAAAACCCTAAAGGGCTGTGTCACCTTCTTTTGGCAAATTTAACAGTCACTTTTCTGTGAGTCATATATGTACAATTCATACAGCATACCATTAACCAGTTCAGGCAAGAGCAATTTTCTCCCCAAATGGCTAGCCTTGTCACATTGAAGGCAAATTCCACAAGTTTCTTCAATGCCCATCATCCTCTTGAAGTAGTTGGTGCTGACAGAAGCAGACATGTCTCACTGTCAAGAAAATTCTAAGTTGTTAAAATGATTTAAATGCAATATTCCATGGTCCTTTGAATTGTTGAAAACTATCTATCTAACTGAAATATATCTCTGTATATCTAAAAATCTAACAAAAATAATTAAAAGTTTAATTATTGCAGATGACTATATATTAACCTGCTTTTTAATTAATTCTACATTGTATTTTAAATGAACTGCACAAACTCAATACCTTAAACATGAGTATATATATATATGTGTATATATATATATATATATATATATATATATATAAAACAAAATCAACCTTCAAAAGTATGAATACACCAAGATCCACACCAATGCAAAGTATCCATTCTATATCATATTTCCCTTATTTTTTAAAAAATGATTGACTGTGACCATTAACAATTTATACCCAACCCATTTTAAATGAAAAGAAACATTCACAGACAATCATTTGGGAAATTTGGGAATAGTTTTCTCCAAAAATATTTTTGTTGGGTGATGCATTTTTAGAATTCATGAAGAACTTTCGAGGGAGTTTTGTTCTATCAAAGCATATTAGTTTGGAAGGAGTCCACAGGTTCTCATCTTCTGTTAAAACAAAAGCTGAATCTCTTTTCCAAAGCTACATACCCAAATTTTGAAGTCAAGATACCTTTATGTTGATTTACTTTAGCAGGTCCCAGAATCAAATGTCTCTCTGCAGTCAAAAAATTCAAAGAAAACACAATAATATGCATAATCCAGACTCTTTTTATATTTTCCATCTTTATGTAGCTTATTTTCTTTACTCTTTTAATCTATGACTTTCTGTATTATTTTATACTATTTTTACTGTCTCTTTAAATACTCCTTTATTTTTTAAACTACTTTCTTTTTATAACTGTCTATACTCCTTTTTTCTCTTCCCCATGTCTAAATACATTTTTTCTTTTTTGGTTTTTCGAGACAGGGTTTCTCTGTGGTTTTAGAGCCTGTCCTGGAACTAGCTCTTGTAGACCAGGCTGGTCTCGAACTCAAAGAGATCTGCCTGCCTCTGCCTCCCAAGTGCTGGGATTAAAGGCTTTAAGTACATTTTTAAACACACTATGACCCATTTAGAGGCTTATTTTTTTCTGAATATGTCTTTATTGCATATCTGTAATAATTTTCTGATGAGGAGTGCCTTTTTTTTTTATTTGAATGCCAAGTAGGATCAACCCCATGACCTGACTCTTGGCCCTGCCCCATCTGACATGGCAGAGGTATTTTTACCGCCATTGTGAACCATGCTCATGCCCCAATTCCCGGGACTGCCCTAGCTCCAGAGATGCAATGGGTCTATGTCATCATTATGCAATGTGTAGCATGCTGCCCACAAACGCCATTTAAAGGCTCTGTAGTCAGGCTTCCCAAAAAAGCAGAAGTCATTTGTTCTGGCTAATTAGAAAGCTGGCTCTTAAAGAAAATATGCCTCTTCTCACCACTGCCAGCAAACAGAACCTATCTGAAAAAAAAAAATTACAGCTACCAAGAACCTGTACTTGGCTTCTGTTTTATGGGTCTAGAAGCCTTCTTTTTTTTTTTTTAAGAAAAAAATTTTTTTTAAATCTTATGTGGATCCATGTCCCAGATGGTGGCCACAATTTTGTAATAGGAGACTGACTGCATGTTTGCTTCCCAGCCTCTCAGACCCAAATAATCACATAAAAGCTCTATTAATTACAACACTGTTTGGCCAATGATTCTAGCATATTCCTAACTAGTTTTTACATCTTAAATTAATCCATTTCTACGTATCAATCTGTTTATTGTCAAGAGACTGTGGCTTACTGGTAAGGTTCTGATCTGGCATCTTTCTCTTTCATCAGCTACATGGTATCTCTCTGACTCTGCCTACTCTCTCTCTCTCTCTCTCTCTCTCTCTCTCTCTCTCTCTCTCTCTCTATATATATATATATATATATATATATATATATATATATATATATATATATACGTGTGTCTTCCAGCCTGGCTATATTTGCCCTGCCAGAGGCCAAAGAAGTTCTATTCATTAACTAATAAAAGCAACACATATACAGAAGGACATCCTACATCACTGAAGTGACAAAAATAAGATCTACATTTTGTCTACAATTGACTGAGCCATTGACTTCCACTGAAAATACATTGAAGCTTGATTTTTTTTTTTTAGTTCTCTTTTATTTGATCACTTGAGTCTAAATGTCTGGGCTTTTCCTAATTTTTAAATTCCAAATTCCTTTTTTTTCATCTTTAAATATTTTTGAAATCCATAAGGTTTTTCTAGAACCCTTTATGTTTAAAATAGCTATATAAAATTACAACCAAAAAAAATCAAATCCACATTGTTCTCTGGCTCTATTTGACCATTTACCCTAGAGATACTGTGCACCCACCAATTTTTCAATGACAATTGTACCAAATATTATCCAACTATACAGAATAAGCCTCTTTAAAAGTCTTATGATACATGATTCCTCTTTACTCACTATTTTTTAATGTCTGAGAGGCTAAGTCAGTGCTGTAATTCTTATTTCCTCTTACCCATGGCCTTGTTGATGTATATGTGTGCTTAAATACATATATAATATATTACTTATGTATGTATATAATTTTATTTAGTCCTTCATTTAAATGACTAAGTTGCCACATTTCCTAATTAATACTGACTATTATATCAAAAAAAAAAACTGAGAAAGTTACAGCAGCATTACATCATGAATGTCAAGCTTAGTTATCCTTTGAGGGTGGCATTTTCTTGTTCAGAGATGAGGACCCACATTCATCTCCCTTCCTGGTCCTGTTTCCAAGACATATGGACCTTGAGAATGATTGTTTTCATGTGTATTCAAATGACAAATATTCAGAGACAATACATGGTTTACGCTCCTATAAGAGGTAGGCTTTTTCTGGTCAGTCATGGAAGTTATATTCAATGATTTCACCTATTTTCCATTATCTACTTCTGTGAAATTCTAGAAACTCTAAGGGGATATGGAAAACAGGGTTATTCTAGTTACTGCTCTAGAAGAATTGAAGCTGCTAAGCTAAAAGCTTCTCAGCTATTACAGTAACATCCTTGAACATATATTGATATGACTTTAAGTATTTTCATAACTAGGTAATAAGGTCTATAAAGAGCAATTTTATGCCCATCTATTTAGTAATTGTGCTCGGTGCTTAGTATTCAATAAGATGCTTGTTAGAAATAAGTAAAATAATTAAAGAGATTGAATATGACCACACCAATTTAGATCAAAGGGTGGGGTTACAGTATATTTTTAGTTTCTCATTTTTATGTTATTCTAAAGACTAGAAAAGTTCATTGTTCTTGAGAAGGATATCCACATTGATTAAGAAGTTTCAGTGTCTGAAATTGTAAATGTAGTCAGATACACATGGGTCTTCTGGAATATAGGAACATGAAGGCTAAGGATGTAGCTCAGTGGCATAGAATTTGTCTTGAATTTGAAAAGCCCTTCATTTGGTTTATTGCACAAAAAAAGAATACTTGTATATTTTAAAAAGTCACCCACCCTATTTGGAAGAGATTTAGTGTTCACCCTGTTCAGATTGTCACTCAAATTCTGCATTCTCTAGTATTTATAATCATGGTTTTTACCTGGATGCCTGAAGACCAGTCATAAAGATTGGGTACACACTCGTTTTTCTGCCCCAGTTTGCCTGGAAGATTTTACCAGGGAACACTTCCTTTTCATGCCAAGCCAATTTTATATGTCATTTGGGGGTTGTTTGTTTTTATAATCATGTAATATAAAAAGCTTGTAATCTGTAGTTTCCTGTTTGTGACTATATGCATTCATAGTTCAAAATTGTTAAATCAAAATTACACAAATGAGCAATTCCTAAATTCTAACCTGTGAACTGGGCCGAGTAACATGATGCCACCTGAGTCCTTTTGTCCATGACAAGTAGGACAAGTATCTGCCACTCCCTTGTAAATTGGTGCTGTATATGCTCCTTCTAACTGTTTCAGCTATCTGACTGACTGGGCAGGATTTATGTTTAGGGAACTTTCTAGGTGGCCTGATGGTGTACAATGCCCACACAGTTCAGTTAGGTCTTCAGCTCATCACATAGCTATTATGCCCTTTTGTACTGCATATGAAGGAGAGTGCATACAGTGAAATAATACAAGGTGAAGAAGGAAAGGAGGGAGGAAAGAATGACCATGGAGCCATTATTGACTTTAGACTCCTGCTCCTTCCTCCAGAAGTGGGATAACAAACTCATGCCTCTGTCTACATGCTTGACATATTTGATTAGCACTTACTTGTTAATCTCTTATTTATAAGTTAGAAGTCAAATTTTATTATGGGTCTGTATACTTAGAGTAAGCAGCTCATAGGGTCTGAAAGCATTTGAGATTTCAGGCATTGATTGCTCTTGCAATATGTTCTCTGCACATAAGGAGAAGCTACCGTATGTAATTTTTGTACACCTGTAAGTTGGTTCATTGTGAATATTAACAAAGCATGCCTCCAAAACGAATGCTACCCCCAGTGCCTGGTATAGCTAGATTTCTATGGAAACTTGTGTGTGCTTGTTATACTCCCATCACAAGCACAGAGCAGTGATATATTTCCACACTGGGAGAAGGATGATGGGGAGGTCTGAAAGACAGTTCCGACTGGAGATTGTGCAGCAGTGCCTACAATTCTTTCTGACAAGGTCACCTTCAAGTGTGACATTAACAACTTGTTCTCAGTCTAATGACACATTTAGATTAGAGTGTGCCTTGTACAGACTCCATTTTTCCCTCTCTGTTCATTGCCAGATAAGATGCTTGATAGTCATCTCCACGGTAACCTTTCAGAATTCATTTAGATGAATCAAAATAACAAACTGCCAAATGAATTAAGAGTGATATTTTACATCAGCAGAAAACAATTTAAATAGTCTATATGCATACACTCTATGACATGTATGATCTTTGTATTTCATGGTTTAAAAAACCGATAAAATTGTTAGTTACTATTTCTATGATTCTGTGTACAGAAACAAAGGAAGAGAAGTCACTACCATGCAGAACCTCACAGCACTCTCACACTCAGTAGGTATGCTATGCTTGGTGACAACGAGATTGCAAACTGAAACTATTATTGAAATTTCTAATGCTTAAAATTGCACATCAGGAATTATTTTACTTTCTACTTTATTTTCCTTTGAAATCTTTCAATTAAGATTTTAGAAACATATAAACTAAAACCAAGGTCAATGGCTGGAACATAAGTCCCATGGGTTCTTCTGTGCCCCGCTATCCAGTCAAGGGTTTATGATAACTGCTTTTTTCTGTAATCAAAAATATATTTTTTCTAATTATAAATATATCTTGAATATGATTTCCCTCTGTCCAGTCCATTCCTCCCAGTGCTTCCACATGATTTAAGAAAATGAATAGGCACCTAGGAAATAATATAATAATAGTAATGAACATGATAAAACAAAAACTATCAAAATAGGACAAAATAAGTGGAAGAAAAACAGCACCCCCCCCCAAAAAAAAAGCACAAGAAACAGTATATAAAGACATATATACACTTATTCTCACATTCAGGAATCGCAAAAAAAATCCAAAACCAGAAACCACAATATATATTCAAAATTAGTAGAGAAAAATAGGAAAACTAAAACTTCAAATTTAAAACTAAAGAAGCCACAAAGTGACCCAATGAGAAAAGCTCCCTCTAAAGATACCATTGAGTTTGTTTTCTATTGGCGATCTACTCTTAAGAATAGTTTGTTTAAGATTGGTGAACCTAAAGAAGCTAAGTAAGAAGGTGAACCCAAGGAAAAACATATAGTTATCCTCTTGGCTATGGGAAGTAGACAAAATTGCGGGGGAGAAAATTGGGATCTTGGGGGTGGGGTGAGATGGGGGTAAGGGGAGATGGAGAGAGAAAAGGGAGAAGGGGAGGATGGGGGGAACTTGGGGAAAAAGGATGATGGGGATGAAGGAAGGTTGGATAGGGGAGCACGGAAGCACAATTCTTAGTCAAGGGAGCCACCTTAGGGTTGGCAAGACACTTGAACCTAGAGTGGCTCCCAGGAGCCCAAGGCGATGTCCCCAGTTAGTTCCTTGGGCAGCTGAGGATAGGGAACCTGAAATGACCCTATCCTATAGCAATACTGACGAATATCTTGCATATCACCATAGAAACTTCATCTGGTGATGGATGGAGATAGAGACAGAGACCCACACTGGAACACTGGACTGAGCTCCCAAGGTCCCAATGAGGAGCAGAAGGAGCGAGAACATGAGCAGGGAAATCGGGACCACGAGGGGTGCACCCACCCACTGAGACAAGGGGGCTGATCTATTGGGAGCTCACCAAGGCCAGCTGGACTGTGACTGAAAAAGCATGGGATAAAACCGGACTCTCTGAACATGGCTAACAATGAGGGCTGATGAGAAGCCAAGGGCAATGGCACGGGGTTTTGATCCTACTTAATGTGCTGGCTTTGTGGGAGCCTAGCCAGTTTGGATGTTCACCTTCCTAGATATGGACGGAGGGGGGAGGACCTTGGACTTACCACAGGGCAGGGAACCCTGACTGCTCTTTGGACTGGAGAGGGAGGAGGGGGAGAGGAGTAGGGGGAGGGGGAGAAGGGTGGGAGGAGGGGGAGGGAAATGGGAGGCTGAGAGGAGGCGGAAACTTGTTTTTTTTTCTTTTCTCAATAAAAAAAAAAATAAAGAAAGAAAGAATAGTTTGTTTCCCCAGTGAGATTTCCTTGGGGAAAGCAAACTTCCCATTTGTAAATGGTTCTCAGTTGAAAATCTGAGATTTGGCTGTGTTTAGATGGCGTTGTTTCCTTGATGTCTTTTATCCCTACTGGATTTTACCCTCTTCTTGCCTCGCCTTCTTTGGAGTTACCGGAAATACAAGGGAATGGATTTAATGGAGACATCGTATTGAGGGCCGAGGGGTCCCAGGTATCTCGTGCTGCATAATGTCTGGCTGTACATCTCATTATTTGTTTCTATTTGATGCAGGAGGAAGCTTCTCTGATGATGCCTAAGCAAGGCACTGATCTACAAGTACAGCAGAACGTTACTAGGAGTCATTATATAGCTATTTGCCCGCTGAAGAAAAGTAGTATTTGGTTTTCACCTAAGTCTCTGGGCTATCTTGTCTCATTTCTTGGTCACCTGGGCAGTGTCTGTCATGGGTTCGATTGCACGGAGCAGAACTTAAATCAAATCTCATATTTGCTGATCATTCCCACTGGTTTTGTGACACCATTATACTGGTGTATCTTGGCTTTACCATGTGGTTTCTGGGATGGAACTCAGGTCCTCATGTTTTCAGGGTAAGTTCTTTACTGAATGAGTCATCTGTCAGCTCTTGCAGTGGGTGCTGTTGCTTTCTACTCTCTTAATTTCCAGACTTTATTTCTGTTAAAGAAGAGTTCCTACATAGGATCAAACTTTAACTCTGCAGTTTGTGGCTATGGGTAATTTTCAAGGTACTCTGCTCTGAAAACACGTTTTGCATGTTTTCCTTTGGTGAACTCTCAGAGTACACCCTGGCCTTGGGCACTTCATCAGTTCCTCAGAGTTCTTCATGTGTGCGTGTGTTACAAACCTCTGGTGGATTCTCTTAGACAGCAGTTATGCCATAGCTTTAAAATAGCTTCTTTATAATAGTTTCTGTAATTCTGTGCTTTTAGGAAACATTCAGTGAAATCATGTTGAGTTGAGTCAGTTAGAAAAAAAAACAAACAAATAGACAAAAAGAAATGCAATTTTTGATTTTGGAAAAGCAGAGTTTAGTGACAATAAGATTCTGTTAGTAGTAAGATGTTGCATAAATCCATTTGATTTGCTTTTCCATTTACTGAAGATGTCTCCCAGCCTCCCCTGGTGTTCCCTGGTTAGTAAGGGTAGCATGACAGCAGAGAAGAACAGCAGATGAAAGCTGCTCTCATTACCATGTGCAAATGTCAACAGAGTTCATGTTTTTAAAAACACCTTTTAAAGTGAGAGTCGGCACTGGGCTATACTTCCTCACGCACCATCTGCCATGCCACCTTTGAAGTCCTAGGTATCCATACCCTTTGAAGTGATACAGTCATCGTTCTACACAAAAGAGGCTGCTTCATGCCGCACCAGTCAAGAGATGAAAGTAACCCCCCCCCCCACCCCCAACCTGAAAAACTGTCAGGCTTTTAATTAAAAAGCTACTATTCACCTTTGACAGAAAATTATCTTCTGACTATTATCCTCCCAGAAATGTCTTTAGAACCCATACGTGCACAACTTAGCGGCTTTATTTTAATTCAGTGTGGAAGTTTCAACTCTAAACATTGCTGTCAAGGCTCACCATAATACTATAGATGTATGAAAAGCAACAATAGCAAGACAACAACATATAATCTGTAGGAGGGGCCAAGCTTGTTTTTGACCAAATTTTTATGATGCTTTATACTTTAATGATGTTTCTTCAAACTTCATTTTAACTAGGCTTGATTTGGTGTCCCATCATTGGTCTGCTACATCTAATGTAAACAATTAACTAAGTCAGCTGAGTCAGTTCAGCTAAAATGGCACCACACTTGAAATTTGTTTACAGACCTTTAGCTAAACCCAGATAAGCGGTTTTCATAGGAAGTTTCTTAGCTTGGCTTCTCTCTGAAGTCTTATATGTCTTCATTCTCCATTGTCTGCAAGTTGACACTCAATCCCCATTCACACTTTCTCCATTGGGAACCAGTTCCATTCATTCTACAGACTGTTCACACTGCGATCAATTCTAAGCACTAGTTTGATCAAGTTAATCACCATTGGTTCTGGCCTTTTACAAAAGTAAACAAATGTATTGTTTCTCATTGTAGACTACAATGTGTTTACTGGATGCTTACCATATATCCCGCCATACAGAAATTGAATACAAGGAAATCCATACCACTGAGCAATTGGCCTGGTGATGATCTGAACTAATGAACATAAATAAAACACACAGAGAATGACAACTATATGGAGATATGGGACCTCACAGTATATTATGAAAATAAATTAAAATGTTCTAATAGGGGTGATATTTGGATATACGAATCTGAAAAGCAAACTTAAAAACAAAAGAGAGATGACATTATGTAGGCAGAAACAAATTGATCAGCAGTTCAAGGCCACCCTTGGATTTATAGTGAGTTTGAGGTTAACTTGAGCTATTAAACCCTATCTCAAAATTACAAACAAACAAACAAGCAAAATGCATGAAACATTGGAACAAGGAAACTGAAAACATAAAGACAGCAGGAGAGTCCCATATGTCAGAGCAGTGTGCCATGTCAAACTGCTGTGCCTAAGAATCAAAATGTTATACCCAGATATCAGAATAGGGTATACCCTATGGGTTCCTCAAGATGTGACCTTTAGACACAGTTAAAGGTAATTCAGCAATTCTTAAACCTATTGATTCTCAACCCATCATTTAAAAATTATAAGACACATTCCACATTAGTTTTATGCAAATAAAAGTCTTCCCCCAAGTCACAAAATTTGTTGTTGTCTTCGATATAATGCAAAACATATAAAACAATTTGTTCCCAAGTTATCATGCACACAAAGAGCTTAGCATCTTTCAAAGACCAAATGATTAAGACTACTATTAAGGTAAAGATGGTGTGGGGAAGCTTCCATATTTAAAGAAAGATGACCTGTGTACTATGTGGCAAAAATGGGGGACAAAAAAATTAAAAGCAATATACTGGAAAAATCCCTGAAAGCATAGCCCTGAATGCACTACTGAGCTTAGAAGAAAGCAAAATAAATCTTTGAAGAATGATAAATTAAAAAACAAATTCCCTAAGTCAATGCTTGTAAATGAAGCAACAAGAAACTGTAGATAAAAGATGGCAACCCAGGGTAATGACACCAGTGCTGTGTCCCAAAGGGAAAACCACACATCTATGATGACAAAATATGGAACTACAATCCGTCAAGTAATGAGTCAGTACAAGCCAACATCCTCTCCCAAAATAATCTCAGATAATTGCTATGCCTTGGATATCTATAGACTTCAGAAAAAATAAAAAAACTTCTTTAAAGTGTTCAGAAAAATCCCAATGAACTATATAATTCATAACCCAAATTACAAAGGATTTTAGAGCAAATATTCCATCCTAGTAGCCCTAATGGGCCAGCCATGCCTCTCCATAACTATACACTAAGTAAAATGAAGAACCATTAAAGACAACAAGAGGGTATTTAAGCAATGTGTTCGGAACAGGAACAGCTAGATAAAGGGTCCAGTGGCTTGTGTTCATCTTCTAGATACTGACATGAGCTATAGCTTTAAATAGATGAAGAACTAGTACAAAGGACATGAAGAGTGTATAATCAAACAGTCTTCATCAAGATGTGTTTGGGCTGATTACTGTCTTAACTCTGGCTCCAAAGAGTGACCCAAAGACATCCTATTGTTTGAGTAGACATGGTAAGTGCTTGTCAGACAATTTCTCCTGCTTAGGGCAGATAAGTATAATCCAGTCCCATCTTTGTCTGGGGGTGTTCTATTCACAAGGTTCTATGCTACTTGAGTTTCAAGATGACTTCAGGTTTAGAAAATGACAAAGACCTTTAGGTGGTGTGACACAATACATTGTCAAAGAGGATAGTAAGATGCGCTGGTTACTTTTTCCTCTGAGTCTTCTACCTTGATGGAGAACAGGATAGGTTAGGCACCACTGGTTTATAGACAGGCAATTCATGAATGGTTAACAAGCCTATGTGCAGAAGTAGGCAGTGACTTAAAAAAAATGTGAAATGCAAGTGGAGATACCAGATTGGATCCTGTATTTCATTATTTTTTGGACCACAGGAAAAATCTTTTGAAATGCAGTTTCTAAATGCCTGGTTAACATCACTCAGCATATAAGGAAGCGAGTCACCAGCAGCAAGAGTCCATCTATTCATAAATCAGAAAGAAATAACTGAAACTGTGAACCCTTCATCAACAAGGATTATTAGAAACTTAAAAATTAGTTTCATATGAAATGAAAAACCCCAAGCAATATTATTCCCATTAAACAGTGCTACAGTTGCAACTCTTAAAGCAAAAAATAAGTAAAATGAGATATAAGAATTAACAAAAGGAAAATACAACCATGAATCAAAATAATATTACCTATATAAATGTTATCCATGCTCTATAGAGAAAAATGGCATTAGTAAGAGAATGTAACATGATTCTTATCTAAGTGATCAATTATATGATTTATCTACAATTTGATATACCAGTCACAGTGGAATTTAAAGACACTAATGCCATTTGCTAATTAATTTCTTTTTCTGAGACAGGGTTGCTTTGTGTATCCTTAGTGTCATGGAACTCGTTCTGAAGACCAGGCTGGCCTTAAACTCACAGAGGTCCATCTGTTTCTATTTGCCACGTGCTGGGATTAAAGGTGTTTACCACCACAGCTCAGCAAAATAATTTTTAAAAATAGAGCAGTATAGAAATTCATTCCTATAAGAAATGCACTGCCTTTGTAATGGAAATGTTTGATTTGATGCAAATTTGTTAAAGAATGCATAAGGTGATATAGCATATACCCAAGAAATATAAGACCAAATACATTCAACTCTCAAATTGGATAAACTATTCTAATACAATAGAAACACTGAAGTTTCTGACGTTCCTTTTTCAACTATTTTTAATATGTGTAGGAAAACAAAGGTACATGCTTCATCCAGGAGCATCATAGTAAGACATAGTGACTACAGCCATTTGCTTATTTTCCGATAAAATGAAGAGTAGACACTAATAGAGGAGAACTGGAAGACTAGAAATAGACACACACAAGATAAGAAAGCTGATTATGAGAGATATTATTACACACAATGGGCAAAAGAATGTTGAACTGACCCAGTGTAGAGTGGTGTGGCACTTCATTGTTTTGACAAAATTTAATTATCTAGTAATGCAAATATCATTGTTCCTTTATATTGTTGCCTGCCATGAAGCACTCTATTCAATACTAACTTGAAGAAAGAACAGGTTAATTTTACCTTGCAGTTTTAGGTCACAGAGTTCTTTGAGCAAAGTCAGACAGGGACTGACAGCAGGAACAGAAGCAGCAAACACAGAGAGATGCTGCTTACTGATTTGCTCCTCCGCTCATGGCCAGAGATGATCTTATACCATACAAGTCCAGTAGGCTGGGCCCTCCTACAGCAGCAGCTGACAACCAAAGAACTGGCCCCATATACATACCTCTAGATAAGTCAGACCAAGGCAGTTCCCCAGTGGAGACTCCCTCAGATAACTCTGGATTGTCAGGTGAGCAAACCCCATCAGACATCACCTGCTTATACTTCCAGACACATTAAAATCTTGAATACATGAGTTAAAAATGACACACTTTGGAAAGTCATACAAGCATAGATTTATGACTTCTGTTTGTGAAAGAATTTCTACAACTTAGTATACATTTCACAAAATAAAAATAAGATAATTGGCTGTTTATTAAATTAAGCAAGTACTGTTTATCGGAAAATTGTCATTAAAAATGAAAACGCCATGAGATTTCAGTCCAGTGCTCCAAGGTGGGTCTCTGTCTCCTTTCATCGCCTGATGAAGGTTAATACTCAGGAGGATGCCTATATGTTTTTCTTTGGGTTCACCTTCTTATTTAGCTTCTGTAGGATCACGAATTATAGGGAACCCTGATTGCTCTTCGGGCTGACGAGGGAGGAGGACTTGCCTGGGAGAGGGGGAGGGAAATGGGAGGCGGTGGTGGGGAGGAGGCAGAAATCTTTAATAAATAAATAAATAAATAAATAAATAAATAAATAAATAAATAAATAAATAAGAAAACGCCAAAACTGGTGGAAGGTGTTTCTGTGACCTGTAACTCATAGAACATCTGTGTTTATTTAGATTTGGAAATAATTTGAGGGTGATCTGAAGGGGAAAGGGGAATAATAGGTAGCAGGTTTAAGTAGACAGAGGGGATGAGGAGTTGGGTAGAGGAGGGGTAGGTGATAGGTGTAAGTAACACTGAGAACATCTGAAAAGCTTCATGAAAGCCTACTAGCTCATAAGCTTACAAATATACATAAACCTGGTTTATACAGCAAGCTCCAGATATTCTTCATTCTATAGTGCACCGTGGCATTGCAGAAGTAGAAATCTATAAAGCAAACTATAGAAAAACAAAATAAAAATAAACACAACATATTTAAACATAAGTATGCAAAGCCAGGAAGACGGCCCCAGCAGAAAACTGAAAGTAAAGATTAAAGTTGGAAGTATGTGGTTAAGGGACCGAGTTATACAATCCATCCTGTCAACAGGTTTTGCCAAAGGGGCAAGGTCTGTCACTGGTCACAGATCTTTATTGTCTCCATTTAATTAAATTCAGAAGGCAGCCAAAAAGTTGGCTTTGTGTACAGCTTAGTGCTTGATTCTGAAGTGTACGGGTGTTTGATCCTCTGTCAGTGGTCTGTTGAGAGCCGGTTAGCACTGACTTTCTGATAAATAATTTCCCCTAAACCAGAAGATCAAAATAGCTTGTGGTAACATGGACATAACTGAATGCTTCAACCAGATAATGACCTCCCATGGTCACTGGAAATCAGCATCAAGGCGAACTAGCCTCACTTCCTTTCAAGGCACGAGACTAGTTTTCAATCACAATGTCCAGTTTTGATTTCTTTAGTGCTATTAGAACAAAACAATTTAAGATAGGAAATGAAAAGTAAATAAACAAAATTAACAAGAGCCCAGTATTTTAGAACCTTCTGAGCAGATTTTGGTTTATATCTAAAAGTACTCCCAAGCAAGCAAATATAGAATTTAAAAATGCCTATATCTTGCAAGGGCTTTTGCATTTACATATTTTCTGTTATGTTTGCAAATGGCCTTCATAATATACTTATATTAATAGTTTTTGACAACTTTTTTCTCCCTTATCTAGTAATGGCATATTCTACTTAACATTTATTTGTTTGTTTGTGTGTGTATACGTGTGTGTTTGTATACATGTGTGTGGACACATCAGGTCTACCTCAGCTGGCTTCTCCCTTGCACTCTACCTCATTCTTTAAAACATGGTTTCTTACTGAACCTGGAGCTAACTGACTGAGGTAGGCCTGCTGGCCAGTCAGCCAAGGAGATCTGCCTCTTGCCCCCTTCCTATCACTAATATCACAGACCTGCCCTGCTGTGCCTGGCTTTTACATGTCTACTTGGTTGTTCCTGACCACTTCACCATGGAATAATCACAAAAAAATTATCTTATTTAAAACACTGCTTGGCCCATTAGATCTAGCTTCTTATTGGCTAAGTCTTACATCTGAATTTAACACATTTCTATTATTCTGTGTATGGGCAAGTGGCTGTAGCTTATCTGGTACAGTCCTGAACATCTGTGTCCGGTGAGGCTACATGGCTTCTCTCAGATTCCACCTACTTTCTCCCAGCATTCAGTTTAGTTTTACCCACCTAGCTCTGTTCCCCTATAGCTCTATTATAGGCCCAAAGCAGTTCCTTTATTACCCAATGTTATTTACAGCATGCAGAGGGAATGCTCAAATCATTGAGACAGAATTCACTGGCCTGTAGAGGAAATTCTCAAACTATCTAAGTAGAAAGGACAGTTGAAAAGTTCTTCATCCAAATTACTTGTATTTTGCCTCTCTTACTTTTGTTGTCTCTTGGATTTGGCGCAATGGCGTTAATTTTGATGCATAGATACAGCCTCATCCAAAGTCTCCATGGAAAGCTGAACACTTCACAGGGGCAGCCGGATGCTATGGGGCATTCTTCCTATGACACAGGCAGTCACTCGGCTGAAGGGCACTTTCACTGCAGTATCTGTACTTCATTCATGTTTTCCTTTGTTAATGGACACTAGGGAATTTGGAAATTATTGCTAAGTTTCTAATAATTGCAATGAAAATCCACCATTCACAATAATTTCATGTGAAGGAGGTAGTACTTCAAAACAAGAAATACTTACCTTCTATGAAAAGGTACAATTAGCCGACTCTAACACGCATGTTTAATTGCACAACACTAAGAGGGGATTCATGCTGAATTGCTATATTCTTTACTCATGGATAGGTTTTAGTACATGCGTCCTTTCAATGTTCAGCCTGGCCCAGTGACCCATGGAGTCTTGATGAACCATAGGATTTAAACTTAATTTCCATAATCTAAATATCACACTCACACTGTACCTTACTTTTTCTTTCATTTTCTGCCTCTGCTTTGATTTTTAAATACCCACATTTCAAATTTTCTTGGCATAATATACAATATACAAGATGTATTTTGATAATAAACTCTGCCATTATCCTTTCTTAGCCCTTTTGTGGCTTTCCGATCCCCTTTGTCGTAACAGGTTGAGACAGGGTTTCTTCAACCAGTCTAAATTGGCCTTGACTCTGGCTGCTCCTACTTCAGGGCAGAACAGGATGAGATCATGGCTTGGTATTTGCCCTCAAGCCCAGCTCCTGTCTTTCTCTTTTCTGTGCTTGTGATCCGTGGGCCTTGGTTCATGCCCTGACTCACAGCACTGAATTGTCTCTATCAGAATCGCACGTTCACATCATCTGAGCACTAACTCCACTCCTCTTTTCCAATGGGAAGTTTTCCTTCACCCCACTTTGTTGTTGCTGCTTTTGCTGTTTCTGTTCTTTTTTTTTCTTTCCTTCTTCTTTTCTTGTTTGAGACAAGGTCTCTCTGTGAAGCCTATGCAGCCTAAGTCTCTCTGTGCAACCTGAACTCATCAGCTTGTTTTATTGCCTAGACTGATCTCAAATTCATGATCTTCTCGCCTCTGTGTCAGGAGTATTAGAACTGCAAGCAAGCACCAGCACGCCTAAATTCATATTCTCTCTCTCTCTCCTCTTTCTCTCTCTCTTCTTTCCCTCCTCTGTCTCTTCTCTCTCTCTCTTTCAAGGTATTGAGAAATTTTCAAATTTACTATTTTAGATTCTGTTTTCCCCATCCTATTTGTACACTAAAGTATCCCTTTTCATATAAGTGGTGTTTTTTATTTCCAGCAGATATTTCAGAGGGATATTTGAATTGATTACTCTACCACATGATCAAAGTCACTGGAGAAATCCACAGCCAGTAAATATATCAGGGCCAGAAAATGTTTGTGTTAAGTAGAAAAATCTCATTAAGTTCTGATTTCTGCGTCACGTGTGCTTCAGAAGTCAGTGAGTGTGTCCCTATATTTCTCTGATGCTGTTTTGACACGATGCTTCCGGAGAAGCCAGTTAGTTCTTCAATGCCTCTTTGATGATACCCATCTCCCTGATATGTGGCCTCTGATCTTTCACCCTTGAGTGCAGCTGAAAGCTAGAAGGATGGCTTGAGCTCTTGGGTGCCCTCAGTGGTTGATTTATTCTCTCATGATCATAGGGTGCTTGCATGGGACCGCTTTTATCAGAGGCTCCTCTGAACGCATTAGAAGCCAATTACTAATCGTAAACACAGCAAGGAACATGCTTGACTTTTCGTTCCTTCTTCTACGCATCCCATTTCTCCCCATTGCTTATAATTATTATTCTTTCCTTCTCTCTATCCCAACCCATGGTAGGGGTTCATAACTAAAATGAATAAATTTAAAAAAATACTTGTCATTGTATTGAAGGGCAGAGGACCATAGAAGGGTTATAAGCACAAAACAACCTGACTCTGAACCTTCAGCTCGACCACACCTCTGTGCAGCTAACTTACCTAAGAGGTTGCCCACATCTGTAACTTTTCCTGCATATTAGGCTCCCTGTCACTGCCCTCACCTTTCCAATCTTAGTCTCTGTTGCTTATTTTTTTTTCCTAGGGTACCTCTTCAAGAGCTTGCCTTTAACAAAAATTAAATAAAGTAAAATGTATTTTAGAAAGAATCCCTGCCTTTGCTCTACAATCTTTTTATTATTATTATTATTATTTATTTATTTATTTAAGATTTCTGTCTCTTCCCTGCCACCGCCTCCCATATCCCTCCCCCTCCCTCTCCCTCAATCAACTCCCCCTCTCTCATCAGCCCGAAGAGCAGACAGGGTTCCCTGCCCTGTGGGGAGTCCAAGGACCTCCCACCTCTTTCCAGGTCTAGTAAGGTGAACATCCAAACAGCCTAGGCTCCCACAAAGCCAGTACGTGTAGTAGGATCAAAACCCAGTGCCATTGTTCTTGACTTCTCAGCAGTCCTCGTTGTCTGCTATGTTCAGTGAGTCTGGTTTTATCCCAGGCTTTTTCAGACCCAGTCCAGCTGGCCTTGGTGAGTTCCCGAAAGAACATCCCCATTGTCAATCTTGCCTCCAATTAGCAGTAAAGAGCCACTCACTGTCTTCGAGTGGCTTCCATTTTATTCCCTTCTGAAGTGGTCAACATTATTTTCCCATATTTTAGTTTGTGATATAAATTTAGATTAAGGACCTTGTTAATTCAGACTCAATGAATGAGTGAAAGCCACATCAGCTCCCCTGGGCACTGCTGCCTTCAAAGTGTTCTAGACAGTATGAGTGGAGGTCTGTGGAGAGCGCATAGCTCCCTGAGAACCCAGACACAGCTGTAGGATTTTCAAACATTGTGTGAGAACAGTAGGAGACAGCTTAGCTAAGGAGTGTCTTCATCTGGGGTCACTGACCCATTCTCCCCACAGATCAAATCACAAGGGGACTGGACTATTGCAGTGGCTGCCTGAAGTGTTCTGGGAACTTTAATGTGTGCAGAAAAGAGTGAAGGGCACAGATGCTTTCAGAAACCTGAGAACCACTGAAAGGGGACACTGGTGGCAACTTTCCTTAGTAGTGAGATAGGCTTTTATCAGAGACATTTGTGTAGTAGCCAAACACACAAGTTTTGTGGACAGATCTTGATACACACTAGACAGTAAGGGTCAAGAGGTGTTTTGTGGCTTGGAAAATGCACATTATCCCTCTCATATCCACACCTGCACTAATAAATATTCCAGCTATGGTAGGAAAGATACAAAGTTGTTATTTAATGAGTTATTAAGGCATATACCCAAATGCAGTACTCTAACCCAATAGAACTCTGTCCTATATCAAATTATAGAGTCAAGATTAAATTTGCATTTAATTGGCACTCAGGTACCATCCCATCCACATGCCTGGAATCTTACTACTTTGTTGCTTATAGGCTGGTTGCCAGCTTTGGGGAACTACATTTTTGCCTGGGGCTTCTGTCTAAAATATAAAAATCAAAACGAAACAAAAACAATAACAGAAACTACAAGTGTAAATAGGGGGATGAAATATCCTATGCTCCCAGAAGCTTTAAATTAATTTATATTTTTTATTGAGCTATATATTTTTGTCCATTCCCCTCCCTCCCCCTTTTCTACCCTCTCTCATGATCTCCATGCTCCCAATTTACTCAGGAGATCATGTCTTTTTCTACTTTCCATGTAGATTAGATCTATATGTGTGTCTCTTATGGTTCTCTTTGCTGTCTAGGTTCTCTGGGATTATGATTTGTAGTCAGGTTTTTCTTTATGTCTAAAAGCCACTTATGAGTGAATACATATTATATTTGTCTTTCTGGGTCTGGGTTACCTTACTCAATATGGTGTTCCCTAAGATGTCATTATTTTTTCCACTGTGTAGTACTCCATTGTGTAAATGTACCACGTCTTCGTTATCCATTCTTCAGCTGAGGAGATTTAGGTTGTTTCTATGTTCTAGCTATCACAAAAAGTGCTGCTATGAACATATCTGAGATCATGTTTTTGTGGTATGATTGAGCATTATTTGTGTATATACCCAAAAGCGGTATTGCAGAGTCTTGAGGTAGGTTGTTTTCTAATGAATGATTTCTGAGAAACCATCAGACTGATTTCCAAAACTACTGTACCAGCTTGCACTCCCACCAATAGTGGATGAGTATTCCCTTTTCCCCACATTCTCTCCAGTTTAACCTGTCATCAGTGTTTTTTTTTTTTTTTTATCTTGGCCATCCTTACAGATATAAAATAGAATCTCAGAGTTGTTTTGGTTTGAACTTCTCTGATGGTTAAGGATGTTGAGCATTTCCACAAGTGTATTTCAGCCATTTTAGACTCCTCTGTTGAGAGTTCTCTGTTTAGGTGTGCACACAATTTTTTATTGGATTATTTGTCTTTTGATGACCAATTTCTTGACTTCTTTGTTTGCCAATCAGTCCTGTGTCTGATGTGGGGTTTGTGAAGTCTCAATTCTGAGCATCTTTGCCCTCAATACAAGGACACCCTCATATGTAAAAGAAATATTACTAAAGCTGAAAGCACAGATTAAACCCCACACACTAATACTGGGAGACTTCAACACCCCACTCTCACTACTGGACAGGTTGGCCAGGCAGAAATTTAGTAGAGAAATAAGGGAGTTAACAGTTGCTATGATTCAAATTGAATTAACAGACATCTATAGAACATTCCTTCCAAATATAAAAGAATATACTTTTATCTCAGCACCTCATGGAACCTCAAAAATTGATCACATATTAAGTACAAAGCAAACCTCAACAGATACAAAAAAAAGTAATAACCGCAGGTATCTTATTGGATCACCATGGCTTCAACTGGAATTCAGCAGCTACACCAATTCCAGAAAGCCCACAAACACATGAAAATTAAACAATGTTAATCTGTATCACCAATGGATCAAGAAAGAAATAAAGGAAGAAGTTAAAGACTTCATAAATTCAATGAAAATAACCACACAACATATGACATTATGTATGTGTGTATTTGTGTGTGTATGTGTGTATGTGTGTATTAGACAGAAACAAAGATATGCAATCATCTGAGTTTGCTCCATCACATGCACACACACACACGCATACACAAACGCACACGCACACACATGCAAGGAAATATAAATATTAAAAGAAATTAATAAATTAGTTGTAATATGCAGTTGATATATAGAGTGTGTAATCATATACAAAATCAAAGAGAAAATAGAAGCCAGAGTCCAATCTGAAATGAGTATCAACTTGCTGTATTTGGGTCGATCGTGAAGACAACAGTAGTGATTTCATGTGAAAAAGATAAACAACGGGGTTGATTCTCCTTATCAAGGCATGCGGGGTGTTAGCCATTGTGTGTGGACTTGATAGGAATTCTTTGCAATGTATGCATAAGGGATGAATGTAAGGTGGTGGATATTTTTTTTCTGTTTGTATGTCTACAAAGCAACCAATTCTTTAGGATTACATGTGTTTGTGAGTGATTAGATGAATAATGGTTTTGTTACTATCTGTTAGAGTTCTTTGCCTTGTCCCCCGAAGGTGTGAGGGAGAGTTGCAGAGGCTTCACTGCTGAATGCAGAGCATACTCTGTGGTTACTAGCAGAGACCTCCCTCCCTCCCTTTCTTTTTTTCTTGAGGCTTAAGGCAAGTTTGGAGGCCACTCTTTTCTCCTTTGCACTCTACTGGCTCATACAGCCCGAAGCTAGCTTGTTATAACCTACTTAGGAGGTGGGGAGCTGCTGCCCATCACTTCAGAATCAATGGCTGCAGATGGAAGCTGGGATTCAGTGCCTTCCGCCTGCAGGAACAAGCAGTTAATAGATTTTATTATAATTATTTTAACTGAAAAACTCAGAAGGAAACTTAAAGAAGATGCACAGTTTGCTAATCAAAATCACACAGTTGTACACAACAAAGGGCAGTGGAGTCTTTTGAAGGCATCTTTCTCAGAGCCTGGAGTAAAATTAATAATGATACAAATAATAAATCCATTCTTTGGGGGATTTGTTTGCATGAACCTCAAATGTCAGTTCGTCAGAATTTTGCTAAAGGTAAAAAAATATTCAGCAAGTTGTCATCAAGGGAATAGCATGTTTTGTTTTCTTAGTTTCTTGGTTTATGGACCCATGAGTCTGTTTCCCTCCCTCCCTCCCCCAGCTCTCTCTGTGAGTGTGTGTGTGTGAGAGAGAGCACACACACACACACACACATGTGCGTGCATATGCATAGTCAAACCTTTTGTTATTTTTTAAGAAAAGGTATAATGCTTAAATGTTGTAAAATACCAAGTGCCCATATCTCTACTCAAAGAAAGAAAATCCCTAGGTTCTGTTTTATTTTGTCAAACATATAATATGTATGACCTTGATCTTGTATAAATTCAGACTGGTAGTCCTGACAGAGGTGACCATTTGCTTTCTTTTAGTACGTATTTCTTATATTTACCTGCTTTAGTTTGATAATCACACAACATCTCCCACCTCCTGTGGTTTCTGGTGAGAAAAAAGAAAAAGCCTCGTAAGTACTCATAAAAATAAGTAATAGAAATGTCTACATATATCCCTTTAGGATTAGTAGGTAGTCTTCACTATTGAATAAAAATCGGGCAGGCCATGGAGCTTTAAATTCATTTTTGTTTTTATGAATTACCCTCTTCAAATCATGAGCCACAGTTGTAGAAATCATTCCAACTGTCCTGTACTCAAAGTCTATCCTCCGAGATGGGGAATGAAAATGTCAGATGTTTGTTATGTTGCTTAGCTTAGACATTTGAATAGTTGGCTTCCATTCGGTCATGCTGTTTGGGGAGGTCAAAGAGGGTTGACCTTAATGAAGGAAGTATGTGTTTCTGGCCATGTTTTGATAGTATAGATTTGCCCTATTTCCAGTTCCTCCTCTAGTTTCCTCCTCTTGCCGCCATTCCTGAGCCTTGCTGATATGATGCTCTGTATGCTGTATCTATCCATCTGGAACCCGAAGCCAAAATGAACTCTTTCTTCTCTAAACAGCCTTTGTCACAATGTTTCATCATTGTAACAGAAGTTGCTTTCCCAGCGCTCTTTTCAGCTATAGGACATTGTGTGCCTATTGGGGTCATGACATGGAAGAATCTTAGATGGAAACTTTGGAGAAAATTAATTTCTCTTAGTGAATATGAAGAAACACTTCTCCTGCGATTTTTTGGAATGTAAGTGATCATCAGAAAGTTACTCATAGGGTTTGGTTTAGGTTGGCAGCTGTGGGGAAGTTACTAGGTCCTGAGCGCTCTGACCAAAACCAACAGATTAGTACTTAGTGGAGCCAAAACCGAGAAATTTTATTGAGAGATGATTAAAATTGGGAGAAGTTGTCTAGATAGAGAAAATCAGTCCCAATGGTGTCTGTTCCTCTTTTTCTCCCTGCTTCCTCGTTGCTAGAAGACAGAGACCTCTACTCCACTGTCCCCTTTATTGGAGCTGTTCTGCTTCATCAGAGCCCAGGATAAAACAAGCAGCAAGCCATAAACTGTAATCTCTGAAACCATGAACCAAAGCAAATATTACCTCTTTTGAATTGTTATTGTAGGATACTTATTATGGAGTCAGGTACGCGGGCAAACATCTCTCCAGTGCTGTTCTTTTGAAAAATTAGCATGGGATTACTGTAAATTATTTTAGCTAGCCAACTACTTAGTGACCAAGAGACGATGTCACCCATTCATGTACTTGTCATGTCACAATGAGAACATGGGCAGAAGCTGAGCAACTTCACTGTTGAGGATGAAAACGAAGACTTGGGAACACCTCTATTCAGGCTATGTTGTTGAAAATCCTGCCCGAATAATGCCTTCCATTCTGTCTCAAAATTTAGCAACTCATAAGTACTCTAAGAACATAGTTTTAATAGCTATCAGTCAAAATACACTAGTGCATATTCTGGATAATAATATCATTCAATTAAAATTTTAATTGAATTTACATAAAGTTAATGACTGTGTACTGAATAAAATGATCATTTTTTGGCTTTTTAAGATGATAATATGACATTCTTTCTCTTGTACTGTTTTTGAATTTAAGGTTATGTCAGCTATTTTCTTGTTTTTTTTTTTTTTTTCGAGACAGGGTTTCTCTGTAGCTTTTGGAGCCTGTCCTGGAACTCCCTTTGTAGACCAGGCTGGCCTCGAACTCACGGAGATCCGCCTGCCTCTGCCTCCGGAGAGCTGGGATTAAAGGCGTGTGCCACCACCGCCCGGCTGTCAGCTATTTTCTAATCAATACACCTAAACAAATACTGGGAAAGAAATATCAACGAACATCAAAACTAGTACTGCTTGCTATAATTTAAGTATTAAGTGTGCCATGATTACTACCCAGTCCCCCTCTCATTTGTGTATGAGAGAGAGAAGGCAGTGCTCATTGAACGACCCAACTATGATTTTACTGGATAATACAAGGTGATTCTTTACTCCATTCTTCAACGTCTTGACAACTCAATTAGTTTCCTCCTAACAGTGAATAAAGAAGCCCATGTATGGGCAGACCAAGATAATAATATAATACTATGGTTCAATAAAATTCCTCATAGAAATATTTTTTCTCCTGCTTTTGTAGAAAATGTATTATAGTAAAAATTGAATATATTACTCTTTAAATCCCAGTAGATACTGTTTTATTGAAAGTATCCATTAGGTTTTTAAAGTGTAGCTTTGAATCTGTAATAAGTTACATTATATAATGCATTTAAATTTTACATTGCTAAGAAAAACTTATACAAAGTCTCTTCCTTGACAAACAGAGCCCTTCACTAATACAGCTGTTTGGGGAAACCTTTTCCATATCAGACAGTTCCTAAGTTAGGCTTCCTTTCAGACAGACAAACAACACAGCCTAGGGATGGGAGTGGGAACAGAGAACTCATATGCTTTTTGATTCATACTTTACAGATAAAAGCTCTTCTTAAAATAGCAGTAGTTATCAGAAGGAAAGAAAATGTGCACAATTCGTAAAATGTTTAGCTTATAAGAACAAGGTCCTGATTTTGATCCTCAGTACCCACATGAGAATCCAAGAGCTGGATAAAGTGGTGCACAATTGTAATCCAAGCTCTGAGCTGGTGAAAGACAATCCTAGTGCTTCCTCATTGGATATTGTAAGCAAGATTAAATAAAGTCAAGAGGCAGAGAAAGTAATCAGTTGACAGGAAGTGAACACATGGGATTATTAAGAAAAAAACATAGAGAGTAAGAGGGGATTAGGAAGGTGTACAGGAAGTAGAAGGGAGGGACTTGTAGATTGAGAAATCTGGTTTGAGACAGCTTAAGGGAAGGAGGTTACTGGGACATTGGCTGAGAAGTAAGGCCATTTGGGTGCTTTTTCTGACTTTCTGAGCTAGCAGGCTTTCACCCCAACATCTGGTTCTTGAATCTTTATCGGTAAAATCAAACGTTTGAGATTTTGTTAAAACAAAAGAGAGGCAGTGTAGATAGATTTCCCTAGAAAAGTGAAATTGATAGCTATTGGTGGATGTTGTGAATATGTTACTGGAGCAGGAGGATAAATGAAACAGGAGAGAGATGAGGGAAATTAGGGAGGAAAAAAGAAAGATAAAATTAAGGGCAATTTGAGGTGTAGTATGGAAACACAATAAGGAAAAGCTTACTAAAGTTTATACATATATACAAAATAACAGAGAGAAACATACTATGGGGTGGGGTGGAGTACTGAACAACAACTGGCAAACCTATGATACAGCTACCACATCCAAGGTTCAGAGAACATCACCAAACAGAAAGAATGTAATAACCAGAACATCAAGGTTTCTGCTATAAGCATCTTCTAGATAAGACATAGAAGCTGAACTCATGAAATCACAATACTATGGCTGATTAAACAAGACATTCATAGTAACAATACCATTTAACTCCCAAAGCAGATGGAAGGAAGTTTATTAGACCAGCCACCCACAGAAAAAGCACTATAAACAACTGAATGTTGAGAAGAGATAACCAGTCATCACTAGAGACAAGATAGATTATCCAAATCCAAGTGACCAGCCCTAATCTTATATGCATGTGAAGAATATTGAATGGATTCAGCGGGATACACACACACACACACACACATATGATAGATACATCATATATAGTTCTTGTCTTTAAATTCTCAAAATAAAAATTACAAAGATGTTGTTGAGGCAAACTGTTCAATTGTTTGTGTTTCCAAGCTCCCCTTTTTTTCTATTAAGAGAATACCCATTTTGAACTATCTGCTACAATGTTGAAGACATTGTTCTCAATACCTCAGCATAAAATGATTAATTTTTATTATATATCTATATATATATATATTCCTTAAGATTATATTATATAATTCCTTAGGATTCTCCCTTTTTATGATTAGCTTTAACAAACATTAAAAAATATTGTATATGGTATGAGAAAGGGAGTGACACACATATTTGCATAGATTTTGTCTAAGGATATGTATTATTTCACCCCTACTTGATAAAATATTCTCATTAAGCATTGGGCTGCATCAACATGTCCAATAACGTAGCAAGTAACTGCAAGACAATAGTATTTGTCTCTCACGCTTTCAAAGAAAGTGACTCCTCCTTGTTCTTCTGCAGAAGACAGATGTCAGGACAATGGTTTTGAGGCAAAGATTTTGGAGGAAGGAGGAGGAATGGTTTGGTAAGGAGCTATTTCCTGATGAAAGACTCCAGGAAGATTTTTCAGTCCTTATTTTCTTATAGATTGCTATCTTCAAAGAACAGAAGTAGACTGTGTTGCTGATTTACATAGCTGAAAATGTCCTTCCTTGCTACTCAGTTACGATAATGAGGATTGGAATTACGAAGGAAAATAAGTTTGACCCTGATACTTAACATATGTAGAAGTCTGATCATGGAGGCTAATGATGATTTTCCATTAAGTGTTTAAATGTCTACTAACTGCAAGCATTGAGAATTCTCTAAGCACCGTTTACTGCTGCACAACTTTACCATTAAAAAAGCTTTTATTCTCATATTGTATTTATAGATAAATTCTCACAATCATTTTGTTGCCAGATCCAATATGGGATTGTCCATGACCAAATTAAGCCAAGTCTTCACACCATTTTCTTCTCCATTACACTTTCCCCCAAATGAGAGAAATGCCATTCATGTTTGGCAGGCCCCTTATTTATGTAAATGTTTGCTTCATGTCTATTGTAACGGAATAGATACACTAGAAATTAAGTGTCTAGTCTTTCGAGGTGCTTAAAAATTTGTCTCCCATCATTAGCACATTTGGGGACATAATTTCTTCATCTGCATTTGGATTTTAAATGATTACGTATCTTCTCCGCTTTGTAGCAGCAGATGTTTCAGTAATCATTAGGATATGTTCCAACTGCATGTACCTCTTCTTTCTGAACACATGGCAGGGCTGGACTTCTGGCCTTATGGTTCAGTGGAAACATGAATCTACTGCAATTGGGAAGGCCGGATCTCTTAATAATACATCAGACTTTCCACAAATCTTTCATTCATTCATAATACAGTAAGTATAGGAATGTTTCAAAGTCTCTTCTCCATGTGGGACTACTCCAAAAGAAGAATAAGCTTCCAGAAGAACGACTTAGCCCTTCACCAGGAGTGTGCATAGTAAGTGGGAAAAAGGACTGTGTTGCTTTAAGTCACTGTGATTTGAGAATTTGTGCTGTCACATTGTGGGGTAGATGATCATGATTAGTACAGATGGGGGCTTAGCTTATAATTAGCTTATAATTGGGAAATGGAAAGTGCCCTGTGCATTTAGCCAAAATCAATAAAAGTTTATTTGCAGTTCCTACACAAAAAAATTAATGGGATAATCACATTTTTTTTCTGATGACTTTATTCAAATGTTAAGAATTTAAAGTTTAAAATTTAAAGTTTATCTATTGAAAGGACACCGTGGTTTACAGATAAAACAATTTTAAAAAATGTAATTTTGTACCTAGCCTTAAGGTAGTTATTACCTGGCATGATAAAGATAATGTTATGTCTTAAAATAATAAATATTTATGTCCACTAAGCTAAGTCTTTATTCCAATCAATGAATATCAAAGATAAAGTATCAGGATTCAGATTCCAGAGACAAATGCACAAGAAGACTCATGAGTATTATGAAAAGCTCTTGCTCGGAATGATAAACAATTTATTTATTTTCACACATTTTAATTTAAAGAATTACATTACTTTTCCATTTTATTTACCCTGCAGACTCAGACAAATGCCATCCATCCAGCTCCCATGACCCCCTTTCAAATGAACATCCTCTTCTCCTTTGATTATGACTGTTCCATGTGTGTGTGTGTGTGTGTGTGTGTGTGTCTGTCTGTGTGTGTAAATATAACCTGCAACCTGCTGAGTTTGCTTTTGTTGTCTCTGAGTATACAGTTACAGGGGCAATCTTTTTGCCTTAAACAATCAATAATGAGGATCGTCCCTGGAAAATGCTAATTTCCTCTTTCTCAGCAGACATTAATTGTCTGGAGTTCCTTGTCTAAGGGATTCATAAAGTTTTTCTTCTTCCATGTTAACATACCCATTGATATTTACAATGTTTTGGTCTTGTTCATTTAGCTATTGCTAGGGGATACTTTTTTACAACAGACTTGCAGACCCTAACTCTTGCCATAACAATAGTACCACTGTGTTTTCAGTGATGTTCCCTGGGCCAGAGCTGCAGGAACTGTGATGTAGATGTTTCCATTATGGCTGTGTTCCCCACAATCCATTAATGCCTACATTATATTCAGTTGTGGTTTTCTTTCATGGTATTCATTTGCTTTAAGCGATGCTATTTTGATTAGTAGCAGTACTATGCTTACCTGTGGCTATAAGAATAATATTTAACATATAGTAAGTAATTATGCTGGTTTAGAAAAATAGTAGTAGTAGATTCTCTTATTTGATTCAAGACTTCGTGAAATATAGCAAGTTGACTAGGTTTCCAGTGCCAGGCATGATGTCACTGCTGAGTAGACATTAACTCTAGTTAAACTTTGTAGGTTCACCCTAACATCTGAGTGTCACTTGTTGCACTTCTACACATGTCTTGCCTTGGTGGTCATTGCTGTGGTCCATAGATATAGCAGCTCTGTAGGACTGTTAATCACTTCACTCCCTTGGCAGATTACATACTATTTTCTGTTACCATGGTACCAAGACCTGAGGGAGAAAGTTTTTATGTAAAATTCAACTCAAATTATCTGAGTCCAATGTCTTAAGTATATGATGTCTTCAGCAGTAAGGTTTATATTCAATCTCTAAGAGGCAACCAAGGTCAACAGCAATAGTTTATTTGCTTTGGAAGTTGCTTGAATTACCACGTTCAATCATTGGAAAGGAGGTTTCTCATTCCTTTTACCATTATTTTTTGTTAGTTTATGATTCTTGTAGAAAGCTTTGGTAGCCCAAGTCAATAACTTTCTTTTATACATATATACACACATATATAAATATAAGCCTATTAGGATATATATTATTTTATAGAGCAATATATTATATTGGCATATAAAATACTAAAAATTATATATAATTAAATGTATACACACACACACACACACACACACACACACACACATATATATATATATATATATATATATATATATATATAATCTTAGGCTAATATAAAATGATTCCCTGAGGCATTATCCAATAATCTTTGTATAAAACTCTTTAAATTAAGAAAAGAGTAGACATTTCAGAAAGCCAATGATGTGTAATGTCAGAAGATGAATCAACTCTACCATGTGACAACATTGGGCAGCAATTCCATCTACTACAAGTGTGGGAGTTGGGCAGAGATGTGCTGGGATATGAAATTATATGTCTACTCTATAGGCAGAGTGACTAACTGGAGCAGAATAAGTCACAGTGAACACAGCGAAGCAGAAGACATCTGAATAACCACTGCTTTTGTTTGGTATAAAGACCTTAAGAATGCTTATTGTTATAATAATCCTTGGTTTTCACACTGTTGCAATTATTTGCATTGAGCATACTTTATAATTTGAAGTTGTTACTCAGGTGACATTAAATCCACTTGGAATAGATAAAGTTAAGATTTTGGGTAAAAATATGAAGAAAGGAGACCTCATCTGGAAAGAGGTGGTACTCCAGTAACCACATGCATACTCAGGAGGATGAATGCTACTCCGAGAGCAAAAGATTCCCATAAGAACTTCTCTGAGATTTCTTTTATTTTTTATTGCATGTTACAGTGGAGTCACCAACTGACTTTAGAAAGTCATATTCTCTTTCTGGAGGAATGGTTTCACAGCATGCCATGAAGTCATAAAAAGAAATTATTTGTATGTAACTCAGAGATAAACAAGAGACAAATGACTACTAGCTGAGATGACAGTCTCAGTCAGTAGATCCCTTTACCAGGCCCCACATGCTCTTGTTAGAGATGCTCTGCCAGCTCAAATGTGACATATTGTGCGAAGTTTAATTTTAGATGAACTTTGCCAATATCTCTTGCTCTTATATTTCTGGTGCAGCTTGAAAACACTGGACACAGCCAATGAGATTACTTTGGTCATGAGTTTTACAGAAATTGACAAACTGTTCTTTTGATTTTATAGTCTATTAACAATATTTTGAAAAAGAATGTATAGGAAAACATTTCAAATATTTATTTTCAATATTCTGATACTATGTCAGAAATTCTTATCAATATGTGATATTGATTTCAATATTATCTTTCTCTTTTAGGATAAGTCACGATGAATTTTGAATGAAGTAAATCCTACACACTTAGCCAAAATACCTTTAAAAACTTTACAGCAGCTGTGTTTGTTTGGTTTTGATTTCTGCTCCAGTCAAACATGTGTGGTTATAGTTAATTGGACCCCATCACTCCGAAGTTTGAGATATGTATTATTACAAACTTCAGTGTTACTTGTTTTTTGTCACCAGAGATAACAATCTAGTTAGTAACTCAACTCATTCACAACAACCTACTGGGATCATTTTAGGACCAAATATAACGACACCCTAAATTAGGTACTAAAAGACAGAGTTACAGGGTATGGATACTGAATTTGGAAGCACATCAATGTGATATAACTTTTGAGTGGGGGTGAATTTTGTCATCTTAATTATTACCTTTTGATAATATATAATCTTGGTAAAATTTATTGGGGATATTGAAACCCAATATAATATTTTCTCTCAAAACTCAAGGCAATATTTTACTTGAGGGAAAAATAAAGGAAGTAAGTACATTGAATAGTTAGGCTGATATGAACTGCCCTTCTACTGTGATGAGTGGTTACTCTGTGTTTACCTGTGATTCTCTGGGAAGATAGAGCAGAGCAGTAAGTTTCTCTTGAAGTAAGTCTTCTTGTTCATTTTACAAGAAGAGGAGGTGAAGGAGGAAGAGAAGGTGAAAGTCTCAAGTCTGAAGTGTGAATGGTGTGTCTGAGTGGTTGGGAGGAGTGTGTGAATGGGAAGGAAGTGGGGAGTGAGGATTAGGAAGTAATACTAAGGAACATCAAAGAAGTTTGGAATTCAAAATACTCAAACCAAGAGTTTGAATTGCACTTTAGGTTTAATATGGGCCAGAGGGAGCAATAATTTATCCAGAGGCAAAGACAGTATCAATATGTTTGAATGTATCTTGTAAACTTGTTTAACTTTTTTGGCTACTACGGAGAAAGTCATCACACCTAGTGGAATCAGTTATCTTGTCAAATCTCACCTTCAGTACCTGACTAGATACGTTACACTTTTTAATTAAATTAATTGTTTCTTACTATTTTTTTCTGTTGTGTCATATTCCATTGTGTAAATGTACCATAATTTCCATGTTCATTTTTTAGTCAAGAGGCATTTAGGCTGTTTCTAGGTTCTGACAAACAGCATAGTTGAGCATACATCCTTGTGGTACAATTGAACATCCTTTGGGTATATACCCAAAAGTAGTATTGCTGAGTCTTGAGGAAGGTTGTTTTCTAATTTTCTGAGAAATCATCATGCTGATATCCAAAGCATCTGTACAACTTACACTCTCACCAGCAATGCAGAGTGTTCCCTTTACCCCGCATCCTCTCCAGTATAAATTGTCATGACATCGTGAAATTTCCGGACAAATGGATGGAGTTAGAAAACATCATATTGAGTGAGGTAACCCAGACCCAGACAGACAAATATTATATGTATTCACTCCTAAGTAGCTTTTAGACATAAATAAAAGAAAACCAGGCTACAATTTAAAATCCCAGAAAACCTAGACAACAATGAGGACCCTAAGAGAGACATACATGTATCTAATCTACATGGGAAGTAGAAAAAGACCTCCTGAGTAAATTGAGATCTTTGGGACCACGGAAGAGGGTTGAAGGGGAGGGGAGAGGAATGGAAGGGAGCAGAAAAAAAATATAGCTCAATAAAATCAATAAAAAAAATGTGTCTTACTACTATAGCAATACGTAATTCCTGGACTGGGAATTTTAAGTGAAACCAGAGAAATTAACCACAAACACAAAGGCAAGGAACAGGGAACTCTCAAAAACTAAGACAAATACATAAAACAATATTCAATCTGTGCTGACTGAGTTTTCTGTCCCACAGGTCCTCTAGTCACTCAGTCCCAAAGAAAACACACAGAGGTCTACATTAAGTATAAACTGATTGGCCTAGTAGCTCAGGCTTCTTATTAACTCTTATAACATATTTTAGCCCATAATACTTGTCTATGTTGGCCACTTGGCTTGGTACCTTTTTGGCGAGGCAGTCACATCTTACTTGCTCTGTGTCTGGCTTCCTATGTGTCTGGTTAACAACTGTGGACTGACTCTTTCCTCTTCCCAGAATTCTTATTGCCCTGCCTCTACTTCCTGCCTGGCTACTGACCAATCTGCATTTATTTAAAATACAAGTGACTGGGTACAGACCATTGTCCCACAGCAAATCCAGAAAAGTTATAATAGAATATTGAAAATTAAAGACAACCTCAGAAGACATCAAGACTATTCCAATTTCATTCTCATTCAAACTCAGCACTCATTAGGTGTGGACTACAAGTCAGTAATAGTCTCTATTTGATATATGTGTGTAGTTACAGTTCAGTTAACAAACTTGCTTAAACTATGAATTAGAACTGAAAGCTAAACTTACATTTATAGAAATGAGTGCTTCCTGTTCTGAAATAACGGTATGTACCTTTATAGATGATGTTGAATATGAGTCCTCAAGCATCCGCCTTCACTGATTTCAACTCGTATAACCCATTTATTGCTTCAGAGCTTGGCATATTATTGTTTCAGAATATTTCCATTAAATTTTTAGTAGGTAGGGCACAGGATGAGAAGAAATAAAATCATCATAAAAGCAAGTAAAATGAAAGTAGTTTTCACTTGAATAAAGACTGTAAACAAATTATAGTCTGGCAGAAGAGTATGAATAACATTCAATAACTGATCAATAGTGTCTTTTTGTATATTAGTTAAGGTTACCATTGTTGTGATAAACACCATGATCAAAAACAACTTGAGAAAGGAAGGGATTATTTTGCTAACACATCACAGTCTGTTGAAGGAAGCCAAGCAAGAACTTAACCTGGGCATGAATCTGGAGTCAGGAGCTGATACAGAGATCATGGAGGGGTACTGCTTTCTAGCAGTAAGCTTGATCATATCTTGATCAACTTTCTTTCTTATAGAACCCAGGACTACTAGCCCAGTATTGCACCACACTCAATGAGCTGGGACCTCCCCCTTCAACCACTATTTAAGAAAATACCTTACAGAATTGCCCACACAGACAGATCTTATGAAGGCATTTTCTTAACAGCTTCCCTCCTCTCAGATGACTATATCTTGTGTCAAGTTGACATAAGAGTAGACAGCACAGTCTTGTCATTAATGCACTAGCATTTGGTCCTCAGTAATTAATACTAGTGAACATTCATATGTCAATACTTGCCTTGATGATTTCAGGGCTACTACCTGGTGTTGCATAGCCAACTGCGGGGAATCTTCCCTGGAGAAGTCAATTTCTCCCTCCCTCCATATTACTTAATTGCTTATAGTTTATTGTCTAGGGTTGAATCAGTAAGACAAGCAAACTATTTGCAAAGAGCAGATTGTATTTAGGAATTCAAACCATGAATTTGAAAGAGATAGCAAGAGAGGTATTTGGAAAGGGTTAGAGGGAGAAAGAAAGAGGAGACATTTCAAAAATTAATTTAAAATTTTGTAAAACACTAGTCAAAATCTTTGCATCTCAACATAGTTCTGAATTGACTTTTTTTGTAAAACCAACTCAGATAATTTTTATTTATTATTTCTTCCAGATCAGAGATCTGGGCTCCATCTTGTGGTCCCATCTGTGTTCACTTTGATTTCTCAATGTCCCCATCTGCACAATGGTCCCTGCCAACCTAGAATGGTTTGTAGCTTTGGGGTTCTGGAAGCTGAGGCTGAAGATGGTAAAGAGGACATCTCAAAGTGGTGTGGGGTTTTTGGAGGCCAAGGCGCGAAGCCAGGGAAGACAGTGGACTGGACATAGGACCCAGTCCTTGGTACCCAGCAGGAGGACAAATGAAATGGCCGGGAAGCAGCAGTCTGGAGTTGGCTAGGGTTGTTCACAGTGTGAGAGCTGCAGCCTCATTAACAGGGTTGAAACAGTGACTTTATCTGCTGAAGTTTCCTGACAAAAACTCTGTCCCACTTTCAGAACTCACAAAAAGCTTTAATGGGAAATAAAACTCCTGCCTTGCTTTTTAGCCAAGCACTTGGCTTCCAATAGGAGACTGTTGTGTCCCACCCATCAGCTCACCAGGTTAGCAATGCACCTGTGTTTAGTTACCTAAACCGCGGCAGCAAAACACAGATCCTTATTAAAAATTAAATGAATGAATGAATGAATGAATACCACAGAGCTTTAAAAAAAAAGCTTACTTTCTTGCTTGTTTTTTCTCTTTAAAATTTCCATTGTTTTTCTTTAATGAACCGAAATATATCTTTTTGATTTTTTCTGAGAAAGAACATAGATTTCTCTGACCTAAAACTCCCATGTACCAAACTCAAGCAGAGACACACTTTTATACATCCTTCATCATGAAAATTTGTCTATTTTCCTTTCTCATGCTGTAACCCAGGCTTTATTTTTCCCTGCCAGAAAAATGTTGGCTTTCTACTTGTCTGAGTTAGAACTTTATCCATTTCTTCAAATCCCACCTTAAGTTTCATTTTTTTTTCTGTAAAAAATTTCTGCTGCCTTCTGGCTCCTTTAGACTTTGGAAATGCAATCTTTGAATTTGATTATGTCACAACCTGCCTCATCTTTACAGTGCAGTCCTTTATGTCTTTGAATTATTCCTTCTCACAGATTTTAATCTTCCTTTTGGCAAAGAGATCTATTGGGCTACAGCAAAGACTCCACCCATCCAACTCTTCCATAGATATTTGTCAATATCTGAATTGATATTTCAGGTCCCATTCTGAATTTTTTTTCTCTACAAATTTCCCTTGGTAAAATATATCCTAGCATATCAGAATGTCTCTTCTCTGCCCAAGATAAGATTTCTGCAGTATTGCAGAGGTTTCATGTTTTATTCCTTTCTGGAGTGAACGTACTAATATTCAGGGTATACTTTTATCTTTATCATTTTGTTGTTATAACAAGATAACCGGGACTGGGAAACTCATTGGGAAATTTCTTGGGTTAGATAATCTCAGGAATGAGATGTGGGAGAGCACGGTGCCTTGAGTAATGTTTTCTGATTTACCACCACAGCATGATAAGGTTATTGCATGCATTGACCAATAGAACAGTTAGTAGAAGCCTTAATTCTTCTTAGAAAGGTCTAACCTCATGCCAGATAACTCACTCTAATCAACTCCCATAGATAATTTCCTTCCAATTATTCTGAATATATGCATTTGAACATAACATTTCCAATAAAATAAATTTGATGGTACTTTTGAATCACAACTGTTTTTTTTCCATTTATAATGGGAATGTTAGTAAAACATTCATTTATCAGATAACTGTCAGAAAGGGTCCAAAGGAAGCATCATGTATATCCATAGGTACCATAGTGAAATACTCAGTCTATAAAATGCTCATGTCACTTAACATTTGAGAATTTATCCATGTTTCAATATATAATAAATCACAGAGATGCATGTAAAATCCATGAATGATTATTGGTACCTACAGGTATTTACTATGTGTTCAATTAAAGACAAGGGAATAACAAATGTGCATTGAAGAGGTGGAAATTAAGGACCAAAACGGTTGTATTTTAAAGAGGCAGGAAGCTTTAGCAGCCCAAATAATATCCATCTCACATAATTCTTCATACTGTTAGCACAGCTGCTTGACAAACAATGATTTGAGATGTGAGGCCATTGCAATAAAAGGCTGTGGTTTCTCTAACTAATAAGCCAGCCGTATAACAGTGAAATACTCCAGTTCTTTCGGTTTGCCTCAGGGAAGTCATGCTCTCAGAATCCTTACTATCACAACCCCAGCAAAAATCTTAGAACAGGTATCTACATCATTAATTCCACTTACCTGACATCACCTCTTCGAGGCAACTCATAGTCAACCTTGGAGAAAATGATCAATGAATATTTTAGGAAAAACACCTTTATCTGCTTGCATATCTGTGCATATCTGTTATAATACACTTTTAATATGACACTCATCTTGGGTATTGTAGAATGTGAACTGAAGATATCAGAAACATACACATGTACACACACACACACACACACACACACACACACACACACACAGCTGTGCTTAATAGTCCCCAAGGTTTATTGATGGATTAGAATTTTGTTATTTACTGAAGAGCTAAGATGTTACTCGTCAAGAGCCAAATTATGCTGTTTTTTTCCTTAGTTGTCTTAATAGCCATTCATTTTCCAATCTTGTGTCTGACCAAACGTTTTTGTAGCAATCAGGTAAAATCCTTTCAGAAGATATAAACAGACTTCTAGCAATCCTAAAACTAAGACTATCATCAGAGTGCATCTGAGACCTACAGGTGAGATATCACATTTTGCTCTAATCTGACTATTGGGTGTGTCTACTGATGTGTATGTCTTTAAGTACCTTGATTCATTTTTTTTCTGTCAATATAAAAACTTCATGAAACTGTTATTCATTTTAAGTATGACCACAGAAGAAACTAACTCCTATTCTACCTGAGGGGACAGCTATGTCTTTGCATTAACAGGCCCACTTAAGAGGTTGACAAAGCTACCTTAACATAGCCCCTGAGCCCCGGGTGGACAGCCGTCTCTCAGAACCTGACATAGACCCTGTGTATACCTTATGTTTGTCACTGCCTAATCACTCCTAAAACTTGTTCTATAAAAGAATCCATGTTTGTAGAATAAATTAATATGGCTGATTTTTTAGAATATAAAGAAAATAATCATTATGATGTTTTGCTGTTATATAGTTTTGAAAAGTTCACCAATTAAGGTAAGTACAAGTAACAAGGCCACAGACTTATATGTGTGTGTATGCTTGATTGATAAGCCCTCCCTTTGTCTTGTACATCATCACAACAGAGTCACACCACCATGAGCACTACTGAGTTAGTCTGAACAAAGAGACATTGATTACTCCCTCAGTTCTCCACCAGTACTCTCGGGCCAATGAGGAAAGACAGCACAGTACCACGAAGACCTTATCTTACGTATTCTTATTTTTGTGGATTCTTCTCTGTGCCAATAAAGGAAGGAGCTGCTTTTCCTCCTGAAAGACAGGTCCATGGAAGTTTACTAGGCTCCACTTCTCTTGCAGTAATGTCTCTCAGAAAAAATTGAAATTTATAACCGCTAGAAATGTAAATTCAGTTTGTGGATAAGAGTAAGAGCATTAACATAGGAAGAGTTACCATGGAGAGAGGCAGGCTGAAAATGCCCCAGAATGAGAGATAAATGTTGCAATATGAGAAAAGTGAGAGGCTGGCTTTGGTTTTGCTGGGTTTGTTTGGGTTTCCTTGGCTATGGAAATTTGTCAGATGTGACAGCTGTGTCTCATAGTATAACTTTTCAAATATGCTCTTGTATTTATTTAAGGAAAAATTCATATACTTCATCTTTATACCTAAGTCATATGTGTCAAAGTATTCTAAGGCAGAAGAAACTGTTTTTTTTTTTCATTTTTTAAAATTTATTTATTTATTAAAGATTTCTGACTCTTCCCCGCCACCGCCTCCCATTTCCCTCCCCCTCCTCCAGTTAAATCCCCCCCCCCCTCAGCCCGAAAAGCAATTAGGGTTCCCTGTCCTGTGGGAAGTCCAAGGAACCCCCACCTCCATCCAGGTCTAGTAAGTTGAGCATCCAAACTGCCTAGGCTCCCACAAAGCCAGGTTCTACTGGGAACTCACCAAGGCCAGCTGGCCTGGGTCTGGAAAAGCCTGGGATAAAACCGGACTCTCTGAACATAGCGGACAATGAGGACTACTGAGAACTCAAGAAGAAACTGTTTAAGTCAAGTTGTGAGTCTATATTTCCCCTACACACACACACGCATGCGTGCACACACACACACACACCATGCAGTTAAGAGCATAGTCCTTAGATATGCATTTGGGTAAAAAGTGACAGTTTTTACTAAGTTGAGGAGAAATAGGATGGCAAGGAGAGTGATGAAGGGTGCTTTAAAGTTTCTGATATAGGCAGTGTCTTTGTCTCTTAGATCACTCTGTTTAATGATGTCAAATAATCTCAAGCACACTTTGATGTTGGGTAACCCACAAATATCTTCTGAGCAGCTTTGAAGTAAGATTCTGTAAAACCTCTAATTGAAGTAAAATTCAGGAATCCTGGGAATTTCTCCATGTCCTCTGGAGGCAAGAGAACACAGTATTTAAGAAAGGGACAGAGTTGAAAACACCCAGTCAAAGGGAAACTGACTCTTTTGTTTGAGCTGAGAAAGCCAACATGCAACCTCAGTGTTCCCATATTTTTTTGCTATTAAAAATGTAAAAGAGCAATATTGTTACTGAATATCTGATTGGTTAAATTTTTAGGATTTGTAAATATAAACAAAAGCACACCTCCACTTCAGAATCAGACAAAACTGGAAATGAAAAATTTAATAATCAGCAAAAAGAGAAGATACTTTAATGCAAATACCTTTAAATAATTTTTAGATGCTGATGAGAAGAGATTAATGATGTGTGCTTATCTTTGTCTTTTTCTAAGAGAGCACTATGTATACTTTACATCTCCTACAGGTTTCCACGTGAGAAAATATAGGAAACCGTAGGCATCATTCATCTTAGGAAGGACAAAGCTACTCAAAAAATACTGTCTAAAAACAATGCTAAGAAGAATATAAAAATGAATAAACACACATATTAATAAACATTCTTCCAGCTTAAGTCCAGAGGATAGGAATTAAAACCAACCTAACGTATCTATTCAAAACAAGACATTGAAATCAGTTAAACACAAGATGTGTAATGAGCTACACAATTAAAGTAGAGAATTACAATTCGTGTAACTACTGATGTATATTTTTTACCGTAAAGCATAAAATACTAAAATAATCAGTAAGCCTTTACAAGCATGTCACATATAGCAAGTAGGTATATAAAGATTTGTTCAAAATATTTAGTTATCACAATGCTGTGAATATGCTTCTCCCAAGGTCATAGTACAATTTTGTTAGTGCCATTAGCGAACTTTATAACTGAATGTTAGAATACCTGTTGGTCTTTTAAGTGTTGATGTTGACGGTATGCCCTGGCATACTTGAAAAAGAATTTGAAATCACCACGTATATTTGAAAACCTTTTACTTAGAGGTTTAAAACTCTCAGCTTTAGTCTTATGGATGAAGAAACAAGAGCACAAAGTACTGAAGTGATTGAGTCAAAGGCAAATGAGTAGGACAAGGAAAGGGCCAAATGAAAGTTGGTTTAGCTTGATTTCAAACCATTTTCTAGTATTTTAGGTTATCCTTGATAATTTTGCAAAACTTTGAAATCTGAAGGGTTTCATGTTTTGATAATAAGGTGAGTCTAAAATAACAGAAAGGTCCCTCTACATGCACACAAATTTAGTTAAAAAAATCAGTGATTAAAAAGGTAGAGAACTTGGGCTATATGACTCTCATTCTCTTTCTTTCTTGCGCTCTCTCTCTCTCGCTCTCTCTCTCTCTCTCTCTCTCTCTCTCTCTCTCTCTCTCTCCCAATTCAAAGCAATCCAAAAAGCAAAAAATTGGACTAAACTAAGAAATCAATTCATTTTCTTTATCAGATCAAGGAGAGGGATGAATGTCTGTCTGGCCCTCTGGACTCAGTCCCTCTTGTCACAAGGTACCAACAAGAAGCAGATAGGGATATTTTATTATTAATATTAGTTGTGTGAATTATCAAGAAATGTCCTTCACCTTCCCAGAATAGTCTGCTCTCTCATTTGATGTAATATGAAAGAGAAGTAGAAATACTTTCCTGATCCCAACAGACAATGAAATGTTTCTATATTCTTCAGGGTAGGTGTCAGGGAAGAAGCCAGGACTGCACTAGAGAATCATGGACTCTTTATTAATTATTTTTAATTCCTGTGAAGTAGACAGCCTTCTTTCCCCAGCATGAGTACTTTCAGATGTCTAGATAAAGCTGGTTCCAACTCTTATAAGAGGATCAAAAACATGTGGGCATGTATCTTGCTCCTTTCAACCTCGTAATCCAGGAGAGAGAACTCAATCTTTTCATCTTAATATCTGGATTTTTATTTTTGTCAAATTCATTTTATCTGAAGATGATTAGCTCCTATGACACCAGAGCCTCATGTACAAAACCTTATGTTCAGAACAAAATTTGCCTCAAGAGACATGTATTCTGGTGGTCAATGTGATTTTAGACTTTCAGACTCAACGAGGTTGGTTTGGGGCTGAAGTGGCCAAGGAGATTTTAAGAGAAGACTGATCAGAAGATATGAATATCCCTGAAAAGACAGGATCTGTGTTTATGTAGACCATAGAAAAGACATTTTAATCAAAGAAGATGGCTTTTACCATAGATCATCTCTGGATGTCATGGATCTTTTATGGCCCATGTGTGGAGAACCATCGTATACCTCTAAGAATGATATGCTTCTTGGAAATGCAGCCATGTATTAGAGAACTCATCCGTGAATTTGTTTGTAGGCAGAACCATTTTGCATTGAGATGGTTTAAGTATAATAACTCTACATGATAGGCTGATTTACACATTTGGTCAGGTGCCTCCCCACTCCCTCCAAAACAACAACAACAACAACAACAACAACAAAAACCCCACACAGTCAAATTTACAGTTCTGAGAACTTACATCATCTGTGTGCTTCTCTTAAAAATTCCCATCTCAATGGGGTCTTTTTTTTTTTTTTTTTTACCTGCATTTGACCACAGAATGAAAAATAGTCAACGTCTTTCATTGGAAACAGCAGGTTAGAGAAATTATGTGTGGCTGGAATAAATCCAGTATGTAAAATAATTACTTCCTGGGGTATTCATCTCTAGAACATTACAGAAGAGCCCATTAACGGAAAGTTGGAAGGGCATCATAGTCAAGCATTCTTTCTCCTTTCATTGTCCCAAGAGCTGCACTTAAACAGAGCTTTAAAGAGATGAACTTGGATGTACTTCAGCAGTCCAATCTCTTCCCACCAGGGCAAGCCAGGTCATTTCCCTATTTTGGTGCTTAACCTAATTTGGTATTCTCCTTCATTCTCTTTTGCAAACTGCCTTTACCACCTGCCTGAGGTGAAGGAACAAAGCTCATGCCAACAGACTGGAGAATTTTCTGCAAGGCTGAGCTAACAGGGCAACCTTACATATCTTTTGCTGAATAAGGGGATTGTCTCCAAAAGAGAAGGTTAAGAATATACTTTTTAAAATTCTTTCTTAATGAAACTCAGGTTAGGTGGAGAGCAGCCAAAGAGACAGATCTCATATGTGGGGGTGATGGCAGTGCTCTCAGTACCCAGAAACAGAAGGAGGCATGAGTGAGAAGAGGCTGAGCAGGGGGCTTTCCTCTATGGGATACCTTCTGGAATATTTGGCTCCGCAGTACTGAGCACAGTGCTTTTCATGCATCAAAATCCATGCCACTAACTATAAAGAGTGATAATGGGCCTGCAAAGCCAGTCTGCATCTTCACTGTTCCTTTCACTCTGTTACTGATATCACTTTGAGAGCCATTTGTGTAAAGTCTCTAGGAGTCCCTTATTCTTCCCTAGCCTTTTCAACACCTTTAGTATGGTGCTTAAAGTGAATTTGTAATCTAAAATTTCCATGTACAGGTCCTAAATTACCTTTGTAAATCCAAGTCTACCTATTCTCTTCACAGCTTCCCTTCTATGTAAAAATCTCTGTGGCCAATTAATTCTATTGGTTAAATTCTACTGTTTACTTCATGGTTTCATGTACTCTTTCTTAAAACCTTCCCTTCCCTTCACTTTTATAGCCTTTTTATCCTCCCCAAAATTCCCATAGTCTGCTTCAGTGTATCTGCATTGTTTTGTTATACACAGCTTCCAACATGTATTGGTACAAAAATGACATACCTGTGTCCTGATAACATCTTTAGTTTTATCAAGGTAAGATGAGGTCACATTTGATTAGGTTTGCCTCAAACCCAGTGGTTTCAGACCACATGAAAAGAGAAGATGATACACAAGGAGCCTTACACATGGCAGAAAACTTTACAGAAATGGTGGAAGAGACTGGCATGAGATGCCTACAAGATTAGGTTTGCAAGAATCAGCAAAAGGTACTCAGAGGCATGGCAGGGCACATCTTACAGCCTTTGGGAGGGCCAGCGTTCCGCTTTCCTCTTGATTTCATGCTTCTTGCCTCCCTAACTGTGAGGAGCCATTTGTTGTTCTTTACAGACACCAGATGACTTGTTACTGCAGGCAAACTGACTCCTCGGGCTATAAGATGGTACACTCTGCTCTGAACGTAAGAAAGGTAGAGATTTCAGAACACAGATCTTTACCACCTGCCGAAGATCAGCTCCAGCCATAGCAAATCTCTACAGACAGCTTTAAAAATAGAACACTCTCTCATTTTTCCAGGATGGTTTTGGTATGATCCTACTTGAAAGGAGGGGAGTGAACCAAGTGACCTTTCAAGATCTCCTCTATCCTTTGATACCAGGATTTTATGAACTCTGCCTACTTGATAATCTGACCCAGCTTTACTTACGCACTTATATTTTCAGGGCAGATCTCTATCCAAAATTTTATATAAAAGGCAAATACAATTTATCTAGCTTTTTTTTCTTCTTCCTTCTATACACACACCCTAAAATACAGCTGCCCTTCTCTCACCTGTGCATTGTCCTTATTAGTCTCTTCTGAGGATGACTCTGTTCTCTCTTGCTTCTATTGTACATGGCATTAACTGATAAGGCTGCATTTTCTTAAAGTAAGTTGGATACAAATCACTCCATTGTACACAGACATTTTAGGTGAAATGTTCAAAAATTAAAATATTTCTTACATGTAGATGATTTCAAAGATAAAGAGTCAAAAATTCAACTTGTTTTGAAGCAAAACAAACAAGCAAGCATAAACAACCCAAACCTGCACGGTTTGAAAGCATTTATGAGTTGACCTAATGGTCAACTGGATTAGCATATGTACAAAATAACATATTTCACTAGGATTTCTTCAGAGAGTATATAACATAGTTTGAACTACCACTCCCCATTAGCCTCTCTTGCCTACTCCAGATCTCACTTTTCTCCATCACTAAATTTAGGGGTGAGACCAATAAAAATTCCATTTTTGAACCATCTGAGGAGCTGTAAGGGAAGGCAGGACATGAAGCAATGTTCATGAAGAATAGATGACATAGGGCATAGGCAGTTACCATTACATTGGTGAGAACAGCATGCCCAAGACTAACTTCAAAGGAAGAGAAAAAAAGGATATCTTTTGTCTAAGTGATTTCTAACTATGCCAAGTCACAATTCAAAGTATTTTTTTAATTCTTACTCAGATTCTTTCATGATTTATGAAAGGAATTTATATTCATATTAAGAAAGAAGATCATTTCTTTTGGGGCAGAAATTTTCAAAACACAGAATTTAAGCACAAATAATTGTCACAGGATACACTAAAGAGAATGTTCTAAGAAAAGGCTGGAGAGATGGCTCAGTAGTTAAGAGGACTGCCTGCTCTTCCAGAAGCCCTGAGTTCAATTCCCAGCAACCACACGGTGTCTCCCAACCATCTGTAATGAAATCTGCTGCCCTCTGGAGGAAGAGACCTGGTCAGTCATCCTCATTTACTTAGACCATAAAACCCAATTTGAAAAAGTTCAACAAACCTGCCATGTATGGGCTGCCTATGCATGCTTTAGCATAGCCAGGGAATAAATTTCAAATTCAATTTTGTTGAAGAGAAGAGATAGAAGATTAGAAGAGAAAAGTTTAGGACTAGAGCCACATAGACACCTGAATTTTTTGGGCAGTAGACAAAGGAATGGAATTTTCCATGTGAGTAAAATACAGCCACAGAAGCACTGAGGTAGCAAAGATACCTTCTTGTGCTCTCCTTGGATATCTCTTCTTGTATTTAAACCCAGGTCCCTGGGTCCCTCCTTCCTGTGATTATCACCCTGCAGTTCACTGTGAGCTCCCAGCTTCAGAGTATGGGAGGGATCTCTGGCACAGAACATTTACTGCCTTGACTCACCACTTTCTAATTAAAGTAAACTGAGCTTCTCAATAAAGCGAACCATCATAGTAAGTGGATTTTTCAATCATAATGTATACAAATAGTGATATTTCTAAGCTTTCTCCTCATATAAACTGTTGGTGTCTGTCTAGAGACCATTCTACCTTGTACATCTAGTTCTTAAGTACTGATTGTTTTCTCCACTGATAACCCATGATCCTATAGCACCTTCTTTGCCTCTCTGCCCTCCCATTTGTCTCTTCTCTGTTGGGTTGTCCATTACTTGTTCAGAGCAGAAGCAACATCCCTCCACCCAAATCCTGTGTTGGAGGTTGCTAAAAACTTCTCATTTTTGGCAATTCTCTCCTTTTGTCCCTGTAAACATACCAAATGTGTATAAATTGTCCCTTCATTAGTATCATTTTACAAAGATTGAATTGTGTTCCCTTCTGAGACACAGAAACAGCCTATTTAACCTTAGCATTCCCCAAAGTATAAAACTAATACATTTGCAAATTCCCACATGGGAAGAACAACTTTCAGTTTACATTTATCTGTCATGATTCATGTAGACTATTGCCTGAAGCAAATTTCCACGTCTATCATATCGGTGTTATCCATTGCTGTGATGTCCTCATTTTAATTACATGAAAGGCCTGATTTTATTTCATGGTTTAAAATAACAAAAAAAAGCTAAGTTCTAAAGTTACAAAAAAGCCCATGCTTTCCTGAATGCAACCCTGAAGTTTTCATGAAAGAAGCGAAAAAGGAGAGAGAGAAGCTATTTCCCTACTGAAGAGAGCCCACCAAAAAGTCTATAATGAAAACAAACTCCCCTCAGGCAGTAATCAGTGGTCAGACAGCATCTGAGGAGCACAGCAGAATTTTATCTATTGCTCTAGGGCTGGTCTTAGTTCTGGTCAATTCCTTTACTAACTGGGATATGAAAGGAACCCAAGTGAAAACAGTCCAAGGAAAAAAAAAATAAGCCAGTTAATGTAAAACAAACTCATTATATCTGGAATAGTGAGGTTTTCTCCTGTCAGATTTTATTTTCTTTGCCCTAGAGCCCTTCAAGTGCTGAAGATTCATTTGATGTAGAGTCAAAATAATATTTTACATATTGCTCACTTTAGTTTGAAAGTTGTGCTACAATGAAACTGAAATGATAGGGGCGTGAAGCAGTGAAGTAAATGAAGAAAGTCCTGTAAAACATAAGCTGGCACGTAAATGCTAAAGAATAACAAGATTTGCAGGGTGAGGTTGTTCTTACATTGATACCTTAATCTACCTCATCTTGAAGATCTCTTTCTATAGTGACATCTCTTCCTAAACTTTTTTTTCTCCAAAAGGAACAACAGTTCTACTTACTGACTGATTAGGATAGTGTATAATTAGGTTCTAGCATGTAGGAAGGGATTAATCTCAGTAAGGAATATAGGAGATTTGGTGACCTCTATTAGCTACACTCTGCTTGCCAACTTTTTCTTATTATTTATTTTTATTTTGAGACTTCATTTCATAAGACACTTCACGCCACTGATTTAATTTTGGTGTCTCTGTTAAAGTAAATTTTCAGTCATACTTTTCTCCACATGCAAATTGCCCGGTATAAATTAGTCATGGAGTACCTCAAGATTAAGAGTCCATTTTCAAAAGCAAACAATCTGAACAGACACCATATCCCTGCCACCATCAATCAATTTCATAAAATAATTGTACTTAAGAGACTCAGCCCAATACTCTAAAACACAGAAATACAAGGGTTTGAAAATACAGATCTTTTCTAGCGTGTACAGGACAGGAAAAAAAAAAAACTCTTCAGTAGCCACCTAACCTTAAGTGAGGACTTCCCTGATACTTTGAAAGGGATGCATAATGAAGGGGCTTATGAGTTCTACTCCCTATGAGGAAACTACCATCTATTAATATTCCTACAACAAGACGGAAATATGATACAGGTATAACTTTTACTTCATAACATGTTAAACACGAATTTCTTCTGGTTTCCTAATTGTGGTTGTGTCTTTATTATTTAACTAGATATTTTTGGCCTAAGATAGGATTCATCTTTACTTGCAAATACAACCCCAACTTCAATACTAAGGATGAAGTACACAAGAAAGATACTTTTTTATCATAAAAAACCTGCTTTAATTGAAGAGACTGTTTAATCTCCCCACCACATGATATGCCTCTTAATCATAATTTTCTTAAGAAAATCTTATTTTCTATTTGGAAACTGTGCAGTTAACAGTTTTAACTAAGCAATCTATTGTAGATAGTAACTAGTGTTAATGAAAGTTGCAGGCCCCATGGGCTTTCATATTCAACAACTGGGAATTAATTCCTTCATTCAAGATGGTGGGAGAGGTTGCATTATTCACCTGACAAACTCAAATTCTCAGTTCAGAGCATTTGAGAGGATGCTAATGAGAGCATACTAAATCATGTTGTTGTGGCTTGACCTAGCCTCTGTATTAAAACAAGACTCAGCCATTGGATTGACTGACCCTGGACTCTGTACTGAAACCTGAGCCAGGTATGAGAGAGAGACGTCAGGGATGACTGTTAACATATCAGAACTGTGGATCTCAGTTTCCATGCATACTTTGATCTCTTAGGTTGCCCATTTTCTACTGCACAATTCAAATCCCAAAGCATCTTATGACAAGAGTGATTGTCACAAACTATTTCACGCCATGATACAATTACAGTTTATAGCAATTGATAATTCAGATGTCAATCCACCAGAGGAAGTAGTCCCTGATGGGTTCCTCCATCGGCAAGTCTTACAGACCACTGACTCTGAAAACCATGGCTTTCATTTGTAATTTCACTTGTGCAGTAACAGCTATGATATCTCCCCAATACCATGCATTTTCATGTAATGTGTACATGGAATCGCACGATTACATCTCAATCTGAGGGAAACATATGTCTGCAGATGATCATGAGGATAACTTTTCATTTCACTATATAATTTTGATATATAGAATATATATGAGGGCATATTTCATAACTGTTTCTATTTGCCCCATGAGGACTATTGTCACATAAAAGCCTGCTTTGCTCCTTTTTACTCAGACTAACACCAAAAAATAACAACATCTTCTCAGTATAACACACACTGATGTAGTTAACTCACTTTTATCTCAGAGCATGGTCAAAGTAGTCTAAAGTCTTTCTGTAAAAAGATTGTAAGTTTACAGCTATGCTCAAGTTCAGAGTCACAGGTGTCCAACAAAGGTTACTACACAAAGACCCCTAAGAAAAGCGTGCCAATTCTTCATTTGCCAGTCTGCTAACAATAAACCTGTGTTTCAAAGTTTGTCATTGGACACTCTGCATCCCCTTTGTCTGGTTACAGTTGTACTCCTAAAACCATGAAACCCTTGTGTTGCCATGGCAATGACTCAACTCCTTATCATTTACACTAGGAATGTGTTTTTGACAAATGAGAGGTAACTCTTGTACTCTCTTTATAACTTCAAGGCTCCTGAAAGAAGAGATATTGTAGGCTAGGGGAAGAAGAAGCTAGGATAAGAAGCTAGGAGGAATTAGAAGAAGGGCCGGAGAATTAGAATAGAAGCAGAACAATAAAAAACTGTTTTGGAAAATCACAGAATGAGAAATTCATTATGCCCTTTCACTAAGCCTTTCACTGGCTGTAGCTTCCTCTCTGCACCCTAAGAGTGCTTAGGGGCTGGACTCAAAGGCTCTCGTTATTGTTAGGTATGGTAGACTCTTCATTGTGCAAAACTATTTGTGTAGGACTTTAGTTTTTTCCAAGTCTTAGTGTGTGTTTGTGGAGGAGGAGTGAGGCAGATATTTTTTTTTTTCACTGTGAACTTCACCAAGTACACCTAAGCAACCTCAAAGCACCTAGTTTTCTAGAAAATCTCTTTGCTACCATTGTTAAATGGGACCCAGGATATTTAATTAGTCCTCAGTGTCTACATATCTCCATCTGTAAAATAGAGTCAATCTTCTCACAAGACTGTAGCTAGCATTAGTGAGGCAATATTGACAATGCTCATGAAATAGAACTTGTCATGTACTAAACATTGCACAACCAGTGTTATTAGCTCTCCGTAACATGAGGGTCCGGCTTGTTGTTGGGGTTTTTGTGCCACCCAGTCCCTAGACATTTAGTCCCAGAGAAAAATCACACAAAGATCTCCATAAGTTATAAAACTAATTGGCCCATTAGCTCAGGCTACTTATTAGCTCTTGTAGCTTATATTAACCCATTATTATTATCTATGTTAGCCACATGGCTTAGTACCTTTCTCATCCAGGTACATTAAATCTTGCTTCTTCCATGGTCTGTGCTAGAAAGCAAAGGGCACTTTCTGCTTCCCACAATACTTCTGTTCTCTTTGCTCCACCTCTACTTCCTGTCTGGTTTTTTCCACCTATACTTCCTGCCTGGCCAATCAGCATTTATTTAAAACATGATGGACAGAATACAGACAATTATCCCACACCAGCTCTCTTGTTTGAGACCTAGTAATACTCCAAGTCAAATGCCTCTTACATATTTCATGGTAAAATGAACATGATTGTGTTACATCTCTCCAACTCTGTCCCAGCATGCAGCAGAAGACTGTGCCATAATCAGATAGGACACAGTAGTCAATCAGTCCTTTTCAGGTATTGTTTTCAAGGCTGAGTATAATTTACAAGTGAATAAATAATAGTCTGTGTTTTAGACACAATGCTCAGAGATACAGTAAATGCCAGGCCTGGAGTTAAAAGTCGAGGGAGTGCTGAGCACAATGATGTTTTTATTTCCCACTACAATTAGGTTCAGTGTATCTAGGGTGAGTGCCCTCCCCAATATATTCTGGTTGTTTTTGACAGAAAAGACAAGAAGACTTAAAAATGGAAAGAGAAACAAATAAATATGTTAAAACAAGTCCCTCTGGTGTTCTGAATATTTGCCCAACAGATCTACACCTTGGATATTCTGTCTCCCCCCTTCTTTTGATGTTACAATGTCTTTTCATTTCATTTTTTTACCTTTAAAAACACATTTGTTCTAGACAGACTGCAAAATATTGAGATCACTCTTTAGCCCATAGCACAAATAAAATGTCTATACAGGTTCCTTGAAATTACCAGGCTTTGAAGGCGGTTTCTGTCAAAGTGTCCAGACGTGGCTTGTGACAGCCAAAGCTGAACAGCTCAAATAAGGGGAATAAGGCAACAGGAATATGAGCTGAAAACTTCTCCATGCATGCATGTTGGTGTTTCAATCACTCCATCAGTTAAAGGTGATGCTTCGAAACCACTTACAAGGAAACAGTGTCACCAATGCTGCATGAAGTAATTACTACGATAAATTTCCTAAGTTCATTATTTTCTTTACAGACCATGTTGTTTATTGATAAAACACCTAGAAACAGATAAATACAGATATAAAAAAGAAGTTGTAATCAGGCTCATATAATTTGTGTCTAGAAAAGAGTAAAATTATAATTTTTAAGCATACACAAAAATCAATACAAGAAAGTTTGACTTTGTCTTGTAAGAAAAATCCAAAGTGTGTCATACTCAGCTTAAAGAAGATTTCCAAATTTATATAACTATATAAAATACAGGAATTGAATTAAAAGTAAGTACCAAATACCTCCAATGGCATGGAGTAGGCTTTAGGGAAAATGGGAAATGGATGCCATCTGAGGAAGTTACTCTGTCATCACTGTTCTACAAAGTGTAAAGGGGATGCAAAGGGTTGACTACAACTAGCTCAGATAGAGTCGGTTCAGCAGGCTGTGCTCCAGATAGCTAGTTTTCAGTGATGTTCTCTTTCAATTAAAATTAAATCCAGATTCTGTTTTCCTGTACCAGAATATAACCTTTATTTTATTGGTAACAATTCCTCATAAAGGTATATATATATATATATATATATATATATATATATATATATATATATACACACACACACACACATATATATCTATACAACATCTTATATACAATACTCATATATACATTCAGAAATGAGTTACTTTATGATGCAGGACTTTCAAATTTCCTTTGCTGAAAACTTCCAAAAGGAATGTCAGCTGGATGCTTAACTACTTTTTGATGTTAAAAAGCCAAACTAAGGACTTTGTGCCAGATTTCATTAACAGCACTTGTAGATTGCATCCCCACTTTTCAGGTGTACAAGCTTGGCTAAAAGAGAACTTCCTCCTTAATCTGCTTAGACTGAGAAACCTGAATACTAAGAATAAGCTGGTTTCCCAAAGAAGGCAATTTCACAAAGTGACAAAAGGTGCCAAAATGTTAATAAACAGAAATATCCAATCTTTCCTTAAAATTTTAAAATATAGGCTAAGCAGCATAAAATCAAACTTAGTTTCCAATACCCAATATTTTTTATGTATCTAGCAATATCTTCTGAATACAATAGTTTGGTACTACCTATGACTTAAATATTGTATTGATTTTTAAGTATTGAGTATTGAAATGATTTTTAATCTGTCATAGCCTGAAGAGCATTTTTATTAAATTAATATTATTCAGGATGATTAAAAACACAGTGATTAAAAACGCAGATTCACAATGTTCACAATCTTAAATGTTAAACAAAAGTAATACTAATTCATCTGAGATGAACTTTCACAAAGTTTAGGGGAAATACATACCCAAAGAATAAAAATGAAGCTAAAGTTATATCTCACATTGACAAGCCAGAAAAAAAAACTTAATAGTTACAGAAAATCAACAATACTGACTGATGTAATTTGCAAAATATTGATCATTTTTGTCTTAAAATCTGCCTGAATTGCTAAGTTTATTTGTTAAAAATACATCTTATATAAGTGAAATATTAGATAGCAATGTCCTTATATTTTGATAATTTTAAAATAATTTCACATTCATGAATTTACAACTCTAACTCAACCAAAATAAGTTCCACAAGGAAATTTTAATTTTTAAATTATCAATATCAGTATACTCTAAATAATCATCATCAAATTTAACTCACTTTCACACTATTTGAAGATAAGATTGCCTGCTTATAGACCACGGACATAAACAAAAGCAGAGAATATGTCCTAAACTTCAGTCAAAGACAGAGCCTGTATTGCTATAGGATTGGGTCATTTCAGGTTCTCTATCCTCAGCTGCCCAAGGAACTAACTGGGGACCTCAGCTTGGGCACCTGGGAGCCCCTCTAGGGTCAAGTCTCTTGCCCATCCTAAAGTGGCTCCCTTAACTAAGAATTGTGGTTCCGTGCTCCCCTATCCAACCTTCCTTTATCCCAATCCTCCTGTTTCCCCAAGTCCCCCCCCTCCTTCCCTTCTAACTTTTCTCTCCCCATCTCCCCTTACCCCCATCCCACCCCACCCCCAAGATCCCAATTTTCTCCCCGGCAATTTTTTCTACTTCCCTTATCCAAGAGGATAACTATATGTTTTTCCTTGGGTTCACCTTCTTACTTAGCTTCTTTAGGTTCACCTATTGTAGACTCCGTGACCCCTATTTATGGCTAGAAACCAATTATGAGTGAATGCATCCCATGTTCTTCTTTTTGGGTCTGGGATACATCACTCAGGATAGTGTTTTCTATTTCCATCCATTTGCATGCAAAATTTGAGAAGTCATTGTTTTTTACGGCAGCGTAGTACTCTAGTGTGTATATATTCCATACTTTCTTCATCCATTCTTCCATTGAAGGACATCTAGGTTGTTTCCAGGTTCTGGCTATTACAAATAATACTGCTATGAACATAGTTGAACAAATGCTTTTGACATGTGATAGAGCATCTCTTGGGTATATTCCCAAGAGTGGTATTGCTGGGTCCAGGGGTAGGTTGATCCCGAATTTCCTGAGAAACCGAAACACTGACTTCCACAGTGGTTGCACTACTGACGAATATCTTGCATATCATCATAGAACCTTCATCTGGTGATGGATGGAGATAGAGACAGAGGCCCACACTGGAGCACTGGACTGAGCTCCCAAGGTCCCAATGAGTAGCAGAAGGAGGGAGAACATGAGCAAAGAAGTCGGGACCACAAGGGGTGCACCCACCCACTGAGACAGTGGAGCTGATCTACTGGGAGCTCACCAAGGCCAGCTGGACTGTTACCAAAAAAGCATGAGATAAAACTGGACTCTCTGAACATGGCGAACAATGAGGGCTGATGAGACGCCAAGGACAATGGCACAGGGTTTTGATCCTACTTAATGTGCTGGCTTGGTGGGAGCCTAGCCAGTTTTGATGTTCACCTTCCTAGATATGGACGGAGGAGGGAGGACCTAGGACTTACCATAGGGCAGGGAACCCTGACTGCTCTTTGGACTGGAGAGGGAGGGGGAGAAGAGTGGGAGGAGGGGGAGAAAGGTGGGAGGAGGGGGAGAAGAGTGGGAGGAGGGGGAGGGAAATGGGAGGCTGGGAGGAGGTGGAAATTTGTTTTTTTTTTTTATTCTCCTTCTATCAATAAAAAAAAAGGAAAAAAAAAAGACAGAGCCTGAACTGCCAACTAGATAGAAACTCACACAGTGACTCAATCAACTATTACATTTTGAGTTACAAGAACTTCAAACTGGTAAACAGAGAGACTCGCATTAAGATTTCACAGTCTCTCATACCATACAACCTGGAAGTAGCGCTATAGTCAGATTCTCTGCCCTCTCTAGAGCCATGAATAAGAGAGAAATTCATCCATCCAATCCTTGGACACAGCTCAGAGAAGAGCTAGTCTACAAAAACAAAATTGCTTAACAGTGTTGTGAGTGATAGTTTATAACATACTAATCAATAAGAGATACTAACAATAGTAAAACATAATTATAAGACAAATTATAGTCATCTTGAGTTAGGTCTTAAAATTATAAATTCTCTGAATTCAATTCTGACAGCTAATTTATGCATGAGTTTAAAGCACTGTGCATAATTTGTACTATGGAGGGTGCTTGATTCTGGTAGGTAAACCATACTGGTCATCCTTATGTTGTTTAAGGGCAATTTTCAGTAAAAGACAAGCACAATACTATCTTTCAGCTATAAATATGAACACACATTAAATATTTGATATTACTCATATGAAAGTCAGAAAGATACGATGATTTGCTCAAAGAAAATTCCAAAGAAAGCATATATTTATGCTGAATCAGAAGTAGATGCAAAATGTGAAGGAATAGAAGGAGAGGTATTGAAATATATATTATCATTATTATTGAGTAATATATATAATAGATCATGTAATACTGTTTATCAGAAGGAAAATAGTAGCTAAAAATGATGAACTGTACAAGAATCATAAGGCCCCACAGACTTCTCTGAATTAGAATTTCACTCATAGTATTTTGTTGTTTGCTGATTTTTTTTTAAAATAATGTCTTTATTAATATAAGAAAAAATGAAGTCATTTTCTAAATTACATGACTCAGCTTCAACCCAACACTCAAATTAAGTAAAATTAAGGTGGACTTCTGTTGTTGGCTGTTGTTTAATTTTCTGAAAGATCATTGTTCATCATTGTACTTCTATCTGTTAGTATTGTAATTAACAAAGGAAACAGAAGAAGAATAAAAGAAAAGACGAAGAAAACCTTACCTCTCTGACCAAAGTAGCAAGGAGAATATGATCTAATTTGCCAACTGTGCAGAAAACCATATAGAATTTTAAGGAAATTCTCATAATACTCTAGCATGGTAGGAGGAATAGTCAGCTATTCCTATTTAATTAAGAAAAAAGAATAGAGAAAGCAGTAATTCAGAAATAATGAGGAAAGAACTGGCATTGAGAAGTTTAACCATAAGGAGCAAAGGATTCTGTTCATTTGTGTTTACCATAAATCATACTAGACACAATGGTAGACATATAGAATTAAGATCTCTGGATCTTAACTTATATGAGTACATGGGTCTTAGTGAAAATATAACATAAACAAGTATAAAATTACACCATTAATGGGAACTTAGGCATTTGTAGGTCTTTGCATTTATAGCTCAGTGTCATTGATGATTACTTTTCTATTCCAGTAGTATATATAGTACTTTTAAGTACCATAAATGCTACTCATTCAAATAGATACTGCTAGTTGGGCATGAGTTCAATTTCTCATTTTTTTAGTAAAATAAATAAGCTTAATAGACACCTTCAGCAATAGGGCTTTATCATCAGATTATAGAGAGTAAACAATAACCTTTCAACAACCTATGAATTTTTTTGCAGGAGGTGGTATAGAATCCCTTTTTACAAGGATTCAATAAGATATAACCCATTCAAGACAATGAAGGTTTTACTTGATGGCCTCACATATAAAGTTGGGGCATTGTCTGCTGCATACTTTGGTATCTTTTACAATGGTAGACTTTCATACAGTTCTTTCAAAAAAACTTTAGTTAGCCATTTCTTCTCATATGCTTTCCTTTAGCCTTCCTTCTAGTCTCATCTTACCCCCCTATTCTATTTCCTTCCTTAATCCTTTTAAAACATTATCCTGTTTTGCTCACCCATATTAGTTTGCTATAAATTGTATGGTTTTCCAACCCCAAGCACATATATCTAAAGGTTAAAAGCTAACATCCACATAAAAGAGGAAACATGAAACATCTGACTTTATCAGTGGAACAGTGGCCCAATGCTTCTTTTAATAAATTTAAGACTCACTTCATGAAAAGGAAGCCAGACAGTCAAGGTACTGATAGAGTGACCAAGAACCTGAAACTCTAGCTATGTCATGGACCTACATGGAAAACCTACTACAATTATTCCCCTAAAGAAACACAGTAATAATAGTACTCTTAATGATGTATTCTTGTGCTTCTAGATCAGTGTATCCATCAACACTCATAAGAGAAGTTTCTTTTTATAGTAAATGATAATAACCACAGAGTTTTGCAACTGGACAATGTCAAGAGAATGAGACTTGGGGCACTTAGCCATAAATAGGATGTCTTTACTAAAATCCCCTCTAAAGACTCAGGGATCTATATAGAAGAGGAGGCAGAAAGAATATAAGAGAAAGTGGTCTTGGATGACTCCAAGAAAACAGCATCATTTGGACACAATAGGACTGATGCATATGTGAACTCACAGAGAATGTGACAGCATACGAAAGGCTTTCACAGATTCAAACCAGACAAAATCCTTAAACAAAAGACCAGATGGAGTGGCAAGTTCTATCCCTAAACAATAAGTTATTTACAATTGATACCTGCTGGAAATGGAAAATCAGTTTTTTCCAATGGGTGTCACTGATTATATCAACTATATTCTAAGGCAGTTCCCCACTCCCACCCTGGTGACAAGAGTAGTTGGCCAACACAAAACAGATTTTTTTAAAAAGGGGGGCAGGTGAACAAAAACTTGGATAGGTAGTTAGGAAGGACCTGTGAGGTTCTCAAGGAAAGAAAAGAATATGATCAAGGTGTTGTCCCTGAATTGGGCATCAAATAGCAAGCCATTCCAGAATAATTACTAACCTAGAGTAAGACTGTTGATTACCCTACATTCTAATATACTCCTAAATTATTTATAAGTTGACCTTTCTCCTACCTTGTCTGAAAAGAAACCTGCATTTCTGTGTTCACAAAAATGGTTGGTTCCATATTTCTTTTAGATTTCTGCACTAAATCTAAAGATATTCAGGGGTTATCATCATAAGGTTCCTTTGAAAGTCACAGGGTAAAGAGAATGTACTAAATATGAACTGTGAGAGTGAGCAGAAAGGCAGCCCAGCTAAAATTTAGGCAAACATACTTAAGACCAGACAGTCCTCAATGATTTCTCTCTCTTTTTATGTCTCTATCTCTCTCTTTATCTCTCTTTTTTCTCTCTCTGTCTTTCTGTATCTTTCTTTCTTATTTATTCTCTCCATCTCTGGTATCCTTTCTCTCTTTTGCCATCATTTTCTCTTTGTTTGTGTTTTCAGTGAAGATATTTGTAGTTCTCAGGACTTTGTTTCTACTTCAGTCAGTTGTGAGTTTTAGGCTTGAATATCATTACCCAGGAGCGCCCCTCTGCACTTCTCAGCTGGCCATTAAAATAGCATAATTGCATGTCTTGGTTCATAAAGATAATGAGCAACTATGGAATTTATCCTGGAGCCTCATCTAGATTTCTATACAAAGGTGCAAACAGACTGCCTTTTCAATGCAGGGAGAAGCACTGAGCTCTGGGCAGCGCAATATACCATCTCTAATTTGATTTTTGAAGCCATGATGGATTGGAATATTTCTGCTCCTTCCATCAGATGCCATCAGCTTCTGTGGCTCACAATTCTCCATGAAATCATGGTGTATTTCTGTCTGCTTACCAATTCAAGATGGAATTGCCTCTTATGATGAAGGGAATAGGTTTGAAATATTTGTTTATAGAACTTTTATTTCCTAGAATGTTTTATTCTTGTTAAAACACAATTGTTTACTTACTTAATCTCTTCCCTATTCACAGTTAAAGAAATTATTGTTTAAATCAAGATTGTCTTCCAAGTCTATTTGTGTATGTGTCTGTTTAGTTTTGTGACTGAGTCTCATGTAAAACAACTGGCCTAAAACTTTTGTATTTCCCAGTAATACTGCCTCTTTTCAGGTATTGTTTTGAAAGCAAATGTTTTGAAACACATCAGGGAAAGACTGAATGACCTGACATGACCCTGAAAGTGGGAAAGAAGTCTTTTAGTTTAAAGCAATGACACCATGACACTGATCTTATACATGTTTCACACTTCCAGCAAATACCTGATGTGTATTCAAGCTTGGCCATGTCCTCTCTTCATTGTAACCATTTAGCCTGGCGTCCTCTGACTAGAGAACCTGTGGATGATGAGTGGAGACCCTTTCATTTCAATTGCCTAGAAGCACAGAATTAGAATAGTTTATCTTCTCCCATGGATATAGTCCTTTGTTTGTTTGCTTGCTTGCTTATGCATTTAATCTCTGAGGGTCTTGCTGAGGCTTACAATGAATCATCAGAATCACTGGAGGTCTCTGATTGCTGACTCAAACCTTCCAAAGTGATCACAACTTTACTCTGCATCAGAGCAGTAAGGATTTCAGAAGGAAGAATAATGATTTTTATCCTTTACAAAGTTAGTCTCTCACCTTGGGGGAGTGAGATGCTGGACTGCACCAGTGGGAAACACTGATTGTGCCTTATTTACAAGCAATGAACCTCTCTAAGTTGGCCTGAGTGACTCACACTGTTAAGAAGAGAACACAGTGTAACAGACTGAAAATGTGTCAGGGAAATGTTTGTAAAATATGAGCCATAGCTCTGCAAATTATAGTGCCAACAGGCTAGAAAAGGAGCTCCCAAGGAAAGCAAAGAACAGTCAGAAATGAGTGAAGAGTCCTCTGCAGATGTCTGGGACTTGAATCTGATTGGGTAGGTCACCCTGGCTCTAAAATGGCTCACCTTCTATGATTCTTGGGAAATGCTTAATGTCACAGATTGTGCCTCCCCAGAACAAGTAGTGACCAAGACAAGAAAATTGATCAACCTCAATTAACACCTTTAGCATGTTGACTGATGTCTAAAAAATGATTTTCTTTTTTAAAAATTAGAGTCCAGGAAGGAAGCTGTAGGGGAGTCATAGGGCTATAGCTTCATAGTAATGTTATATTATTGTGCTCTGACCATCATCCAAGTAGACAGGATTTAAAAAATCCCTACTTCAAACCCATTTTATTTTCTACGAGAAAATACCCCACTTGTTTGAAAAACAGCATCTTAGTCTGCTTGCTCATGCTGTGCATAAGCATTTGATTCAGAGAACTTAAAGATGTCAGTACATTATTTTGGCCACTGTTTTGGAAGTCTAGATATTTGGCATCAGAACATCTGATTAGAGCTTCTTACCTGCAGTGTAACATGGATTGCTAACTACATTAGGGCTATATTTTGGCTACAGTTTACTACCTGAAGGTTCTTCTGCTAGGCCTATGTCTTATTCAATGTTCTTTGCTATGAAGGTACATCATGACTGTTGCAACTTTTTTTTAAAAAAAGCATTTAATTGAAGCTTGCTTGCAATTTCAGTGGTTAAGTTCATTATCATCATGATGGGGATCATGGGACAAGCAGGTAGACATGGTACTAGAGAAGTAGTTGAGTGCTCTACATCTGTATCTGTAGGCAGCAGGAAGAGAGCAGGCAGCAGGGTTTTCAAACGTCTGGCTTGGGGATTTGAAACCCTGAAGCCAACCACCGATCATCATTGACATACTTTAACATTATAACTATTCCAACAAGGCCACAGCTGCTACTTGAGTAGTGTCAATCCCTGATAACTAAACACTCAAATGCATGAGTCTATTGATGCCATTCTTATTCAGACAATCACAAGCTGTGTCCTCAGTGGGTTGGTGTCTACTCCTATTGTCCAGTGGTTGAACTGATAAGAGATGGAACCTAATGAAAGATGGTTAGATCACTGATGCTTTATGCTAATGAATATATCCATGCTGTTTCATGAAGAAAGGTCATATCTGGGAACGAAGATCAATTTCTGCAAAATTAGGTTGTTACAAAAAGCAAGCCTGAGCCCTCTCCAGTATGGTCCTTCACATCTCTTCACAAGACCTTATTCTCCCTCTTCTGCATACAGGTGGTCTAGCCATTTCAACAGCACCCACCATTAAATGTGCCATGCAGATCTCAGTGTGACACTTTTTAGTACCCAGTACTGTATGCTAGCTAAACCTCTTTACTTTAGAAACTGTTAAGTCTCCGATGTATTGTTTTAAAATCACAAACCAAGAATATAGCGGTACTTCCATGGTTAGAGTGCCAGAGGCATTCACGTGCTATGCTGTGGGGATGGAAGAGCATCCATCCCTGCTTATCATAAAAAGGTTGTGAAAGTAATATAGAGTTATAAGGAGGTATAGTTTTGTTACAGTTCAATGAATTGTGTGGATTAATGGAAACAGAAGTAAGTACACCCAAGACTGCTTGGTAAAACACAAATAAGTTTCTCATATTTTATCAAAACTGACTTATTTTTTCCACAGTTACCAATAACACTTGCTCCTTTATCAGGCAATTATCTATTTTTCATTGTATCCCTACTGGGAATATCATTCTTATTTGCATATTATTGTGATAAAACATTCAGCAGAGGTAGTTATCTTGAACACTTCTTCTCTGTTTTCTTGGCACTTAGCCCATTTTGGAGTCTTGTTTCTACCCTGCTCTTAGTTTTAAAAACTCATTAACTTAATTTTATGTGTATTTATGTGTGCCTGAAAGTATGTCTATATATCATCTGTGTGCAGGAGACCATAAGGTCACAAGGGTGACCAGACATCCTGGAACTAGAGCAATATGTACGTAAGTCACCTTTTGGATACTGGGATTTGAACTCTAGTCCTTAGTAAGAGCACTAAGAACTCTTTGTTAACCAGTGAGTTGAGTTTTCTCTAGCCCCTAATCTGGTTTCCTTAGCAAGTAGAAATAAAAATGATCTAGGGTAAAAGACAAACGATAGAGGATGTTTCAACCAATGACCAACTCCTGAGCTTCTCATTCATGACCACTTGTAAAACTTAAGAGAAGGAGAGGAGAGGAATAAAGAAGAAGGAGAAGAGAGGAGGGAAGAAGAAGAGGAGATAAAGAAAACGTAAAATGGGAAAATTTATCTCGAAATGGCACATATTGTTAAAAGTTAATTGACTACAGCTATGACCAATGTTTGATACATTTGGAATTCATTCTGGCAGTTAGAAACAGCAGTTAAGACAGATGATAGACAGTATCCTCTGAAGCCAGGCAAGGCTCAACTGAACACTCTGCCTTTTAATCCCTGGCGGCTCTACATACTGGCTTGTTTGTTGTATTGGTAAATTAGGTTTGTTAAGGAGTTAGGTTGTGTGTGGTTTCATTTGTCATAAGGCTCTAGGCGTTGAGCTACCAAGAGGGTGTGTTTCAGTGACCTTTGGCTCCCTGCCAATGCCACTTCCATAACTGGAACTGAGTCTTTCTACTGGGTAAAAACAGCACATTCAACATGTTGGTTTAGATCATAAACATCAAGGCCATCCAAGAGTATGGTTGGGGAAGCTCTCAAGTCAACCATTGCTGTATATTCTATGAAAGGAAGTCAGTAAGTCAATCACTTATACCTCAGAGGAGCATAAATAGTTGTCTAACACCTTGAGGAGAAACACAATCAAAGCATGTCTGTTTGTAAGTTTGCCAGGGACCACAAAAAGAAAAGAGCTAATATACAATGAAGATATTCAAAATTTATTTTTTTGTTTATTAATGAAAATTGCAATATTATCTCACATGGCAGATTTATAGCATAGTTAAAAATGTGTCATTCCTTCTCATGGGGTTTCTGTGTTTCCATATACCATTAATCGTTAAGAGTAGAATGTAATGCTTTCTGCCATAGACAGTTTATGAGAAATGAACAAAAGATTTGAAGTTTCTTGATTTTAAAGCTCATGTTACTTTTCTCTGTAGCAATGTTTCAGGTAAGCTAGCCCTGCAAGCTTAGTTCAATATCTACCTGGAATAGATGTGGAGCATAAGGAAGAAAGAAAGCATTGTGCAGAAGAAGCAAGGTCATGGAGATTTTGCTCTATTCCAAAATCAAATTACTCTTAGAAAGCTGCTCCCACGGAGCATACACTTGGCCTCCTTTTTAAGCATCAAAGAGCGTAATGAAGATTTATGGGTAACTTGTTAATATTTTTTCATAATTTCCTACAGATATTCTATAGTGGAAGAGAAATTTTAACATGGTAACCAAACAGGAATTTGACCTTTTAGGTGAAGGCAAGAAAGAAAAGATAAGAAGACCTGAGATCCCAAACTCAGGGAAAGGGAAACAGAAGACATTTGGAAGGAGCTAGAAGCAATTCAGCACAATGACCACTGAGCAAGCATGGAGTGCCTAGGTGATAAGAAAGCACCTTGAAAGTCATGTTTCCAGCACAGGGACCAAATGTGACTTACTGCCTACTCCAAAATAAACTTATGATAGTTGTTACTAATAACAGTTCCATAGAAAGGGGTTTGTTCCTATGGATCTTCGGGATAGATTAGGAAGGAGATATAGTGGCTGTTATGTAGTGGGATACAAGAACAGACAACAGAGAAGACATAAGAATACAACGGCAAAGATCAAAATTGAGACCAGAGCCCAAATATGTGCAGCTGTAGAAACCAAGTCATCAGGGACTAGGGCTCAAGCTGCTACTTGAAGTATGGCATGCTATTTTACACAAGAATTTCAGTGTTGCAGGGATACATTACCTCGTAGACTTTGAAGGAAACCAACAAAGTTATATCCTGATGGTTGATTAGGTCCAGTGTGTAAATATTCAGTTACACTGATGTTAACAAAGATGCTATGAGCATATATGCGAAATTGTCTTCTATGAGCAAAGTAGAACCCTACACCTAAAATAAAGAGGATCCTCACCTGCATACTGTCAATGCCATTTTATTAAGAGGAGTGTTTCTAATGTTACATCCCCAAAATAAGTTGCATAGAGTCTCTTATTTCACTCTTGCAAATTAAAATAATAAAGTTACAACTTTTTAAAAATTAATTTTCAAAGGTTAATTACTAAAGACATCTTAACAAACCCTGCAGGTAGGAATACAATGGAGGATTTCTGAGTGAGTGTGAATGACTTTTGTTGGAGATGTACTAGGTGGATGACCACAGACCAAAATAACTTTGGGCACTGTTTCATATCTATCTGTGCTCCTTATCAGGCATAAAATTCCTGCTTGGGAGCACTGAAACTGAGGAAGAGATGGATTCTTTTTAAGGTAGAAAAACACATGAAAAATTTTAAGTTTTTGAATGTACAAAACTATAATACTCTCACACTAAACAAAATCATCTGTCCCACTCAGCTGCTAACTAAAATGTGAATCTCTTAGAAAGCCCTTGAGCTACCCAGGCTTCAATACACTGTCTGGACATTATTTTGCTCAATCAAGAAGACTTGTAAGATTAAGTATGTCTATCTCCTTTCATTGCGGCACCCAAGCCCACCAATCTAAGTTCTACTTAAGTTCCATTTGTAGACGATAATGTTTCATGAATTTGAGAAAGCACAACTTTGATATGTTCAACATAAATTTTGCTCATTTTCTCCTAGGAAGAAGAGAAAAAGTCACTCTTTGTGATCTCCTTCCCTTCTTTCTGTAATATATTCTAAAATGAAATGAATTTAACAGTTCATACCATGACATGCAATCATCTTATGCACTCATCAGAGAATAACAAGGGAATGATGTCTATATACACCAGTATCGTGCAGTAGTCACAGTTCTCTGGTTCCAAAACCCTCCCCTGTACCCACCAGAGTCTATGAATCCAAACTTTCTTAAGTAAAAAGACATTGCGCCTGCATATCCAATGTGCACATCCTTCTCTGTAGCTCAAATCATCTTTCTCTTACTTACTGCACTCAATTTAAAACAAGCAAGACCGGGAGAGTTGCTTACTATTTCAAAGCATAGTTAGAGGAAAATAAAAAGTCTGTGTTCATTCAGTAAAGGCACTTTTCCCCAAAAATAATTTCAAATCATGATTGACTGAATGTAATAATGGTAAAGTCCCAGGTAAGAGGGATGATGATGAAGATGTGTGTGTTTGTGTGTATATAATCAACCACAGAGATTGAAATGACATTGATGACCACATACTCCTTTAGTAAAGTTCAATAAATTCATCAATAGCATTAAGAACAAGATATAAAGAAATGTTCCTCTATTCTCCAGGCTTTCATGATGGTGAACATGAATGAGCTATAGTTATGGGCTATGGTCATTGCATCTTGAATATGAAGATCTAAAGAAAATTAATATTGTGGAAGAAATCTAAACAAACGCTGATGGAATTCTTCTCTTAAGAAGGGGAACCTATGTGTTGTAAGAGACACATAGGTTCCCCTTCTTATCTAGAAAACATCATATTGAGTGAGGTAATCCAGACCCAGAAAGACAAATACAATACGTACAAACTCATAAGTGGTTTTTAGAATAAAGCAAAGAAAAACTAGCCCACAATTCACATTTCCAGAGAACCTAGACAACAAGAGGACCCTAAGAGAGACATACATGGATCTAATCTATATGGGAAGTAGAAAAAGACAAAATCTCTCAAGTAAATTGGGATCATGGGGATTATGGGAGAGGGTAGAAGGGGAGGGGAAAGGAAGGGAGGGAAGTGGAGAAAAATATATAGCTCAATAAAAATAATAAAAAAAAACTTCATTCATAAAAAAAAGGGAACCTACTTCCTTCTCAGGCAGGAGATTCATGGTACCTGCCACACTGCTCTTCTTCCCAGCATTCAGTTTGGTCTACTCCACCTATCTAAGTTCTGTCCTATCAAAAGGCCAAGGCAGTTTCTTTATTAAACCAATGAAAGCAACACATAAACAGGAGGACCTCCTACACCAATCCAGCACCATGTATTTTCTGGAGCAAGTGGCAAATTCTCTAATCAAAGACTGTTAGGTCCTCTATGTATCTCTACTGGTCTATCTTCTTATGGGATCTTCATTGTAAATGGCATCCCTTTGTTAGAGGTAATTAGAAGATAACATGCCTGATACATATCAGAGAATCTGGGATAAGTATCCCTCTTTATAATGAAATCCTCCTATGGAAGGAAATAAGAGTTTCTGAAGAGCTGGGAGGCAGGTGGCTACAGGACTCACTTACCCACCATTGTCTCTCACTTCCCAAAACTTCCACCACGTCTTATCTCAGCACTCTGAAGATCAAGGTTCTAACACAAGAATCTTTGGACACGCATTCAAACTGCAAAAAGGAGACCTAGAAGGAGTGATTTGCCCCACACTGAGAAGATCAAAACCAACAGCAAAAATGGGAACACACTTAATTATTCAAACACAATATTATACCACCAAAAAATTAATCAAGTAATGGGTAAGAATTCATTCTGTTTGATTTAATTTCACCCCAAACAAAAACTTCATATTACATTTTGTTCATGTGTCTATGTATGTATACACATACTATTTAGTTTTTATTATTATCTATAGAGTGTTTTACTCTTAATAGATTCAATATTCATCAGCAAGGAATGCCAGAAAATAAAGATAAAAGATAAATGCTTTTCAATTTCCACAGTTCCAAAATCAGATTCACAAGAATTCCTATGCATGAAATCAGTGGTAAACAGAAAAACCAGAAATTCTCTGTGAAACAATTTCCTTTATTGATATTTACTTCTTTCCTACACTTTTATCTCAAATTTCAGCCCAGTGCAAACATTTCCTGGCAGAAAGAACAAAGTCACTGAGAACAAAGCATTGCGTCTACCCCATATCAATGCAAATTTTCATTTGAAATATCTATTCATGTTTTCTCATATATCTGACATTTATTTTTATTGCCTTTTAATATTTCATCATACAAATATATCACACTTGTTCACCCATTTGGTTTTCCATAGATATTGTGGCTGTTTCCAATGAAGAACTGCCAGAAGTAGAGATGCTTGAAAACTTTTGTTACTTGTTCTAGAAAACCAGTGCCCCTGGGTTGTGAGACAGAGTTCTTCTACTGCGTCAAATGTCAATTCTCTATTCACTGTGTGGAGATTTATCAAAAGAAAAAAGAAAAAAAACTAAGCATTAAACTACTATGTAACTCAGCTTTACAATCCTTGAGTATCTTCTCAAGAGACTCTAAGTCAACACACTGTTGCTATACCTACATATCCTGTTCATTGATACATTGTTCACAATAACAAGAAATTTAAACACACTATGATGTTCATCAGATATGGTATTGAGGGGAGGTAATGTATTTTAAAATTATTTTTAAAACTATCTTTTCAGATTTTACATGCCAATCTAAGTTACCACTACCTCCTCTTCTCCCAACCCTCTTCCACTGTCCCCATATATTCCTGAGAGAGGTTAAAGCTTCCCATGGGGAGTCAACAAAGTCTGACACATGACTATGAGGCAGGACCAAAGCCCTCCTCCCTATATCTATGCTGAGAAAAGTATTCCACTAAAACGAATGGGCTCAAAGAAGCCAGCTCAAGCAGTATGGATAAATCCTGATTCCAAGGTCACTGACTCCACAGACTGCCCCAGCACACAACTGTCACCCACATGCAGAGGGCCTAGTTTGGTGTTATGCAGGTTCCCTGTTGTCAGTCCTGAGTCAGTGAGCTCCCACAAGCTCAGGTTAGCTGTTTCTGTGAGTATCTCTCTCCATTATGGTCTTTGCCCCTTTGCTCATATTATCTCTCCCCTTTCTCTTTCACTGGACTCTAGGAGCTCTGCCCAGTGTTTAACTGTGAATATCTGCATCTGTTTTCATCAGTTGCTGGATGCAGGTTCTATGATGACAATTATGGCAGTCATCATCTGATGACAGGGGAAGGCTAGTTCAGGCACCCTCTCCACTATTGCTTAGGGTCTTATTTGGGGTCATCCTTGTGGATTCCTGGGAAATTTCTCTAGTGCCAGGTTTCTTGCTAGCACCATAAATGCTCCCTCAGTCAAAATATCTCTTTCCTTGCTCTTCTTCTCTGTTCTTCTCCAATTTCAGACATCCAATTCCCTAATGTTCTCTCCCACCTCACTTATCCCCCCTCCATTGTCCATCCCCCTACATTGCCAATTTTATCAGAAGAGATTATCTATTTTCCTTTCCCAGGGGACCCAAGCATGTCTCTCTTATTGTTCTCCTTGTTAACTAACTTCTCTGTGGTTTTAGACTATAGGCTGGTTATCCTTTCCTTCATGTCTAACATCCACTTATAAGTGAGTACAACTGTGTTTTACTTTCTGGATCTGGTTTGCCTCAGTCAGGATGTTTTTTTCTTCTCGTTCCATCCATCTGGCTGCAAATTTCAAGATGCAATTATTTTTTACTGCTGAGCAGTACTCCATTGTGTAAATGTACCACATTTTCTTTATCCATTATTCAGTTGAGGAACATCTAGGTTGTTTTCAGGTTCTAGTTCTTATGAAGAACAAACATAGTGGAGCCAATGTTTGTGGTATGAGTGTGCATCCTTTAGTGATATTGGTGGTTCTTGAGTTCGATTGATTCCCAATTTTTTGAGAAATTGCCATTCTGATTTCCAAAGTGACTGTACAAGTTTGCACTCTCACCATCATTGGAGCATTGTTTCCCTTACTTCAACATAAGCTATCATTGGTGTTTTCGATCTTAGTCTTTCTAACTGGTACAAGATGCTATCTCATAGTTGTTTTGATTTGCATTTCCCTGATAGGTAAGGATGTTGAGAAATTCTTTAAGTATCTTTTTATCATTTGAGATTCTTCTGTTGAGAATTCTTTGTTTAGGTCTGTACCCCATTTTTAATCAGATTATTGGTATTTTGATGTTTAGTTTCTTGAGTTTTGTGTAGTTATTGTGGAGATCAGTCCTCTGTGTGGTGTCAGGTTGGTGAAGATCTTTTTACATTCTGTAAGCTGCCATTTTGTCTTATGGAATGTGTCTTTTGCCTTACAGAAGCTTCTAAGCTTTAGGAGGCCACATTTCTTTATAGTTGCTCTCAGTGTCTGTGTTACTGGTGTTAAATTTAGGAAGTATTCACCTGTGACCATGTATTTAAGGGTACTTCCCAATTTCTCTTCTATGAGGTTCAGTGTGGCTGGATTTATTTTAAGATTTTTGATACATTTGCACTTTTGTGAACAGGAATATAGGGGTCGATCTGCATTCTTCTAAGTGTTGACAACCAGCACCATTTGTTGAAGGTGCTTTATTTTTCCATTTTATAATTTTAGCTTCTTTGCCAAAAATTATGTGTTCATAGGTGTGTGGATTGATATCAGGATCTTTGATTTGATTCCAATTGCTCATATTTCTGTTTTTATGCCAGTATCAACCCGTTTTCATAACTGTAGCTCCATGATAGAGTTTGATGTCACGTATGGTGATGCCTCAAGAAGCTCCTTTATTGTACAAGATTGTTTTGGTTATCATGGGCTTTTTGTTTTTTCCACTTGAAGGTTTTTTCCTCTTTGGAGGTCTGTACAGAATTGTGTTGGAATTTTGATGGGGATTGCATTGAACTTGTAGATTGCTTTTGGTAAGATTGCAATTTTTACTATGTTGCTCTTACCTATCCAAGATCATGAGATATCTTTCCTTTTTCTTATATTTTCTTCAGTTTCTTTCTTCAGAGACTTAAAGTACTGGTCCTTCAGATCTTTCACTTCTTTGGTTAGTGTTACCCCAAGATATTTTATGTTATTTGTGGCTATTGTAAATGGTGATGTTTTTTTTGATTTCTTTCTCAGCCATTTTATCATTTGCATATAGGAGGGCTACTGATTTTTAAATATATCTTATATCTTCCTATATTAATGAAGGAGTTCAGCTGTATGAGTTCACTGGTAGAATTTTTTAGGGGTCACTTATGTATACTATCATATCATCTGAAAATAGCAAAAGTTTGTCATTTTTTTCTTTCCAATTTCTATCCCCTTGATCTCTTTTTGTTATCATATTGTTCTTGCTAGAACTTTAAGTACTATGTTGAATAGATGATAAGAGTGGACAGCCTTGACTTATTCTTTTTTTTTTCGTTTTAGCTTTACTTAGTTTCTTTTCTTTTTTTATTAATTTATTAAATAAAAAATTCAGCCTCCTCCCCGCCTTTCTCCCCCCCCACTCCCCACATGCCACTCCCCTCCCCCTCCCTCTCCAGTCCAAAGAGCAGTCAGAGTTCCCTGCTCTGTGGGCAGTCCAAGGTCCTCCTCCCCTCCATCCAGGTCTAGTAAGGTGAGTATCAAACAGGATATACTCCAACAACGCCAGTACATGCAGTAGGACCAAAACTCAGTGCCATTGTCCTTGGCTTCTCATCAGCCCTCATTGTCCACCATATTCAGAGAGTCTGGTTTTATCCCATGCATTTTCAGTCCCAGTCCAGCTGGCCTTGGTGAGAAGGGGAGAGCTTGGGGTAATGGGATGGTTGGGATAATGGAAGGATGGATATGGGAGCAAGGAAGTATATATCTTAATTAAGGGAGCCATTTTAGGGTTGGCAAGAGCCTTGACTCCAGTGCTGTTCCCAGAGGTCCAGAGAGATGTACCCAACTGGGTCCTTGGGCAGCTGAGGAGAGAGAGCCGGAAATGGCCCTATCCTATAGCCATACTAATGAATATCTTGCATATCACCATAGAACCTTCATCTGGCAATGGATGGAGATAGAGACAGACCCACATTGGAGCAATGGACTGAGCTCCCAAGGTCCCAATGAGGAGCAGAAGGAGGGAGAACATGAGCAAGGAAGTCAAGACCGCGAAGGGGGCACCCACCCTCTGAGATGGTGGGGCTGATCTATTGACTTATTCTTGATTTTAATATAGTCACTTTGAGTTTCTATCCATTTAATATAATGTTGGCTGTATATTGCTTTTATTGTGTTAGATATGCCCTTGTATGCATGATCTTTCCAAGACCTTTATCATGAAGGGGTGTTGTATTTTGTCAAAGGATTTTTTCAGCATCTAATGGGATGATCATATGTTTTTTTCTTTCAGTTTATTTATATGATTAATTACATTGACAGATTTTCATACGTTGGACCATCTCTTCATCTCTGGGATGAAGACTATTTGATCATGTTGGATGATTTTTTTTTACTTGTTCTTGGATTCAGTTTGCCAGATTTTTATTGAGAATTTGTGTACCAATGTTCATGAGGGCGTTTCGTCTGTAATTTTCTTTCTTCATTGCTTCTTTGTGTGGTTTCAATATCAGAGTAACTGTAGCCTTATAAAAAGAGTTTGGCAATGTTCCTTCTATTTCTGATATGTAGAATAAATTGAGGAGTATAGTTATTAGCTCTTCTTTGAAACTTCTGGTAGAATTATTCACACAAGCCATTACAACACTGGATTTTATTTTGAGAGAGAGACTAAACCAAAAATTGATGCTTCTACATTTAAGAAAATGATTGCTTCTACTTTCTTAGGGGTTAGAAATCTATTGAAGTTGGTTATCTGGTCTTGATTTACTTTTGGTATATGGTACCTATGCCGAAATTGACCATTTCTTTTAGATTTTGAAACATTGTGGAGTACAAGTTTTCTAAGCATAACCTAGCAAGTCTCTGGATTTCCTCCTTGTCTGTCATTTTGTCCCCCTTTTCATTTCTGATTTTATTAATTTGGGTATTCTCTCTTTACCTTTTGGTTAGTTTGTACAAGGGTTTGTGTATATTGTTGGTTTTCTTGAAGAATCAGCTCTTTGTTTCATTGACTTTTTGTATTGTTTTGTTTCTATTTATTGATTTCAACCCTCAATTTGATTATTTCCTGACATCGACTCTTCCTAGGTGAGTCTGCTTCTTATTGTTCTAGATCTTTCATGTGTTCTATTAAGTTGCTAGTGTGACATTTCTTTACCTTCTTTATGTAGGCACTTAGTACTATGAACTTTTCTCTGACCACAGTTTGCATACTTTCTCATAGGTTTGGGTTTATTGTGCATTCATTTTTATTGAATTATTGGAAGAGTTTAATTTCTTTCTTTTTTCTTCTTTGTCCCAGATGTGGTTCAGTTGAACACTGTTCAATTTCCATGAGTCACTAGACCTTCTGTAATTAGTGTTGTTGATTTTCCAACTTTAAGCCATAATATGATAAGAAACGTGGTGGGGATGGTTATTTCATTTTTTTTTTATTTCTCTTGAGGTTTACTTTGTTACTGAGTATGTGATGAGTTTTAGAGAACGTTCCAGAGGTGCTGAGAATATATTCTTTGTGTTTGGGTGAAATATTCTATATATGTATGTTAAGTCCATTTGAATCTTGACATAGTTCTCTAATGTTAGTTCTCTATTTTTTCTGTTAAATTTCTTTGTGACAGACCTGTCCATTGGTGAGAGTCAGGTATTGATGTCTCCTACTATTACGTTGTTTGGTTTCATTTGTGATTTAAGATTTAGTAATGCTTCATTTACATTTGTGGGTGCTCTTGTATTTGGGGCATAGATGTTTGAAATTGTGACTTCATCTTGATAGATTTTTCCTGTGATGAGTATCCATTCTCTTAGCCTGTTTCTTTTTATATGTGAATTGATTACAGTGATATTAAGAGATATTAATGATCAGTGATTGTTAATTCCTATTAGTTTTTGATGGTACTGTTTGGGTTTCCCTTCTTTGGGGTTTGTTGGTGTAAAGTTAACTGTTTTGTTTTTATGGGTGCAGCTAACTTCCTTGGGTTGGAGTTTTCCTTTTATTACTTTCTGTGAGGCTAAATTTTTGGATCGATGTTTTTATAACATTGTTTGGCCATGCAGTATCATTTTTTTTTCTTCTTCAATGGTGACTGGAAGTATTTCTGGGCATAGTAGCCTGTGTTCCCCTAGTGTCTGCAGGACATCTATCCAGGACCTTCTGCCTTCAAAATTTTCATTGAGAAATCAGGCGTAATTCTAGTAGGTCTGCATTTATATGCTTCTTGAGCATTTTCTTTTTGAGCTCTTAATATTCTTTATTCTGTATGTGTAGTGGTTTGATTACTATATTGTGAGGGGAATTTTTATTTGGTCTAGTCTGCTTGGTGTTCTGTAAGATTATTTTGGCTTCATAGGCATATCTTTCTTAAGCTTAGAAAAGTTTTCTTCTATGAACTTGTTAAATATAATTTCTGTGCCTTTGAGCTGGGGTTCTTCTCCTTCTTCTATTCCTGCTATTCTTAGGTTTGGTCTTTTCATGGTGTCCCAGATTTCCTGGATGTTTTGTGCTAAGAATTTGTTGTATTTAACAATTTCTTTGACTGATGAATCTATTTCCTCTATCACACATTCAACTTTTGAGATTCTCTTCTCCATATCTTGTATTACAATAATTATGCTTATATCTCAATTCCTGTTCTTTTACCCAGGTTTTCCATTCCCAGAATTCCTTCAGTTTATGTGTTCTTTATTGCCTCTATTTCAATTTTCAAGTTTTGAACTGTTCGAACTGTTTGCTTCACCAGTTTAATTTTTTTCCCTTGGTTTTCTTGGCTCTTTTTTTAAAAGATTTGTTGATTTCTTCCAATTTTTTTGTTCATCTTTTTCTCCATTTCTTTAAAGGAACTTTTCATTTTCTCTCTAAGTGTCTCTATCATCTTCATAAAATTATATTTAAGGCCATTTTCTTCTGCTTCTTCTTGGTTAGGCTGTTCATGCATTCCTGTTTAGGACCACTAGATTCTGCTGTTGCCATATTACTCTTTAGGGTTTTCAATGTATTCTTGCATTGGCATCTACTCATCTCTTCTTCCATTTGGTGCCAGCAGTGTCTTTGCCTCTTGGTCCAATCCTTGAGGATATCTGTGTCTCAGGGATCTTCTCTTAGACCTATTGTTGCAGTTGCTGTTTGTGTCTCAGGAAACCACAGAGATCTCTGGGAATGGATGAGTTTGGGGTCAGAGTGGGACTTGTAGATTACAGGGTCTGATGAGGGGTCATTGGAGCAGTCTTCCTGTAGGAGGCTTTCCTGCTAGTCACCTACTGAACCTAAGATGGGTGAGGGAGTGTTCTAGGGTTTTGTATTGCAGCCTAGAAACTAAAGACTGGGCTGTACAACAGGGGAGTTGGTCACCCACCTCTTGGTCCACTTTGTGAAGTCACAGTCTGTGCTGACAGGACATGGGTGCTTCTGGGGGCAGAGTACAGAAGTATTTATGAGGAGTAGCGCACATGCGCGCGCGCACACACACACACATGCACTTCTTTGGCTATAAAGATAAATAAAATTATGTCATTTGAAGAAGCATGTCTGAACCTGGACATCATTATGGAAAGTAAAAGTAAGCAAAATCAAAGACAAATACCACTTTTTTCATTCACAAAACACAGATTTTAAAATACAGAGGCTAGAGATATGAATCATCTTTATTTATTTATTTATTTATTTATTTATTTATTTATTTTTTATTTAGGATTTCTGCCTCCTCCCCGCAACCGCCTAGCATTTCCCTCCCCCTCCCCCGATCAAGTCCCCCTCCCTCATCTGCTCGAAGAGCAATCAAGGTTCCCTGACCTGTGGGAAGACCAAGGACCGCCCACCTCTATCCAGGTCTCCTAAGGTGAGCATCCAAACTGCCTAGGCTCCCCCAAAGCCAGTACGTGCAGTAGGATCAAAAACCCACTGTGATTGTTCCTGAGTTCTCAGTATTCCTCATTGTCCTCTATGTTCAGCTAGTCCGGATTTATCCCATGGTTTTTCAGACCCAGGCCAGCTGGCCTTGGTGAGTTCCCGATAGAACATCCCCATTGTCTCAGTGTGTGGGTGCACCCCTCGCGGTCCTGAGGTCCTTGCTCGTGCTCTGTCTCCTTCTGCTCCTGATTTGGACCTTGAGATTTCTGTCCCGTGCTCCTCTGTCTCTGTCTCCTTTCATCACCTGATGAAGGTTAATGTTCATGAGGATGCCTATGTGTTTGTCTTTGGGTTCACCTTCTTACTTAGCTTCTCTAGGAACATGCATTATAAGCTCATTGTCCTTTATTTATGGCTAGAAACCAAATATGAGTGAGTACATCCCATGTTCCTCTTTTTGGGTCTGGCTTACCTCACTCAGGATAGTGTTTTCTATTTCCATCCATTTGCATGCAAAATTCAAGAAGTCCTTGTTTTTTACTGCTGAGTAATACTCTAATATGTATATATTCCATACTTTCTTCATCCATTCTTCCGTTGAAGGGCATCTAGGTTGTTTCCAGGTTCTGGCTATTACAAACAATGCTGCCATGAACATAGTTGAGCATATACTTTTGTTGTATGATAGGGCCTCTCTTGGGTATATTCCCAAGAGTGGTATTGCTGGATCCAGGGGTAGGTTGATTCCGAATTTCCTGAGAAACCGAAACACTGCTTTCCAGAGTGGTTGCACAAGTTTGCATTCCCACCAGCAATGGGTGAGTGTCCCCCTTTCTCCACAACCTCTCCAGCAAAGGCTATCATTGGTGTTTTTTATTTTAGCCATTCTGACAGGTGTAAGATGGTATCTTAAAGTTGTCTTGATTTGCATTTCCCTGATCGCTAGGGAAGTTGAGCATGACCTTAAGTGTCTTTTGGCCATTTGAAGTTCTTCTGTTGAGAATTCTCTGTTCAGCTCAGTGCCCCATTTTATAATTGGATTTATTAGCCTTTTACGGTCTAGTTTCTTGATTTCTTTATATATTTTGGAGATCAGACCTTTGTCAGTTGCGGGGTTGGTGAAAATCTTCTCCCAGTAAGTGGGTTGCCTTTTTGTCTTAGTGACAGTGTCCTTTGCTTTACAGAAGCTTCTCAGCCTCAGGAGGTCCCATTTAAAGCCCTTAAAATGCAAGCATGAGGTTCAGACCCTCAGAATCCATGTTAAATACAGGTAATTTCATAGGTGTCCTTTTGATTTTAGTTTTAGTATGATAGGGAGAATAATGTTCTGATCAAGGTGACTAACTAGAAGAGATATTTCTTCACAAAGATAAGACTCTCACTGTGTATGATGAAAATGATCAAGAAAGACATTCAATATCAGCCTCATGTTCTCTACACACTTGGCATATTCATGCACATTCACATACCCACATGGACCGATGAAAACTTAAACTTTCAGACATGCATGCACATCACAGAAATATACATAGATACACAGGTATATCTATATGTGTATATGCTTATGCAAATCAGGAAACAAGATGGTGGATCATGAAAAGAGAATCTTATGATCTTCAAAGAAGTAGGTAAAAGAGAGCCTATGTACACGTGACACAAAAACATAAGGGTGGATTCTCTGAGACAAAAAGATACCCAACCACAGATTAGCAAGAGACATGCAGAAAGGAAGGCAGTATAGGTGTGAATTAGAAGAAAATAAATATAGTGGCATACGCATTGGAAAATTCCATAACAAAACCAGTATGTTGTATATCAAGTTAATTAGTGAAAAATTAAGAAATTCTCATCAGTTTTGCTAGAAATTTCCAATCTGTCCACCTAATATATTTGTCTCTGGAGGAAAAACCAAACAGTTGTTCATCTGACCAAGGTGTTGAATAATGTATGTGCTATACAGTGTTTGTGGCCTTGCCCTTCCCCTATTTCATGCTGTTCTGGATATGATTTAAGGTATTAAAAAAAAAAAACTATGTCCTGGACATTGGATTTTCTCTTTTAGGAAACAACTACATGAAAGCTTCATTCAGCTTTTTAAAAAGATAGCTATTTATTTAATTTTCCTTTTAGAAACAGTCCTTTATCTTTATTACAATTTTATATAAATATTTCCATCACTTATTGTTTTGTAGCTTTTTTTGTGTTTTTGATACATGATCTGAGAATACTGGCACAATTTACAAAATCTGTAGGAAATGCAGATATCTTAGTTTTATTCTAATCTTTCATGTTTTTATCATTGTTAGCATTCAGTATGTGGATGTGTGTCTTCATAGATATATATGCCATTGTGCTTGTATGGAAATCAAAGAACAACTTGAGGGATTGGATTCACATAATTCATTGTCTATAACAAATGATTTTTTTTTCTCTTGAACAATCTGGGTAGCCTCTAGCAGAAGCCTTTGCAGCATTCTCTCCATCTAGGAAGATGCACTTACGTGTGATCATCACCTACTGCATTAATATTAGACAATAAGGTTACCTACAGATAAGCAAATACTTGCTCTGAAGTGTTGGCACTTGGGACTGAAGGGGAGGCTTAGGGGTTAAAATCACTAGTTGCTCTTAGAAGGAATTATGTTCAATTTCCAGCACCCATGTTATTCACAACCACCCGTAACTCTAGGTCCAGGGTAATCAGATGCCCTTCTCCGACTTCCAATGCATCAAGTATATGCATCCATAGACAAATCACTCAAAAATAACATAAAATGAATAAATTTAAATAAAAGAAGATATTGGTCCTTGAGGATTTTCCCTTGTGACTCTTCCCACATTGAGAAGTTCTTTCTCATTGTGCCTAACAATTCTATATTCTTCTTGCTCTAAAATTAAATGAAAATTTTCAAAATAAAATTGATATTTGAATCATAGGTAGCTGTAGAATTTTTCATAAAATGTATTTTGCATTACAATTAAACATAGGTGTTTCTTCTTTAATCTATTAATGATGTAGAAACAAACAGAAAACTTTGTTTTAAAAATGAAGTTAATCTTATATGCTTACTAACTTAGAAATACATAAATTACTTTATATTAATGAACTTTGATGTGATTTTATTGTCAAATTATATGCATACAATTATATTCATATATTTTTTCTCATTCTGTTCAATTGAGATTATTATAAAACCTTGATTGGTTTCATTAAGCTTAATAAATAGCAGTTTTCCTACTTCTTTGTGGACTTAACAGGATACTAAAATATTTCTGTTTAGAATGTTTAAAAATCTACTTATGAGTATATAATGCTCATAATATTTTGATAGTAATTTTTATGACAGATTTGAGTAGCCTTGTTGATCATATTGTTGTGAGTTTTTGTGTCTCTAGTTTGTTTTCACAACTTGTATTTGTTCAGCTTTATAATTGTCATCTGTTTTTTATGAACATGAATAATAACAGTTGTTTAATTCAACAACTCACTTATATATGAAAATCTACCAGGATATCCCAATTCCTTTTATTTGTGGAGTGCATTCCTGTCTTGATACTTAACAATTCTGCAAAACTTTAGAACATTTGCACATCTGTGACACTAATCGTTAGGGCTTACTATTGTTGTGAAGAGACATCATGGCCACGCCAACAATTACAAAGGAAATACGTAATTGAGGATGACTCGCTTACAGTTCAGAGGTTCAGTGCAACATGGTCATGAAGGGGAGCAAGGCAGCATGGAGGCAAATGTGGTGCTGGAGTTGACAGTACTACATCTTGCAGGCAACAGGAAGTTGACTGATTGTGTCATACTGAGGGAAGCTTGAGAAAAAAAGATCCCCAAAACCACTCCGACGGTGACACATTTCCTCCAACAAGACCATACCTCCTTGAAGTACCCCTCTCTTTGGGGGCCATTTTCTTCCAAACCAACACACATGCATTTCAGACTTGCTTTTAGACAAAATCATATGACTATTTTATTTTGAAATTGACTATTATTTAATCATTTTTCTTCAATGAAGCAATTGAGTTCATATCTATATTTTATCTGGTAATATTTTAATGTTGCATTAAGCAATTATATTTTATTGGTAATTTGGTAAATTTATTGTGAAGTTATTGCATAGTATTCTCCCTCAGTGAAACTTTTTCTTTAGGATCTGTTTTACCTGACAAGCAGTACTTGAATCACAGCCTTTCCTTGTATTTTTATATGTCTCTTATAAATAGCAGTTGCTTTTTTATTCTGATATGAACATGACTATCTTCTACATGAATTACTGAGTTCATTTCTATTTAATAGAATCCAGCTTTACATCCATTATTCTATTTCATACTTTTATCTATTTCCCCATATTTATGTACTCCTTCTTATGTGGTGAAATATTAAAAAGATGCCTCACTCGCAACAGTATAAAATTAATCAAAATCCTTAACTTCTTTCTGTGTTATTGTTAACCCTTCAATACTTACATGAGATTTATGACTCGTTATAACCTGGCCTTGCAGTTGTCTCCTCTCCTCTGCTCTCCCTTCTGCTCCTGCCTCCCCTTTCCTCTTCATTCCTCTTCCCAAACATCTTCCTATTTTTCATTTGACTGCTGATCATTTAAAAAACAGAATTCATGGTAGGCAAGTGACATTCTGCTGGGCTAAAATCACTTCCAATTTTGTTTGAAAAACTGAAAGAGCCCAATTCATAGCCAGTATCTACATACATTGTCCACTTGGTGATGTTTTCTTTTGACTGAGGTGCTGTCGCAGACCTTTGGTAAAGACTTCTAGTTTTATAATGCACACTAGTCTATTAACTAAGCTCTTTTGGCGGTATCTTCTCATGGACTCTGTTTCAAAATCTTCCAAGTGGTACACTGGCCTTTATCAAGATCTCATGAGCATAGAATCAAGGCACAGGTGGTTTTTAGTGGCAGATTGATGATGCCCTTCCGTGTCTTCTTGGCATCAGCTCCAGCATCATTAAGGTGAAGTTTTAGTATGTTGTTCTACAGAAACCTGAGTCTCCTCTGATGACAACCTTTAGTTTTCTTCTGAATTTCTCTTTCAATAACTAGTCTACCTATAATTTATTTCCTTGGGGCAGAATCTATGGAATGACATATTATCAATTATGGTGAATTCTATCATTTTATCTCATGCATATTCTTTCTAAGCTGTTATCTGCCTAGGCTCCTTCTTGTATTATACTACTTCTTAGAACACTCTTTTTACTCTTGGGCTTCAGGTTTGGTGCCTTTACTACGAACACCATCTTCTTATCTACCACTCTGTATACTTTGTTATAACCAGTTGTCAATACTACTGGTTTATTCTTTTGAATTTCATTTTTATATATTTTCCCTATTGTGAACATGGCAGTCTGCAAGCGACACAGCAAGCAAGACATCTCATTATTCGTGGTGGACTCATCCTGTCTCTAAAGTACAATTTGCCTCTTGATTTTTGAAACATTCTTTATTTTCCTTTGTGATTTAAAATGGCTTTAACTGATATATAAAATATAAAATTTGTTAATGATAAGGAAATAGCATGTGGTATAAGTATGCCTTGTGTAATGTTTAAATCAATTAAACCAATTACTTTCACATAATTATTTCATTATAGTGAAAACTTACACTCACTGAAGAAAATTCTCCATGTTGTCTTCTTTTAAAATCTAATCAATTTTATGTGGAAAAAAATAGTAATGGATTTTAGAAGATATTTTTTCTTATCTCACTTTATTATCCTTTTATCTATTTAAACTTAGAATATGAATTTTTATAACCTGTGATGAGTACTTCCATTTTTTTAAAAGGAATTAATCCAGAGTTGTCCTTAAAAGTGGGAAGATAATTCATAAATGATATTTTATACTTCATTTATATTATTTGATTACATCTTAAAACAAATTAAATGTTGAGTGTTGATGAAAACATACAACATGAAATTTGAGCACTAGGGAAGACTCAGGAAGCATCCTCAACAATGGAGGGAACTATTAATGATATTTGGCTTAGGAAGAAGCATATAAAATTGCATAAACAGTATATTTTAAATTATGCATAGTTTGTCTGATGAGATTGCTATTTTCTATGTCATACAAGAATTTCTTAAGATAGTGTATTATTTTAGAAACAAAGAGAAATCATTGGTAAGTAAATAAAAATCACATGAGACATTTTCTTATTTCCACCTTTTTTTCCATAGTGTGCACTTTCACTTTTGCTTTTCTTGTCTAAAATTTCTAATACTTAAATCTTTTTAGGGAAATGAGAATAAAATTATCAGAAAAATAAGAATAACAAAAGTATAATTCAAAAATAGTTGTGGATATATATCTTCTTTGTGCGACTAAGGATCATTGATCCATCTTCAGCTGCAGTGTCCTCTCCCCTCCCCTTTACTTTCTGAGTAATTTCAAATGTCTTCCCCTCCCTGATAGCCTGGAACTCCTGCACTGCAGTCTTGGTAACATGAGCTTCACAAATCACAGACACCATGCTGGCATCATTCTCCCTTTCTTCCTTGAGCTTCTCCATCCTTCCTGGTCCCCAGTATACTTCTCCAGTTTTGTCACTTTAAGAGAGAGAACATGAGCAAGGAAGTCAGGACCGGGAGGTGTGCACCCACCCACTGAGACTGTGAGGCTCACCAAGGCCAGCTGGACTGGGACTGAAAAAGCATGGGATAAAACTGGACTCTCTGAACATGGCGGACAATGAGGGCTGATGAGAAGCCAAGGACAGTGGCACTGGGTTTTAATCCTACTGCATGTACTGGCTTTGTGGGAGCCTAGGCAGTTTGGATACTCACCTTCCTAGACCTGGATGGAGGGGGGAGGACCTTGGACTTCCCACAGGGCAGGGAACCCTGACTGCCCTTTGAACTAGAGAGGGAGGGGGAGGGGAGAGGGAGGTAAAGAGGGAGAGGGAAAGGGGAGGCGGGGAGGAGGCAGAAATTAAAAAAAAAAAAAAGACTGAATCTCATTATGCAGGCCAGCTTTGCCCAGAACTCATAACCATCCTACACTCCTTCCTTTGATCACATATGGGTACCTCCACTCCTAGAACAGATATTTTTGGTGCTCAGAGTTCAGAAAAAGTTGCTTGGGTCACAGATATGTCTCTTATGAAGTGTTATTTGATTTTGTTTAAATTTTTTACTTGGGTCTTACCAGCATAAAGCATTTTTACTTTTCTACTCTTCTCATTTCAGAATATCTAACTATAAAAGAATAGTTTTCATTTTGCCAAATTTCTAAACTAAGTAAATTCAGTGTTTCTCTGCCACTAATTCTTTATCTATCATCTATCTATCTGTCTGTCTATCTATCTATCTATCTATCTATCTATCTATCTATCTATCTATCTAATCTATCTCCCTCTTCCTCTTTGTTCCTCTTTATCTGCCTTCCTCCTTTCTTTCCACTTCTACTTTTTGACAGTGTGAGCCCCTTTATTATTGATCTATTTTCTTTTTTTAGCATTTTTCAAGACAGGGTTTTTCTGTTTAGCCCTACAAGTCTGGTAACTCGCTCTGTATTCCAGACTAGACTGGAACTCGCAGAGTTCCCGCCTCTACAACCCAAGTGCTGGAATTAAAGGACTGTGCCACCACTGGTTGGATATTGCTATGTTTTCTATTGCACAACCCTAAGTATCACTCGCTCTGAACTTCTCTTTGCTTCCCCATAAACCACACTTCTTCCTCAGTGGGACAAATTAGGTCTGAGACCTGATGCTTCTCATTGATTTGTCATCTCTCAATTACTGAAGTTGTTGGCAGGGCAGATTGGAATGAGTCTTTCAGTAAAGAGTATCAAGGCTGCCATTCTGAAAACTGAGGACAATGTGTCCAGGATGGAAAGAACAGAAAGTATCCTTTTCTTCATCATGGTTTTCTGGTGATTGCAGTATTATTGCTAATCTTCATATTTAAACTGGGTTAGAAATTCCTCACTATTTTATCTGCTTGGTTGTTCTAGGTTTGTCAGTAACTTATGTAGATTCATAGCTTCTTCTGCATTTCACCAAACCTAGAAATCATTTTCTTATACTGTAGATAATTCCAAAGCAGAAACATTTTCACTCTTTAAAAATAATAGTAAAAAAAATCCATTGTACTCCGTACCTGCCTCTATGTGTAGCCAGCTAGAATTATGCACAAATATTGCCACTAGCATGTCTTTGCTCATTAATTTAATTGGCCTATAGTTATCGAGTCCCCCACAGGGAAACAAAATAGCATAAAACCCTTCACCATTTGTATTTTAAGAGGAGGGAAAATGCTTTATTTGGAATATTGCAACTTTTATTTGATGAAAGTTACTATTAACATATTTTCATAATCTTCTCAGCCTAGCAACAGCAGGAGTAAAAGGTGTGAGGGCCATGCAATATTCATGAAATTAAGACGACTGGAGATGAAAGAGAGTTCCATTAGAGAGACCAAGTGTGACAATATGACACATATTTGCATATTTTACACTTTAAATCTTTTCAGCACATCCAAGTTGATATATGGATGTAAACATGCATTGCCAGTTTTTAGCATATTATAAGCCCTCAAGACTTTGCATGCATTTTAATATGTTTCATTATTGCTGTAGATTTTAATTTCCAAACTGCACAGCTTTGATGGAAGGAAGCTGGAAGTCAAGGCATCTGGCCTCTGCCCCAGGCAAGCACAGTGTTTTCTTTGAATATTTTGGGCAGAAAACCAGTCTATTTATTTGTGGGGTAGTGGGGGAAAGAATGAAAAAAAAAGTGCTGCCCAGAAGCACGTTTTGTTTGGTACACATACTAATTAAGTGTTAACTTAACCATACTGGCAGGAAAGCCAAGGCATTCAGCTCTGGATGTGCCCAAGGAGACAAGCTGCACAAGCCTCGAAAATCCCTTTACTCCTTTCTGTCAGCCTGGGCTCCTATTCTTTGACTGTGGCAATTACTGAAAAGTAGGTTTTAAAAAAAATAAAAAAAGAGTTTATTCTTTGAAGAACTGAAAAGAGGATTTCAGTTGCTTGTTTTGTTTTCAGGAATGTAGACTCTGTTATGGGGAGACAAAACAGTTTTCTAAAAAAAAAAAAAACACACACACACAATAGGAGCATTTGCCCTGAAGAAGTTTGTGGAGGTTTTTCCTTGGCTTCTTTTCTATTGTACAGAGATATACATTCCAATCATTGAACCAATATGGTCTTAATTTTGTACATTATGTCCAAAGTAAACTTAAATTGAAAACAAGGGAGAAAACATGAAAATTTGTCTTAGTTTATTACCTTAGCTTCTAAGAAAAGCAGAGGACTATTAAAGATAGATTCTGTGACATTTCAAAATACATTGTCATTGGCAGAGAACCCTCTTGAGCACTGTGTAGCTTCTCCCAAGCAGTCAGTAGTCTTTGCTTTAATTGGCAGAGCTGAACAGTTCAGAGGAAGGTGTACTCTGTGCAGGCATCCTCCTGACGTGCTGCAGTCAGCACTCACATACCATTCAGCATCCAGACCTAGGAAGAAACTGTAGGAAAGGGATGTCAGTGGAAAGCAGCCGACGGTTACTCCCATTACTCTAGAGAGGTTCTAAATCCATGGAGGCGAGATTCTGCTTAGCTTTTCAAGACACCATTTATTTTTCTAAAAACCTAGTCTATCATTTGCAACTGAAACAAACAAAAATACACCACCATTTTGTTTCTAACAGATCATATGTCATGAAAAGCATTTATAATAGGGTTAGAAAGATGGTTCATTATTTATTCTATGTACAGCTATTCTAGAAGCCGTATGTTTCATACTCAACAGCCACATCACTTGGCTTGCCACCCCAGCTCCATGGCATTCCTACACTTCTGTAAGCTCTGTGAGAACCTGGACACATGTATTTACCCATCACCACAAGACACATACACAGACCTATAGATACTAAAATTAACTATATTAAATGACTAACTTTATTTTGAAAAATTACCTGTGCATAAATTGCATTGATGAGCTAACACAGTCAGTGCACAGTGTCTTAGAAGAACCCAGATGAATCTCTGTTGCTGAGAGCACTATGAAATATACACAGTTGTCTGTCTCCTTGCTAAATAATTTGGCATTATCTTGTGAAATAAAGATCTGAGAGAGTTCATTTAGAAGATGCAGCATCTAGTTACTATTCATTTTTTGTAAGTTTTTCAGATTCCCCCAAATCAAACCTTCTCATCAGGCAAACAACTGGCCAATGACTCTACAGTTGAAGCCAATCAATCTCTCACATAAGGCAACAGAAACTTATACTGTTCATTGATGTGAGGACAAACCTTGGACTGTGAGGACTTTATAACTCTATTTCAGACTGAATAAGTAAATTTTTCCTTTTAAATCCATCTTACTAGTAAAAATTGGTTTTATTTATTCTTTTATTTTTTTTACTCAAGGAAGATGGCAGCTTGTTTCCTATCCCCTTACTAGGTCTGTGGCGATTGGATTCATTGTCCACCTCACCCTGTTCTGTCCATCATTCTGGAATCGTTACTCAAGGGATAACTTGCTTACAGCAAGATGTGACTTTGTTGATTGGCAATGCGCGTCTCTAAATGGAGGATTTTGTTCTACGCTATTATTGAGATTCTCATTCTGGTCTTCACTCCCCTGAGGCTATACTAGCTTCTTTAAAATGTTGACAGTTTCCAAAGATGCTCTCGTCTGTCCCCTCTTCTGGTCTGGGTTCTAGTCTTCTCTTCTTAACAAGCTCCAGGTGTGCCTGAAGTCCTATCACAGTGCAGGATACTTCAGGAGAGCTCAATACTGTGACCCAAGCAAACTTTACCATGAGACTGCTGTCGTCAAAGCTGCTTTGTGCTGCGTGAAGCACACTTGTCATAACTGAGTGCCAAATACCTGTTGTTTTCTCATCTTTAAACATTTGATCAAACGAGTTAACCCACTTCCAGATTTTCAGAATATTGAGTTCTTCTGAGTGCCTCCCTGTCCTTCATGTCAGAGAATCAGTGACAAAACTCCTAAACCCCATTCATGTTTCATGGTTCTCTGCGGTAGAGCATCCTGTCTATCTGATTATTTATTTCTTCTTTGAAACTTACATGACATTTAATCAAAAACCACAATCAGGAAACTAATTTAACAAGCGCTCATAACTCAGGCTGAACCTTTCTACTTTAGAATGAAAAGTGTGAATACTAAATGATACCGAGAAGTGCAATGTTGAGACAGAAATGAAAAGGAAGGTATGGAAATGGCAGGAACATTTGCTAAAGTCTTATCAGTTAGGCCCTGGTACCACATTACTTCTGATTCCTGACAGACTAGGTCTGTTTTAATACCCATTTTTCAGAGAAGAAAACTGGGTTGTAGGGAGGTTGAAAACTTCTATTAGAACTGCACAACTGAGCTACAGGAGCCCATTGCTCTAGTTAAGTGTAGACTACTCTGTTAGGTTATGCTTTTTTGGCAGGTAGTCAATCATAGTTTTTTTTTTTAAGAAATATTAAGCTGGGCATGTTAGCTTGCTCTTTTAATTCTAGTACTCAAGGGGCTGTGAAGAGGATAGCAGGATATACAGGATCTTCCTGAGCCACGGGACAAGATCCAGGCCAACGCTGGCTGAAAATGAAGATCTTTCTGCAAATAAATGAAGAAATAAAATCTCTTTAAGGTCAAACATTGATGGATCAGAGGATTTGGCTGATGTAGAAGTAGAAAAAGGGATTTTTCCTGCTTCAATCTACTGTACTCTGTCTTCTGTCAGTACCTAGATGCAGGGTACAATAATTGAACTATTCCATGTTTTCATCTTATCAAGAATCCTCATAAATGTTCTTCCCTGTCATCCAAATTATCAATTAACTGATTTTTAATTTCTTGGTAATTCTAGCATTTATCTACAACATCCACCAAAAAGGTGCACTTTCTATTTTCATCTTGATACCAGTTTTGCTTTATGAAAAAAATGCCCGTTCCTGAGTTCCAAATACTTTCTTTGATCTCTCAAAGAAACCAACTTCATCAACCATTATTACTTTAGTTTGTCGGTAATATATACATTTTTCTAATACAATTTGTATATTTCTTTATTCAGATGATACCCAAAGGGCTTTTAATTAATAATGTTGAGATTAACATCATTTACTGACATGGGTTCAGGTGATAAAATAACAAAAATATCAAATTGAGACCTTTATTTCAACTGAAATATAAAGCTGAGGACAGAGAAGTTGAAAAAAAGAAAAAGCAGTTTCAATCAATGAAACTTTCCCAGGGCCAAGGGCAAATTGTAGACAAATGATAGAATAAGAAGGCTTAAGAAGACAACAATATTGAAGGAATCCCCTGGCCGTGTGAGGAGAAGAGGGAGCCTAAAGAATTGTGACTAGATTCTGTGTCCTTTGGAGAATTGTCAAGGAAAAGTTCTGTTAACCCAGTCAGGGTGAAAATCAGCAGTTGTCTCAAAGTCATGATGAAGACCTTAGGAAGATTAAAAAGGCATATCATAGCACAGTTTGCAATACCATATCTGACAAAGAAACAGAGGTAAGGAGGTGAAATTGTGTGTGCTATGTGTGTATGTGCATGTGGTACATGTATGGTGTGTGTGTGTGTGTATGTGTGTGTATGTGTACATGTGTGTACAAAAGCCACAAGACTGAGTGACTGATTAGACATGGTAAGTCAGAAATAAGTCCTTTGATAGAGTTTTACTGGATCAACAAAAAATCACCCATACAATAGAGTGAACATAATAAGCATAGATACTGGTTAAATATTGGCTGTTCTGTGCTGTTTCTTATGTCAGGGGCACGTTTGGACTCCAATTTTCTATTAAAATAGGTTATGAGCTCCCAAGTCCAGAGACAGTCTTGCTTTATTCCTTCTGTTTCTCTTAAATGGCTCACTGTGAAGTTACAATATAATAAGAGATCAATAAATATTTTCCAATAGCTGCCAATTAGAACTGAAAGATAAGCTATTAGGTTTGACTTAGAGGAATCATTTCTTTCATTTGTAAAATGATAGGTGAACTTTCTCTGTGTCTTTGGAGCCTTACTTTATGTGTTGGGTCTCAGAGGGAGATTTTTAAAGTCCACTTTAAAGGCAGGGACAATTACAAAGCAATGGTGGATGAAGAAAAATCATGTTTATAAAAACCAGTAAGATAAGACTATACTTTAAAAATTCCCATGAAATAAAAGGATGCAGAAAAAAAAAAGCAGCAAGGGATCCAAACTTTCTTTACTAGAAATTCACTCGGGCACAGCAAGGTCCTTCCTGAGTTTGTGCTTTTCCTTTCTCCATGACTATCCATCACTGCTGGTAAAAAAAAAAAAAAAAAAAAAAAAAAAAAAAAAAAACCTTCACTAAAAGACTTTAAAGCTCCCAGCAAAGCACTGCAATTATTCAGAGTCTCTACTCCTTACCTTTTAACCTAATCTTTAGAGGTCCTGAGACTGAAGAAGCAGGATTCCTGCCCCAAATGAGCCTAATCAAGTCTAAGGAAATCACACTTTTTTTTTTTTTCCAAGGGAAACTTCAGTTTCCAAATGGCTGCAAGACAGAGACAAAGCAGCCAGGTTCTTTAATGTCCCCAGATATTTCCCTTTGGGCCTGCGGTAAGGCTTTCAGAATATGGAAGTGGGAAAAGGTTCTAAAGTAAACTAGCTTATGGCATGCTTATTTGGAATCAGGGAGGAGGGAAGGAGGGATGGAGAAGAGGGGAGACAGAAGGAGAGAAAGAGAGGGAGGGAGGCCCAAGCTCAGGAGAACAGGAGGGGAGAGGGTCTTGATATTAATTTTAGAATACCTCCATTGGGAATCTGTTTCCTTACACCTGCCCCACTTTGTGATGCCACACTTCGGAACCTGACTAAGGCTGACAACTATGCATTTAGCACAAGGTCTTTGTCATGTATATGAAACCCAAGCAAAAACAAAAGTTGTGGAATAGCTATCTCAGGTGTTCTGATGCATAGTCTGTATCAATTCTCTCCATAGTATCTTGCAAGATCTTATTATTTAACCATGTTAATAAAAGCTGCTATCAGCTCTAAATTAACTTTTAGCTCAACATTCTTACATTGGATGGATATTTACTACCATAAGGACTCAAGTGTTTCAAAGGCAGTGGTATACATTAGAAAATCAATCAGGAGAGAAGACTAATTTTCCAGAATATACCAAATGCAGCTCTAGGTTTGTAACAATAAGATCATCCAAAAATAGGCAGACTGGAGAGGTGTTTAGCAGGAAGGAGTGTGAATATTTAAGGGCAGGCTAAATGTGGGAAGGAAACAAAAGTGTAAGACACTATAGAAAATGACCTCCTTTACATTTGAAAGAAGGAAACAGCAAACACCGTTATAAATAAACCTCTAGATGTTGGCATAGGTCAGGTATGGAACACCTTTTAAACATCTGGTCTGCATCCTTGGTGTCAGGAGACAATGCTGCAAAATTTCAGACCCAAAATGTATAAAAACACATGTCTTCTAAGAGCTTACTGTGGCCACTCTGTGAGACTTAGAAGGCAGCTGGGTAAACAAAAGAAATGCAGATGAAGAAGTCAGTGGAATCACTAATGATTACATTGTGCCAACATGATTAATGCAAGTAATAAATGTGGCTGAAGATAAGAAGGGGTGAATACTTTGAGATTGCAAAGGAAGTCTTCACAGAGAGAGTAAAAATTGAAATTTCAGTAAAGACTTGGATGATGTATGAAATCTAAGCTGAGAAAAACATCGAGCTTTCCAGGCAGAGAGAACCGATGTCTATGAGCCACTTGCAGACCTTGGAAGTCTCCAGGAGCTTGTTGGTGGAACAGAAAACTCACTGCTCACCTCGGTGGGGAGAGTTCATCTGAAGGAGCATTGTAAGTATAAGAAAAGCCTCAAATGTCCTTCCTGAAAATGACACACTCCACACTTACAGATTCCTCCTTGGCATTGGAAAGCCACTGATCAAGAAAGTCAGGTTATGTATCTGTGCTTTAGGATGATAATCATAGTGGAATGTGATCCTCTCATGAAGGTTAGATGGATTACACAGGGATCATTGTTGACTGAAGGGGTTCATAGGTTTGAAAGTCACCAGCACTAGCTTGCAGTGCCTTTGAAGGAAACAGAACGATATTACTATATCAGAACTGTATGACAGAGTACCAGGAAAGAAGAAACACCTTCTAGACATAAAACAGTATGAACCATGTTCCTCTCATGTTGACCTGATGAATTTGTAAGCTGGAAACATAGTTTACTACAGCTCAAACTTAGCTCCTCATGGGGAAAGATTCAAAGTTTCAAAAGGAACTGGAATGGTTCCTTTTAGACTTATTTTTTTTGGTAATCTTATATCCAAGATTTTATCACAATTCTATAGTCCGTGTCACTTTAGGAATAAGTGCTCTTATATTATTGCAAAGTTGCCAGTCCATTCATAGTTCCTGTTCAATATCATTGGCAATCCTCCAGTGTGGGAAGTGTTTATCATGCTTTAACGGAGGGGTATTGCTGTGTGATGACAACAAGCGAAACTGTGTAGGTAGCGGTTCTCTGGCTGGTAGGGAGAAGTTGGCATCAAGTAAGATATATAAGGTTTAATACATTCCACTACAAGAGGCAGAAATAGCCAGATGATGGTGGCATACACCTTTGATCCTAGCGCTCAGGGAGGCAGAAACAGACAGATCTCTGCATTTGAGGCCAGCTGTGTCTACAGAGTGAGTTCTAGGACAGCCAGAAATACACAGAGAAACTGTCTCAGAAAATCAAAAACCCAAACAAAACAATCAAACAAAAAAAATTTAAAAAAAGGCAGAAATAATGCCATGACATCAAACAAAGCAACCTGATAAAGTAACCCTAGGATTTTCTTCCAATAGCCAACAACTCTTTCTGGTAAGGTGTTGAAAATTTTTATATAAATTCTCAAAATACATGTCAAAGGGTGCCAACAACAAGGTCATGGGAAAAGAACTAAGATCTTTGTTCTCATTGAAGAAATAAGTCAGTGAAGAGCACAAGCAAAAAGCCCATCATGAGAATCCAAAAGAAACTGGAGGGATTCCACCATCTGAGGCCATTGTTTGAAGACTTAGCTCAACAAGGAAAAGCAGGCTATTGTCACTACCCTCCACCAGTTTCCTAATCTGTACACATGGTTTGTAAAGGTGACGATCGTGAATATCAGAGAGGTGAAGCCGGCATTCTTTACAAACTCGGAAAAATATTGTGAGGCTCAAAATTGCAAATAGTTTGTGGCATCTACTGATCTCCTTTGAACTGTTGCTATTATCCAGGCAGGAGCCAGGTGTTCTCAAGGGACACATGAGCGCACTTTCCCCTTCTCTATCTCACTATTGATAGGTAGTCAGGGGCTCACAAGAAATTGGAATTTATGCTGGGAGACCAAAAACTCTGAAGCCTGCCACCAGACAGAGGAAGAACCTGTCTCCCGACTGTGAGATATCGCACAGTTCCGACCATGTGTACAACTGAAGGAGAGACTGATGAGATCATGGGTTAATAGGTAAGTGGGACCACACTTTGGCCACACTTCATCATGCATTGCTCTTATCCTGACCCTCTAGTCAGTGTCCTGGAGATAGACTTGAGAAATTATGTCTCTTTATTTACTTCTATTCCCAATATGATCCTTGCATTAATATCTTATCTCTGCTTTTATTATTATCTATTTATTAGTGGTTTGAGGATGAGTCGCTAAGCCTAGCTTGTTGGGACCACTAGGGGCCAGGTTTGCATCCTAAGGATGTTTTCAGTACTACAAACCCTCGATGAGAGTGGATGGCAAAGGAGATATATAAAATCCTAGTGAATAATGTAATTTCTAGGCACCTCATTGGAACCCAAAGCCTCACTCATCATCCAAAACACCATGAAAGGAAATCAACCAGAAGAATAATACTGTGCATCCGTGTGCACCAACAGAGATCACACAGCCTGTTCTTACCCTTTAAGGATGAATTAAAGAAGAGCAAAACTCATGAGGTTCCAAATAAACAGTAAAACTAAGAGAATGAACAGAATAAAGGGGATAATCAGATGAAGGAAATGAATGTCACCCTGGGGCCAAGTTCCCCATTTTGTTTTTCTTGTTTGTCTATTTCCTCAAAAATTCTTGAAAGGTACAAACCTGGAGTTAGGCACGCTCTTCTCTTGCCATGCTCTTCCCTTGCCTTCCTTACTGTTGTTAGCATAGAAGTAAGTGCTGATTTGAGACTTCCATAATCAATACATTCAGAGAGTGACTGCAGATCAGCATCCCTCAATCCCTACCTATTACAGGTATGACTGGCATATCCTCTTCTCTAACCTGAATCTCCAGTCCAGGGGCTGGACCATTCTTCCCCTAGCTACCCTTCCTTTACAATCCAACAAGCAGTAAGAATTCACTGTACTTTTTAATCTTTTTTTTAAAAACATTTTTTTTTTTAATTTTTGACACAGGATTTCTCTGTGCAGCCCTAAATGTCTTGGAATCCACTCAGGATGAACTCAAACTCATAGAGATGAAAATAGCCCCCTTTTCCCTATACAATACATTGTGACAATAGTTATCTTGCCCTTAACTCCTCCTAGAACTCTTTAATCCACACCTACCCAAATCCACACCCCTTCTCTTTCTTTAGAAAACAAAGCCATCAAAAATAATGTTAGAATATCAACAAACAACAGGACAGAGAAATCTAACTACCATGAGAAAGGGAACCAAAGAAGCATGAGAAGCACATATAGCCACAGAGAAACACATTCACAAACATAGACATCCCATAACAACACAATGGTGGAAGCCATACTATATGCACAAAAGTTCTCCAAGGGAAGAGAGAGAGAGAGAGAGAGAGAGAGAGAGAGAGAGAGAGAGAGAGAGAGAGAGAGAGAGAGAGAACACAGATGAAGCATTATGAGACAAGGGGAACCTTTGGAACTGTCTTTGAGCTGAGCTTGATTTGTGAGAGCCATCTTTTGAGCTTGGGGTCAAGCTTGAATGCTCATTTGTTTAGCCAGTGAGAGTCCACTGAAGAAAACTAGTTTTTTCTTTTCTCATGAGTATCAATTGGAGATGGCTTCTGTGTAAGAAATGGTGGCTTGTGTTCACTTCCACCTTTAGCTCTGGGATGCCGTCTGGCTCAGAACCATGCAGGGTCTGTGCTTGCTGCCAGTCTCTGTGAAGAACACTCTTATGTGGAACAATTTGTTCTGTATTCAGGCCTCCAAGCCACTGGGTAAGGTCTACTCCATTTCAGGAGGCTTGTCTGCTTGACTCAGTCTATAGATTAAGATGTGACTGTCATCTAAAATGCCCTCATAGAGGTACTGTGAACAACATTACCTGAAACATCCTGGTAAATTTAGGTACAACTAAGTTGACTCATGAAATTAAATATCACAATATGCTGAAAATGGGACCTTAATGAGCTTCACTGGCCTTGACCATAATGTCCAGTGAAAACCTGCTGGACCATGTTAAATTATTCTTCACTGTCATTGAAGATGACCCTTTGCAGAACAGGAGTCCTCGTGGTCAGTGTCATGCGCTGAGATGTTTAATAGCTCACAATTCATTACAACTGGAAGACACACAGTGGCACTTGGTAAAAATAACTTTTGCCTACAGGAGCTTCAAAGGGTATTTTTTTCAAAAGCATATTTTAAAAGTTCTAGGGGAAAGGTGAGTCATTCTATTGCTTATACATAAAAAGCAAAAAAAGCAAAGTTTGAAGAGAGTGCTTTTCAGAATGTATTTCTGCTCTTATGATAATAGAGGGTGATACATTCTCAAATTGTGTTCAATTTTCCTAAAGTGCATGTAGATGCATATTTGTGTGTGTGTGTGTGTGTGTGTGTGTGTGTATCGTCTTCAGGGGATAATCTATTGTTTTCATCAGACTTACCAGAGAGTTTGTGTCATGTCAAAAAATAACCTGTTGTCTAATGCTATGTAATGCTATGGAGTGGGTTAAGGTGTACCTCTTGCTTCTAACATATACCCTGACTCTGAAAATTGACTACAGTATCAACATTGTTAAAAAGAGATAGTGTTTTGTAATGGAGATTAGGTGAAGGAAGGATGAATGTCCTTACAGTGCCCCTTACAGTAGTTAACTTGGGTTGAAACACTAGAAAGAAAGCTTCTTTCTTTTACTCTTCTTATACCCACTCTTTCCCCTTATGACGCCTCTGTCTGGTGTGCAGCTTGGCTTATGGACTTTCTAGCTTCCAGAACGCTGATACAAATAACCTGTCATTGTGTATAACCTACCCAGCTTGCTGCATCCTGATACAGAAGGTAAAAAGAGATGGCTAATCTGACTATGGGGAAACCAACTGGTGAGAGTTACATATGGAACACCCTGAAGAAGTTTAAAATTGAGCTTAACTTCTTAGTTGAGGCAAGGCTCTGCTTGTTTAGGCCATCAGACTTAAAACTACAGAATAAAATGAAGCCACTCATTGTGCTTTTGGGACCTTGGCAGAGGATCCATATTCTGATTTGTAAAGCTCCACTTGGTCATTCCTTTGCTCACTCTGAGCCCCACTGACAGAAAAGAACCCTCACAAAGCTCTCAGAGCAGGCTCTGATTTGCCAAGAGCACCGCTCTGAAATGTTTTGTTGTGTTTCATAATAGTGGGACCACTCAAATAGGAACTACAGAGTCACAGTAGTTAAGGTTTACAGGTAGGACTTACTTAGCCTTCTGCACACTCTGCAGAAAATCTACTGAAACTACCAGGAGTCATTTCCTGATAAGATGGATAGTCTCAAACGGGGAGTAGGGGAGATACAGGGGAGGAGGGGAGAGAGAAAGAGAAACCACAAGTGACAATGTTTGGAAACTATATAGTTAATGGATTCTAAATCATTTACCTGACCACAAAAGCTAAACTCAAATCTGGCAATAGAAAAGTTGATGAAGGAACGCACATCCTACTGCAGGAACCATAATTATCTCAAGACCTGATAGTATTCTGGCAGAAATATTGAGAAGTCTCAAGAACTGGGACAGGGTGATGATTCTGTGGTTTGAACATCTACTGTGCTGAAGAACTTAGCTTCAAACCTCAACACTCATCTGAAGCCATGTGTGGCAGTACCTGTCTGTAACCTCAGTGGGGGAGAGGCATGGGAACACCATAGCTTACTGGCCAGTCAGCCTACCATGTGTAAGGTCCAGATTATTCGAGAAACTGTCTCAAAAAATGAGGTGAATAGGGATAGAAGATGACACCCAACTTCAACTGCTAGTCTTCCCATGTGCACATGGGTATACACACACACACACATACACATACAATAGTTTGTGTCTGTGTGAGTACATTTAAACACGACTTCAAGGAAAGAATAGAAATGAATCAAAGGACTTTTAGAAATTGCTTCTCAGTTTAGGCAACTTATTCTCCAGAGACTTGCAGAGGAAGGAGATGGCAGAGAACGCACTGCTACACAGTGAACACAAGGAGCATTTTCATTTTGTTGTCTGGAATTGCAGACTACACATCCCTGCCCTATTCGTGATAACCCCCACAACAAAGAACAGTCCACCTCTAAAGCCAAAGTTCTCCAATCGGGGAACTTATTTCTAATGTTTCTGAGCATATTTAGGCAATCACTGCCAGTCACTCCATCAGAAGACTGAGATTTTATACTCTGAAGAGACAAAGCCTCAAATTCTTCATGGGGATGGACAGTATGAGGCACAGTATAGAGAGGGTACCCAAGCTGCAGTCATGGGATCAAATTATTAACCTTCTTTTTCAATAAATGTCCCAGAGTTTCAGCTGAGCCCTGTAAATAAAGGAAATCAAGAGTTTTCTTCGTAAAATACAGCCAGCTCATGGGGGAATATTCTCAATGTGCTGGCATAAAGGATTCCTCATGAAATAGCTAAAGAGATTAGCAATAGTGACCCTGCATTTTGATGACTCCTACCATACCTTCAGAAGGTCCAGGAGTGATTTTAGTAGGCACATCGGAACTCAAGCAGGCAGAAAATGTCAACCAGGAGAGCAGTCAGCCCAGATAAACGAGAGCAGATCGGTGAGAATTACACTGTTGAGGAAAAGTGAAGTAGAAAAGACTCTAGGCATCTTAGCAGAGAAAGAGGAAACTTAGTTTCTAAATGATGACAGGGAGATAGATAACCTCTTAAATAAGAAGGATGATCAGAGATGAACATTTACACAGGTCTACATTCAGAGAGTGAAAATTGCAATAGAGGAAATGTAATCTAATTAAATAGACTAAGATAAAAATCAGAGAACTTCTCAGAAAGGAGGTCATCAAGACTTAGACAAAATAGCAAATTAAAAACTCCTAAATCAGAACACCCATCTGTGAGAGCCAGAGCCAAAAATCTCAGACATAGAGATGAAATGAGCACAGAAAATAGGAAAAAAATCAAATAAAAGCTAAAACTAGGAAAATTATCAGACCTAGGATGTAGTAGTATGGGCGGCGGCGGGGCTATGTCCCCAAACACCCCAGCCGCCTGCCCTGCCTGGCTAGCTTACGCCGCGACATAATTACACAGACACTGTATTCTTTTAAACACTGCTCTGGCCCATTTCTAATCATCTGTGTAGCGCCCCTAGGTGCGCTTACCGGGAAGATTCTAGCCTAAGTCCATCCTGGGTTGGAGCTTCATAGCGTGCGTCTTCCCTGGAGCAGGTAGCATGGCGTCTCTCTGAAGGCGTCTGCTCTGGAGAGGAGAGCTGTCGAGTCTGACCTCACTTCCTCTTCCTCCCAGCGTTCTGTTCTGTTTACTCCACCCACCTAAGGGTGGGCCTATCCAATGGGCCTAGCAGTTTCTTTATTGCTTAGCTAATGAAATCAACAGATTGATATGACACTCCCACATCACTAGGAGACTGAATTACACGACAGTGGGCTCATGTAAAGTTCTGGAAAATGCATGGCAGTGTCTCAGTACAAAACAAATTGGAGTTTCAGAATAGACATAGGCAAAGCAAGGCAACCCAGGGTGAAGAATAGGTTCTGGCAGCTAAAGCACTAGGGATAGCCCCTGCTCTCACTATTAGGAACCCAACAAGTAGACCAAGCTACACAACTGTCATGTATATGGAGAGGGTTGATGTCAGAACCATGTAGACTCTCTGGCTGTCTATTGAGACTGTGGGTTCCTATGAGCCAGGTTTACTGCTTCTGTGAGTTTTCTTGTGATGTCCTTGACCCTGCTAGCCTTAATCCAAGGGGTGGTGCTTAGCCCTAGTGCATACTGATATGACATGTTTTGTTGATAATTATGGGAGGCCTACCCCTTTCTGAATAGAAACAGAGGAATGCATTATGGAGAGAGGCAAAGGGGACATGGAAGGAAGGAATAGGAGGAGAGGAGGGAGAGGATACTGCGATTGGGATGTAAAATAAATAGTAAGTTTAATTAATAAAAAATAATTAAAAGTACAGCAGTACTACATTCTCCATTGAAAACCTAGGTAGTTGATAAGACAACTGAGAGATTTTTAGTAATCCAGTAAAAATTTATTTTCATTTGGACCTTGGGAGCTCAGTCCAGTGCTCCAATGTGGGTCTCTGTCTCTACCTCCATCCATCGCCAGATGAAGGTTTTATGGTGATATGCAAGATATTCATTAGTATGGCTATAGGATAGGGTCATTTCAGGCTCTCTTTCCTCAGCTGCCCAAGGAACTAGTTCGGGACATCTCTCTGGACCCCTGGGAACCCCTCTAGAGTCAAGACTCTTGCCAACCCTAAGATAGCTCCCTTAATTAAGATATATACTTCCCTGCTCCCATATCCGCCCTTCCTTTATCCCAACCATCCCATTCCCCCAACTTCCCCCCCATCCTCCCCTTCTCACTTTTCTCTCCCCATTTCCCTTTACCTCCATCCCACCCCACCTCCCAGTTCCCAATTTTTGCTCAGCAATCTTGTTTACTTCCAATATCCAGGAGGATAACTATATGTTTTTTGGGGGGTTCACCTTCTTATTTAGCTTCTCTAGGATCGTGTATTATAAGCTCAATGTTCTATATTTATGGCTAAAAACCAATTATGAGTGAGTACATCCCATGTTCATCTTTTTGGGTCTGGGTTACCTCACTCAGGATAGTGTTTTCTATTTCCATCCATTTGCATGAAAAATTCAAGATGTCATTAATGAGGAGCAGAAAAGAAGGAGGGAGAACATGAGCAAGGAAGTCAAGACCACGAGGGGTGCACCCACCCTCTGAGACAGTGGGGATGATCTATTGGGAGCTCACCAAGGCCAGCTGGACTGAGACTGAAAAAGCATGGGATAAAACTGGACTCTCTGAACATGGCAGACAATGAGGGCTGATGAGAAGCCAAAGACAATAGGACTGGGTTTTGATCCTACTGCATGTACTGGCTTTGTGGGAGCCTAGCCTGTTTGGATGCTCACCTTCCTAGACCTGGATGGAGGGGGGAGGACCTTGGACTTCCCACAGGGCAGGGAACCCTGACTGCTGGTTGGACTGGAGAGAGAGGGGGAGGGGTGGGTTGGGGGAGGGGGAGGGAAAAGGGAGGCGGGGAGGAGGCAGAAATTTTTAATAAAAAATAAAAATAAAAAAGTAGACATTCAAAAAATTTTATATTCAACTGATAATACTATTATGTACTTACAATTAATAGTGAAATTTAAAAACACTCAACAAGTAAGAGAACAATGCCTTTTCTACATGCATCTTTTAAAAATTGTAGTTATTTGTTTCTATGTGTACAAGCATGGCTATGCCACCATGTGTGGGGCTGATCAAAGAATTTGAGTGAGTCAGTTCTCTTCTTCCAACATGTGGGTCCCAGAGATAACTGAGGTTATCAGTCTCTGTAGCCAGTGTCTTTCCACACTGAGCCCACTCCTAGGCCACATTCGCCCCTTTGGTAGAATAGCATAGTGTGTCCAAATAGAAAACAGACAAGCGCAGAATCTAGGTTCTGCCACAATTGGAGATGTGTAGGGATTCCAGAGACATGGCTGAAGGAGCATCTCTGTAGGTAGAAGTTCCTGAACAACATGGACTGGAGCCTGGGAAATGTCAGCAAGACAGCAGGAAAGTGATATGGTTTTATTCTCCCACTAGCTCAAAGATTGGGAGATGGATGCAGAAGGAACAGATACAAAGTCAGTCCTGACTTCATAGAAAGTCAGAGGGCCCCATGGGCTGCAAGAGACAATTTCTCAAATGACTGAAACAAAACAGAACAAGGTAGCATAGACATTTATACAAAGTGCTGTAATATACAGAAATAAAATTTCTATAAATAGAACTTAAGGGGCTAATTTAGAGAAGCACAATTCAAAAGAAGCAAAAACAAAATTTGTCCTATGATGAACTTTAGAGAAAGTAGAGCACTTTCAATGTACCTGTTGCTCTTTCATTGTTATTGTCTCTATGCCATGGGGGACTGAACCACAGGCCCTGCACACTGCAGACATGTCTCACAATGCCGTGAATGTCAGGTAGCTGGTAGCAGCTGGTTATAAGAATGCTGCAAACCGCTAAATGTACAATGTGGATATACAATGACAAAAGATTAATTCAACTCAAATACAGAATGGACCGGATGTGTTTCTGTAATTTTCTCTGGTTTGTGTGGATCTTTCCCACAGCCTTAGTTCTGAACACTCAACATGGGAGCTTTGCATGGTACAGACCCTCCTGACTTAATATTCAGCTTGTGCACCCAGTGTCCTGAACTCCTGTCTTGTACACCCAGACTACCTAGCACACTCCACTTGCAACCAATTCCAGAGGGCTCTGTCTACAAATACCTGTGTTTTACTATGCAGAAAAGAATTTCTGATATTATCATGATCATACCATAAGTTATGGTAAAGTTAGACATTTAACATTTCCTACCATCATTCCTTAGCAATCACATCAGCATATTTTGAGGCTTTAGTTAGTTTAAAAAAAATTGATATTGTATGTTTTTTTGGGTTGATAACTTAAATTTTGTTTTAAAAACTCATAAATTATTTCTGGCTTAGCATTAGTATAAAATTTATACATTCTGAAATAGCCCTGCACATAATTTCACCATTTATACAACATATTTATGTGGAATAAAGGTCACCTCAGCATTGACAGTTATAAAATCAAAATATTGATTAACACCAAGGAAATTGATGATATTCTGTAATCTACAGTCTCCAATATTCAGCCGATATTTAACTACGTGTAAAAGCAGGCCAGCACATCCAATCATTAATTTAAAATTTTTCTTTAGTTTCAGTCAATGATAAGACTGTATGTATACTAGTGGGTTGTTTGAGTAAATGTCTTCATTATTAGTAAGTATAATATAATATATTTGCAGCCACTGGGGTCACCCGAAAGTTCCGGGAGGGAAAGGAAGCTGCAAAAAAAAAAATAAAAAATAACTAAAAAAAAACAAAAACACAGCAACAACAACAACAAACAGTTATAGGAAGTCCCTTTAGGCAGGCACTCTAACTCTGAACTAGAACCCTTGCCTACTATATGCATTACTCTGATTGCAATGATGACCTGTATTTTTTAATGGCAGAGAGATAAGGGGAGTGAACATATTTGAAGTTGCAGAAGTGCGAGAAAAACTGGTTCCATCTCATTTTTAAAAATTGAAAAGACAAGATAAAAAGATGGTGGATTTTGGTGGATTAGTGAGGAGTGTGGGTGGATATAATCCAAATATATCATATCAAAATCCCAAATAATTAACAGAAGTATGTTTAAAATTTTCTGCAGGGAGTGGGAGTCCTGACTCAGTTGACACAGTTGCCTGAGTCCCTGAGTTGGGATTCCCACAGCATCTATCTAAAAGCGGGACATATGTTTAACCCTCAAACTAGAGAATGGACATGGGTGGCTCCCTAGAACTTGCAGACCTGCAATTTAGGAAATTGGTTATACCCAGGTTCTGGGAGAGTATCTGCTTCATAAGATGGAGAGCAATGAGAACCCAATCCAATGTTAACGTCTGACATCACCCTCTCATACACATGTATACATTCACATATACACACATACACTATGCATATACATACACACATGCACACACAAAGGTTCTAGAGAAGATTGTAAAATTCATATACCAAAGGATAAAAGAACCCTTGGACACATCTCCCTGTCTGATATATAACCAATCGAAAGAAAGTTTAATGCAAATAAGAAATTCATTTTTAAATTATAGGTTTGATAAATGTTCTCTTTGTTTATATGTTAAGACCTGTAACTTAAAAATCAAAACTACAAATGTGTATATACTTGAGAAAATAAAAAGAAATTCTTTACAGTATGTCTTATACAATACATGACAAATTCCCAACGTTATTCCTAAGTAGGAAAAATTAAAGAGCTGGGAGAATTTATTTTTGGCTCAAACATTTTAAGTTAATTCTTTTCAGTACTATTCATGTCAACTATTTCAGCAAATAGGTTTGCTGTATCAAAAATTCACATACCCCTACATACCACAGTCTAAATTAGCACAAACCCAAGTGAGGAAGTAAGATCAATCAACATTCTTTATACCTTTTGTAGAGTGAAAAGGGTTGATTTTTTTTTGAGGTGGTAAAATAAGAAATACATGGAAGTAAATCTGGTATATAAGACCTAACTTTCAATAAGGACATTATAGTTGCTAAAATATGTATAAATCATATGGATAAATCAGAGATAAAATAAATTTTGGCCCCTTTAATACTTGTAACATTCAATTTTATAAGATTTATTTATTATTTTTATTTTATGTGTTTTACCTGCATGTGTATATGTGTACTACTTGTGTGCATGGTGGACATGGATCTCAGGCAAGGGTATAAGATGTCCTGGAATTGCAGTTACAGACCTTTGTGAGGCACATGTAGAAACCAGGACCTTCACAGGAGGAATAATTGCTTTTATCTAAAGTGTTGCTCCAGCCCTGAAACAGTCTTAACATCATCTATTGATATTTCATCATAAAAATATTCAAAATATTACTAGATTCACTTACTGAGTATCAGTGAGCAGGTATTATTACTGTCTTGGTCACTGTATTGTCCAGTGTAAGCAAGTTTAGGAGTGAGTAAATGCAGATTCAAGGAGCCTCCACTGTGTTTGTAAGGTCTGTGTACACATGGCCTATGCAAGATAGGATTTGCAGTGCTGCTGGACTGTGTGCCACCGAACAAAAGGGACTTTTATATCTGTTGCCTCCATTAGCAAGGATTTCTGTCCTTAATTTACCTGAAGTCGCTTGTTTCTCCACACATGATTGAAAGGTCTCATGCACCTCTCTCCTACAGCCTACTGGAATGACCTTTGCCCTTACTATACTTTTCTCAGAGCTCCTAAAATTATTATTCTGGATTACGGAGTACAAAAATTAACCACAATACATTAAAAAAAAATCTAACCTACCTGAGCAGTTTGAAATATCCTTGCTCTGGTGAGAAGACTTCCCTTTAAAACAATTGTGTCTCTTACATATGGAGAAGGACCAATATGTTTTTCTTTGTGAGTTTTCTTCCTAGCTATTCAATTATCCTACAATTATATATTATTTTATGCTTTATATTTTATGAATTGAATCATGTTAGGTTTATTTAAAAATTGCCTTTGTTCTTGTTCAAATGTATTCTAGGCCTTCTTTACTGATAGAGGCAGCTCACTTATTTGCAAGACGATGCTTATGTGCCAATTTCTTTTTGTCACTGTGACTATATATCTAACAGAAAAAAAAAACCTAAGGAAGTAATTAACTGTAGTAGTAGAATGTCAGATTATGTTTGTAAGGCTCGGTGTATTTCAGCCACCATCATAAAGGCAGGACAGTATTAAGTCAGTCCACTTAACGGTTGGTCAGGAAATGGAAGGGAATGGTGATGCTCAATGGGCTTCCCCACTTCACTTTGCCCTTTTACTTCCACCCACAGCTCCTGCTTGTGCAGTGAGACCACCTCACTCTGACAGGGGCTTCCTTCTCCTTTAATCTTCTCTAGAAATACCTTCACATACACATGCTAAGAGGTGTGCTTCAGTCTCCTGGATGGCTACAGACAAGTGCAAGTACTCAATGAAAATTCAGCATCAAAATGTACTTCACTGTTACCCATAAGCAAGTAAACCACTGAACATTTTGCTAATGATGGATATTTTGTTGTTTTTTAGTTTCAATTATTATGAACCACACAACAATAAAGGATACTAAACACTTGAAGTAAAGTATGTTCCAGATGTTTAATCAGTATTGTATTTTAAGTCAACAATTCAAAGCATATACATTGTACTGAGAGCTTCATTTGTGTTTGTTCCTGGAGTGGACTAAGCAAATCAGAAAACAATCTCAACGCCTCTCTTTCCTATGTAAAATGATCCCATTACTGGAGAAGCCAATATAAAATCCTGTTACGAAGAGGCACAGGTGTCGCTATTGTGGATGCCATATATGGGCCCTCGAAATCTGGGAAGGGAGCTTGGTTCTCTTTCACCTTGAAGGTGCTGGTCGTAGGCTTAAGTGGATTTACACTGGTGATTTCCAAACTGACTTCTTGGTGGAGGGAAACATGGAACCATATTTCTCACCCCATAGTCACATAATGGCAAATGGCAGAATACTTCTTGTGCTTTACATAAAAGCATGAAACATTTTCTGAAAAAATGTTCCATCCTCTGGTGCATATTATAAACCTCCACCTGAAGTCTGTTAGCTTGATTTCCTGCCCCTGTGTGTTCTGCCTACTTCATACACTAGGTTTCCGAAAGAATATCTCTTCTCATGTCCTAGGAGCATAGTCTTTTATTCTTCTGGAGTCGCCAAAGCTAGCAGCCTTCAGTATCAACTTGTCCAAGGAATATTTTCAAGCATAACGTAAGTCATATTCAGATCCAGAGAAACAAGCCAAATATGAAGTTCCTTTATCAGTATGGGTATGTGGAAGTGCAAAAACACTTTATATCTCAGAATGTTTAACATTAAAGAACCCACTGAGGAATAAGGTCCCTAAAACTTACCTTATTAAGAACTCTAAAATAAGCTAAGGGGAACAGAGACCTTCAAACAAGAAGCAGGTCTCTCTGCCCTTTGTCCCGTGGGAAGACAATGTCCTAGATGCTTTGGTCCAGAGAGACATTGCCTGCCTTTTTCACCGCTCATTGCTAAACAAGCATTCTTGAAAAGATAACACGCAGAACAAATGCACTCAGTGCTCTGCTGCCAAGGATGGAGATACACTGGGGACATGAAGAGAATTGTCTCCCAAAGGCCTTTGATGTACTTGCTACTTCCAGCACAGCTGGTCTGATCTCTTTGGGAACACTCTGAAGGTATCATTATCATATATATTTCCCAAGGTATCTGAGCATTGCTCCCAGCAGAGACCCAGGTTCTGTTAAGGGATTAGAGAAGAAAAAAATGAATGAAAATTGGAGTTTTGATATAGAAGTCATGGTTTTTGTGGAGGTAAGAGACACTGCTCCCTAGTTCATATACTTGACTCTGTCTGTCTACAGACATCACATAATATTGTTAGAGTACACATCTTGTTCTTAGGAGGCATTGCTCTGTGGATTGTTTCCATGGAAGTGTGTACTTTGGCTGGCACCATGATTTTACCACATATCATACTTACCCATTTGTCTTATGACTGCTTAATATTGTGTCCTGAAATTCATGGTATAAGTGTCCTGGTGAATTTGACAGAAGTGACTATTAACTGATTTTCCAAGCTATATAAGCAGTTGGTTTGTCTCCAGTCCTTGCACTGCATGATCTTTCTAACTCTAGGTATCACAACCATTTCTGCACCCTTTTCTTTTCTACTCATTAATAAAAGAAACTGTAATTTCTCTATCATTTGACATGGAAACTTCATTCATATCTCCGCTTGCCATGATGATCTACAAGGGTTGTGTTGGGCAATCCTTTTAGCAGCCCAGCCAATTCTATGCATGGAAAGAGCAGCCCTACATCAGGAAAGTGTCACTTCTCCAACTTTATGCTCCATCCCTTAGGATCATTGCTTTCAGCATCTGTGTTGTATAACTCCCCCATGCCTGTATGGATACAGAGCATAGGTTCTGCATGGCTCCACAAGGTAAGATTGTTTTCCTCTCCTGGCAGTTTCCATATTCCCTTGATGGGCAAGATTATGATTTAATCATTGCTGCTTTGTTGTTTGTTCAGAAACATAAGAAAATAAGACCTGATGTCAGAAGCTGGGCATCATATTCAAACATGGGGCAAATAATAGGCTTTCACACAGAGAATAAATGAATTTTCTAGTCTAGAACTGTCAGAGAAAACCATTAATGTGAGAATGTATCATCTCATAAGCCTCTATTTTTATTTCATGGGTAACTCCTTTTATTATTTATTTTCATAATTGAGAAATCAACTCTTCTATTCTTGTGGTTGTCACATATAGCCTGGATCCTAATGTCGGTGGGAGCTACCAGAGACTTACACTTATCCTTTGATCAGTGGTGAATCTCCTTCAGTATTTTGTGTCTTTCTCTAAGATATAAATTACCCCAGAATAAGACATTATATTCCATAGCCTTTCTGATTGCCACTGTTTTTGAATACTACTGGCTCATTCATTTAGGTTAACTTCAGGTCAACACCTGTGATGGTTGAGAACATTTGTTTTCACTCCATTCATAAAACCTCTTTGTCTGTCTAGCAAGCCCCACTCTCCTCTTCTTACAGAAACACACCTTGGACACAAACGATTATCTCAGATGTCTGTATAATCTTACCTAAATCAATGACACAAACATTGCATCATTTTCTTAACACACTGAACAAAAGTGTGTGTGTGTGTGTGTGTGTGTGTGTGTGTGTGTGTGTGTGTGTGTGTGTGTGTGTGTTTGGGTGTGTGTGTGTGTGTGTATGAGAGAGAGAGACTTTTTAATCCGTTGTTTTACCTAATACCTAAGTCACATTCTTTCACAACTGCTAAGCAAACAAAATGGAAGCTCTGTAAAGAGCTTTCATTTAACAGTAAAAAAAAAAAAAAAAATAATCTAGAGCTATTTGCAATGTAGGAAAACTAACAAAGTGCATTCCACTGTATATTGTGATTTGAACCAAAACTATCACCACAGAATTCAGCACTTGAGTATTCTTTTTCCAGTAGGTAAGACTGTTTGGGATGTCCAGGAAGTACGTAGGTAGAGAAGTTCATTGAGCTTTCAAAAGCCTTGCAGCATTCTCCTTCCCCCTCTCTCAGCTTTGTGTTTATTGCAAAGTTTGTGAGCTTTTCATATCCTGCTTCAGATACCATGACTGCTTCTTGTAGTCTCTTGTAGACTGATTCTTCATGGACTCTCACCATCTAGAATCTTAAGCCCAAATAAACTCTCTCTTTGTCTATGTTTTTCTAGTCATGGTGTCTTATCACAGCAATGGAAAGTGACTAACAACTCACTCTCCAAAAACGACTTGTCACAATCACCATTTTGATACTTTTTTAAAAAAATAGTATATATAGACAAAAATCATTAATTTTGTCCTATTTTAATCAAATCTTATATATTACAAAACACTGGCCTTTGAAAACATGAAAAAAAGAAAGGAAGAAAGAGACAGAAAACTAAAACAAGCAAGCAGGAGCCAGTCCTCAGCAAGGCGCATTGACAGGAAAATGTCACATTGATGAACAGAGTGTTCACAGTAAGCAGCGGGGTTATTTCCATTATACAATGATAATTCAGTTTAGACCTTTAATTTAAATGTAGAATTTGTATGACTTTACCTTATGGTAATCTTAATAGCCTATTTAACTAAGCATCTCAAAAAAATTCAAGCCTATTCAAATAGGATTTTCTATATGTCCATCCCATAAGCCTTTGATGTACTTTCTGCAATGCATAGTAACAGAAGTCTTCAAACACGGTGTCATCATGAAGAAAAACTAATTATGAGGACAGCCAATGTTCCTGCACTACTGTCCAATAAGAAGAGATCCATCACTCATCAGTTTTTATAATTCACTTTTTATTCTGGTAGCTTTTTTGATGGTCATTGATGTAAAATAATCAATTGAGTTATGAATCTGTATAAAGGCATGTAAATTTGGGGAAGAAAAGGTCACTGCAGCCTTTGTGCTAAAGTTGGCAATTGGTTCAACTAAAAGAAAATCAACAAAATGTGAACTTATAGGAAAGCAGTCCAAGTGTGAAAATGTGATTCCTTAAATTCATTGTTATTGAGACAAATGTGTGAGTTTGTATGGGTGTGCTTATACACAAACACACACATACACACACACACACACACACTCATGTGTGTGTGTGTGTGTGTGTATGTGTGTGTATATATATATATATATATATATATATATATATATGTGAATACATAATATCACAGTTAAACAAACTCTAAACTTAAATATTTGTAAAATCAACCTAGGTAGGTGTGTTGTATAGATATTTTCTTTATTATAAAAATAATCCCTGCTGGGTAAAAAAGAAAGAATGAAGTAGATAACAGAATTTACAGGGAGCCATGAGACAGCCTCCCCAAGGTTACAAATAGTTAAAGAATCCTGGTGGAGTCATTTGTGATTCTCAGAGGAATTTCTTATGTGTTACATTCAGGCCTCCCTTGAGTCACACATGCTCCAGATAAATCACTGAGACAACTTTTCTGTTCACCTAGTTAAACTTAGGTGATATCACTTCTTCAGGCTGGCTTTAGTGTCCTAGGTGGGGCAAACAAATGTTTGCTCGTGTCCCTCCAGAAAAAGAAAGGCAATAGTAGATAGGTTGGAAAAGCCGCTGAGATTTTTCCTATTTGGATATGTTAAAATTTGGAGAACTATGCGCTATCAGATTCCATCACTTCTATCATGTCCACTCCATGTCATCACACCTGGTCCCCAGTCCTTAGAGCTTTATAATACAGGATGGTGTGTCTGTGCTTAGCGAGCTGACACACTGTGCCTAGGAGGAGCTTAAGGACAAGTGCTTGACGCCAGCTTGGTTGACTCCATGATGCGCCATTCTCAGCTAAACCCTCATCCTGGTCTTTATTTTCTGACAATCAGAAATGAACAACACAAAAGAAATTGTTACCGAGAATGACTATTTTTTCTTAATGGAAAAAAAAAAGTTAAGTCTTGGTGCCAGTAAGTGATGTATACATATCCTTAAACTTCAAATTAAAACTGGATTTAATAAACATGACAATTGAGCAAAACCAAAATTCTAGGTAGTAAATCTGTAAGCTTAGAAAGTACTCTGAAATAGGTTACCTCTCAAGACACATTGTTACTGAGTGATGAGAGAACAGAAACCTTCCATCTGTTCTCTTTGCTGAACAGAAAACAGGACTTTACTATGTCCCCAGACCCAAGTCCCCTCCTTCAGAAGCTCACAGAAAGTGGAACCAGAGAATTGTGGGAGCATCCACATGGTGATCTGAACACAAGGTCACTGGACACAGGCATGCACAGACTGCACAGTCCTAAGAGAACTCTGCCTGCCATAGAGATTTTTCAACTGCACAGGAAAACTCCAGTTCTTCCACTGTTCCCAAGCCTCAGAAAAGGAAACCCACTGCTGAGATGTGCAGTCTCCTAGCCCAGCTGGACAACCCTGTGAGATGAGGGTATTAGCGTGAGTGGGACGGGCCAGGAATGTCACACATTGCTGCCTGAATCCCACTTGGAAATGCAACCCTTTGAAAAAGATGGCCAGAAGGAAGCTTTGAAACAGGTTTCTCTGGAATAAAAGTTTTGAATTCCTGAGACATAAATATCTGTTCATCTACCACCAGAGACAACCCCCAAAAATTCCCTGGACTCCTAGACCAAAGTATACGTACTCATTTCATCAAAAAAGACTTTTATCCCTGTTTTCTTTTTTTTTTTAAATAATCATTTCAGCATTTGGTTTCATGTTATTCACTTAACCTTATTCATTATTTTTAAATCTTCAGCTTTTCATTGTTGTTTCTTGTTTTATTATGAGTTTGTCTTGCTTGGTTAAGTTTATGATCTTTTTTCAGAATCAATTTTACTGTCCTCACTTTTATTTATCTTGAATGTTCTTGTATTCTTTTTATTTCTTCCTTATTTCTTTTCTCATTTCTTCATTGCTTTTCCTTTTCACTTCTCAATTACATTTTTCTTTATTTACGAATATATAAATTAAAATTTCCTAATAGTATACAAACTCCCTTTAAAAATATTCTTATTGAGCATTAAACTAAAGCATACAACCATCTCACTCTGCTTGCACACCAGGAAAGCTGCCATATGGTTGCTTCTATTTCCAATGACTGTTACTCCCTTTCAACCAGTAGCCAGTGTCAGAAAGAAATACAAGTTAAGATTTCTAACTAAAAGAAACATGGAATAAAAATAGTTGGAAAATGAAAAAAAATTAACAGACATCCTTCTTAACATTTCCAAATTTCAACATAAAAAGCAGAATGAAATGTATGTGATATGTATGAAGCTCACAACTTCTTAACAATTTAAACCAAAGAGAAATGTAGCACAATTAATAAAAACCCAGAGACAGATATTGGGGTTCAATCTCAAGGTCAGAAAAGCAAAGCAGCCAAATAACCACTGGCGCTTTACCTCTACTTCACTCCAAAATGGCAATCCTGCCTCCAGGAATCTCAGAATGAGACTGAGCCTGAGAACTGACTCCCATCTTATATTTCTCTCTTGCACTAGGATTAAAGGCATGCACCACGACTGTCTGGTCTCGATGGCAAACTAGTGTTTACTGGGATTAAATGTGTGTGTGTCACCACTGGCTGATCTGTAAGACTGACCACAGTGGTTGTTTAACTCTCTGATCTTCAGACAAACTTTATCTATTAAAATACAAATGAGATATCACTATAGATAATGAAATGTCAGAGAAAATAATTTAACATCTTATATTAGAAGTATTCAACAATCCTTAAAAAATTTTGGCAGTCTTAAAGAGAATTTAAGCAATGAGTAAAGAAAATGATAGCTGAATAGATAAGAAACTGAACAACATAGAGGAAATACTTCACATTGAAATATATATTCTGTAAATGGAGATTGCACATTTATTTCCTGGTTGCCCAGACCTGAATAAACACACAGAAACTATTAATTATAACACTATTTGGTCAATGGTTCAGACATACTCCTAGATAGCTCTTACATCTAAAATTAACCCATTTATATTAATCTGTGTATCACCACAAGTTTGTGGCTTATAGGTAAGGTTCTGGCATCCTTCTTCTTTAGCAGCTGCATGGCATCTGCCTGCCTCTGCCTAATTTCGCTCTCTGTTTCTTTTTTAATATCCACCTAACTATATTCTGTCCTACTATAGGCCAAAGCAGCTTCTTTATTAACTAATGGTAATAAAACATATTCACAGCATACAGAGGGCAATTCCACATCATCACTCTTTTTCAGTCTAAGTAAAAAGGAAGGTTTTAATTTTACCATAGTAAAATTACACAAAATAGGTATCAAGCAAAAATTACAATTTTAGTATTTCTCTGTGAGTCCAAAGTTTCATTTCTAATTTATCTTTCATTATAACTAAGGAAAATTATAACTCTCTGTCTTCAACTCCATCAAAAACCCCAAAAGGATAAAATAGTACCTAAGCAAACAGGAAGTGCATTGTAAGCAGCTGTCAAAACTTTACACATCTTGTTGTTTGTATAGTTACCCAAATTCTTCTGTAATGTTGGGGCATTTACTGTCAACCTACAGGCCCATAGCACCTGCCAAACTTTTCAATGAAACAGAAAATTATAAAGATTATTTTACCTTTATTGGCAGTATGTCAGTCACTTCCTTCTATATCCTGCAGAGTGTTTGGCAGACACTTTCATGAAGCAGAAACCCTGAAAGACTGTCTCACCTTCTTTTGGCAAGTTCAGCAATATTTTTCTGTAAGTCCTGCATGTCCAGTTTATACAGCATACCATCAAGATGTCCAGGAAAGAGCAGTTTCCTGCTCAAATGGCTAAGAAAATCTATAAGGAAACTCTTCAGTGTCCATCATCCTCTTGAACTAATTGGTACTGCCAGAAGCAGATATGTCTCATTATTGGTAAAAGTCTAAGTTTTTAAAACCTTTTAAATGTCATGTCCATGAGGGGTTGAAGATAGTCTGTCTAAATGAAATAATCTCTATATATCTAGAAAACATAACTAACATAACTACAAGTTTGACTATTATAAATAACTATCTATTAATCTTCAATTTTTAACAATACATTGCATGTTTAAGTGAGCTACTTAGACAAAATACTTTAAACAAGATTAGAAATATGCATATTACAAAATTGACCATAAGTTTGTATCAATAATCCAAGATCCGTACCAGTTCAAAATATTCATCTCAGCCGGGCGGTGGTGGCGCACGCCTTTAATCCCAGCACTCGGGAGGCAGAGGCAGGCGGATCTCTGTGAGTTCGAGACCAGCCTGATCTACAAGAGCTAGTTCCAGGACAGGCTCCAAAACCACAGAGAAACCCTGTCTCGAAAAACCAAAAAAAAAAAAAAAAAAGAGAAAAACAAAATATTCATCTCTATATCATAACCCCCTTTTTTAAGAAAGAAATTTATTGTGAACATTAACTGCTTATAATCAACCCCCTTTACGTGAGAACAAACATCTACAAAAAAAGTCGTTTTGGGAATTTGGGCATAGTTTTCTTCATCTGCTTCTTGCTGTTTGTTAGATAAATATCTTTCAGGTTCATGGAAGTTTTTCAGGAGGAGGGTCTTGTTCCATCAATCACATTAGTCTGGAAGGAATTCAAAGGTTCTCATCTTCTGTGGAGAGAAAAGTAGAAACTCTTTTCCAAAGTAACATAACCATAGGCTCAAATTTTGAAATCAAGATACCTTTAAAATACATTAGTTTAACCTAACAACCCCCAGAATCAAATGTCAATCTTCAGTCAAAATATTCAAAAAGAAAAAAAAACAGAATAATATATCTAATCCAAACTCTCTTTGTACTTTGTTTCATTTTTTAAAACTATTTCTTTCTATAACTGCCTATACCCATTTTCTTTTTTTATTCGGCCTACATACATTTTATAAATACGCTATGACCCTTTCAGAGGTTTATTTCTGTCTAAGTCTGTCTTTATTGTGTATCTATAATCATTTTCTGATCAGGAGCACTTTTAAAATGGTAAACAGCTTGGTTGCAGCAGCCCTGAATGCTAGCTCTACTTCTCTTGGCCTTTTAATATGGTGGAGGTATTTTCACCAGCAGCTCTGGGACCACCGGATGATAGCCATACTCACCACTTCAACTCTGGGAAGGAGCGTGCAACACATATACCCTTTTTTTCTGAGAATAAGCTAAATCTGCTGCCAGTGCACTGTGTGACATGGAAGTATCTCTGTGTATGGTGGCAGGAATTTGCCAAGTTCTCCAGCCTATGCATGCTTAGCATATTTCATCTTGCCTAGAGGGAGAGTGTTTAGCAGCACATACGCTCTTAGCTACTTTCCTCCTAACCCCAAGTGTGCATACAAGCTCCTGGACACAAATTGAGTGGCAAAGCACTCAAAATAGCCCCAATCATTTGGGTGGCATTATGTAAACAGAGACTGTGCATTTGTTTCGTGGCCACCCAGACCTGACAGAAACTATATTAATTACAACACTGTTTGGCCAATGGTTCAGGCATAATCCTAGTTAACACTTACTTCTTATATTGACCCATTTCTATTAACTATGTATTTCCATACGGCTGTGGCTTACCAATAAGTCTCTGACACCTTCTCCTTTGGCAACTACATGGCATCTGCTGGACTCTGCCTTATTTCTTCCTCTGTCTTTCTTTGGATATCATGCCTAACTATTCTGTCCTTCTATAAGCCAAAACAGCAACTTTATTAACCAACAATAATAAAACATATTCACAGTATACAGAGGGGAATCACATGTCAATACTCTGCAAAAAAACCCCACCAAATGCAAGTGTTGGAAATGAGCCTGTCAATTAAATAAAACACTGAGAAACACATTGTTACAGAGAAATCAAGCAAAGAGAAGAACATTGCAGGTGGAAGTGAGGCAGAAAAACTCAGCTTCTATAAACAAGGAAGGACATAAAGAAATAATCAAATAAGACCATAACCAACAAGAATTTGATACTATGAAATAGAGATGAAACCTAAGAATCCATACGGAAGAGGACAATACTGTGTTCAAAACTCAAGGAGTATGAAAATAAACAAATAATTTTCCAGCCTGGGGAAAGCTATGAACTCACAAGTTCAGGATTTGAATTTTAATAATATTATATCTAGAATCCTGAATTGATTTATTACTCCAGGTAGATATAATCTAAAAAATGTCTCCAAGATTCATCTCCATTAAAATATTAAAGCTATAGAACAAAGAAACATTATAAAAGCAGCAATGAAACGTCTAATTAATCTTTAGAAGTAAATCTGTCAGAATATCATCAGATCTCTCAGCTACAATCCTTAAAGTTACAAAAAGCATGGAATGCTGTGTTTCAGTACAGGAAGTTAAATAAAAGACAATCATTTTTCTACCTTTTGAACTTCATGGAGAAACAAATTTCCAAATGTTAGAAAAATCTTAAGCAATTCATGCCTATTAACTAAGCATTAGAGAGAATGTTTTAAGGAAAACTAAACAAGGAGAAAGAATAAAGGGAGGCTCAACGCACTGTGAAGAAATAAATGACCTAGGAGAAACCATCTAGTAAGTGAGAAGTAACACTTAGACATACCAAAATCTGTAAATGAGATAACATCCAGAATAAGTACTCCATGACCAAAAATTAAGAATTTAAGCCTAAATTTGTTAAAATTATATGAATCATATTAATAAAGCAAGTAGCCAATGCCGGGTGGTGGTGGCACAGGTCTCTAATCCCAGCACTCGGGTGGGAAGCAGAAGCAGATGGATCTCTATGAGTTTGAGGCCAGTCTGTTCTACAAGAACTAGTTCCAGGACAGGCTCCAAAGCTACAGAGAAAGCAATCACACACACACACACACACACACACACACACACACACACACACACACACAAACACACAGCAGCAACAACAACAAAAATACGAGAGTAACTAATCAAGAAGATGGAAAAGATGATATGAATGTGTTTGTGTGTGTGTGTGAATTTGATGTACTTATAACTTCGTAAAACACTACTGAACATAAAGAGAGAGATGATAAGTCCCAGGTATAAAATACGTGGATTTGTGGATTGCTTTACTCTCAACAATTAGTTTCAGGATCCAGACAGAAATCAAAAAAGAAATTTTAAATTTAAACTGAATCATTGATCTAGTGGATAGAATGGACTTTTAAAGGTTATCTACCCTGCAACTCCTTAGTCCTTATTAGATTGTAACAAGATTTCACTGACAAGTAGAGTATGGACACTACATGGAAGTGAAATAATTCTCTCTTGTGTAGTTTATGATAGGTGTTTAAAGAAATAAAGGAAGAAATTAGAAAATTCTTAGGTTCAACATTAAATGAAAACTCATCTTCCAGATTCTTGGGGAGACATGAGGAAAATCCTAAAGGTAATGCATACGTAAATCTGCCTGTAAAAGATGTGTGAAAAATTTCAAATGTGTAAGCCAAAAATCACCTGAAAATACCCCAAATGAGTAGATGAAATGAATAGTAAAGATCAAATCAGAAATTAGTGAAATGAAAATAAAATAACAGCAAAAAAAATGAAGCCAGTTAACTATAGGTTCTGTGAAATGATAAATAAGATTGGCAAACAGTAGAACTAATCAAAAGAAAGCAAGAGAGAATTGATGTTGATAACTAGAGACAAAAGTCGGGATGTCATAACCATCTATCAATGAAATAAATGTATGTCAAAGGAAATGTTAAGATGAAAACATGGCCATTTTAATGATTGTGTGTCTGTGTGTGTGATTTTGTTTAAATTAACCAACAAAATAGATAAAAAATATTTTGAGTACCTACTATGTGTAGTGCTCTATAAATGTCACTCATCACAGATTCCCACTACTTCATGTCTGTAATTGTATTTGTTTTTTCACTGCCCTGACTTAAAGTGACACAGAGGTTCAATACCCTGTCTTGTTCTACACTTCACTTCATCTGCTTTGAGTTTGTCTTTTCACAAATTTGAGTAGCATCTCACATTAACTACACAGATCACACACTCTGTCACCTTCAATACATCCTGCTAGATGAATATTGTTTTCACAGATACTATGTTCTCATGGTTTCACCCAAAGTTTAGCACTTAAAGTATGATTTCACAAAGTCCTAATGGTGCACATTAATACTGTTTTATATCCTCTTCTTCTCCATAAATCTCAAAAACAATTTTGAATGCCTGTAGCTTTTTTTTTTTGTCTTTCCTCTTTTATCTCAACTCCATGCTGCTCCTCAGCACTGCTCCCTCTCAGACTGAGACTACAGTAAAAACCTATTGATAAGCTTACCTTTTAAATAAGAGTGGAAACTATGTGCTTTTGTGGCTTTCAACATTTCATCTTATCCAGATTCCTTTCCTCTGGAGTGGCTATACATGTTTTTGTCCTTTTTGATTACAATCTCATTTTCTGGCATTGCTATCCCTCTCACTGACTTTGGCATTAATTTTTGTTACATGTCTATTTCTTTCATATACAATACTACTTCCATAATCGGGGGAAGATAAAAACATGCTTCATATAATAACTTAAATGACGAAAGACTAAAGAGAAAGTTATTTAGTTATGCTGCTGATTGGATGATAACCAAATACAAAGTGGTAGAGAGGACATGTCACAGTATCTAAAGCTGAATAACACATTTTTATTTACAAGAAAATAAACTAGCATGTGATGGGCACATTACAATATACAATAGCAAAATTATGTGGCCATTTGAAAAATATTAACTTTCAATGTATTTTCAGGAATATAAATATAAGGAGGAAAAATGAAATTGTTGGTGTGGATAAAATTTTTGTTTACTTTTGCCAATAAGTGAAAGTTCTCTGTAGCTCTACAAATAACTTCAGAGATAATATCCCAAGATAGCTATGAGCTGAAGTATGGGAAGAATTGTGCTTGTTCCCATTGTTCGGGACTTAGATGTCTCTATGTCCTTTTCTTTTCTTTTTTTTTTAAAGGTCTTTTTTTTTTGATAAAAGGAGAATAAAGAAAAGAAAGAAAAAAAAAACAAATTTCCACCTCCTCCCAGCCTCCCATTTCCCTCCCCCTCCTCCCATTCTTCTCCCCCTTCTCCCACCCCTCTCCCCCTCCCCCCACCTTTCTCCCCCTCCCTCTCCAGTCCAAAGAGCAGTCAGGGTTCCCTGCCCTGTGGCAAGTCCTAGGTCCTCCCCCCTCCATCCATATCTAGGAAGGTGAACATCCAAACTGGCTAGGCTCCCACCAAGCCAGCACATTAAGTAGGATCAAAACCCTGTGCCATTGTCCTTGGCGTCTCATCAGCCCTCATTGTTCGTCATGTTCAGAGAGTCCAGTTTTATCCCATGCTTTTTTTTGGTAACAGTCCAGCTGGCCTTGGTGAGCTCCCAGCAGATCAGCTCCACTGTCTCAGTGGGTGGGTGCACCCCTTGTGGTCCCGACTTCTTTGCTCATGTTCTCCCTCCTTCTGCTCCTCCTTGGGACCTTGGGAGCTCTATCCAGTGTTCCAGTGTGGGTCTCTGTCTCTATCTCCATCCATCGCCAGATTTGTCAGCACATAGTGACTGTGGCTCAGCAGGAAGTAGCTCAAATTGTGTGCAGGAGGAAAGGAGGGGTGTTGTCGTAGTCTGCATTGTAATTAAATAGCTCTCTGCTGATCTTGCAGTCACGAAAGCTTGTAATAATTCAAGCAAAATTTCAGAGAGTCAGAAGCCTCAGATCAGAGAATCATGCATGGTAAATCCCTGCTAAGAGGAGTGTCCTGTGACTCAGTAACAAAGAGTGTGGGGTCTATTAAGCTTGGCATACTTTGGCCATCAAGTGCCGCTAGACTAGTGCCAGTGTTCACATTCAGGAAAGGAGTGCAATAGGATGTAGCTAGGATGTTTCTATAGGAAGGCAGTACCTGGCCTGTGCATCTGCAGGCCCCACTAACTCACCTCATCTTTTACATCTCAAGCAGAAATGCCATTTTATAATAAATTTGTTTTTTAAGCTTCTTTTTTATTTTTTATTGCTTTATAAATAATACCCTTCAAAATTTCCACTTCCTCCCCTCCTCCCATTTCCCTCCCATTGCTCCCCCACTCATCCTCCTCCCTCCCCCTCCAGTCCTAAGAAAGGGCAGGGTACCCTGCACTGTGGGAAGTCCAAGGCCCTCCACCCTCCATCCAGGCTATTAAGGTATGCATCCAAATAGACTAGGATCCCTAAAAGCCAGTACATGCAGTAGAGACAAATCCCAGTGTCATTATCATTGGCTTCTCAGTCTGCCCCAATTGTCATCCAATTTGATCCCATGCTCATTTGGTCCCAGTCCAGCTTTGGTGAGCTTCCATTAGATCAGGCACACTATCTCAGTGGGTGGACCAACCCCTCATGGTCCTGACTTCCTTGCTCATCTTCTCCCTCTTTCTGCTCTTCAACTGGACCTTGAGAACTCAGTCTAGTGCTCCGATGTGGGTCTCTGTCTCTATCTTCATCTGTCGCCGGAGGAAGGTTCTATGGTGATATTCAAGATAGTCATCTGTCTGACTTTGGGACAAGGCCAGTTCAGGCACCTCTACTGCCTGGGGTCCTACATGGAAACATCCCTGTGGACACCTGGTAACCCCTCTAGAGCCAAGCCTCTTGCCAACCCAAAAACAGCTCCCTGAATTAAAATATCTTCTTTCCTGTTCCCATATCCATCCTTCCTCCTTCTCAACCATCTCACTCCCCCAAGCTCTCCACAATCCTCCCCTTCTCCCTTCTCTCTCCCCCTCTCCCCTTTCCTCACCCCACCCCCATGTTTCCAACTTCTGCCTGGCAATCTTATCTGCTTCCAATTTCCAGGAGCATCTATACTATGTTCATAGCAGCATTACTTGTAATAGCCAGAAGCTGGAAACAACCTAGATGCCCCTCAACGGAAGAATGGATAAAGAAAGCGTGGCACATCTACACATTAGAGTACTTACTCAGCGGTAAAAGAAAAATGACATCTTGAATTTTGCATGCAAATGAATGGAAATAGAAAACACTATCATGAGTGAGATAACCCAGACCCCAAAATATGAATATGGTATGTGCTCACTCATTAGTGGATTCTAGCCATAAACAGAAGACATTGAGCCTATAGTTCATGATCTTAGAAAAGCTAAGTAATAAGGTGAACCCAAATAAATTTGTTTCACTAGAGATGAGGAAGAAAATCAGTGGATTTTACTTTTTAAATTAATATAACTTCTTAAAAGAAACTAAATATCACTTTGCAGATTTACTGTAGATACAAGTCACTGAAGAAATGTCAGGTGCTATTGTGTAGCATGGACAACTCATTTCCACACATAGAACACAGCTTTTACCCAGAAGAGAAGAAGGCAAGAGAGGCAGTACAGGGTCTGCAGACACAGAGGAAATGAGGTATCACATTATTTGGTGTGGAAACAAATCGCTCAAAACATTGGCAACTGGTATTTATATTGCTCCATTGTGTTACAGCCTGTTACAATGTTTTTACAAAGAAGAGATGAGTGTGTGGGAGGGAATTGCACCTGGGCAAAAGCAGAGATCAGCATCGAAAATGAAAGCTCTTTACATAAGAAAGTAGTAGCTAAGACATTTTACCTCGTCACAATTACAGCCATGCACTGTGTTTGCATTATTTCCTCATGCCAGAGAAGCTCAAAGAGTTTAAACAAATGAAAGTTAGCATTGATTAATTAATCCATCTGGCCATCCCCTCTCTGAGGCTCTAAACATTGAGCAGCAGTTTCCTCATTACAGACACTTCTAATTGCATTTATTACTCTAATTAAGCCTCCTTTGTGTTTTAATTAAGAGCACAAAGGTTGGGGCACAGCCACCATCTCCCCGAAAGCAGGAAATGTGTACCTCTAAGCTGAGGGCAACTTGAGGAACTTAATAGCACTTTGAACATGATAGAATTGAGTAAAGTTCTAAAGCAAGACACAAGGAAGAGCTTTTAAGAAGCACATTTCACAGCCACATAAGTAATGAAAACATCTAAATATAAACATCAATCCAGAAATATTTGCCAAAGTTTATTATGTGCAAAGATCCAAAATGAAGAAAGTTAGGATGATGTAGATGCCTCGCCCAGCCTGAAGCTTAACATTTCAAGGAAAGAATGTTAATTTTGTTATCACGTTTATGTCCTGAAATGCATTCCAGAAATATATGAGGCAACTTGTAAGTTAATGTGATCAAACAAAACAAACGAAGATACGAAGATCTCTGGGGGTGCACTGAGCTAATTTAAAAATATTTAAACCCTCTAGAGCCAGAAGGGAAAGTGTACAAAAAGTATGAAAGAGCTGGAGTCAACCATTTCCTGTATGCATGCTTTATGAGGGTTTAATTGAATTATCCTCTTATGGTCATATTGGGGCAAGTTTATCAGGATTTTAGAAATTACTGGTGTTTGTGAGATGAGCATGCCATAATATGGGGAAAAGAAGAACCTTTCATCCCAAGCTCTACAGGAAATTGGAGAGAGAGAGTATACAGCTGAACCAAGACATGAAGTCAGAATCACAGACTCCACTTTTGTTTCTCAGATTTTCACACAGCCTTCTTAAATGATCTATGAAATAGGAATTCAGTAACCTCCTTCTCAGAAATGCAAATGGTAGCATGCACCCAGGTACAAACTAACAAAACAATATCTTCATTTTAACCAACTACCACATGATTACTGCATTTTTGACGGTAGGTGAGCTGAATGGACATCTCCATGTGGTTAATGCTGCTTTTGTGACAATAAGAGAGCCGAAGGGAGGTCTTGGGGATGTAGGACAATATAAAAGTGCTTGGTTAAAAGGTTCTGGACTTCTCTTATTCCTCATTCTAGAGAAAGGCTTCCTTTTGGCTTCTGTTTTTATTCTGTCTACTTGAGGTTCACTCCGGTTCAGGAAGTCTACGATAGATACGGTATGCCTTGAATACACACTACATAAATTGCCCAAATCAAGTGTTTCAGGAAACCACTTGGACCACACAGTGACGTCAAATGTCCTCATCATCTTTACCGAATGAAGACGACAATTTTATTCTGATTCTGTATCTTACCTCTGTAAACGGTTTTAGACAACACTGAGCAGTGAATCATTCCACTACTTTAACCACTCATAACAGTTTTGAGCTATTGCAAATTTCTTCCTGGGCTCTCTGTGAAGTCTGCACTTCCCTCACTGGCTGAGTCCTCCAAGGAAGGTCTAGTCCTGTACTACAGGTGTTTTGAACATCATTATCCTGTATAAGAATTCTAAAAGATTTATATATTTATTCTTCCTTTAGGTAGCTAATGAAGCTTTGGCTTCATAACTGAACCAATTTCTACAAATGCTTGGCCAGAATTCTCTCTATACTCCTCTCCAAATCTTGCAGTATATACTATACAGACATTAGGGCATACAGAATGCCAAGTGTATTGTATATAGTTACATCTTCTCTTTAAACATTTCTTTATTTTTTAATGTTATAATGTAATTACTTCATTTCTTTCTCCTCCCATAAATTCCTCTCTGCTTTCTTTTAATTTCATGTTCTTTTTTTCACTTATTGCTAATATTTGCATATATTTACATGTATATGCTTATACATAAGCCTTTATTAACATAGCCTGCTCAAGGCTATCTTTTTTTCTCCAGTGATGATCGTTTGGTACTGGATAGCCAGTTGGTATGCAGTTTGCCAAGGAAGACTCTTTCTCCTAGTTTCAGTATTCTTAGTTACCTGTCATTTTTTGTTTAGGTTTGAGGCCTCCATGGATTTCCCTGTCTGTATTAATATGACTATGCTCTTGTTTGGCTCACATTAGGGCAGGCATGCTGATGAAACTTTATGGGAGTGGCCTTTGACATTCCTAAGAAATAAAATCTCACACAAAGTTTGGTATTTCTCTAGTTCTCATCATCGTTCTATGGCATCTTCCAGAATGACGTCTGAGCATTAAGTGTGGAAGTTATATTGCAGATGCATGGATTAGGGGTAGGGACCACAATTCTGCATTTGGATTGGCTATCATTTTCTGTAATGAATGTCATCTGTTGCAAAGAACCATTTTCTCACATATAGGTATAGTTTCCGTAATGGTACAACTGGAGCATAGATCATTTCTGGGAATGGTGTTAGTAAAACTGATCTTTGTAGATGCTTTCAATGAGAGGATATTATGGTTAGAATCAACTCTTAGTGCTGAATCTGTGGATATCAGTACATAATATTTTATGTATTTGTGTAATTCTGATCAAAATTAGTTTCATCATTACTAGTTCCTCCAGAGCCCAGCCAAAATGGTTTTCCTATGTTCAGAATATCCTCTTTAGGTAACTGCTCAAGAACAGACTAATTTTGTATTTAACAAAATGAATCATATTTGAAAAGGAAGACTGAAGAGAATCTTAATGTGTCCACTTACATTTTATAATCATTGGGTACTGATAAATCTGATATATGCTGACACTTAAGGAATTATAGTATATTTGAATAGACAGAGTTGGGTTTGGAAGAACTCATGTGGAGAACACCAGATCATTGTATTAGTCAATTTATGGAAATGAGAACTTTATGAACCAAGTATTTATTTCTAAGACAAACACTATGAAGAGGAATTGCCTTCAACAATGAGAAATAAATTACAAACAATTCCATGATGGACTCAGGAGATGTGTGAATTTGGTGTTGTTAGAATCATTCCGTGTTGTTGCAATAGTGTGAAGAGTGCAAATTTTTATACAGATATAAGTTTTCAAATGATTTGGAAAAATAACTAATTTTGAATCAATGTGTGCAAAACAGTTCTCAGGTTCACAAGAAACCAGGCAGATGTTCAGTCAGCACTGTGGCCCTACTGGACAGACCCATTAACAACAAATGGGAGTATCCACTGCGCTCAGTTCTCTTAGTGTTCAGAATTCATGTTTTGGATGTTAGATATTCTAGTACTCACATGTTTGTATCAAGGTGTTGTTCAAGTTTCCAGTTTGTTAGTGATGTATGGTATTTATCCACTATTGGTGGATTTATGGACTGTCTGTCTACTTGATCATATGGACATGTTCATTGTTGAGCTCTGTGCTCCTCTGTCTTGTCCATTCTTAGCTTTTGAGTCGAGATACTGACTACAGATAGAAAGCAGCAGATTGTATATTTGAAAATGACTGAGATGAGACCATAAGTGCTTTTATAACTAAATACAGAAGGGGATGAACATAAATATGAGAGGGAATATAGTGGGCACTGCAAGCATATTTCTACAAATCATTTATACTCCATAAACACAAAATATTGCCAATTAAGGTTTTTAGAAGCAATTTAGATGTGTCCTGCATTTGCCTGGTATGTAGCTCTTCTTTCATGCTCTTCATAATATATTTCACAGAATATAATATTTTAACATTAATAGGGTCCTACTTAACAGTATCATTTCATGGGTCATATATTTGTTATTGTATGTAAAAGTAATCATCAAATTTAATGTCAGGAAGATTTTTTCTGCAATATTTTCTAGAAGACTTACAGTTTTGTGCCTTGTACTTAAGTTGAGGTTGATTCTGAGCAAATATTTGGAAAAAAATTCAAGGGCAAAGTTTAAATTCTCTTTGTATATAAAATAGTATCACGGCTTCGGCTTGTGGGAATGAGAATTTCTTGTCACTAAATTGTCTTTGCCCGTTTGTCGTAGAATACTTTATTTCACCTCTGACCCCATTTGATCCAGTTCTGAACACTCTACTCTGCCCCACTCTTCTGTCTCTCCTGTCACCAGTACCATCATGTCTTGATTGTTGCAGCTTCATGATAATCTCGAGGTCAGTACTTGAATGTTTACAATATAAAATCAACTCTGCATTCTGTATCACTGTGAGGGCATTCACAAGCATTCGACATTAAAGGCCTCTTTTAGAACTTGTGTAGCATAAATAATTACATGAAAATAATACAAATTTAAGACAGCATACTTCAGTATAAACGATGACATTTTGCTACTGTTGAGTAAGGTTTCTGGACAATCTACATGTATTTTCTGACTTTTTGTTAAAAACGAACTTGAAAAAGGGATGCATGTGAAGCCTTCAAGACAAAAACAAAGGAGGAATACTTATATTATAATCTGAAAGTAAAATAAATATTTAAAAAAAAGAGTGTATTGACTAGCCTGAGATGCAAAAGTGCAAAATCATGTTTACAACAGAACTCAGAACTAAGAATGAATTCTTCAGGATGTTTAGATAAATGACATTGACCACATACACCTGGAAACCCAAATACTTTGTTCTAACCTTTCTTTCTCTTTTTTAAAAATTGTACTGCAGAGTTTTTTGTTAACTTCACACAAGCTACAGTGCTCTGAGATGAAGAAACTTCAATTAAAAAACGGGTCTATAAATTGGGTGGCAGGTATGCCTATAGGGAATTTCTTAATCAGTGAGTGATGGGAGAGGCTTCAGTTCACTGTGGGTGGTGTCATCACCAGTGGTGCTGGGTTCTATAAGAGAGCAGACTTTGCAACCAAAGTCTGAGAAGCAAACCATTTAAGCATCACCCCTCCATGGACTCAGCATCAGATCCTACCTCTATCTGCCCTGCTTAATATTTTTTTCTGTCTTCATTTCCTTTGATGACGAAAATGATTGTGGCAGTATAAGCCAAATAAATGCTTTCCTCTCCATCCTACTTTTGTTTATTTATTTATTTATTTATTTATTGGTTTAGCGAGACAGGGTTTCACTATGGCTTTGGAGCCTGTCCTGGAACTAGCTCTGTAGACCAGGCTGGTCTTGAACTCACAGAGATCCGCCTGCTTCTGCCTCCCAGTGCTGGGATTAAAGGCGTGCGCCACCACAGCCCGGCTCCATCCTACTTTTGTTCATGGCATTTCATCATAGCAGTAGCAACCCAAACTGAGATCATTATCTTTGTCAGTTTTCACGAACAAGCTGTCTGCTACTTCCATCTGAGTATAACAAATTGAAATTGGGAGAACAAAACCTATTGTCTTTGGAGTTATAGCTGAGAATGACATTGACTTAGTAAGTTTTTGCCTTCACCCCCTGAGTGCTAGGAGTACAGGCATGGGCCACCCCTGCTTCATGTGGATGGATCTAGGTGTTGAGACTTGGGCTTTATACATGCTTGTGACTATTCTATCTCTGGATCAACTCCCTCTACTTAGATGTGTTTGTTGCATTCTGATAAAAGCATTTCTCCAGCTCCAATCTAACAGAATCATTCAAATGTCAAAATATTTTAAATTTGTGATCACTCAGATCATACAGTTTCTGAACATCCCATGATTTTATCATCAGTAACGACTAGATGACTAGTTTCACTAAAATTATGAACTCAAATTTTTCTTGGCCCCACCCCATTTATGGATGTTTTCATTTTAATGATATTTGTCTTTGGTCCTACAAAAGAAGTCTCTATCTTCAAACATGTCTTCTAATACATGAAAATACTTGATTTATCTTCCAATCCTCATCTATTCTATAATTTTACTTCAAAATCCACTCTGGTCTTCAGTTACATCAAAGGCCCTATTTTTAATATACTTTAATAAATTCTGCCAATTTTTCACTCTTGAGATTATAGCCTCTCAGGTCACACTGGCTCTTGGAATACTGCATGTAAAATATTTCAAAAGGTGTGGGTCTCTAATACTGAACATTGATTTATCCCCTAACCTTCTCTAATATGTGATCATTAATGTCTCTCTAAAAGAGAATCATAATCAAAAGTATACTTTAAAAGATATTATAATGATCTAGATAGATCATATAGAGGGGGTGATACCAAGCCCGAGAGCCTGAATTCAATCCCTAGTAATCACATGGACGTATAAAAACGTCTAATTTCCTAAAGTTGTCCTCTGACTTTACATGCATGCTATGGAAGGCATATCTGAGTGTCTCCGTGTACCCATGTGCACACATGGACACACACACACACACACACACACACACACATAAAACAGACAATTAAGTGCAATACAATATTTAGTTAGAAATTGTTTTAAGGGTCTCATATGTGAAGAAATGAAATGTTGAAAAAAGAAATAAAGTATGAGTAGTTGATTTTTAAAGTCTTTATTGAATTTGCCTTGGTGAGTGAAGGGAAATAGCCACAAACTCATTTCTGTTCTCTCAAGCCAATCATCTGGTCAGCGATGTGCCCAGGAATTTGTTTCTGCCTCCTCCTCCTCCAAAATAATATTCCATCTCTGAGTTTCTCCTTCACTGAGAAATTGCTTCAAATGAAAAAACATTTAAAGCCTATTGGTTATAATTTACATCTTATTAGTCTAAATAAAAACATGCATTATCAGAAGTAAAATTAAATGATCATTGTGTTAATTAGCTATTTTGCTGTTATCATGAAGCTTATTGTTACAATAGGATCATTGTAAATTCGAAAAATCCTGATTTGTAAAGAAATTGTATTCATTTTCTAACATAATGTGTGTATCTTCAGATAGATGTCATTTAAATAACAGCAATGCAATAGGGTTAACTCCAGATTTAAAAATACTAAAGAATGCAATTTTTTTCAAAGGACATGGAGGCAAAAGTCAGAAAAATAAGTTTCTTATGGCATTCTTGTACTTCCATCTATGTAGCTTTAAGGGTTAAGGTTGTGCTATTGTATATACTCAAGGTTAAAAACACAGGGCAAGACAAACTGTGGTACCTATCAAACCCCAGAGACTCATTCATAGGATTAATTAAAGACAGGAAGAAAATACTCTTTTATAAACATGGATGAAGTCATATAATTGACTTTCTGACTGTAATTTTGATTCATACCCTAAACCATTATTTAATTAAGGAAAATACTATTTTCATTTATACTACTTCAAATATGGTGAGTCAGAACTTCATGTCTTTGTCTTTAACAGACAAATGCATTGGTCTTTTAAATACAATTTTGATTGAAGTACAATTTCATCAATTTTACTCTCATGAAGACACATACACACAGACACTGCTGATATTGATATATATATATATATATATATATATATATCACCATATATATATATATATGATTTCAAGGATGACCACTTTGCTGTGGGAAATTATCAGTCAATATCCTGTACAACACCAATCCACTTGGACATGGTCTCTTGTATTATAAATGAAGATGTAAAGCTTGCACAGTCTCTCTCTTGACTGCTGGATTTTGTTCCTGTTTCCCACTCATGAATAGGACAGTGATCTGTAAGTCTAGCTCTAAATAAAGAACCCTTTACCATATTTATTTATGAGCTAGTATGGGACTACTTTATAACATCTATCTGCTGTGGGACAGTGATCTGCACCCTGTCAATTGCATTTTAAATAAATGCTGATTGGCTAGTAGTCAGTCAGGAAGTATAAGTGAAATGACCTGCATTCCCACCAGGCTTCCAGCCGCCAGCTAGCTTTACCCGAAATAATTACACAGAAAGTGTATTTTTTTTTAACACTGCCCAGCCCATTAGTTCCAGCCTCTTATTGGCTAACTCTCACATCTTGATCAACCCATTTCTAATAATCTGTGTAGCATCACGAGGTGGTAGCTTACCAGGAAAGATCTTAACCTGCGTCTGTCTCAGAGAAGAGAATCATGGCGACTGCCTGACTTGGCTTCTTTCTCCCAGCATTCTGTTCTGTTTACTCTGACTACCTAATTCTCTGTTCTATTAAAGGGCCAAGGCAGATTTTTTTTTTATTTAACCAATGAAATCAACACAAAACAGAAGACTCTCCCACATCAATGACCAGGCAGGAAGAAGAGGTGGTGCAATAAGAACAGGAGAATTCACCTATTAAGTGTTTTGTTATTTTATCCCCCGAAAACCCTGTTGCAGTGGAGCTACCCCTTTGGTGGGACTGGCCTGCCATGCAGGGACTTGGCAATTTTCAAAGGTATGAGGAGACATCAAAATGCCAAAATGTTTTAATTGTGGTAGAATTGTACAAGGTAGAATTAAAAGGGATTGTAGACAAGGAATTCCTAGAAATAATGTCTCCTCTGGAAATGACAAAAAGAGAAGGTCTCAAACATCTACATTGTGTAGAAGATGTGGCAAAGGCCAACACTGGACCAATGAGTGTATAACAGCAAAAGATAGACAAGGCAACCCGATAGTATTCATTGGGAAAGTCCTTAAAAGCCTTCTGCAGGCATGCAGGTCAAACATAGTCCAGCCATTCATAGTCACTGTGGAGGACATGTCTCACCAGGAAAATTAAAAAATCCAGTGCCTGCTATTAAAAAAAAATAATGTTCTGGATGATGAACATGGAGGATGAATCAAAAATTTATTGTAATTTAGGAATTTCTTCACAAAGTATGGATGGGTCTATGATTACTCCAGAATCTTGGCATCTGAATTGGTTTCCTTAAGAGGCAGATACTAAATTTTTAGAAATTGGACCTTATCTCAAGTGAAACAAAGCATGAAATGGGTTGAAGGCATAGGGCCAGAAGGACAGAGAGGAAGGCTGAGATCATGTGTGGCTAATCTCTCAGTGAATTTATGGGGTCATTATCTGGTGAAGCAATGGAATACCCAGATTAAATTTCCTGTTTCTGGGAAGAATATTATAAGTTACAAAAGATAAAAGGTCACTAGCCCTTCACACTGTATAAGAACTCAAAAGAACTAGAAAACCTTCAGAAGTACCAATGGCTGTACCTTTAAAATAGTTAACAGAGAAATCAGTATGGATTAAAGAATGGCCTTTAACAGAAGATAAACTGCAGGCTTTAGAAGAGCTGGTACAGGAACAACTAAATACTCACCACATATAAAGATAGATAATGGTCTAGGTTATGTCTATAAGAAAATGAAACCATTTTTTCTTATTATAATATAAAGCATATTACATGTATACTAAACAATCCTACGGTTCAGGTGGTTATAGAAAGATCAAATTGGAGTATAAAGGATATATTAAACAAACAGAAAAAGATGGTAAACACCCCCCCCCAAAATAGGTTTTATTATGCTTTATTAACCTTGAATTTTATTAATGCTAACGAGAAAGGAACAATGGCAGCAGAGAGACATTGGATAATAGAAAAAAAAACTTCTGAATTAAATCAGCCAGTGTATTTGAAGAATGTGTTGACCTCACAATGGAAACCAGGAGATGTGCTAGATTGGAGAAAGGGTTTTGTTCTTGTTTTGAAGAAAAGTTATGAATATCATCAAAATTAATAAATATTCAGTTTGAAAAAAAGAAATGTCTTGAGGGAGGCGGTGGCAGGGAGGAGGCAGAAATCTTTAATAAATAAATACATAAAAAAGAAAAATGATAACTCATCTACAGAGGAGACAAACATGCAGGTGGTAAGAAACCTCATAAGGGTTGGGTCACGGTTCTGTTCTCGTGTTTTCAGGACAATACTCTTCAAAGTATTGAGAGACCTTGGACTTTTAGATGCCTAAAGAGGATAAAATAACTATCCATAAAGAGTCATCAAAGAAACATTAATCTGACTTATGATGACAGGTTGTCTGCAGGGTAAAATTTCATTCCCTCAACATGTATATATCTCTACTTAAAATTAAAGCTGGCTTCAGAGTTGGACAATGGCTGTCCTTCTCAAATCCAAGCCTATTGTTAAAAGAAAAACACAGTGTTTCTGTCTCATCAGAAGCTATCTGGTATGGGAATGAAAGAAAAAAGTATTAGGAAATATTTTACTTCTTTCCATACCTATTTTTGTCTCTATTGTACCTTTTATTGATTATATGTCTATATAAATAATGTTCAAGTTTTCCACAATGAACAATAAATTTTTCTGCAGTAATCTTTGAAGTTTACAGGAAGAAGTTGGGGCTCCACAAAAATTATTCTGCCTAGTTGATATGACATCATGATACTGATAGAGCTATTTTAAGATTGGTTTTTGGTAGCAGCTGCTCAAAATAATTTCAACTTGTTTAGCTGAAATGATGCAAGTTCATACAACATTCTGGCAAGAACTTCAAATAAGAACTTCAGAAAACCTTACCAATTACTCAGAGACTATATGCAATTATACCAGACAACAATCTAGAAACTTAACAATCATTTTATATTACAGGATCCCATAGGAAGAACATTGCCTTCATGACAGTTTCCTCTCTCCCAAATAATTTGTCCTCAGGATTAGGGACATCAATTAGGGGTTTGATTATAACTGGTATAGTGTTGTGTATTGGGGTGGAAATTGTGTACACTCAGGGATCTTTTAAGAAAAAAGGGAAATGGATGAGATAGTTTGTAAATTAGTGTGAGCTTACTCACACTAGTAACAATAGTGATTAATAGATTGAATAATTGTGAGCTATTATTAATAGATAATTTACATTGGTATAGATCCTTGTATACTGATACAAATTCAACTTTTATCGGTTATATTGAATATGCTCCTATTTTTGTTTACAATATTTGTACACCTAGGCAAAGTTATTTGTTATATTGTATGCATGCATGCTTCTACCTTTGGTTAAGACCTTTTGTGTATTGATGCAATTTTAGGATATATTTATCATATTGCATTATATATTTCTACTTTTGATCAAGATACTTATAAATTGTTTACATTTTGAGGTCATTTTCCTCATTTGCTACACAGTTGTTGAAAGATTGTTTAGTATTCTAATATAAGGCCTTGGTCTTTAAGCAATATAGGTATAGATAATTATAGGCCAATAGTCATACATGTCTGTCACATTTATAGTTAGACTAATCAGGTTCTTTAGCTGCATATAGATTGTATTCCACATAGATAATCTTCAACCACTTCAAAGAACTATATATTCTGACATTTAAATAACTTAAGTTTCTGTTGAGGGGCGCCCGGATAGCTCAGTCGGTAGAGCATCAGACTTTTAATCTGAGGGTCCAGGGTTCAAGTCCCTATTCGGGCGGCTGGATATTTTGCCGGGCGATGGTGGCACACGCCTTTAATCCCAGCACTCGGGAGGCAGAGGCAGGCGGATCTCTGTGAGTTCGAGACCAGCCTGGTCTACAGAGCTAGTTCCAGGACAGGCTCCAAAGCCACAGAGAAACCCTGTCTTTAAAAACCAAAAAAAAAAAAAAAGTTTCTGTTGATGTAAGCACAGTTGTTCTTGACATCACTGATCTATTCCTAAGAGAATGTTGGGTATTGAAGACACTCTGCTTTAACTTGGTTTTCTTCTTGACAAAACTGGCCTTTGGCCAAAGAACTGTCCTTGCCTCAATCACTAACCAAATGTATGGTGTCCAGACTGGAGAAGCAAGATACATGAAATAAAAAAAGACTGCCAAACCTTGCCAAGACAGGGTAAGATGGTTTTGAATAATCTTCCTGCCTCTGAAAATGGAAATGGTCTATCAGGTACTCTAGGCCTTAACCAAAGTTGGTTGCTCCAACATTGCAAATGAGACTTTTGGTGATTTCCCAGGTAGCCATTAGTCTCCATCATTTATTGAACATTTTGGAAATTGCTTGATTGTACTTCCTGTTTACTCAAGTAATGTTATTTCCCTTTTTAGGTCTTCAATTGGGTTGAAGACTACAAAGTCATAGTTATTTTCCTCTCATGACATAGCCAAGCCATTTCCAATACAAGACTTAGAATTCTTAGGATGGGATAGCTATTAAAACACCATGACCAAAGCAATTTATGATAGAAAGAGTTTATTTGGGCTTATAGGACATTGAGGACTATAGTCAGTGAAGGTGAACAAGCATGGCAGCAGCATTGGTGGCTGAAGCAGCAAGCTGAGAGCTCACATTGTGACCTCAAGCATGAAGCAGAGTGAACTGGAAGCAGCAGAGAATGTTTTACTTTCAAAGCCCACCCCAGGATATACTTCCTTCAAGGCCACATCTCTTAAAATGCTCCATACAGTGTCACCAGCTGGGGACCAAATTATTCAATGCGAAAGGACATAGGAGACATTTCTTGTTCAAAACACCACAGTGCTTATGACCCACTCCACAAGAAAAATACATACACAGCTGACCTAGAGAATTTCAATGAGTTTGTGAATGCCTTATTAAAAATTTCTCCTTGCCTGGAAAAAAAAGCATTTAGTTTATGTATCATGCTTGATATTGTTTATGCTGGTTGTAATTCTAATTTTTATATTGATATTTGTTTTTATTGTATCTAGCTTTGTTTTAGGCTTAGAATTTTCTTACTTAGACAAAAGGAGGAGGTGTGCTTGAAAGTCTTCAGACAATAGCCTGTAAGATTCAAGCTCACTTGGGCATGGTCCCTTGTACTATTAATGTTGATGTAAATTTGTGTGGTCATTCTCTCAGCTGTTGGATTTGTTTCCTGTTCCCCACTTCAATGGAAGAGGACTGTGATCTGTGAGTCTACCCCCAAAGAACAAACCCTTTATTATACTTAGTTCTGAGCTAGTATGGGACTAGTTTATAGTGGCCATCTACATCACTTTGCATGTAACAACTAGTGAAGGGTTTCTTCCCTAAGAAAGCCTAATTTTCATTCCTCTAGTAGTCATTAGTTTTCTATAAATCTATTTTTAGGGCTAGAATTCCATAAAATTTTCTCCCTTATACATTAACATGACCATTGATACTGTGATTGCTCTGATCTTGTTTATAAAGTCATTTCTAAGGAAGAATGTTTCACAGCAGATTATCTAGTGCTCTGGCTCTTATTATCTTTGCACCAAGTAAGCACAGTGATATAGATATATTCATTGTGGCTGGGCTTCCCAGGATCTGTTATCTCTAGATTCTGCCTAGTTATGGTTTTCTGTAGTGTTTTACAATTGCTGTAAACAGCGATTTCTTTGATGAAGTATGTTACTCCACTTATCTGTGGGTATGAGAATAATTTATTTTTATGTAATAAGGAATTGTGCTAGTCTAGCAAAGGGATAGATTGTTTTCCAATGTTGATGATCTTATTAGCCCTTGAGAACCAGGATAGGTTTTCAGTACCAGGCATGACTTATTTTCCATCGAGTGGATTTTAAACCTAATTAGACAGATGTTGGTTGCCACCAACATGTGAATGCTGCTTATCTTTCCTCTATGCATTTCTTGCCATTGTGGTGATTGTCATGGTTCATAGGTATGGCTGCTGGGTAGGATTTTTGCTTTCTTTCCTCACTGCTAATGGTTTGTTCTTATACTGTTACCTTCCCTTTTGTTTTAAATCCTTTATGTTATTTGTTCCTCACTTAATGTCTTCTTATGCAGTTTCATATTTATGTTTTTACAAATACTTACTGATCAAGTACTGTGATGCAGACATTGTAAAGGAACTCAAACCCATCGTTTGTTTCTGTGAAACAGTTTGTTATGATTGTCTATGAGCTGCACTGGTCTTCTCATTTCCTTTAAAGAGTTTTTGTTTGTTTGGTTTTTTGTTTGTTTATTTGTTTGATTTTACTTCCAGTTTCCATAAAGCTACCAGAGAGATGATTTTTGCTGGAAATCTGATGGATTAATTCAATCGTCCCTGTTTTCAGCTTGTGTAATTTGGTAGTACTACCACTATCTCACCAAAGCAGCCAATTAAATGTCAGTGATAAATTACACCTCATTTTGACCCATTTTTTTCTGGAAATAAACTCACACTTAGTCTTTGACCTGTTTCCTGCTCTGGTCTCATACCTCCTATGTCCTGGCTTCACATTGGGCTGCTGGACTCCATTTCTTTTCTCTGTTTCATTCTAAAAATATGTGTTTTTCTGCTTCTTGTTTTATCCCTTGTTTTGTTCACCAAGTCTGTTATGCTTCTGAAGTCTTCTTGCAGATTCATGTAGACACATAGTCCTATGTGCAAATCTTTCTAAACCTATAGGTCTAGTGGGTTCCTATTGGCAACATCACCCCTGAAATTACTGTTCTTGCAAATAGATACATATACTGTGGATGGAAAATCAGAGATAAAAGTCTACATAAGTTCATTTTAATCCTGGATATACAGAAATGATGACACCATCAGCAAGACGAAGATTTATAGTAGCAGAAAATGTGTGTAGTTTTAGAGGGTTCAGGAGATAATGTTTAAAATGAAGAAAAATGTCAAGTTTCAAAAGTTTGACCATTCTTCTTAGAATATATAAAAATATGTCAATGCCTTTGTTCCTTTACTTTCACCTCTATGAGTTCAGCCATTATCTGAATGTGTCAGGCTGGCACTATGGACCATGAAGAATGAAGTCTGAAGTGTTGGAGTTATTGGGAACATGCTTTGTAAACACTTCTTCTCCTTTCCAGTTTTCCGGGGAAGATAACTCTTATCCTAATTCACTGACATACACACCATTCTTGTTTTCAGATCAGTAGCTAATAGCTAGAATGCAATAAATATCATTTAACCTGGTATAGCATGACCAATACAGGCTATTATGCCAACTGCTTATATTTAAATAACACAGTAAACAAGTTAAATAACACATAATAACCCAGAGAAGGAACTATGAGTGTTTTATATGAAGATGGAAAAATCGGCCTTTTTGTAGGATGTGAAAGGAAGTTAGGAGTTTATAAAGTAGAAGTTCAAGGATTTCATTCATCATGGATATGAAGATTCATTGTATACAAGCTTCATGGAGTAATTCTTATTTTTTGAAGCTTCTTTTAAAGTGTCACCACAAGACAATAAACTGTTTCATGAACCCAAATATTTGTTAATAAAATAATACGGTAGTAGACTGTAGTAAGAGTAGTAAACTTTGAATGACAAAAACCAGAAATTTTGAGTATAATTCATACTTATGTATATTGACTGTAGAATGATCTCTCACTTTCTCTGGTACCATCGGCAGGCTGGGCAGAGTTAAATACGGTAGGCAGTAATCTTGCACAGATTTGAGGATATGAGCAAACTGTAACACGCTTTTTATTTTGGGGTCACCAGCCAACTCCCAAATCATGACATGGAGACTTATTAGTTTTAAATGCTTAGCCTAGCTTAGGCTCATTTCTGGCTAGCTCTTTTAGCTTAAATTAACCTGTTTCTTTTTAACCTACTTTTTGCTTTGGGGTTTATTACCTTCTTTCTAACTGTGGATATTACTTTCAATACTTCTTTGACTGGCTGGTGGCTGCCTGATTCTAGCGACAGGCATCTCGCTTGTTCTTTTGTTCTCTTTCTTCTCTCATTCCTCTTGAGCCTAGTTTTCTCCTCCTACTTACTCTTTCTGCTGCCAGCCACACCTGCCCTTTCTCTGCTTAGCTACCAGCCACTCAGTTCTTAATTATACCAATGAGGTACTTTAAGCAGGCAAGGTGAAATAAGTGTAACACATTGTTACACAATTAAAAGTGCACCATAAACAAAATTAACACACCTTCACACAGTTAAAGTAATATTCTACAGCATAAACAAAATTAACACGTCTTTGTCAAGTTCAAATAATATTCCACAATAGTAAGGGGTTTCTGACCCCATTTTAACGGCAATATATTGGGGATAGTTGAAAACATGCTCAAAAAGGTACATTTTCCACTTGTGCTCTGTATGGCTACAAAAAAGTCTCTTGTATATTTCTAAGTTCTTACTCCTGAGTTTATCAGAGGATTGGAACATCTCTGGAAGGTTGTCTTGAAGGATAGGTCAGGTGTTTGCTCTGTGAACACCGCAGAGACTTTCTTCATCCATGAGCACACTAACTTAGGGCAAGGAGTAGTGCATGGTGCATGTTGAATGGGATTCTTTTTATTGCTTATATAAAGGGACCTTGAAGTCCTATGTGCTGGCCAGAATGCTAATGGATACTTTTACTGAGGAGGCATCCTGAAGATTCACCAGAAAAGGAATATGCAGAAGCCCTGCGTGGCTTAAAAAAATCAAAGAACTTCCTTCCTCTTGGCTATAGACATAAATATCTCTGTGTACAGATACCACAAGTAAGATGTATCAGTGAGAACTGAGATGGGAAATCATTTGGGGAGAGTGAACATGGGGATCTAGCATTGAAACACGCTGCTATGTAAATCCTTCCACTTCATATCTCTCAAGGGAAGACAGGCAGCCTAGTCTGATATCTGGAAGGATAGCTTTTGTCCTGCTGGTTAGGACATCTGTTAACAGTTACTCAGAAAATAAATTGCTTAGAATTCTTAACTCATTTTGGTCATTTAATTTAGCTCCATCAGAAAAAGAAATGGACAAGAGAAAGTACCCATCTTATCCTTGAGTGTATGCTTGATCAAAAGCCAAATTCAATAGCAGAGCAGTTACTACTATTTTTCCAAATTCAAATCTCCTCAGGGTTTGTCCTTTAGACTTCATTTTCCCATTATAAAATGGCCACCAATTAGAATAATTTAGACTAAGACTTTCTCAAACAGGGAAAAATAGCCTCAAGTCTGAAATTACAACACTTCTTAACTTGTTGTAGAAAAAATATAAGAAACAAACAAAATTGATTCTGATAATTTAGTGTGAGCTCATGTGCATATTTGTATTCTTGCAGAGAGAAGATAGTATATATATAGTGCAAGAAGAATAATAGAATTTTGTGAGAATTTAGTTTTCTGAGCACAAGAAAAATAAAATTTAGTAAAGTTTTATGTATGATTATGCAAACATTTCTTATAGTGTGTGTATGCACACACATGTACATTGCACGTATTTATATGTGTTATATGTGCCTCTGTGTGTGCTTGTATGAATTTGTATATTGCTGTATATGTCTGATATTTGTATATGTGCATTTGTTGAGCAATTATGTGACTGTATTGTGTATTTTTGTTATGTTTATGTGCGTGTTTTCACGTGCTTATATGTATTTGTCATAAACAATGAAAGTGAAAAAAATGTACTGATCAGTTTCTCATTTCATGTTAATTATTAAAAACAAAACTAGAGAAAATGTTTCTAAGATATAAGCCATAGAGTTTTGGTTCATTATGACCCTTCTGATCAGAAAACCAGAAGTGATGACTTTAACAAATACATAAGGTCTGTCTAGCAGGAGACATGCTGTTCCAATGTTAGATGCACGAGAGAGCTTGTGTTAATCATTGCATCTTCTCATGTTTGGCTTCTTACTTCTGAAATAAGTTCTGCTTTCCTATCTCACAGCTATTTTGAAGCTAAAGGGAGCTCTTCTAGAAAACCATTTGGAAACTGGTGGCCTATATATAACATTTTTACCCACTAAAATTCCACCTACAATAGCGGTGAAAAGCTGGTCCAAAAAGTCAAGGTGCTAGAACAGTGTGAAAAGGTTTCAGGAGGCACTTCTCAATTGTGCCAGACTAAGTACAGTGTGGTTTCTGATTATTCAATCCATCACATAGAAGCATCTAGAGTATGCCTGGGTAAGACTATGTGACCTGTATGTTCTTGACAAATCAATAGCATGGCATATTTCCAACTATGTCAGGAAACACACTTAACGTGTTTCAAATCCAGTATTTTTGGATTCTCAACGCTTCAGAGCAAGATGCAAGACTGGCAGCAGCCAGCACATACCGAAGACTCCCCAAGTGCTCATTGAAACCACTGTGCAGGGAGTGCCTTGTCAAATTGCCACACTAGTTGTAGGGCTTATATATAACCCGTGTATTCAGTCTTCATGCTGGATAAGTTAGAAAATGTAGGAAGACTGTCTATTTAGGGTTATGGCCCTCCTCTACCGAAGCCTGTTCAGCTTCTGAGCAATGAGGCTCAAGGTATTACACCTTGCTTCCTTATCCCTACATACATATTTTTAATCAATGACAATTAAAAGCAGGAAATGACAATTATAAAACAGGAAAACAAAATCTGGAAAATTCCTAAAGTAGAGACATGTGTTATAACATGTATGCTGGAGTATCAGAGGAAAGCTACAGTTACAGCTAGCTTCTCAGACAATGTCTTCATTGAGGTAATTTAAAGATAAAAACAGAACACTGTAAGTTTTGTGAATTTGAACAGAGATGAACACATACACACATGCATAATTCTGTTCTTCTTCCCTTCTCTTGGGCAGGGAGGATGTGAACAAGTGTGTGTGAGCTGAAGATTTATTGTATAGACAATAGATGGGTCATACTTCAATGTGAAGTGTTCCGGGAGGTAGCTCTTCAAATTTCATTTCTCAATTAAATGGAGATAGGAGAATTATGGACATTAATCCTCTTTGAGCAGGGACAGGGATTAAAACAAAAACATATTTCACCTTCTCAGTAACCCTAGGAATCCAGGAGACCTGAGCTGCTCAGATCAAATTTATCTTGAGAGCTCATTGAAGTATTTAAGCTCCATTTGATTAGATGGTATAATGATGAGCCAATGAAGTACAATGACCAAAAGCTTGCTGAGGTCTTCAAGACACCACCAACTTCTTTTATTCTTAGACATATGGCCTTTTCATTAATTTATTTATTTTAATTTGGAAAATTATTTTCACTAGAAAAAAAGTCACGTAAGGAATAATGTTTAATTTGTTTTGTGTGTTCTTTAGTTGCTAATGCTATGTATTAGTATAGAAAGCCTGTTTTTTTCAGTGATTCTCTGCCTTATGATATATAATTACAAAGAAAATTGATCCTTGACCAAAACCTTGGTAAAATGGAATGAAAGTTGTTTTTAAAGTGCCAAGGTTATACTTAAAGACACAATGAACTTTGCTTGAGTTTAGAAAATGGCTCACAAAGCTCTGGCTGACTCGAGAATTGATGGCTTGCCTTTTTTCCATCTTTTTATTCACCCACCTTAACATCAAGGAAGAGGTGATGAAGAAATGTGCCTCATCATTAGAAGACTGGTAGGCAGTGTCTGAGAAAGAGAACTGGTAAGCCAAAAACAACATGCTTTGGTCTTGAAAACGACAGATCTAGGGCAAGGGTCACACAGGAAAGAATGCATAGGAAATTTCTAGATGTAAAATGTGACTATACCCACAAGCCAGAAGACTGAACTCTGCTCTGCCTTTTTGAGCTCCTGTTTTCTGTGTTCTAGAATGTACTCCATGATAGATGAGATTGTGGAGCCGCCATGACTGTGGGTCAAAGATGGGAATAAGAGCTTATGAGGTCATGCTGTCACTCACTGCATCTCCACAGACCAGAAGTGTGAATCCCATTATTACAGAAGTGGTAGTACCATAGAAACCTGCGTGGGGAGCAAACTGCAAACCCATTCCACTTAGAGGGGTGAAATCTGCCAATGTTTGCCTCAAGGTTGGCACTTTCTGTCAATTCCTTTTGCAGCACTTTTGCCTAGGTGTCTTTAAAAAGACTCAACACTGAATGGACAAGAGACTTGGTAGATAGGGCAGGGAGGTTAACTGGACTGGGCTGACACAGGGTACATTTGGTGTGAGGCCAATTAGTGACTCAGTGAATGAGGTACCTGAAACTTGAGCTGACCTTCCATGAACTTCATTGAATCACCTCATCAAGGTAATCCATACAATTCATTGGATATTGATGTCTCTAACTGGATCATGCATCATGAAGAGGAGTAAAGCAGTACAAAATAGATTCTCTGCTTGCTCCTAGGGCTGAGCGTATGTCTAGAATATGTTACAGCACAGCTTCCATTACAATCCAAAGAAATGGTGAATAGTTATATAAAGAGTTTATATTCATAAAACTTTTGTCAGCATGTGACTGTTCATAAGCACTCTCCCTGTGACAATTAGGTAAACACCCAGGACTGATCCAAGGCATTTCAGTGAAGAATGCTACACTACCAAAAGTACACAGTTGAACAAGGCACCTGAAAGGCCAAGGTTAGTGTTTGTCACTGCACTGAAGGACAAAGACTGTGTATTTGATTCTGTATTGACATATGACATTATTTCTGATTATAGAATGTAAACACACACACAGAGACACATGTGGTCTCCAGTCCAAGTCCTTTCTAATTGTTTCTGATCCTGTATTGAAAAGATGCTCTAGAAAGAGGTGAAGGTCACTTTAGATTTCTTGAATCTATGATTCTGTTAGTAGTGTAGTCATGGCATAGGAATGCAGCTATCTCCCTGAAAATGAAAGGACACCGCTAACTTCTGTATCTCTGACTGGATCAGAGGGAACAACCCACTTTATTCAAGAGCTGGTACAGAATATGTAAAGGCATGCTTTGAAACATCAAGTAAGCTGCTTTTGTTTGATGAGACAATGAGTGCTCACTTAAGAATGTTCCTCTTAATGTTCTTAGTGATTGAAAAGTGAGATCTGAGTTCCTGCTTCCACTTAACTGATTTCTAAAGAGAGAATCATGTGAGAGAAAATTTAAAAAAAATACGAATTGTCATCTCTTTGGAAAACGTTTCTAGTACTTAACACAGACACAACTCTTCAAAAATAGTTCTGAGGTATAGTAAATACATGGATAAATTTCTAAGTAGTGTCTGGGTCTATAGAAAAGATATGTACACTGGCAAGTCTACCAGCGCCATATTAAGAAGTTGTCAGCACTAAAATAATGTGCATACAAATAACACTAAATGGACTGAGAAAGTTGTGTTTATATGTTTATGAGTATGCATACATATATTTGGTTATGTATATATACATATTTTTATGTTATAAGAAAACGGGGTCATGGATTTTTAGAGAAAATGAGGGACTTCATAAAGGTTGGAGAGAGAAAAGTGAATGTAAGGTAATTATGTAATTATATTGATCTCACAAAAGTAAAAATAAATAAAAAGTATCTTTAGAGAAACAATGATAAAACTAAAATTTAGAATTGGCTTGATGGCGTCAGGAAAATGGCTCAGAAGGATGTCCTTGTTTCAATATTAAATAAGGGACAGTAGATGGTAACTCACAAGTCATGAGTGGAATATTTTATTAGAGAAAACACTGTAGAGTATTGCTAAAATCAAGTTAGCATTTAACGGTTTGCTGGAAAAAAAATGATGCTAAAATGATTCCAATCAGTAATACTATGCTTCCCAACACTAATTTAAAAAAAATTAAAAATTCCTCTTTTGAAGAAAAATCTTGGTAGCATGGTGTTATTATTCATTCTTATTGTATCTTAACTAAAATATGCATATGCTTTAGTTGCTATATTGTTGCCTATATAACATATTAAGGATATTTGATCTGTTTAATTATATAACGTATAACTTGATCAGTTAGTAATTGCTTGAGGCAGATTCTCATTGTGAAGCCCTAGCTGGCCAGGAATTCACAGAGATCCACTTCCCTCTGCTTACAAAGTGCAAGTTTTAAAAATCTTGCCTGAGTTTCAAATAACCACTTGAGAAATCTGAATGCCTGTTAAAGAAAGTGCTGTGCCATTCCCCTTTCCTGGAATTCTTTCTTCCTTTTTGAATCACCTGCCTAATAGCTTTGTTATTCCCTTTGTCCATCAGCTCTCTTAAATCTACCTTAAATCCGGCTTCTTACTCCTATGTCTAACATTCATGTAGGTGTTAGATAACATCTGAGTATATTTAATTGGAAATAAGTCACACTTTGCGAAAGTATGAAGGGTGGTAGCTATTGGTCCGATAAGTTGACCTATCAGAAAAATTAACCAGCACAGATGCAGAGAAATATTGAAAAATGTTGGATAGCAGTAACTCAATGGGTTATTAAACATGGTTCTTTATGTACAGCGTCATGAGAGCCAAACAGTTATTCTGAAATTTGACAAAGGAATGGCTAACTTCTGCAGAAAACAATGTAGCTGAGTTTGGAGGAAATATATGTGCATGGGTAATAGATAAATATAAGACAATGTGAAAAATGCTAATATTTTTAACGTATGCCAAAAATCCCCTCACTTTCAATATGGAAAATTGTGTTTAGCTAGAAAATAACGAGAGTTAAATCGCAGCTCTCATTACAACCCCTTTCTAGAAATGTCCCTCCACTGTGCATCATGGGAGCATCTCTGTTCTGAACTCACAGATGTCAGCAGAAGATGACACTGTTGTTGGAGACTAGTTGTCCATACCTTGCCTTTCTGATAAATAAACATTTAAATAATGTATAATAGTCTATTTAAATAAACAAAAATTGGTAAAAAATAATTTAAGTCCAAAAATATAATAAAAATATTTGAAGGTTTGATTCAAAAAAGTTTCATTAAATCCTTGAACAAAGGCAACCACTGAACTCTCGATGTGGATTTCCTCATAGGCTTTAGATTGGAGAGAGGAGTGGATGGCCTGTAGAAAACAAGAACGCTGGGGATACCTGAGAGAAACCATGTGTCTAAGGTTGTCTTTCCAGGAGTTCTTGGAACGGAGCCAGACTCATTCTAAGATCTATGTGTCTTCCTATTGCCTTCCCAAACTCCATAGCTTTTTAATTTACACTGAGCAGTGGTTCTTCAATTTGTCACAAAGGCCCATGATAGAAAAATGAATAGAATTTTACAGTTTTAGTCCTGGCACCTTACTGTTGGCTCTTGAGTTTTATTGTGGTTGCAAAAACAGGTGCCAGACTATCCTTGAATTGCTCTTTCCAATGAATACATGATAAACTTTTAGTGATTGTGACAACTCCATAAACCAAGAGACTGATTTTCATGGTCTCGAATTATCACCATCAACCCAGTATGGACAATACTGTGCAAGTGTTTCCTTTGGTTTCTTCATTATCAAAGCAAAAGACAAATATTATATAATTAGAAAGCCAAATCAAAGTGAAAGAAAGAAAATGACAATGTTTAGTTCATTTGAATTATACAGGTAATCCACTTAAATATTTTGGTTTTGTATATGTCTGTCGAATAATACAACAACCTATCATACAAAATATGATTTTAAATAAAAAGAATGTCTTTTCATAATGTATATATTTTATAGACTTCTGTAAATCTACCTACTGGCTCTCCATGTATATCGATTTATTTATCCTTTATCTATCTACAAACCATCTGTATTTGCTATCAGTCTCTCTCTTTCATCTCTATGTATATTATCAAAGACTTTAAAATAACTTTAAAATAAATTTATGTACATACACATACGTTTACTGAAGTAAGTTGTTAATTCTACCAGACACATTGAAGTTTTACTTAATAATTGCAGTAAGATAGAGGTAGATGATATAACAACTTTAAGAACCCAGAATAAGTCATTCTACTTAGATTTGGCAAGCAATGCACTGGATTCAAAGTGAATTCAACGTTAGAAGTTAGAGAAAAGAGTTTAAATCTGTCCTTTTAGAAATTAAAAAAAGATGAGGGTTTCTGTACCTATTATAGATCATGTTATTAAAATTGTGGATATTGCATACGTTTTTTTACATACATTTTCTGATGACTACAACATGTCTAGACATAGTACACGTATTTATTGCCTTCTCTTGTCTTGATCCTGATGTTACTTCTTTCTCCCAGTTTGTGAGAGTGAGGAGTAAATACACACATACTATTACAGTCACTTAGTATGTGATTTAGTGATTATGACTCCATAGATGGGAAAAAGTGATTTAAGATTACATGCATCATGGTGGAGTTAGAGAAGTGGCAGGGTTGTTGAAGTTTCTGCTGTGTAAACACGAAGATCTGAGTTCAAATCCCTAGAACTCAAATAAAATAGAGGAATCATAGTGCTTGTCTAGAACCCCTGCCCTGGAGGGTGAGAGACCAGCAAATTCGTGAAACTCCACTATCCTGCCAGGCTAATCAAACCATTTAGCTTCAGGCTTAGGGCAAAAGCCTGTGTCATAAAATAAAGTGGAAAGAGATTAAGAAAAAATACCCCATATCAAATTCTGGCTCCAAATCCATGTGTACAAATGTGTGCATGCCCACTAATGGAATATGTACTACATATATCACACCATCATCTATGTATATATACATAAACATGAACACATATGTACACACACATGCAAAAATGAGACATGTCAAAAACATGATTCTATTCTATTATTAAAAGAGTAATAATTAGTGACATTTGTGTGTCTTCTAGAACAATTCTTAGCACTAAGAAGAAAGAATAATCCTTAGAAATATACTTTACCCATTTTCCACCAGGATACTCAATAAAATTAACTCAGTTGAAGTGTGGCTTTTTTTGCATTGTCCAATGCTTTGTATATATAAACATGGTGGGAAATATAGACAATGGTTTGAGAGGTGGTCCAATGGATAAGAGTATGCACTATTTTATAAAGGACCTGAGTTCAATTCCCAGCACCAGCATTAGTGTGCTAAATATTGTCTGAAAATCAAGCTTCAGGGCATCTGGTAGCCTCTTCTGGCCTCTTCATGCTTCTTCACTTAAGACTCATACACGCACTCATGCACACACACACACACACACACACACACACACACCATTTATAAAAGAAAAATGAATGTTAACAAAAGAACTGTAGATAAGAGATAGCCTAAGGTCTAGAAAAAGCATGGTCTAGAAAGAAAGACACGTGGCATATATAAGTAATGAATATGAGCCAAGTGTTTCTATATTGTAAGCTACATATAAAATAGTAAGAAAAGGTAACTTAGATACTGAGAGTGGTACATTACTTACGTCACTTAAATCTTGAGTGCATATTTTCACTGTTTGGTAGCAATAATAGGTCACTCATAGTTTTCAAAAGGAAACAATAAAGATAAGTCTGGATAAATGTACTAGGTAGATGGATGGAGAGGCTAACTCATGCAGAGTTATCTGTTCTGGGGTGAACAAGTGACCCTCTTCAATGGGAACAGAAGTCTGAGTTATACATACTACAGTACTCTCAAGGATTTACAGGACTGTCAAGATCCTCTCTCCATGGAGGTAGGGCAGGGTGGGGGAAATCTTGCATATAATGGGAAATTTTTATTAAAAAATGCAATAACTGCCATTGCTGTCTTTACCAACAAAACATATCAATCTGCATAACAGGCTGGACTATGTCTATGATGCTACTCAGAGAAGGAGCTGTATGCTGCTCAGCCTTAGCTCTCAGATTGTGTCTCCCCATTAGTTTTTTTTAAACGTTGTCTCAAGTTTTCTAATTCAAGTTCTGATTGTTAACATATCAAATTTTCTGCTATCCAGACATTAAACTTTTTAAAAAGCACAATTCAGCACTCTCCTGAGAAGGCCAAGAGCTCAGCAAACATTCTTTCTGAGAAACTCCGAGAAAGTTGCACATGTGACTCCCTGTGTGAATGTTAGCAAATAGAAAGTTACCTTTAATTCATCCTTGCGTCCTTTGAATAACTGTTGTGTTATTTCAATAAAGGTCAGAAGGCTTAATGCACAGAGAAAGGTTTGCTCAGGTTTTTTCAATGAAAACAAATACAAACCTTGGTTCGCTGGTGGCTTGGAGATACACAGTTTCCTTCCCCAAGAAGCAGTAGCAATTTTTATTCACAGGACATCCCAGGACATTCTTAGGAAGACAGCAGTGTTTCTGAGATTTATGCCATTCTGAGGATGAGTGGGGAAGACAGGAATGGTCGTTTCCTTTAGTTGAAATATACTCTGGTTTAGATATTTTGTTTTTTTCACTGTGGCCTGGTGTGTTTACGTGTGTGTACATATGTGTATTACACAGCATGGCTATGGGTGTCAGAGAACAACATTAGGGGAATCATCTCTCTCCTTCACAGTGGAATGTGGCTGTCAAACTCGGGCTGTCAGTCTTGTAAGTCTAATGCTTTATCCACTGAGCCATTTCTATAGCCCAGAGATGGTCTCTGTTGTAGCTTACCAACTTTTTTTTTTTTTTAAGAATAAGCAGGATTTTTTTTCTCCCCTTTCCCTCCCCCTCCTCCCACTCTTCTCCCTCTCCTCCCACTCTTCTCCCCCTCCTCCCACCCCTCTCCCCTTCCCCCCACTCCTCTCCCCCTCTCTCTCCAGTCCAAAGAGCAGTCAGGGTTCCCTGCCCTGTGGTAAGTCCTAGGTCCTCCCCCCTCCGTCCATATCTAGGAAGGTGAACATCCAGACTGGCTAGGCTCCCACCAAGCCAGCAGATTGCGTAGGATCAAAACTGCGTGCCATTGTCCTTGGCGTCTCATCAGCCCTCATTGTTCGTCATGATCAGAGAGTTCAGTTTTATCCCATGCTTTTTTTGGTAATAGTCCAGCTGGCCTTGGTGAGCTCCCAGTAGATCAGCTCCACTGTCTCAGTGGGTGGGTGCACCCCTCGTGGTCCCGACTTCTTTGCTCATGTTCTCCCTCCTTCTGCTCCTCATTGGGACCTTGGGAGCTCAGTCCAGTGCTCCAGTGTGGGTCTCTGTCTCTAGCTCCATCCCTCGCCAGATGAAAGTTCTAAGATGATATGCAAGATATTCGTCAGTATTGCGCTAGGATGGGGTCATTTCAGGTTCCCTATCCTCAGCTGCCCAAGGAACTAACTGGGGACCTCAGCTTGGGCTCCTGGGAGCCCCTCTAGGGTCAATTCTCCTGCCCACCCTAAAGTGGGTCCCTTAACTAAGGATTGTGGTTCCGTGCTCCCCTATCCAACCTTCCTTTATCCCGATCCTCCTATTTCCCCAAGTCCCCCCTCCTTCCCTTCTACCTTTTCTCTCCCCATCTCCCCTTACCCCCTTCCCACCCCACCCCCAAGATCCCACTTTTCTCCCCGGCAATTTTGTCTACTTCCCTTATCCAAGAGGATAACGATAAGTTTTTCCTTGTGTTCACCTTCTTACTTAGCTTCTTTAGGTTCGCCAATTGTAGACTCTGTGACCCCTATTTATGGCTAGAAACCAATTATGAGTGAGTACATCCCATGTTCTTCTTTTTGGGTCTGGGATACCTCACTCAGGATAGTGTTTTCTATTTCCATCCATTTGCATGCAAAATTCGAGAAGTCATTGTTTTTTACCGCAGCGTAGTACTCTAGTGTGTATATATTCCATACTTTCTTCATCCATTCTTCCACAAACCTATGAACACCTCATTTTCGATAAAGGAGCTAAAAGTATACAATGGAAGAAAGAAAGCATCTTCAACAAATGGTGCTGGCACAACTGGATGTCAACCTGTAGAAGAATGAAAATAGACCCATATCTATCACCGTGCACAAAACTCAAGTCCAAATGGATTAAAGACCTCATTATCAGCCCGAAAACACTGAACCTGATAGAAGAGAAAGTGGGAAATACCCTACAACAGATGGGCACAGGTGATCGCTTCTTAGGTATAACACCAGAAGCACAGGCATTAAGGGCAACATTGAATAAATGGGACCTACTAAAACTGAGAAGCTTCTGTAAAGCAAAGGACACTGTCACTAAGACAAAAAGGGAACCTACTGACTGGGAGAAGATCTTCACCAACCCCGCAACAGACAAAGGTCTGATCTCCAAAATATATAGAGAACTCAAGAAACTAGACTTTAAAATGCTAATTAACTCAATTAAAAAATGGGGCACTGAACTGAACAGAGAATTCTCAACAGAAGAACTTCAAATGGCCAAAAGATACTTAAGGTCGTGCTCAATTTCCTTAGCAATCAGGGAAATGCAAATCAAAACAACTTTGAGATACCATCTTACACCTGTCAGAATGGCTAAAGTCAAAAACAACAAGGATAGCCTTTGCTGGAGAGGCTGTGGAGGAAGGGGTACCCTCATCCATTGCTGGTGGGAATGCAATCTTGTGCAACCACTGTGGAAGTCAGTGTTTCGGTTTCTCAGGAAATTCGGGATCAACCTACCCCTGGACCCAGCAATACCACTCTTGGGAATTTACCCAAGAGATGCTCTATCACATGTCAAAAGCATTTGTTCAACTATGTTCATAGCAGTATTATTTGTAATAGCCAGAACCTGGAAACAACCTAGATGCCCTTCAATGGAAGAATGGATGAAGAAAGTATAGCTTACCAACTTTGATTCTGATTTTCACACCATCTTTCAGTGTGACTATGTGATTTAATAAGTTACAGATTTTGATTGTTTTCAGTGGTTATTTTTGAAGACAAAGCTACCAATCTACATGACTGGCAAAGTGGTAAACACCCTCTTCACAAAATAGAGAGATGATGCAGGAAGATAGATACATGGGGTTTGTCCAGATCTGCCCACGTCTACTTGCACACACGTGAGCAAACATCCTTTGTTCTGTATCATGTGCAGTATTCTGAGATACATATTAGACTTATTTTTTACTTATTATGTTTTCTAAAGCTTTTTTATTTTCAAATTAAAATATAATTACATTGTTTTCTCTCTTCCCTTTCTTCCCTCCAGCCATTCCCATATACCCTGTGCTTGCATTCAAATTCATGGCCTGTGTTTATTTGTTTTTTAAATATGTATTATATCTAACATATGTATCATATTATACATAGAACATAATATATAATATATATTAGATATGATACAATGTATCTTATAGATAATATATCTACATATACAGTTGATAATGTATTAGAGAGAGATCTATATCTGAAACGCACCATATATGTATTCGATTTATACAGACTTATCTAATATGTATAACATATGTATTCTGCATATTTGCAGACACACACATAAGAACCAGAGCAAAATATGTTATATGTGTACATGATGTACATATACATATATCTGTATGTACTGATATATGCACATATAAATATTATATAGATATTATTACATACACACTCGTATATTCTTTTGTCTATAACACAATCTACTCAGTTGTAAAAGTTATGTGTATGTGTAAGTACATTGCTGATCACTTGGTAATGAATTATTTATCTGGGACTTCTGACTTGTGTGTTGATACGGCATTGTCCCCATCTATTCTTACTACCTGTGTCTCTCATTTACAAAAATAGCTAAAGTGCTGTTCTGTAACTCTTTGAAAGTAAAATGTTAGTAACTTAACTAGGGAACTGTGGTTTCCCTTCATAAAAGTATCATATATGCCAGCAGTAATATATGTTCTTTGATCATTTGCTGAACACCAGGGTGGACTGAAGCCTATTTGGTAAATTCTGTATCATGTATGTGTAGGAACCTTTGTCATGTGAGCACTGCATAATACCTCCTTGCCAATAAATATACTGATAGCCAGAGAGTGAGGCTGAACAAGCTTCTCTAAGCCACACAGCTAAGAAGTGGCTAATAGTGTCTGTGTTTTCTTCCCTCTTCTCTCATTATTGTAAATGCTATCCGTTCTTACAGCCATCTGACTACCCAAAGCAGATTATGTGTCAGCCTGTGCTGATACAAGCCTTTCTTACTAGTAAACAAAAGACCACCAATGAAATACCTTACTGAATAAAGAAAACCTTTTTCTCTTATGAGTTTTTGGAGTTTCCATATGTAAAATTATTTCAAAGTCAAAATTTCTTCCTAAATTAAAGTAGAAAAACGGTGAAAGAATAAATTAACTATTCCTTAGCATAGAATAAATCTGAGGATATTTAAACTTTAGTTTATTCCTCTGGTTCTCAATTGTAAAGAGAGTTAAAGTCAATGAATCAACTTTTTTTCATGTAACTGATTTAATCCCGTGATTTCAGAAATTCTAGTAACTTAATGCAAATTCATTGTGACATAAGAAAAAATGACTTTTAGTCTTCGTTGTGCTGGACTAAAAATGGTAATGAAAAGCTTTGCAATGTGTGTTTGCCCATGAAGTCTATGGAATCTCTATGGGTTTTACCTCTCTAGGGCTCAAGCACAGATCAAAGACTTCTCATTTTTATTTTTAATGGTTTCTTCTTTTAAAGTGACCCCTGCCTCGTGTGTAGGTTTTCCATATGTGGACTCTCATATGGGTTGACCTCAGCCTTTCTGACACACAGGTCCATCACTGTGTAATCAGCATGAAGACTACCCCAAGCCAGTTATCGCAGTAAGAGGCTCGTCTGTCTGTGTCCATTGCCCACACAGACGTCTTAAATTCATTTTTGTCCAAGATTTTCTTTAGGAAGTGCCACCTGCTCCTTTCTTCTGATGACAAGGAAAGTGCCTTGCCAAAAGCTACAAAAGGCTGAACATGGCCAGTATAAAAAGGGACTTGAGATAATTGTTTTCCAAGAAAAGAAATTAACATTTAATAATATGTTTGTCTTTGATGATCATGGCTAACTGAACTCCAATATATTATTTACATAATTGTGTATTAACATGCAAGTATACTGTAGAATACCTTGAGTATATTATTATGCAGTCTTATTTTGAGATTGCAATATAATTATATAATTTATCCCTTCTCCTACTTTCCTTCAAACTTCCATATACACTTACTTGCTCTATTTTTGAAATCATGATCGATGTTTTTTTTCATTAATTGCTGTTAGAAACATTTATTTGTGTGCATATATATGTATAAACACAAACATTTTATCACACATAATTGCATAGACACAACCCCCCCACACAGTGTTGCACATATATCTGTTTTCAAGCTGCCCTTTGTGACCATTTGATATCGGATAACCAATTAAAAGTCCTACTCCGACTCCTTAGTTCATTTTAAAATATTGTTAATTGAGTCCAGGTACTCCATGGAATGTATTATTAGATAGGTTAAAAATTATTTGGATTGTGTTCAAAATTTAAAATGAATCTCACTTAAGAGGATTTGTTTTAAGGAGGAATAGCCAAGAGAATATCAAAGAATAAATTGTAAGAAACAATCGTAGATATTAGCATGAGTAAATATTGTGTGGGAAAGTGATTATTTAGACAGGAAGAGTTGCCAAAATATAAGATTACAGAATGAAAACATGAGAAAACCCAACTTAAAAATCCACAGATTCCATTGATCACACATGCACAAGTTCAAGGTTCTGTTCCTCAAGACAAGAAGATGCCATTTTAAGGACTGACTTTTGAATTATACACTAAACCGTGCATGGAATACTGTGCACCAGCGACAATGGAAAACCTGTAATTACCTAAAATACAGGCAGTCTTCCCATTAGAGCTGTTTACGTAGTGTTGTTTTGCTGTCTGTTCAAATCCCATCCTAAGAGCCTGCCTTCTCTGTTATCTGCCATACTCAAGTGCCGTGTTCAGTTTATTGTCCATATTCTCTGAACGTATTTCCTTGATTATTTCTTAACATCCAAAATATGCATCTTTTATGCTTTCATTGGTGCCTGTAGTTTTCTGTTCTTGAAATTTGAGGTGGTGAAATATATCTTATTAGCATGTCTCTCTTCAGCAGCAAATCATAATTATTCTAACGGCAGTAATTAGAAATCACAAGCTACCATACTGATCCTCCTAGTATATAATAAATAGTCAGCATCAGTAAATATTTCTGGTCCAAGTGAAAATAGATAGAATGTGTCGTTTAATTCATCTTTGAGCTCCTGATATGCTTAGTCCACACAGCAGGGTCTATATATTCACACAGAAACTGGGGCACAGCACCCTCACACTGTGACGTATCCCTATTCAGTTGGATTTGCACTGCAGTTAATAAAAAGAGCAGACTGTATTTTCCTCAGACTTTACCAAGAAAATGATGGCAATCAGGCATTTCTCCCATGGCCCCATACAGTTCCTGGTACTTGTATTCTCTGCTATCCATCTGCCAGTGGGCTTGCCCAACCATCTGGCTGAGTCACACTGATTGCGTTTTGGCCTAAAAATCTCCTCACGTATTTCCCCTTCCTTTCCATCATGCCTGCCACCATACCCCAGCCCTTGCTGCCATATTTCTCAACAACTGCTGCTTAACTCGGCTTGTGCTCAGAGTCTGGCAGAACAGAAGTGGTGTGCAGGATATGGCGTCCACCATGCCATCATCACCTCAGGATTATTTGCAGTGGTTTTTGGGCCCTGTTATGGTCTTTAATTTCAGTGAGACTTCAGAAAGCAGGAATCTTCCCCGTGTAGAGGTTGCGCTGAGGTGAAGCAGTCATGCAAGTGTGCAGCAGCCATTCCGCAGCTCCAGTCTACTCATTATTCCACCCACGCTGAGTGACAACCCCAAAGAACGGTATGGGTTGGTTGATCCCTAGAAAGAAAAGCTGGCATATGTTGTCCTGGAGCCTTAGTGAATAAAAGCATGATAATGACATTTTAAAAACAATTATGGAGAAAAACGACCCAAATACATTCTCTATAGATTTATTTCCAAATGAGTGAATACCAGTAATTCTATCTTGCTTAATATAAGTTTTCAAAAATGTGATGCTGACATTTTCTTCCATATATACAATTTATAAGTGTATATAATATACATATGTACACAAACACAGTTTATGAGATAGTTACATCTTAAAACAAAAGTATCTATTCACACATGTGTGTGCATCTGCCTTCATTTAAGCTACCCTCCTTGCTGAGAATTCAGACTACAAGGCTTAGTTTGACACCCCACAGTGTAGAATCTTTGAGCTACTTTAATAGGTTATTGTACAAGTCTGAGGACATTGCTATTAGAGTTCTTGTTGTCATGTTTCAGGAATTTCTTTAAATGGTTCCACCAAATAATACCAAAACAAGACCATTGCTCTAAAGACATTTATGCTAGAATTCTTGGTAACAGAAGAAAAAACATGAAATTTCAGCTATATTTTCATGGTTCTGATTTGTGCAGGGAAACACCTTTTGGAAAGTTGCTGGTTCCTTCAAATCATCATCATCTCTACCCCTTCAAGATGTGTGCCCCATGGTCCAGCTGTCATTCAGACCATTGTCAGAAGAGCTTCCTTGCAGAAGGATCCTTGCCATCTTAACATCTAGATTAAGCTTCATTTTTAAGACCTTAACTTGTATTAAATTCCTCAATATAATTACAAGATGATCATCCTTGTTTACTACATTGCATGTATCAAACTATAAAACTTATCAATTATGGAACTGACCATCGTCTTTCTCACCACTGTAATTCCACCATAACCATTATGTAGACATTTAAGTAAATATGTGAATGAGTGTCAGGTAATGCAGATGTGCAGCATAATCTGCCCATACTCCTCATCATCTGCATCTGGCATGTCCAGACTCTCCAGGATATGTGGATGACATCACTGTGACAGAATGGATCCTTCCAGGATCATGGGCAGACAATCACAAAAGGTTAGTTTCTAGTTTCAACAATCTTAGTTTCCCCTGGTTCTTTACTTTGGAGTGATTCCGTACTCTCATATTTTTTCATTATGTGCTGTGAACTTACTTGAATCATGGATATGTAATTTCCTTCCACTGTATCATCAAAGTGCATCATTTGGTACCTATTTACAGGTCTCATAAGACCAATTATATATGAACTCTGAAAAATAAACATAATCAGAAATGGAACTACAAAATGGCTGGTATATTGATCATGAGATCTCCTAATATCCTAAAGTCCCTGTAGCCACTCACGAGTGATGCAATGAATATTATTTCCTTACCTGGAGATTCAGTTTTTCCCTTGTATTGGCATTTTAGTCAATATATCTATACTAGATGACCTTGGTAATATTCAATAAGCTTTCTTATCACCAATTCTCTTCTCTTGGATAAAAATACCATCATAGTAAGAGATAAAACAGAGGTGCACACCCAATCAACTTATATTTAACAAATGAATTGTATTTCTAGATCTCTTTTAAATATATAAAATCATCAAACAAGCAGCAGGTGATCATTGTGTTCAAGTCCTATCATTCTTCTGACAATGCAGCTGAGGACACCAAGTTTCTATGGATTGGTCAACTAGGTTATAGATGTCTACCTTAAGTTAGCAAACAAAGCCTGCATCTCAGAAAAAATTTGAGAAACTTGATTTCTTATGTTATTTATCAGTTGTGGATCAGTTGGGTAGTTGCAATCTATAAAATTTAGTTAACTATTTTTGTGCATGTTTTGAATAATATTTTGAATAATAACCACCCACCTCCTCCACAATACACCCTATGTGATACTCATTGAAATTTGTATTCTAATTTTTTTAAACTTCAGTTTACTTTCTGATGCCTCATTATTCTTGACTGTATAGTCCTCAACTAGAGCACAGTTGCTCAGCAGGGGATACATATTCCAAAAGAACTTTCTTTTGATTTCTAAGCAATTAATAATTGATGTTCACTCTTTGACTAGTAGAGAGGTAGAAGATACCTAACTCTCTTCTCCATGTTAGAAGTTGGGCTACCTTTGGCTTGTATAGGTTTTTCTTTTTTACTTGATATATCTTTTTTTTTAAAAAAATTCCTTCTTTCTTCATATTTTTATTTAAAAAATTACTTTTCATTTTATACACTAATCCAAATCCCCCCTCCCTCCATTTCTCCAGCTCCTTTACTTTCTCCCCTTTCCACCCACCATCCATTCCTCACAGAGAGTAAGGCCTTCCTTGGGGAGCCAACAAGGTCTGTCATAGCAACTTGGGGAAGAACCAAGCTCTGCCCCCCTTCCCCTATATCAAGGCTGAGCAATATATCCCACCTTAGGGAATGGACTCCAAAAAGCCAGTTCATATACCTGGGATAGGTCCTGGTGTGACTGTCACCAGAGGCTCCCCAACAAATCAAGTCACGTAACTGTCAGCCACATTCAAAGGTTCTAGTTCTGTCCCATGTGGGTTTCCCAGCTGTCAGTCGATAGTTTGTGAGCTCCCACTAGCTCAGGTCAGCTGTCTCTGTGGTTTTCTCCAGCATGCTTTTGAGCCCCTCCCTCTCTTCAACTCAACTCCAAGAGCTCAATCCAGTGCTTAACTGTGGGTCACAGCACCTGCTTCCATCAGGTGCTAGATGTAGATTCTATGATGAAACTTAGGCTAGTCACTAATCTTATTAAAAAGGATGGCCTTTTCAAACACCATCTCCATTATTTTTAGGAGCCTAGGCTGGGCTCATCCCTGTAGATTCCTGAGAATTTCTCTAACACCAGGTATCTCCCTACCCCCTTATTGGCTCTCTCTCTCAAGATATTCCTTTCATTGTTCTCTTCCTCTGTCCCTCCCACAACTTGATCTTCTTGATCCCTCATGTTTCAATCCTCGATCCCCTCCATTCTACCCCCTCTTCCAGTTTGCCCAGGAGATCTTAACTATTTTCCTTCCTGGGACCCTCCATGTATGTCCTGCTTAGGGTCCCCCTTTTAACCAAGATTCTCTGGTATTGTGAATTATAGCTTGGTTATCCTTTGCTTTACCTCTAATATCCATTTATGAGTGAATAATATATTTGTCTCCCTGGATATAGGTTACCACATTTAGGTTGTTTTGTTTTTCTGGTTCCATCCATTGCCTGTAAATTTCAAGACATTATTACTTTTTTTCTTTTTACTATTGAGTAGTACTCCATTGTGTAAATTACCACATTTTCTTTATCCATTCTTCAGTTGATGGTTATCTAGGTTGTTTCTAGGTTCTGACTGTTACAAATAATTCTGCTATGAACACTGTTGAGCAAATGTCCTTTTGCTATAATTGTGTGTCCTTTGGGTATATGCCCAAGAGTGGTATTGCTAGGTCTTGAGGTAGATTTATTCCCAATTTTCTGAGAAACCTCCATACTATTTCCAAAGAGGCTGAACAAGTTTGCACTCCCATCAGCATTGGAGAAGTGTTTCCCTTAATCCACATCCTCTCCAACATAAGCTGTCATACATGTTTTTGATCTTAGCCTTGAAGATAGTTGTAAGATGGTGTCTCATTGTTGTTTTGATTTGAATTTCCCTGATGGCTAAGGATGTTGAACAATTCTGTAAGTGTCTTTCAGTCATTTTTAGATCCATATCATAGAGGTCCATATTTTTACTTTGTATGGTGTCCAGGAGACCCCTACACCATTTAAGTTTTTTCTGTTTAGAATTCCCTGTTTAGAGCTATACCCCATTTTTAATTGGATTATTTGGTATTTTGGCATCTAGTTTCTTAAATTCCTTATATATATTGGACATCAACCTTGTTAGATGTGGGATTAGTTAAGATCTATTCCCAATCTGTAGGCTGCTGTTTTGTCTTTTTGATCATACTCTTTGCTTTACACAAACTTCTTAGTTTCAGGAGGTCCCACTTATTGATGCTCTCAGAGTCTGTCTACTGGAGTTATATTTAGAAATATAGATGGTCTCCTGTGCCAATGTGTTCAGCTGCCCAGACTTTGCCTGTGCTGTCACAACCACTATGAATTCATATGAGCAATTGCCCTGTTGTCCCCAGGAGATATCTTCTTGTAGTCATATGTCAATGACATAGATCAATGACAGATCTAGGAACATTTTATAGATCTTACACCGTTTCTTTACCATTTTGCACAATGATTCTTGAGCCTTTGTGAGGAGTGGGGTATATAAGCCTATCGTTCATATAGGGATAAACATTTTGTAGTCTCTCATTCTCACACGTTGGCCATTTGTTGGTATCTGTGTTAACACCATCTGCTGCAAATAGAAAGTTTTCAGATTAGGAGTGACAGATGTACTGATCTATGGGTATAAGAACATTTCCTTATGAGGCACTTTAATAATATGCCCGTTTAGCAGCATAATTATCACAGGTTTTCTCTTAGTGCTTATAATATATTTAACTATAGGTCCTTGACCAGGTAATGTTGTCATGTATAGGCTTCATCATGTGAAGTATATTTAAAATCTGATGAGAAATTAGTAGCTTACTTCCATGATGTGCCTGCCACTATTACAATATGAACATATCTTAATAACCAGCCTTTGTAGCTTGCAGATTTCATAGCTGGGTAATAGAAATATTTTGTCCTTCAATAGTTTGCATAGCATCTTACACAACAATAAAAATCACTCAATAGAAATTTACCAGCCTTACTTATTGTTCTATGATGAAAGTACGTGGGATCATTGGCAATAGAATTCTATCATCAAGTTCTGGAAGATGTATAATCGTACTGGCAAAAGCCTGTAATGTTGGGGGAATCTTTAGGATTTAATGGTTAAGAACTCTAAAAGAAATAACCAATTCCTGGAACTTTGCTGTTTTTGTATTTCATCTATTAACCTCTGGGATCTGTTAGGGGCTTTGCTGCCCTTCTATAGAGTAGCTCACTTTGATTTTTTTCTCTCCCTCTGTCTCTCTCTCTCCATTATGTGTGTCAGAGAGAGAGACAGAGACAGAGAGACAGAGAGACAGAGAGACAGAGGGAGAGACAGAGAGAGACAAAGAGAGACACAGAGAGAGGAAAGAACTAGAGAGAGCAGTTGTACTCTTAACATGCTATTCAATGGAAAGTAGAGTAAATGCTTGTTTTATCCTCAGCAAGATCCAGTGTCTCTCACTGTGATACCCAGAGTGAAAAGAGGATAAAGGTCAGTGCTGACTGGCTTTAACAATTTTATGGGATAATGAAAAGTGAGAAGTAGTGGTGAATCCCTACCTAGTATGTTCCTGGAATAAACAGTAGGAATTAGGGAACAGCACATAGGCTCATATGATGCACATGATGGACTATAGAAAAATAGAAAAAAAGAGAAGAGAGAAGCTAAGCTTCTGGGAAAGGGGGAATTAAAGCTTAAATTTTGTTGTTTCAGTTAAATACACATAGAATGTATTTATCAGGAATTACAGTATTAATTAAATATAAATACATCATTCCCCAACAAAACTGACAGAGGTAGCAACATTTCCAATTTGGTATGAATTTGGTTCTGAGAAATGATGAGGTTTATTAGAACTTTAAAGCGAGAAGAAAAGCATCTTATCTGGTAGCAGCAAGTACTCTCTGTAGTAGGGTTTATTGATATCAACTTCTGAAAAGAATAGGAGGCTGGACATTGGTGGCACACACACTTACTATCAGGACTCAGGAGGCAGAGGTAGGCTTATCTCTGTGAGTTCAAGCCCAGCCTGGTCTACAAGAGCTAGTTCCAGGACAGACTCCAAAGCTAGAGAGAAAAATAAATAAAGAAAATAAAACAAAACAAAACAAAAGCAAAACAAAAAAGGAATAAAAGAATGGGGTTAAATCACAAGCTGGAAAGCAACTGTGATTCTACACAGAGGCAAAGTATAAAGTCAAGTATAGTTGGAGGTGCAGCAGAGAAATGTGACTTCCATATGCCTTTCTAGTTTAGTAAAGATATGGACTGGAAATTAGAAAATTGCCTTTTAAGATATTAGAATGGTCATATGTAGGGGGACATGAACATCAAAGACTGGACAACTTCAGTTTCTAGGTAACCTGAGCTGACTCTCAGAAAAAAAAGGCAGAAGACAACATGGGCAAAGCAAGAAAACTTGCTGAAACATGTTTAAGGTAAATGCAATGGAGGCTACAGAAATAAGATGAGTTTACATTCATGAGTAAACCAAGGGATACAGAGAAAGCTCTATGGGCAAGAGTGTTTGCTGCTCTTGAAGAGGATGGAGTTTAATTTCAAGCACCTGCTTCAGGTGACTTGTAACTGACTAATTTCAGCTCCAAGAGACCCTAAATCCTCCTTTCTTCCACCCTCCCTTGGTTCTGCCTTCCTTCTCCCCACATGCATGCACACATGTGCAAACACACACACACACACACACACACACACACACACACACACACACACACACTGAAATAAAACAACTTTATAAAAAGAAGAGCAGTCCAGAAGAACCAGATCATAAAAAAGATTTGTGTAAAACAGAATCTTCAGAAATTCTTAAAAACTGTGGTTTTGGGGTACATCTTCGGTTGCTTAGGATCCCATGGAGGATAATAGGAAAAACATTTGGTAGTATATTTGACTAAACACACAGAGAATGAACTGAGGAGAACGGAGAGCAGATGCCTGTCCCAACTGTCCTCCAACCCAATGATAGCATCCTAAGTGTCCATAGTGAGGATATTGAAGAAGTTTCCAATAGACAATGCCTTTGACTTTGTCCAGATAATTAATTCTCTTGTATGACATATCCAACCCCCAGATCTGATAATTCTATTCATTTCTCCAATAGTCAATCTGGATAAAGCTCAGTCTTATCTTAGTATCAGAAATCATTTTATATAGAATCTGAAAAGCTTGCCCTGTAGAGCAATCAGCTTAGTTCCTAGACATTTAACCTCTGTAGGTTTTAGGAAAATCTCAGACAATTTCACACAACCATTATTATTAATGTGTAAAACCTGCCAATATATATGCATTCATATGCTGTCAACATTGGATAAATCGCCTGTGCACAAATGTGTCTCAAGTTTCCAGATGCAACTTAATTTTATTCAAAATTACCCTCTTACTCACTCATATGAAACAACACCATTTTGTAAGTATGGATACTCAGAATGCCTGGAAGATGACTTTAGTTTTTACTCATATCATTGGTATAACTTTGATAAAGTTCTAAAGTTTGTTTATTTTATTCTGGGCCAAAAATAATGATGTTAATTTTTCAGTAACCATCAATAATAAGATAATTATTAGAGTGGGACTTTTTCTTGGGGCTGCCAGCTCACAGATAATGACATGAAGTCATATTATTATGAAAGCTTGGCCTTAGCTTCAGAGTTTTTTGAACTAGCTCTTATAAATTAATTAACCTGTTTCTATTAATCTACATTATAGCACATAGCTTTATTACCTATTCTTAGTATGGGACATCCACCTTGCTCTAAGTTTGCTGGCAAAAAATCACACACCTAGATTACTTCTCTCTCTCTCTCTCTCTCTCTCTCTCTCTCTCTCTCTCTCTCTCTCTCTCTCTCTTTCTCTCTCTCTGCCTAGCTATTGGCCATTCATCTTTTCCTTACAACAATCAGAGCAAGACATCTTCACACAGAGTACAAATATCCCACAACAGATTATTCTTTTTTGGTTTGGTATTGGAATAAATGGATAGGAAGTGCTCTATAGGGATGGTTTAGAGATTAAAAGCTCTTGTTGCTCTTAACAGAGAACCAGAATTTGGTTCCCAACACTCATGCTGGTGGTTCCCAACTACCTCTAACTTCACTGCAGGGAAACAGACACCCTGGAAATACACACAGCACATGTATTCACTTGGATCCACACACATACACACAAAATAAAGCATTTTAAATAAAAAAATAAATAAACAGAAAGGTATCTTGCAAGTGAATAGTTTCTAATCCATGACAATAATCAAGGAGATGGAGCAGTTTCTGCACCACAGTAAATTCCATGAAGGAGCCTGGTAGTGCTGACGGTGGAAGGTCTCCTAGAGGGTTCCTCTCACCAGGTTCACTGTGATAACTCCGTGGTACTGCGGGATGCTGAGTACACACACAGACAGACACACATTCACACACACACACACACACACACACACACACACACGCACGCACGCACGCACGCACGCACGCACTAGTGTTTGGGTCCTTCTCCCATTCCTCAGACAATGTGGAAAATGACTCATTTGTTTTCTCCTTTACATTTAACTCCATTAATAAACAAAATCCTAAATCTCACTGGTTTTGTCTCATTTTTTTCTTTCATTCACACAAGAGGACTGCTTTTCTCCAGAACTGGAGAAGCTTTCAGTAACAGTCTGTTCACTATCAGTTTTTTCTGCTTTCTTAGATGAGTTAGGGGGAAAGCAAGACCATTCTTTCTGTAGGACTGCAGGATGCATCCTGCCCACACAGGTTTCTGTTAAATAAAGGAACCAGCACATGAGTGTTTTTTCATCAATGGTTCCTAATCTTGATCAAGACAGAGATTCCAGAAAGTGAAATCAATATTTTATATAATTGTGATTACTAGTATTTTGTGGGAATTGAGTTTCTCAGGTGGTCGGAAACCTTTTATTTCCTTTAGAGAAAGCTGATGGAAGTTGTCTCATCCAATCCCTGTGCTGACACTGGAAAATAAGAAGCACTGGATATAAAAAATGAGAAAATTATCATTTAATCTCAGAGTTTTGTTGTTTTTTCTTTCTTTCTTTTCCTGTAGACTTTCAATTTGGCATCAGTGAAAAGGATGCAAAGATGATAACTGTCAGAGATGGAGAGAGACAGAGAGAGAGAGAAAGAGAGAGAGTTGTTGCAGTCATAACTGCCAACTTCTTGGAGTCTCTTGTTCAGTGAGTGACCTTTGTGCTCAGATATGTGGGTGGTGGTTTCTTCATGAGGTAGAACCTAGAGATGGACCTTAGATCAAGACTTGAGGCCTCAAAAATGATAAAAGGTTTTGTAAAGTTCCCAAGTCATTTCTCATAAAGTTTTTATAAGGCAACACTCCCCCACTGCTTTCTTTTGAACAGGGTGATCTTTCTTCTCACAGATACTCTTAATATTGTGATCTCATACTTTTTTAGACCTTCAGGCCAAATTAATCCCATAACTATATGTCCTGGAACATCCAGGAGCCTGAGCTGGAAACATCACTTTCTTTCATAAAATCCCCAGTCTAAGGCCTTGCACTATGGTAACAGAAAATTATAGAAGTAAAACTGTTGGGAGCAGCAGTTGTCGGCCTTCCTAATGCTGCAAACCTTCAGTGCAGCTCCTCATGCTGTGGTGACCCCAACCAGAAAATTATTTCTGTTTCTACTTCATAATTGTAATTTTACTGTATCTGTGTTTTCTGATGGTCTTAGGAAGCCCCTTTAGAAGGGTTGTTTGACCCCCAAAGGGATCATGACGCACAAATTGGGAACTACTGGTCTAGAAGAAAAAATTTTCTAATAAAAATGGAGAGTGGTTGAGAAGAGAGGAATATAGGAGTATAAGAGACAGTGTGTTCAGTATATAGCAAAGTAAAAGAATACATTTGGAGAATAGACAAGTCCATCAGAAAGTTAAAAATAATGAACAAAAAAGAAATATTTGTGAGAATGAATTCACTGTAACTTATCCAAAGGGTAATTAAGTATTAAACTCTTTATGAATACAATTCAGCCTGTGATGTCAGTCTCTTTCAGATCTAAAACCGCACGCGATAATGTCTGCCCATCTGCCCAATTGCTTACCTGATTGCCTTCCTTCATTCCCTCCTTATCTCCCTCCCTCCCGCTCTCCCTTCTCTCTCTTCCTTTCTTCCCTCCAAGCCTCCTCTCTCTCCCTTCCTCCTTTCCTCTGTCTTCCTCTCCTTCCTTCCTTCTTTCTTTGCTTGCTTCCTTGCCTCCTTGTCCTTCCTTCCTCCATCCTTCCTATTCAACCCATGTCTCCTTAGTTATCTCCTTATGTAGAAACAATAACCCCTTGATAGCCAACACAGTGCCTGAACGTATCTGCATCATAGCAATTCTGCTAGGTAATCATCCATGGCATTTCTCTTCTCTGTCACTTCCTCCTTCATCATCTAGTAACCACATACTGACTGATGTGAAAATCCACTCTTTCAGGTGTATGTCATGAATGTGATCTCCAATATAAAAATATCATAAACCCAGAAGCTGCATAGTGTATTCCAAGTTCACCATGCCATAACTGACCATGAACTTGTACACATTTCCTGATACTGAGTATGTTCCCATTGCATCTTTAGCATGTTTTCTTGTCTGACACCTGCTCCAGAGATGCAGGATTAGATTCCTAACATGCAAGGGCCCAAAATAGTAACAACTCACAATATCTTTTTAAGAAAGTAAAATAAACTGTATGTAAAAATCAATTTAAAAAGCTAGTATTCACTTGATCCAGTAAGAGAATATAAAACAACAAAACCCAGAAAATGTTCACAAACATTACTGTATTTGGATATAAAGTGTATGAAATATTCTGAGATATACATATAATACTTTAATCTTAAAATAAAATTTTTCAGCCTGAGGTAATAGTTTATTACTCTAATTTTCACTTTCAGGAGTTTTGGCAGGGGATATATTCTAAGTTTGAAGTCAGCCTGGTTTACATAGTGAGTTTTGGAGCAATATCCTCTCTCAAAAACAAACACAAAAGCAATACCACTACAGTAAAAGTTACTTTCCTCTAAATAAACAATACAGACTTTAGCAGCTATAGTCCACACAACTACTATTGCTTCAGACAAAATGAGTCACACATTCTCTTACTGTCCTTTGATGAGAAACCCTGTCCCTACAAAACACTGGTATCTTCTGTATAAATGGACAGTTGTCCAGTTTGTCATACAGGGGAAATCATGGGTTACTGTAGACTTTGAGGCTGGCGACTGTACTTAGAAAAATGCTGTTGTTCTCTCTCACTTTTGCTTGAATCTGTTGATGAGGCCTTTAGACTGTGGAGTAAACACTTCCCACAGTTGCACCTATACCTGGACCTCTTCATGATATATTTTCTAAAATTTTGATTGTAGACTGCAAGAGTTTTAAAATATCCTTGAACTGTGGTAGAAAAATCCTCTTTTCCTAAAGTGATTGAGCAGAAGTGTGTTTTATTGTTAATGGTTTTAAAATGTGTTTTGCAGTTTATAAAATTGATTTTCTATCAGTTTGGATAAAATGTATAGATTGCTATTAAATGTGGAGAAATTTCCTGAAATTTCCTTTACGTGAGCAATAACGTTTGGGATATTTTTCTGAGGATTAACTCTGACAACGTATTTTTGCCCTCTATCTCATTCCTTAGTTGTTTGAGACATCAGGGCACGTTAGTATGTGATCAGCCTTTGATTATGACCCTTCAGATCACAAACGCCTGTCAGTACAGACAGGGAAACAAACAGAACAGGAAGCCAAACCTTACTGGAGGACAGAACTTCACCACACATGGAATAAGCCATAGGCTAGATTCAACTTTATTCAAGTCAAATGTCACCACAGTAACCCCTCAAGTACCATCCAAAAACAGGTGGAATGTGACTAGGAAAAGTCAAGTTGGAAAAAGATTATCCTGTGCAATAGAGAAATAGAGCAGCAGTTATGGGCACTTGATGCTCATTCAGAGGACTCAGGGTTCCTAGAACCCATGTGGCATATTAAAACTGTCTCGATGGACCTCTGTAGGTGCCAGCATACATGTGCTTCACATACATGCATTAGACTAAACAATGATAACAACATCAACTAAAAATACAATAATTCTTCAAAGTCAAACAGATAAAAGTAATGAAGACGAATAATTTTCCTTGGTGGGAGTTCTAATATCTAATGTTTAAGCTTTACGAAGGTTTTATCTTCTATCATTCTGCTCTCCTATGTCTGTTCCAAGTGGATGGAGTCACAAAATGATATCCCAAGATCATGTTACATACACATTCAGTCCCATATCACACTCAGAAATCCATCACAAATGGATAATTGGTGAGCTGCAGAGAATCCAATAAATTCTCTTGCTTCTTTCTTGGATTTTACAAAGTGATTCTCAAGATAAAACTCATATAAGAATACAAATGTCCTAAGTCCTCTCCTACTGCAGTTTCAACTGGTAATACATATTCACCAGTAACCATTTATCCTAATACCATAAAAAAATATCACCTTTTTTGAGGGTTTTGGAATATTCTTATATACCTTCACAAAATGAATCATGTTGGTTTTCCAATGACATTCTATATTCACTGCTCTTATATTTGCATGTCATACTCTGTGACTAACTTTACTAGACACCAGCTACAAGCTGTAGGAGGGATGTGGTTTTTCTTTTTCACGGGCAACTATGGGTGTTATCCCTGGATCTGCTGTTGCTGAGGGGACCAACAGGGAATCCACATAATTTAAATCATGCCTGTGATCTTCTCTTGAGGAAACCTTTCAGATAAACAATATTTAATCAGTTCCCTTGGAATAATAGAGTAATGGGTAATAACAAACATACTAAGAAGCAAATAGTACGAAAGACCCTTGTCACTGTTCTATCTGCCTTTTGGGGTAACATGCATAACCCAAAAAATGTTCTTTAGCTCTATACCTGGGAGTGTATGGACACTTTATTTGATCTTATAAAGTTCATCATAGAAAATAACAAGCAAATGAATGATATTTATGGAAGGTGAAAACTGAAAATATCAATGTAACTTGTAGTAGAATAATTAAGGCAAAAACCATTTTGACCTGATAATTCCATGTCCAAATTTCTTCTGTGGCAATTATCAGTGGGTCAAAGAGTTTCTTGATGGAGCAATGTTATTTACTAAAACAAATTGTTTGGGCAGATTACTAGTTAGTGTATAACTTGCTAGTACTGTCATAGGAAGCACCATAAAGACTGGATGATCCCAAAACCCAGAAGTTCCACAGTAGTGTAACTTTCTTCATTACCTCTACCACTTTTTAGGGGTTATGGATTCCTCTGTGTGTCCCCACAATCATTCATCTATGTACCTTTGGATAGAATTTCTTTTAATTCTTTGTCTTTTCCTTTTTATTAAGAAGTACATCACATCTACTGAATTAAGATCTAGTTGAAATACTTTGTTAACAATTTTATTTCTCTCAAGATTCTATATCTATGCACATATGCATTCTGTGATTCTAAGGAAAAATATTGAGAGGTGAACTGTGGAGTGGAATGTATTATGCATTCTTCAAAAAACCCACATGATAGGAAATTCATGGGTCATTATATTACATATATTTGATATTTTAAAGTCATAAACAATTATGATGCTATGACATTTTACAAATAATTATAGGTACAAGCAAATGTTCATGGGGAAGTTAATTTTAAATTTGTCTCATAAAATTATTGAGACTATAATCCCAATTATATAACTAATGCAATTCTCAACATAACTTTTCACAGAACCTAACCTTCCAGAACCTACCTTTTTATGTATTCATATATATTTTCTTGAGATTGAATCCTACTGTGCATCCCTGGCTGGCATGGAACTCTTTCTGTAGGCGTTTGAACTCGCAAAGATCTATGTGACTCTTCTTCTTTAACGCTGGGATTAAAGGACTTTCCAACATGCTGTACCTGTCAGTGCCTCACATCTATAGCAAAGTTCACTGCCAATAGTGTCTTCAGGAAACTTAAGACTATTCTGTGACACTCAGTTGGAAATCATTTGCAACTGCCCTTTTACTGGTTACCAGCTTCTGTTGCTATTCTGCCAGGGCCAACCATTTCCCTTCAGATGTTGCTATTCTGGCTGCTATGATGATCGTGCGACATCTTTCACAAGGCTACATCCTCACCCTGCCTATTTCTTCCTTTCGACTCTAAATCAATACCTATCTCCCTCTTAGGTTAAAAGCTCTCCTGACAACAAACTGATTTATTGGTGTTCAGTTGAGGATAATTTTGTGGGTAAATGGGAGCAAGGTTTTGTTCTAATTATGATAGAAGCAGAAAGCTAGATGGACCACTGGACACGGAAGTTGTATGTAAAACATTTGTTCCTGTAACTACTGCCTTTCAACTCCTACCAGTCAATATACACCAGACAAGCAAAAATTAGGTTGGAATGCAATGCAAACATTGGACACTTCTGTTTGTGTCTTATGACATCACACTATGGTAAAACGTAGATGTCTCATGGGAAGTATTATTACATATGTCAAACTAGATCCAAGCCCTACTACCTTCTAAAAATGTATGTATATGTATGTAACTGTGACTCTGTCACCATTTGCTCTAAATTAAATATCCAGATATATGTTATATGGGTATTCATGCATGTGCCTTATATGGAGATAATGAAGAGGGAAATTGAGGAGGAGAGAGGACTAGAGAGACGCCAGTGTGGGACAGGAAAGGAGAAGAAAGGAAGTTACCAATTGATATTGCTTTACAAAATAAGTACAGGAGAGGCAGAGAAAAAACCCAGTGTGGTGAAGTGTCTTCTTAGGAAGCTGTGCAACCCTAAGCAGCCTCAAACTGAGGAAAAAATGCTTGAGTACTCTACATCCTTCAGTATTATGGACATGCTCATGAACTAGGATCTGTGGTTATGATGAATTGCTTAGGCTCATCTAGAAAGTAAAATAAGATCACTGTCTTCTTCCACTTAATGTAAGTATATTGAGCATCTATTACACACTGAGGTGGAAGATGATAGAAATCCTATTAAAGTTGATATGTGCTTAGTTGAAAACTTAAAATAATTTTATAGTAATAGTTATTTATAAGATATACTGTCTGTAATGCATATCCTGCCTTCCTTGAGACATTCTTATGAGGTCATATGACTGCCTACAAAAGATGCAATATCGAGAATTTCTGAATCAAATTGCCTGCAGCTATGACTCTCAACTGTTCATGCTGAACAAAATCACCTTGAGGGCTTATTAAGACTCAGATTCTTCAGTGCTCTCTAGAGAGTCTGAATCAGTAGATAATTTACATTTCTAATCAGGTCCCAGGAGACCCTGGTGCTGTCCTTTCATGGATTTCACTAGGAACAGCAGTGGTCCTGAAATGGGAGAGGTACCAGGCTCCTTTTCTTGAAATTTTAAAACTGTGGGCAGGGAAAATTCCTGCTCATATTTACTTACTTGAATTTACTGACAAAGGAAATGTGGCTGAAGGAGAGAGAAACAACCTGTTCTCAAGCAAAACATATCCAATGTGATAGAGATATTTCTGGGACACAGGCACATTAAGAGGAAAGCCTTTCTACTCAACATCCCCACGCAATTCTTTTAAAATAAATGTGTGTGTGTGAATGCATGTGCATGCATGTGTGAGTGAAGGCATGTGTGTGTGTATTTGTGTATGTGTGTTTCAGATCCCAATTATGTTTGACACAACTCTTAAATTTCACTGACAAAGCTTTAAAAGTGATGTTTCTCCTTCACTCAGACAACAACCTGGAGCAGGAGGCTGAGCTTTTGAGATGTGTCGCAGCTGGTTTTAGAAAGCTGTGTTGAAAGTTTCAAGCTTTGGCACATCAAACATTAACTTAGCATTAAGCAGAAGCTTCGACACTGGAGAAAAGACTCAGATGAATTAAATGCACATTTTTAATATCTCTGAAAATACTAACCTCAAGGGGTAAGACTGAGCATTTTTAAGTGAGGGACAATACAGGTGAAGGAAAATTGGCTAAGTGTGAGGAAAGGCAGGGTCTTGTCAAATACTGGATGCCCTGTTTGTGCTACAGAGACTTTTCTTTCCAGACCATGGAATATTTCTAGTGAGCCTTCATTTGAGTTGTTAGCATATCTATGCATCATTGAAACACAAAAACTATCATCTGCCATATAGCATTGGTGTGGGAGGTCCTTCTGTCTTTGTGTTGCTTTTATTGATTAATGAATAAAGAAACTGTCTTGGACTGTGATAAGTCAAAAAATGGAATTAGGTGTCAAAAACTAAAGTGAATGCTGGGAGAGAGGAGGCAGGGTCAGAGAGATACCTTGGAGCCGCTGGAGACAGACATGCCAAAACATTAGCCAGTAAGCCATTGTCATGTGGTGATATATAGATTAATAGAAATGGGTTAAATTAATTTGTAAGAGTTAGCCAATAAGAAGCTAGAGCAATGGGCCAAGCAATGTTTAATTAATATTTTTTCTGTGTGATTATTTTGGTTCTGGGCAGCCAGGACAAATGAGTGACTTCTCTCCCTCCAACAAATTGGCTCTAACATGGCCAGCTAAAATCCCCTTAAAATCCTGAGAGGGCTTAAAAAGGAACTCGAGACTCATAAAAGCAAAGTTTAGCCTCATTTTTTTCACCTGGTGGCTTGCTGAATCTCCAGCAATTAAACGTTTTCCTAATTCAGCCATAGCAAGAAAAAGCTGAACAATTTTAAAGTGTGGCTTTCTGGGCTATGCTGCTGGCATGACCTCTGGCTCTTATGAGAGAATAAGTATTTGGATGGGGTTTGTGAGTAGCCTGCTGCAACTTGCTTGATGGTAATGTAGAGCAGCTCTGTGCCTGGAACTGGGGTGGTGTGTGTGGCTCATAGGTGCAAGTAGCTCTGCCATGCTGAACTGTGCAGAGTGAGCAAGCAGTACCATAGATACCCTAGTAATGGCACACTTTAAGTTTTAAGAAGCACTAAGCATTTTAAAAAGCGCTCCTGGAGAGTAAAGAACTACAGATAAGCAATAAAGACAAATCCAGATGAGTCATAGTGTTGGATAAATGTATGTAGGCTTGGAAGAAAGGGAAAAAAAAGGAGTATAGAGAGCCATAAAATAAAGTTAATGCTTAAAAAAAAGGAGGTAAAGTCTTTAATGAGACAGGGTGCAGATAGTCATAGAATAAAAGAAATAAAGAAATTTAAGTCATGTAAACTTAGGAGTTTTCATGACAATGAGACACATCTGCTCCTGGCAACACAAGCTGCTTCAAGAGAAAGATGGGCATAGAAGAGGCTTCTTATGGAGCTGGTAAGCCATTTGCACAAGAAACTGCACTTGCCTGGACTGCTAAACTGGACATACAGAAACCACAGAGAAATGATTTCTAAATTTGCCTAAAGGTGAGATGATCCTTCAGGATTCCTGCTTCATGAAAGATTCTGCTAGACATTCTGCAAGACAGAAAAGAAAGTGACTGGCAAACTGCCAATATGGGCAGAACTGTATTTGAAGGTTCCTGCTTTATGGAAAAGTCTGCTGGATCCTATGGACCTGTGGGCTGAAGACAGATACCCCAATGGTACAGAAGAACTTTGGGTTACTGTCCAGGCAGCGAGATATCTCTGTCAATTCTAGAATTTTAGAAGTTGCTTAAAATGTACTTTTTGTTTACTTAGGTAATATTATGTCCTTCTGGAGTCTTTGATGGAGTTGAAGAATAGATAGTAACAATAAGGTTTTCCTTAGTTACGATAAAAGATAAAATAGATATAACTGTAATTCTTATTTGATACTTGTTTTGTTATATGTAATTTTACTATGTTAAAGTTAAAGCCTTCCTTTTGGTTTAAACAGAAAAGGAGAAATGGTGTGGGAGGTCCTTCTGTCTATGTGTTGCTTTTATTGGATAATGAATAAAGAAACTGTCTTGGCCTATAGCATGGGAGGAGGAAGATGGAGTCAGAGGGATGCCAAGGAGTCATCAGCAGAGACAGATGTTGGTCGAAACATGAGCTGGCAAACCACAGCAACATGGCAATATACAGAATAACAGAGATGTATTAGTTTAGGATATGAGTTTATCCAGAAATACGCTTAAGCTATTGGCCAAACGGCATTGCAAATAATATGGTTTTCTGAATGGTTATTTCATGGCTGGGCGGCCGGGACAAACAAGCAACCATTTCCCCAATACGGCATACTATGTTCTACTGTTTATTTTTGTTTAAGAGATCCAGACTACCTGCAGGTCATCTTCTGGATTCCAAACATGGAAAAATGAAAAGAAAACATCATGGAAGAAGAATTTGGCACATAATAACTAAAGCACACTATCTTCTAGTGTCTGGAAATTTTCTACATCTCTTAGCTATTGATTCTTCTCAGTCTCATTATAATCAGTGTGTTCAATTGGAGTTATCAATAGTAGCCCTCACCTCACTGTGGCCTTCAAGTTTTCTGATGAGAGGAAGAGTAAAACATCTTAAAACAAACAAAATTATCAGTGATTCAGTTTAGTGTCAAAGGCATGTTGAAGCTGAAAAAGACTAAAAGCCAGGACCCTGTTATGTGTTACAGAATTTGTTAATGCAAAAGAAAAACCCAAATACAAACACTACTGATTGAAATAAAAGGAACTTCCCCATTGAATATATAAATGATCAGAATCATATTGCCAATTAGAGAAAGGGATAAATCTATTGGTAGACTATACTGCCAATTAGAATCTGAAGAGAAGACCAAAATACTGTAATGTTATAAAATATAGCTTTATTCATATATAAGCCTCAACTTCTTTCAGTTCTATGATGACTGAAGCTTCATGAGAAAAAAAATTAAACTAGGAGATATTAGCAAATGAAATTTCAGGAAAGGAACCCAAAACTGTGAAGTGAAGAAGGGAATGCAAGTCCAAAAGGGATCTGCAATATCAGGCTAAGACTATGGGTCAAGGTGACAATCCTGAGAAAAATTGACACAATTGGTGTGTGTGTGTGTGTGTGTGTGTGTGCTTATAACTGTGTACATGTATATATGTGTACATGTGATTGTGCACATGTTTTCAGATGCATTCTTACCTACTTGCAAGTGGACGTGGAAGCTATCTAAACCAATTTTTGATACAGGTTCTCTCAGTGGAACCTGTATGGCTCATTGAAACCTTTTAGCATGATGATTCAATTAATACCATTCATGATCCATAGGAAGAGACCTCAATACCAACATTATTGGGACTTAAGAGAATGATTCTCAAAGTGCACACAGATGAGTACCAGAGGTCCAAGATGTCAGTGGAGAAAGCATTTGTGGTGTGCTGGAAACAGTATTAGAGGTATAATTGTAACAGACCCCAGAAGATGTGAGAAAATCACAACTTTCTTCTAATAAAAAGGAGGATTTGCTATTTATGAGTGAGTAATAGAAGTGATCTCTTACTTTTAAATCCACCCTGATGAAGATGCAATGAATAACTTTGGAATAACAGAGAGGATTTAGAACATTCCACTACTGTAGTTGACAAGCATACCAGTGTTTAAGAGGATTGAGTCTGATTTCAAAGAAAATTTTCTTGGCACCAGAATTCTCTATAACACCATTGCATGCTACAGCCAGATTATTTTGGGAAATGAAAAACAAGCCAGTACAACAAACTTCAGTATTGTCTTCTTTCAAGAAGTTATCATGGCTGTCCCAATCATCTTCCATCACACAGAAAAAGTTATTACTAGTATAATCCTCTTCAAGAGAAAAGAACCTCAGAATTGATTACTAAGATTTATCAACATATTAATTTTTTAAATTAAGCATGTACATTTATATATGCAATGGTATTGTATACTAATATGACCAAATACAGTATAAACATAACCTCTATGTGTGCTGGGAAATAAAAATAACATGAATGGTGTTACAGTGATCTTTAGTAGCCCTGGCCATGTTTCTTCTATAGCCATGAAAGGGGTGAATGAAATATCATGGAAAGATGCCAGACTTGCAAAACCAATGTCTACAGCATCCCTTATACCACACTTTCTCCTCACACTGTTGCAAAATTATCCGATTCAAGTCCTTATAATTCACTTTACCTTCCTCTAAAAGGCCTTATAACAATTTTGGGGACTAGAACAAAAATAACAAGCAACAATACCAGAGTATAGGAACCATGTAATATTCTGAGGTGCAGGTTTAAATGATGCCAAGTACAGTTGCCTCAGATATCGACTTAAATTCTCCTCCTTTTCTAGAGTAAATAAACAGGTAAATACTGACTTACTTTACTTCTCCTCTCTATCTTCCATTTTCATGATGGACAGGAATTTTGAAGTTAGAGATCAAAGTGTACCCATGACTCCACAAGTCCTAACGGCAAATATGCATCATTATGGTTGGCTAAACAAATTGCTCAAGCAGGTTAAAGTGTGTGTTTGGATACAGTATTTTTCCAACTTAATGTCTTCAAATTCAGAACATTATTTGAAAGTGGTAAATCAACCAGTTATCTGCGCACTTAGTTGCTTGTGGATCAATGTAACCATTAGTTTGTTTTCTAATGTAATGCTAATTAATACTGTGTAACATCCAGTTTCTTTCTATAATCCTTCAACTAGGCATGATTAGTATGAATTCACTCTTAAATTCTTAGTCTATAAATATAAACTATACTGCTTTGTTTCCATTAAGTTTTAAAAATGATGAGGGAATGCATATATTTTAATAAATACATCCACTAAGTACCTGAAACTCTAAAATGTCATTCATTTATGCATTTATTCTTTGACAGTTTTATACTCCTTTTATATTGAATTCTAGTGAATTTGAGCGCCGTTCTCCTTGCATGCTTCACCTTTCCTGAAAGAAGTTGTTTTGCACTGCTTGAATGAGGCACACTCAATTCATGTATTGAAAGTTAGCCCCAGTGAGCAGTGTCAAGATGTGTTTGTAAGTGCTTGAGTTACTCAGGGTAAACTTTCTACGAACAGAAATAGTTCTTCAGTAAAAGAGACAAATGTCATTTGTTCCATACACCTACTCATTGATGTCACTCCAAGAATTTACCACCTATGAAGCAGGGAGAAAACTTCCATCAAGTGCTCTCATGAGGTCATGACTTGATCTTGCTTCTCTCAGTTTCTAAGGAAAAATAAATGCATGCTGTTCATAAATTGTCCATACTATGACATTTTGTTACAGCATCCTCACTGAAAACAGACAAAAATCAAATGCATCTAAACACACTAAGGAGATCTGCATACCAAATAAACATCTTTACCATGAACTGTAACGAACAACGGTTCAATGTAACATGGGATGCGTTCATGCAAACATGAATTTATAGAAGTCCAAAGAAATAAGATGCATTTTTATAACTGAAAATGTTGTGCCGCTGAGAAAATTTTTCAAAGAGCTCAATGGTTGATGTGGTACAGGGTCTCTCTTCCCATATGTACAATATTTTCTAATGAGTTTAAACTGTTACTAGGTTCTTATCAACTGCCTTTCATTTAGAGTAGACAGACACAGTTGTTATCTCTAAAATATTATAATGCTGCTGGAAATGAAGGAAGGTTTAGAGACCTGGATTATACAGGTAGGTTATCTGTGGATGAGTTTATTCTCAAATCTGCTTCTTCGTGGCTTATCTAGCTAAAAAGTTATTTGTAGGTATATTAAAAAGGTCATTTTGTGGTAGATCCAGCCTTCCCTACTAGCCCAGTGGAGGTATCTGCTCAAGGAAGAGATTAACCACTGCAGCATAGTGGGGAAGCAGTGTCAGCCTAAAATAGGGAAGCAAGGTGGCAGGCACTGGGCAGAAAGACTAAAGCTGCTTTGCAGAAGGATCCTGTGGCTTCAAAGAATACAGGCAGGAAGTGCAGCTTGCAGAGGGAGGTGCAGGATATATGCACAGACAAGGAGAATGCCCAGTCACAGAGGGTCCTTCTGAGAGCATAGGCAGATAGTACAGCAGGCAGAGGGGAATGCAGGAAATGCACAGACAGGGAACATGCCAGGAGACAGAGGTCCTTCTGAGAACACTGCAAGGAGTATACTAGGCTGACGGGGTGGAAGAAATGCACAGACAGTGAGCATCCCTGGCTGCACAAGGTCGGTCTGAGAACATAGGCAGGTAGCACACCAGGCAGAGGGAGTGCAGCAGCTACACAGACAGAGAGCATGCCTGACCACAGAGGGGTCCTATGAAGGAGCCAGTCTGCAGAATGGAATGATATTCTTAAGAGCACCCCAGGTTCCATCTCCAGATTGCTGGCATGTTAAATGCACCCTGTCAAGGGAAGACTTGGGGAAAGAGACAAATCTTTAATAAGGGTGTGCTCCATTACTAAACTGCATGGTGGAGTCTGAGCAATGAAATCAGGGTCACATCTAGATGAGAAAACTGGGTCTCAGGAAAGCTAGAGAGCCAGGAAACAGTCACTAAGGCAATAGGGAGGCTGGTGATGCTGAGACATGAAGCCTCAAAACTACAAGGACTAAATGACAGTAAGCTGAAGCTGCGTCTCTCAGGGCATGAAGGAGTGTTGGTAAGTGGCTAGACACAGTTTGTGAGGATGTGCAGACCAGTTTTATAGGACTAAAAAAGTGGACAGGCGGGATGAGAATGGGAAGGCTATTTATTATATTGCTTTTAGCAATTTTAAAACACTGTGTCACTTATAACACTCATACTATGACCTAACACACACAAAAAAATGATGGTCTAATCCCTTCAGGTCAGAATGTCATTCTGTTCGTGGAATATCAAGTAATATCAAAATGGTTCAGAATGCAAATGCCATTTTGGCCGAGGAAGCTATGGGGGACAGTTTCTGCTCTAAATTAGTGTGTCTGCAACCAGAGACTTTGTATGCCTGCAATTCTTTAAAATATCGCTTCACTTTTCTTTTCCTTCCTTTCCTTCATTGTGTGTCTACTTCCCAGGACTCCATGCCAAACCTTCAAACACTTTTCTCTTTCCTATGGAGATAGGAAAGGAAAGGAAATTGATGCAGTGGCGGGCCTAACATGACATTTGAAAAGTGACTTTTTGATTTTCAATTAACCTTGCACAAAGAGGAAATATTGAAATCCGCCTCTTTGTTCTTGGCTGGGTCTGCAGACAGGCTGTTTGGTGCTGCCGGCTAAAGGGACTTTGGGTTGGAGTGGTAGAAAAGGAGGAGGCCAAATGAGGAATCGAATCTGCACATACCATAGCTCTGTTTCTATTTGCACAGATACCTATAGTAATTACTCTCAGAAGGGAAACAGGTAGGAGAGAAAACACTCGTGTCGTTTGTTTGACTTAATTGTATGCTTTTATGAGCCGTCTGGCTGGAAGGATTAAAGTTACTTTTAATAACGCTTCCTTTCAGGAAGAATTTGATTTGAAGTTTCCCAGCAGGAACTCCAGGTCCTCAGCAGGGCCTGCTACCTATGCCCCCTCCTCCTTTCCCTTAGAGGCAGCCCTCTCCCCTTCCCTTATCTGAAAATGCCCATTGTTCTGTTTGGAGGAAAGATGCTGTCACTGTAATGGAACGCATCGTGTTAACTCCCTCGTGAACACTTTGCAGATTTCCTATGCAATCCTTGCGAAAGCAAATATCCCGTCTTACCCCACTCCTCTTCCGAGAGGAAACATTCAAAATTAGAAACAAAAAATATACTAGCTTGACTCTTTGGACCTCATGGGGCTGCGTGTGAACCCTGCACGGCGACAATAACAGTTTCTATAGACACATACAGACACATTCTGGGGCACTGTTACCCAGATGGAGCCTTTCCGTCAGCTTTCTTCTTTGTGTCTGTTCTTGCAGGCTTTGCTCCCGTCTCCCTAGCTGTTTGCTCTGTGTCTTTCTTCTCACTGCCTTTGTCTGTATTGCTTCCCCCTTTGTGACTTCAGTCTGGTGGGTCTCAGGCGGGGTGACATTAGTGAAGTCCGACGAGACTGTCTGAGGGCCGGGACTGTCCTGGATGGACCTCGGATGTCCAGCTTGGGTCCAAAGAGGATGCCGGGGCCCACCCAGACTGAGCAGTACATTCAGGAGTCAGAGCACAGAGGACACTGCATTTGGTCCCTAGATGGCAGCAGGATGCCGAAGCTGGGGCAGCTCTCGGCAACATGTTCAGGTCTATTTTCTTGAACAGATTGCCAGTGGATACGGCGGCCAAACAGCCTGGCACGTCCCCTGAGTGCAGGTCAGGCAGAAGAGCCAGGCGCAGGACTGCAGCTGGCGGGGCCTTCCAGGTCAGCTCCGGACAGACGTGCTAGGAAAAAGGCGAGTGTGGCCTCCAGGAGACTGTGGTGGTAAAAGCAGCGACTTCAGATGGTGACAAAGTCCTCTAGGCTTGAAAACACAAAGCAGCAACCTGTGTGAAAAGAAAACATTGTTGGGGAGGGGTGCTATGTGGGCAGGTGCAAACTTCGTTTTGAGAACCCCAGACATAAAGATCCACTGTGTCTAGTATCCCTGAATGTGGATATCTTCTTTGCCAAAACCAGGGTGCCCAGCACAAATCAGGATCATTAGGACCATGGACAGGAACAAAGAAGAGAGGAGGCAAGTAGCGGCAACAGCCCTGGTTGCAGATTTAACCCAGAGCAGGACTGTCCTCCCCACACTGCACTTCGTGTTCTCAGCAAGTTTGTTTTTACTAACCAGAGACGCCTTATCTGAAGGCAAGGCAGGCAGGAGGTTCTAGCCACCTCTTTTACAGGCCTCCATCCCCTGAAAATCCATGAATCTGAAATCTTCCATTCTAGAAACTTATTTCAACCCACTAGCTCGTCCCCAAAGGGAGGAGGATTGCACAGAGAAAGCAGAGACAATTGTTGTCAGAAAATCTCACTGTTAGGGTGGCACCTGACCTACAGCGTGAGTCAGAGAATTCTCAACATCACTGAATCAGAGGGGGAAATCCATGTTCTGAATCCCTCCTCTTAAAGTACACTTAGGGATATCTTTGCCAGTGGGGCATCGCTGAAGCCTCTCTCCAAAGGCTCCAGGGCAGAGGTTACTCATGTTCATACTTTCTCTTGCTTGTGGCTGTGCCTCTTTCAGTGTCTCCTGCTCCCAAATTTCAGCAAACATGCCACAACTGGATATACTCTCTCCTGATCCAAGAAATTATACAGTCCATGTAAAATACAGGTAAATCGCCTCCGAGGAGAGGGAAAACTCAGTGCTTGTAGTATTACATACTGTTGTTTATAGGACTGCAAATTCAAACAGAGTGGTACAGGCAAAAGAGCAAGAAAACAAAGGATCAGACAAAAGGCTAATCAGTGCCTTCCATCATTTCTGAAACATACGCCACATCTTGGGCCATACGCAAAGTTGTTATTATTAACCACCTTTTTATCATGTTTGAATCCTGAGACCTTAACCTTGTTCCTCCTGTCGGTCATTTCATCAATCTAATATCACAATACTGAGACATCTTACATTTACTTCTTTGGGGTTAATAACTCCTCTATTCAAATCCTTCTACTTCCCAAAGTCCTCAATTTTGGCAATGTACCCTGATAGTCAGCTTCTCATTCCCCCACCCTAAACACTTTTGTCTGTCAACCTAGCCAGCCTGACTCTGAGCCTTCTCTTCTGGTAAAAGTGTAGGCATAACGGAGAGTGGTGGTAGGCAGCTTGGAAGGTGATTCTCCGTAATTAGAGGGAGCAAGACTGTATTGGTGGCACTCACCTTGCCTGCTCTGCTGTTCTCAACAAATGCACTGCCTTCAGCTTGCCCAGGATCTTACTGCCGCCCATTGTTTGGTTCACTTATTTGACACTGGCTGCTTCGTTTATTGTTTTCTTTCATACCATCTGTACCGGATGTGCCTCCTCAGGGTCCCCACCACTAATTTTTGATCTTTATAGTGGACATTCTGCTCCATTTTATTGTTTTGCAGAAGAATGAAATCCTGTAGGGATTGTGGAAATTAGGGGCCTGGTTTCTATCCTAAGTACCATTCTTTCTGGGTCCCTTCCTCACTTCTTTTCTATTGGTCTCAATCGCTGGAGATTCTTTACACGATCCATGGTACACTCTTTAGGATTCTGCTCATATGCCATAAGACTGAGTTACAGAATTTTCAATCCCATTTTTGTCCTTTAGTCAACTAACTCTCATTTTCTAGATACTTGGTGGTTCTATACTACTTGAGAGCAACATAGACACATACTGGCACTAACATACATGCAAGCACACACATATATATATACACATGTACACAAGCACAAATAAGTACATACGCAAACAAATACATGCATATACATCCTGTTATTCTACTATGTCCTTTGCTTTCTTTTCTGCATGTGTGAGCAATGCAGAATGGCTTTCATATTCATTTTATATGATTCATCTTCAACCTTCATGACTCAAAGTTGAAGACAGGGATACTGACACTCAGTTCTAATGACATTAGATTCTGTGATATCTACGAGGAGTTCAGGCTTTTACTTAGCAGAGCAAGGGGCATGGCTATAGCAGGTCCCTATTTGTTTGACAGTAGATAGGCAATTTCTACTTAACACATTCCTCAAGTCCCAAAACATTATCTATTAATCTTATTTTTAGAGACAAATGAAGAGTAATAAACAGTATTCAAACATTGTTTTGTGTGTATCCATCCCACTGCTTTCAAAGCTATCGTCTGCCTATGCAACAACACATCTTCTATAAAAATGTTCTGTGCCCAATGACCTCACTGCTTCTTTTAGGTCTCAGATCTTGGTGAGTACTGCTCCTAAGTCTCTGGTGAGACTGCTGTCTAACTGGTCAAGTATCTGTGACAAGAAGTGGCACAGTAGTGCTTCTGACAGATTCATGCCATGGTCAAGGAATATTCCTGATTTAAAATGGATGCTGTGAAGAGTCAAAAGATGGCAGCAGAATGGAAATCTTGAAGGTTGTGGAATAACTACAGACACTTAGTGAGCTGAATGTGAGAAGCAGAAGGAATGGAACTGTACTCGATCAGATTTAAAATAATAATCCATGCCATGGTTTTCAGTTTTCTCAAAAGGCGCCCTGGATGAGAGGCTTCTCTATTAAGCTGATATTCCCTACAGTATGGGCTTTCTCCTCTGTTCATATAATCTAATGCTCACTGCAAAGATAAGTGTCAAGTAGTCAAGTCTAGCTTAGTTCAGAATATGGGGAAAAAAGACAAAGAAAGAAGAGAAAACTGGTGAATTTCTGAAATATCAGACAAGACTGTGATCTTAGAAACTGATTTATATAATTTTATGATATATATTATTTATTTATGGACAAGGAACAATAAATGATAAGAAGTAGCTTTTTGAATTCAAAAGTCATTTCTAGAGCATTCAAATTAATGTGTTTACCACAAACTAGTTTTTACTTTTTTATTATAACCATCCTCACTATTACTACCAACACCACCACCACCATCACCATAACCATTGTTACCATTATCACCACCACCATCACCATAACCATTGTTACCATTATCACCACCACCATCTACATGTACCAGGCATTGCTTAAAGAACTCTACGTGTAAAAGTTTAGTCCTTCCAGCTTCTCCTTGATGTGGCTATTATTATAATAATCAAAACCTGTTATAAAGTTCAGGTCAATTGATATTAACAGGTAGTCAATCTTTGATAGCTACTAAATACAGGTATATTCTCATGTATTATCAAGACTACCTCAAAAAGATGAACAAGCCTTTAGAGACTTTTTGCTGGAGCTTTTTATTTTTTTTTAAAGCTCTCCAAAGTCATCTGTTTATTTTTTACCTCAGAAAATTAGTGTAGTCGTTCATTTGGCCAAACTTTTGTATCAACAGAGTTGTTTTGCATGGAGTTAATAGTATACCTATAAGAAGGGCACCAAAAATCCACCTTCTTATTCTGTTACCTTAGTAATAATACAAAATTGCGGCCCAGGTATGATTATTCTGGTTCATGGTCCTAAGTCAGGGTCAAAGATATCATAATGGTAGCCATATTTATCAAAGGTCCAAGGTTGAATAGGACATCAGAATCATGTATCTGTTGATATCTCTTCCTAATTCTCAAAACCCAAGCCTTCTACCTGAAAGACTTCTTTGTCATGTTTTTTATCTGTTATTTGGCATTTCGTATAAGAATGTACCACATTTGTGTCAACATTCGGCTCTAATCCATCCACAAGTCCTACTGTCCTTTTCCCCCATCAAGTCCACATACTACTTGTCTTAAGATTTTTTTTTCTTTTTATTATGAAGAGACACCATTACCGCAGCAACCCTTATAAAGGAAAACATTAGTTTCAGATGTTTAGTCTAATATCTTCATGGTAAGAAACCCAGCAGTGTACAGGCAAAAATAGTGCCTAGAAAAGGAGCTGAGAGCTCTGCATCTTGATCAGAAGGCAGCAGGAAGCAAACTGATACACATTTTCTCCAAAAATGTCGTACCTACTCCAACAAGGTCATACCTCCTAATAGTGATTCCTCCAGTGATCCTATGGGGGCCAATTATATTCAAACCATGTACTCCACTCCCTGTCCCACATAGGCTTATAGTCTTAACATAATTAAAAATGCATTTAGCTCAACTTTAAAAGTCTCCATTGTCTATAACAGTCTCAAATTTGTTTAAAAGTCCGAAATTCAAAGTCTCTTAATATCAAAATGAAAAGCAGATCACATTTTTCCAACATATTATAATAACACAGGATACACATTATCATTCCAAATTGAAGGAAAGGAAGGACAGAAGGAAAATATTAGATAAAAACAAGACCAAAAAAATAGCTTATCTAATCCTAGAACCACATGGCCAAAGCTGCCAAGTTCTACGGCTTGATGGGGCTAGAACATGACTCCCTCAATTCATTTACAACTTCACCACCTTTCTGGTTTGGATGGTTTCCCTCACTGCCAATGCTTGGCTTTTTGGAACCTCACTCTTAAACCAGGCTGGCCTCAAACTCAGAGATATGCCAGCCTCTTCTTTCTGAGTGCTGGGATTAAAGGCATGCACCATCTCACCCAGTTCTAAACATTTTTAAAAAATAATTTTCACAGTTTAGAAACTTAGCTGGGTGGGACCTTGCTCTGAGGCCACCATAACCTTTACTACATTTCTTAACCTGTTTATCTCCTTACAGAGGACTTAGTTCCATTCTACTTCCTGGTGCTCTCTTTTTACTCAAATTATACATTTTTTATTTGTCCTTAATTAGCTTGCTCCTTTTTATTATATACCTTCATTAAAGGCACCACTAATAACCATATGGCAGAGTTTATCCTAGGCTGTTTTGAGATTTCTGCTGCCAATGGAATTAATTCAAATGTCTTCACCTTAGCCTCAGTCACACTCTTTGGGCAAGGACAAAGAGGAGCTGCATTCTTCATCAAAGAAAGTATCATGAAAATGATCCCTAGGAAGCATACTAAAATGCTTTGAAACCTCTGGAGCAAGGTCCTACAGTTCAAATCATCCTAGCACCATTGTCTTCCATGCTCCTACATGGGGAGCCCATTAAGCCCCACTTAAACTATTCCACAACTTTTCTAATCCATTGTTCCGAAGTCCATAATCCTCCAAACAAAAGTATAGTCTGGCCTATCAGAGCAATACCCCACTCCTGTTACCAACTTCTGTCTTACTAAGGGTCTTATAGCTGTGAAGAAACACCATGGCCTTGGCATATCTTATAAAAGAAAATATTTATTTGGGGCTAGCTTACAGTTTCAGAAGTCTGGCCCACTATCTTCATGGAGGAAAACATGGCAACATGGTGCTGGAGAATGAGATGAGAGTTCTACATCACATAACCACACTACCTTATGTTGTTTTGCTTATATTTTGCTTTTCTTTACTTTGTGAATAACTATAAGTAGAATGACTTAAATTCACACAGGTGTCAAGTTACCCACTGGAGCATGAGTGATTTCCTGTGGTTACAATATGGAGAACAATGTTTTTTCTACATACCTTAGGACTGATGGGACCACATCTGTAACAGTTCAAACAAAATGTTTACCATCTTAGTCCTGTGCACACTCTAACAAGGCAGCCTCAGTTTTTGTGAATTCACAAGTTCTACAGCCATGCCACACCAATAAGATAGGATTCCACAGTCCTTCTTCCTATCGTTCAGACCTTAGAGTCTTCACCATATTTAATCCTAATTACTTGCCAGAAGTTCAACATCTTATCATTATAGACAAATTGAAATCTAAGCTTTGTAAAACTTAAATTTCATTGCAAGCTTTGAGGTTAAAGAAAAAATACATTCAAATAACTACAAGGCTTAGCATGTTAGGAAGATTCTTTGAAATTTATCCATGTTGTAAATTTTGTGAACACAAAGAAATTTTCTTCTTCCAGTTTGTGATACAGGAGATCAAGTTCTGCCAAACTGAAATTTCTAGAAAAGAACTTCTGCTGCTGTCCAAAACACTGAAGGAGTTAAGATTTTTAAGAAATTATGTCTCTAGACAAACACATGTTTGAACATTAAAGAGAAAAGGGGGTAAGAAGGAAAAAATGAAGAAAATCGAAAAGAAAGGACATCATACACACATAGATAGATAGATAGATAGACAGACAGACAGACAGACAGACAGACAGACAGATAGACAGATAGATAGATAGATAGATAGAGATAGATGAGAGCAACAGAGACAGAGAGAAGATTCAGTACAAAGTAATTCTATAGATCCATCAAGACTTGGGATGCATAAGTTATTGTCAAACAATCCTGCTCCATAGATTTACATCTTGTGTACCCCTAGAAACAAACAAACAAAAACACATTTCCCTTAAATATTTCAAGTGAAATGAAACACTCTAGTGAATAAATTTTCATGCTCTCAAGAAAATGTAGAAGCAGATTATTTTCCTGAAGTAACAACTGTGCTTAAGAGGGTGGAGAGGATAGTTGATTAATAAAAATTGTCACAAGTTGAAGTGTATACTTTGTTTGAATTTGATGTTGTGAAAATTTCTCTTCATTCTCTCCATTCATTTCTATATTTCTTGTTATTTATGTTTATGTGTTTTGTGTCTCTATGTGCACATATATGTTGATACCCACAGGATTTAGAAGATGACATCTATTCTCTGGAGCTGGAGTTAGAGGGGGTTGTGAGCAGTCCAATTGGAATAGTTAGAAATATATTTCTGTGAAAGTAGCAAGAGATCTCTTAATAGATGATCCTCATAGCTCTTTTCTTAATGACCCAGACATCTTGAGCACTGATTGAGTGATAATCTAGTGTAGACTATATCACTGTATACAACAGATTTAATCACTGCACTGGACAAACCAGCCTACTTGATGACTCTGAAAGCCCTGTTGCCCATTGCCATAATTGCCTTGGATCCCTCTTTTTTGGCTTCATAGTAGTAGTTCCCATGATCACTTTGAAAAAGAGCAAGGCTTAAGAAAAGTATCCCCAGTTTTATCAGTCACAGTTCTTGTTCTTGGAATTGTGGTGATCATATCTGACTCACAAACTTCTTTCTGTAGGTCACTCAGGCAAGCATCAAGTATGCAAATTTATCACTTTTCCATCATGAAAACTGCTCCATATTTAAGATCACAGCATGTTTGAATCATCTCCCTCCCTGCATTTTACAAGCTGATTGTCTGTGCTACATATCTTTTTACCTTTATATAGACATTAATATTAATAATATAACTTTACCCTGTTCCGGGGTAATGTAGACCTTGGCAATGATGCATTTTTAAGACAGTATAACATTTTTTGACAAATAAGTTTAATAAATTTTCTTGAATTTTGTTCAAAAGGTCATTGGATTGTACTGAAAAAAATGAGGGGTGTCTGTGAATGGCAGGTAGAAGAAAATGTTATTTAAATGGTTTTTAAAAACTGTAGACACAAAACCAACTTAGCTTCAATTGACTTAAATATTCAAGAGTATAATCTTTTGAAAATTTTATGAAAGCATTTTTAATTCCTATAAGGTTCTAAAAGAGAAAAGTGCATTAGCACTTTTAAAATATAAGTAAAAAATTATGCGTATTTGAACATAAAAGAGAAATTGGGGTTTATTCAAAATGTTAGAACAACCATATCTAGAAAATAACACTCAATTACTAATTTTCAACATAAGGGATGTCTAGACTTGTCCATCTGTATTCAATGCTACCAGTATGCTAAGAAACAAGGCTGGTTGCCAAAACTGTAGGTGATATGCAGTCATAAGAACATGAACAGTTTTCTATTCAAATCAACCCAACTTTATTGGCAGAAAACTCTACCTGTTTAGGCATCAAGAGACTCCAAAGCTGAATCATGTGCTTCCTGACCTGAACGAAGTCGTATTGCTATCCATAATTTAAGGGTTCACACTGGCAAGATGTGTCAAGACACTTCATAAGAAGTCCAAAAAACAAAACAAAACAAAACAAAACATAGTCTGTTATACTACCTCAACCATCATTCTCTCCCTCCCTTCTTCAAACACTTTCCTGACTAGGAGGATGTAGACCTGCTATTTCCTGTCCACAAAATCTTCATTCTATCCTCTAACATGTGGTCTAGGGAGCATGCACTAAAACATGCAGAAATGCTTTAAGGATGACAAAGAATGTTATCACTCATTTTATTGGTCATATCTAAGTCCAAGCCCTTGACTTCAATAATTTGTAATAGTGCAGGGATAGGTTCAGGTCTGCTTAATAAGAAAATATGAATTAATAAATAAGGCAAAGCTATGCTTTATTTTTATCACTATATCACACCCACCTAGAATAAATAAATATCTATATCTATATTTATCTATGTCAGTTAGTACATTTCTCCCTGTATATGCATGATTTCACGAATGTTAATATAAACTCCCCAATTCAATAAGCATGTTTCTGATATCAAAGCAATAGCATTGGTACTGAATTTGAAAGTAGCATGGGATTGTGCTGTGCTGAAGATTAAGAAAACTAACATCATCATCACCTAAACCATGATATCAATTGTGATTTATCCTTATAAATATATTAATATAAATAAACATATACACACATGCATACATGTATATATATATATATGTATGTATACATAGAACACACATATACATGCATACATACATATATTCTAGTTCTGTGACTATTGTTCTGGGATAGATGCAACTCTGGATGTCTTTTAACTCTAGGCCACCACCTTCCTTAGCCTCTCAACTGCTGGAATTACAAGCATGTCCACCATGTGCAATTCTGACTGGTGGATTTTACGAATGGACATTGACAAATACATGTCAGCAGCTAGAAGAGTGACCAGATGGTAAAGTGCAGGACATGTGGAATGAGTCATTGTTGAAAGAATTGAATGTTTAAACTGAAGATGAAAAGGAAACAGGCCTGATATTTTCCCACAGAAAGCATAGATTAATCTGAATTTTTAAAGTTTCAAGTAGGATTTCTCATATGTTAGTAAAAATTATTGGATGACAGAATTGAGCACATGTATGAAGATCATCCGAACAGTACAGTGAACTAATCACCAGGCAAGCATTCTTGTCACTCTTGATAATTTTTTTCTGAACTGTTAACTAAAATAGTTAAACTGAGGTGGTCCCTCTGCCTCCACTAACATCTCTGTCTTACCTTCCACACTCAGAAAACCTTAAAGATATTTCAGATCAGCTTACCAGCCATCAAGGCCAACCTCATTCTTTGGCTGCTGCAGTACTCCAAAATTAAAAAGAATTAGGAATAATTCCTGCTAAGGATGGGATTTGTGCCCTCTTCCAGAAACAATGCTATGTCCACTCAGCTTCACCCCTTAGGCACTCATCACCTGTTTATTAGTCTCATACTTGCATTTTTATTGAATCTTTAATTTGTGTGTGTGTGTTTCTGTTAGACAGGGCTTCTCTGTATAACAGCCTTGGCTATCTTAGAACTTTCTTTGGAGACCAGGCTGGCTCTAAACTCATAGAAATCGACTTGTTTCTGCCTCTGGAGTGCTGGCATTAAAAGCCTGTGCCACAATGCCTGGCAACTTTTAACTGTTTTCATTAAGTTCCTCCTGGATCAAGTCACCAGTGTCACTGAATCTACCTTAGGACAATGGTTACTCTGCTTAGGTCCCTCCTCGGTTCCCCAATCTACAATTTCTTACTATAAGATCCTGGCTCATGAACTGTTTTCAAAAGTTTCTTCAGTAGTTCCATTACAGAAGCCACAGCAGGTGATCAAGTTAAAATTCCTTTCCTGCTACATGAAGTCAACCTGACCTATGACCAATTAGGTCTTAAGGCCACAGCTTAGTTCTCTACCCATCATAACCATCCAACAAAAAAGCAACCAATGAGAGAATATGTCAACTCCCCCCACCCCTACATTTAATATGCCCTCAGGCCATAGAATGAGGGCTAATGACTTAAACAGCTTCACATGGGCTGATAATCACTGGATAGGAATGTTGTCTTGACTGATAACACATTTGGACATTGAGAATATGGGGACTCTTCTGATGAGATGAACATAATGTCCTCTGCTGGTTTGTACCACTCTCAATCTGCAGGGGAACAGGAAAACTGACTTACAGACAAACTCTTCCATTCCTAAGGTTCCCTTCCACACCCTATAAAATTCATAAACTCCCAGAATCATGGTTTATAGTTTTCATTTTCAAGGTAAGATACTGCTCTTCATTATTCTAATTAAAAGACAATAAGCTTTGGCAAAGAGAGGGTGGATAGAAAGATGGAGGGAAGGAGGGAGATAGAGAAAGAGTGAGAATGAATGAATAAATGACAGATGAAGAAATAAACCTAAACTGAGTTTATCTAGCTCAACAATTAAACCTCACAATGGGGATTACACTGCTTAGGAAGACAGTGGCTGCAAAACCCAATAATTTGAGGTCACAGCCAGTGTCTGTTTAGTCCCTCTGGCAATCTTGGTGAGCAGCTACACCCTAGGTGCAGTGGTCTAAAAAGATGACTAAAACTTGATTTCCATCAGTAACTTGTCAGTTTGTGTCTTCTATTTCCGATTGTTGGAATATATAGGATGTGATGAGATTTACTTACTTTGTCTCCACTTATTTCTATTATCTATTTAGAATCAATGTTCTATTTTGTCCTTAAAAAAGTGATTCTCAGATAGAACAGAAAGTTTAAAATTTTAAATTGTTTCAAACATGAACCTAAAGAGCCAGGACTGTGGGTAAAGCGAGAAAAGAAACATGCAAATGTGATGTGTGGAGTGGACTGGAAGGAGTTGAAAGCCTTAAGAACAGAAATGACAAGGCAAGAGCAGCCATGAATTTTGAGAAAACTTTCCTCCTTATGGGGCAAATGCCAATGGAATTTCTTTTAGTAAAGGAGTTCTGTGCCTATATATGATTTTTGTCTCTTCTCTGGTCCTAGTGGAAACTGAATAAGTATATAAATTTTTTCCTTCATTATTTTTAAACTACTTTGAGCTTCCTCACCCGAATATACACCCTGTATGATATAAGGCAGTATCAAGGAGGGGTGCCTCTGAGGATTCGTTTAACAAAATGGGGAAAAATGAATCCATAACCTTCTCAATTGTAATTATATTTTGACACAATTTCAGAAGTTTTATCAGAATAATGTCAGTAACCACAACTTTGAAAAAAAGTGTTTTGCATTCAAATAGAGTTGTAAACAATGGCCATCAGTAAAGAACTAAACGAGATCATTGGTTATAATACACTTCTTCTCTTGTATGAGGCGGAGCTTTCTAACAGTCTTGATTTCCATTTTTTCATATTATGTTTAGCAAGTGGAAACTTGCTTTCAGAAAGGCTACATTTTTCCCAGCGTCACCACCATTGTGGAGTAGATGTAGAGCTAGGCAAAGACCTGTTCATGACTGCTCTTCTGGCATGGTGTTCCAGTATTTTGAAAATCATTTACATAGACAGATGTTTGCAGATAAAGCTCACTTGCAACAGGTAACTAACTAGTCTTTCTCTATATATTGAACAGAAGCTTCTCTTTGAGACTGGGTCTCACACTTTAGCTCAGGATGACCTGGAATTTAGGATGTAGCTGAGGGTCACTTTGTAATTGTAAATTCACAGCACTCCAACTGTTCCCCACTTCTGAATATGTAGATTACAGGTAAAAACCAACTTAGCAGGGTGTTTTCATTGATAAAACACTTTTAATGTAATGCTTTGGGTTATAAAACCACAAACAATGTATTACCTGTGACTAGTATCAAAACCATCTTCTTGGCTCAGTTTTACTTTACTTTAGTCCAGTCATTTGTATCAGAAGTAGATTACTACATTGAGACAGATTGCCTGTCCACACAACACTAATTCTTCAAGGTCTGCAGGTGATGGGATTGGTGACTCAGTCATCAATTTACAAATAAACTAATTGCTCCAACGTTGCGGTGCCTGTCATTACAGAGGCAGCACAGAATCTCTGAAGGTCATTCCTCTGCAAAGGCACTTGGTATACACCAGTGAAGGGGGCGTGTGATGGCTCTGTTCATTGAGAAACTGTGACTCACTGATGAGTATCTGCTGAGAGTAATACAAAACTCCTAAATTTTAGTAAGTAACTGAAATTAGAAAATCAGTGGAGTCGGTGGTGGTGACACATGCACATATTCTAGCATTTGGGAGGCAGAGACAGATGGATTTCTATCAGTCTGAGGCCAACCTGGTCTAACAGAGCAAGTTCCGGGACACCCAGAGCTACAAAGGAAAAACCTGTCTCAACAACAACAAAGAAGATTAGAGACAAAAGCCAATGAGAGAAAAAATATCTGGCAGATAAAATTTCAGTTATGATAAACCTTTAGGTAGGAACTAGATTCACCTATTCTAGAACAGGGAGAGAGCTTGGTGAGATGTTTGTATTGGAAGCAAGCTGTTTGTTGAGGGGCCTGGTTATCCAGATCTTCACTGACTATGCCCAATGTGCTGATGTTAGTAAAATTTGAGGCAACTTAGATATTTACAGAGGAGACTGCATCAGAGTTTCCTTTTGTAACAGACTAGTTGGTCTTCTATATAGGGAACAGTCCAAGAGAAAGCAGGGCTGTCAGACTGCAGCAGAGTGCGGCAGAAACAGAGGAGCCACAAAAGGACAGAGTCAGGATGAGCAGGCAATTCTGGAATATGATGCTGCAGTCAAGTCAGCAGGTGCTCCTGGTGAATTTCAGATCACAGGAGAGGGAAAGAGGGAATGAAGCAAGTCGATTTTTCCGATTGTCTTGAGCTGAGGAAATGGCTGGCTGCTGGGAGAATTAACTACGGGAGATGGACAAGTCAAGAAAAAAGGAGATTGCAAAGGAAGGATAGGGAACATAATGAAGAATTCTGTTTTGAGCTTGATAAATATGAGATGCATATTAGACATCCCTTAGAGATACTCTCCTGGAGATGGGAGAAGAGGTCAAGGCTAGAGATACAGTTTGGGAGTCATTATCATATAGATGAATTTGAGGCCATGGGAATAGATGAGATTACCTATGGAGAGGCGATAAAAGATCCCAGGAATGAGCCCTGGGGCACTTCAAAAATTTGAGAGTGGTATTTTTTCCTTAAATAAATGTCTTTCTATTTAACTGGTAGATTTAATTTCAGGAGTTTTCTTTTCTATGAAGGTATAGTAAGCCAAGTCCAAGCAATCATTATTTTTCCCTTTTAATATTCTCTAATTCGCAAACCCTGAGGGCCACATATAAAGTTATAAGTAGCTAATCAGAGAAAATACGCAATTTGTTTCAGATGGGCTTCACAATGGCTGCTTTGCAGTTATGACATTTATTCCCATCTTTGGACATCAACTATCCCTAGCCCTGAGATTCTTGTGTATTGTACCATCCATACAGAGGAGCAAATACTGCGTCTTAATCTCTTTGCCTTAGATTTGCAAGGATATAACAACTGCCATGAAAATGGCTAAGACTATCTTCATCACTGAACAATTCCAGCTTTAAGCTCTGCATTGGAGCATACAATAGTACCTTTTCCATCCTAAAGAACAATCAGTTCTTCCATCCCATGGCAATAGCATCAAGCAATATCAGCCCAAATGTCTACAAACTGAGAGTTGGAAATAGCTGTACCCTAAAAAAATCCAGCATTTAAGAAGGAAAAGAGGGTGCTTATGGGTCATTTATCATCCAAAAATAGAACTCTGTTATTTGACTCCTCAGAGTCTCTCTGATGGTGTCTTCAGAATTATTTTTCTCCATATTCCAGATGGAAAATAAACTCCCAGTAACTGTATATCGGCAGACATTTCATCTGCAATCTTAAATAACACCATTTTTATTTCTTTTTCTTCTCTGTGCACATCACACTTGTGATTGTTTATCATCCATCTAGAGAGGAGGCAGTTTCTTCTACAGAGGTTCAGATCTGTTTTTCATCATCTACTTTCCTGGTTAATTTGCAGGTGTGCTTCATTGATGTAGGATTCCCCTCTGTATGCTGTGAACACCATTAGTTAATAAAGAAACTGTCTTGAGCCCATGATATAGCAGAATAGAGCTATGCAGGGGAAAACTAAACTGACTGCTGGGAGAAAAAAGGCAGAGTCAGAGAGAAGCCATCTAACCCTTCTAGAGATGGACACTGGAAGTTTAGCAAGTAAGCCACAGCCATGTGGCGATACAAAGATGAATAGAAATGGGTTAAATTAATAGATAAGAGTTAGCCAATAAGAAGTTAGAGTTAATGGGCCATTCAATGTAAACAATATGTTTTCTGTGTGATTATTTCTGTTCTGGGCCAAACAAGCAGCACCCTTGCAATACTTCATCATTATGCAAAAGGAAGTGGGTATTTTTTTTAAGTATTTTGAGGTTTTACGAGCCATATAACATGCATGATTGCCTGATAGATTAAAAACCTAAGTAGAACTTATTCCTACTCTGGTCTGCATCATGTAGTGTGTGTTTTAGGACCTCTCTGCTCACCACCACAATGTTACAAATGTTACCATATCATCCAACCTCAGTTTTCCTCCTGACCTTTGACACTTACCAGATTCTTCTGATTGTAAAGGAATTACTAAATCTATCTTCCTGAATAATAACTTGCTAATTGGGAAGGACATAGATGTCCCTGACCCCCTGTACCTTCTTCCAGGGCTGCCTTGGTTACCATGGTGATCTCAGATCTGTTATCGGTGGAAAGTGATCACAGCCCCAGCCTCATTGCTGTGACTCAAAATCCTCTGAATTCTATTCTCTGTGACATCATCATCATCCCTACATTCTGTCATAGAACACAGATCTGTCATTCAGGAGATTGAATAAAGTTTTATATTAAGTTCTAGACAACAAAGTCCTACACAGAAAACAGTGATTCTTGTGACATGTCTTTTAGGTCATGCACCTGGATTCACTTTGGATAAAGAGAGAAAGTTCTGACTAGAGAGATGGCTCAGCAGTTGAGAGCACTTACTGCACCTGAAGGGGACCCAGACTTGATTCCTAGTATCCATGTGGTATCTCATAACTTTCACTTCAGAATCTACAGAATCCAATATGCTCTTCTGGTCTTCTCAGGTGCCAACATCCACATATAAAAATTAAATGCAAAATAAGAAGGCCCATGTCAATGCATTTGAGCATAAAAATTAATGCAGTGCTGGATTTGCTATTAATTTTGAAAAATAATTATCCAAATAGAAAATTTTCATTTTATTTTTTTAACAACTTTAGTATTTCAAATATGATTTCAATTAACTGACTACAAACAAAAAAAGTTCTTTATATCCTTGTCTCTTTGGCCTCTCCAAGGTAGATATGATAGCCAGGGGTAATTTCTTCCATAGCGACTTTCTACCTTTCCTTCCAGATGTCAATGCTTTCTCAGTAGAGAAGTTAATAAAGGAAAGAGGAGACTTTGATGATGACAGCTCTTAAGCAGTCTGAGCTGTGACTCTACTAACCTTAAGGTAAATGAAGCTAGATCCAGTGGCTGCATGATCAGGTGCTGTTATAGGGTAATTTAGTCCAATTGAATATTACCATAATGGGGAAGAAATGAGTTCTGAGCACACTGAACTTGCTACTTCTCTCAGAGAATTAAGCTATGTAATATCCATGTTCCCCAGCGAGTGCAGCTGAAATGAGGCTGGCCTGCCTTGTGAAGGTGAAGGTCATGTCTGTTGACCCAGCTTTCAAGACTAGAGATCCACATAGGAACTACCTATGTTTTTAAACTTGCTTTGAAAATTGTATCTCCCATTCAGTTTTGAACAACTAGTTTTATTTTACAAATATCTTATATTCAAATCATTCATAAAGTTATTTTCTCTAGATAGCTTGTGAGTCTTGGGATACCATAAAATTTTACAGCAACAAACAGACAACACAACTGAAGTCTACACATATACAAATGAGCTCAGTTACTGAGAATCTCATGTAAATATTTGTTAGTATTGCTTCTATGCAGTCAAGGTTAAGCGTTTAATATTTAAATGAAAATATGTTAGTTACCAAGGTATATCTGAAAAGATTGTGGAAGAAAAAGATAGTATGCAGCCAATGATTATTCACATGCATTAATATGGCTTATTATTCCTTATTTTCAGCTATTAATAAAAAGATCATGAACACTGAAAACTGAGTGTCAATTTTCACAAAATCCATAGAATAAGAAATATTGAGAAGTGGTCAGAAGATGTGATCATGTCAGAAAAAGCCAAGAACAAAAGTGCAGGGTGGCAAACTACAGAGTAATCAGGCAAGATGATACAGGTATAGAACAGCAACAATTGGATGCAGCATAAGACTTAAGTTCAGAACATCCAGCTCTATGTGTGATGGAGGTGATGGGACATGCTTGAAATACAAGGCCAGCTGGCCTGGGTCTGAAAAAGCCTGGGATAAAACCGGACTCGCTGAACATAGCGGACAATGAGGACTGCTGAGAACTCAAGAACAATGGCAATGGGTTTTTAATCCTACTGCACGTACTGGCTTTGTGGGAGCCTAGGCAGTTTGGATGCTCACCTTACTAGACCTGGATGGAGGTGGGTGGTCCTTGGAGTTCCCACAGGGCAGGGAACCCTGATTGCTCTTCGGGCTGACGAAGGAGGGGGACTTGCTTGGAGGAGGGGGAGGGAAATGGGAGGCGGTGGCGGGGAAGAGGCAGAAACCTTAAATAAATAAATAAATAAATAAATAAATAATAAATAAATAAATAAAATAAAAAAAACAAAGAATCAGATGTGTTGTTATGTATGTTATTGCAATGAAAGATTGGCATCTTAAAAATCAGTATAATCCAGTATGTGAATTTCACCTAGAAATATCTGTTTTTGAATTTAGCAGCTATTCTTGAGTCTGGGTTTAATGTCTCAGTGATATCTATGGTAAATATCTGGACACAAGACAAATGAATCACTAGTGGGTAATTAAAGACATCCTAAAGATGTTGATGAAGAGCTATCAACGTTCATCTTATGTGAACAGTTTCTTCTTGCACAACATGATAGCTTAATTCAAGTATTTATAACACATAGTATGTCAATTAAAAATTGCCTACCATAGGCTATTCACTCTTACCGCTCCCCAGTTCCCCTGATTTAGCATGGACTCTATACTGACTATTCCTTTGACAGCATATGAATCTGTTTTTGTACCCAACAGCCATTCTTCTTTTCACCCTGCCATGATCCAAACTTTACAGTCCCTAACTGTGCATCAACTCTTTCATTAAAGTGATAGCGGCATAATCCAATTTTAGGGAAGGGTTATGTTTTCTCTCTCTCTCTCTCTCTCTCTCTCTCTCTCTCTCTCTCTCTCTCTTTTGATTTTTGTTTTTTTTCGAGACAGGGTTTCTCTAGCTCTTGTAGACCAGGCTGGTCTCGAACTCACAGAGATCTGCCTGCCTCTGCCTCCCAAGGTCTTTTTTCTTTGTTGTTTGCAAGGCTGGATATTGAATCAAGCCTAGAAGCGTGCATATACTCGGCAAGACCTCTGCCACTGAGCAACATCCCTAGTTCTCTGAAATAGTTTCTTTGTAAATTATCTTTTACCTCATGTAACTCATTGGCCTTTTTTAAAACTTATAAGAGATTCTTCATTTTTCTGTCTTTGTACTCCATCAAATGACTGTGGCTAATTTTATGGGCAAAATTTATTTGCTCTGAGATGTATTTTTCTATTTCCCTCATTTATCATTGGGCTACCTGCAAAATACAAAGTGTAACTTGAGAACATTGGGTTTATATACATCCCAGTCCTTTCTACTCACTACTTGTAAAACAGATCTCTCCCTATGTTCTTCATTCATTGACCTTAAACAAGTCTTTTTCCCCTATACCAGAATATCTGTCTCCATTTCACTTAAAGTTATCAGCTTACAATTAAAATTTCACTTCCTTGCTAAGTTGCTTTAGTTAAATCACTTGCTTCCAAAATTGGGGTAGTTGTAAATGAGGTTTGAGACTCATTTAATTCACAGATCATGCAAAACCCAAATTTATGTGCACAATTGGTGACCATTTTTCTTCACTTCTGCAGGCCAAACACAATCCAGTTTTCAGGGTCACATATCACCTTGAAGCCTGTGGTCCTTTTCTGTGAGGGTTCTCTAACCTCTTAGCTCTGTCCTCTTCAGCTTTCTGAGGAATCCCCCCCATCTTCCTCATCTTGATCATCATTATTCCCAATTGTCTCAAATCTTTGGAGTTTACCTAAAGAATGCAATTTGTCTATTATGAAGTCCACTGCCTGTGTGAGTATGCCACCTTCTATACTAGACAGAAAAGGAAATAAGCTACAGAAAATGTAGGAGTTGAAAAGCAACACTAAATGGAGTGCTTATTTAAACATATTCTAAAATATGTTTGTCTACTTGACCTAACTACTGGCTTAAATGCAATAAGAAGGCATTTTAACACCATTAGTATCTGGATGTCTGCCAGCGAAAGCTCCTTGCTTTATACCCCCTTAGGCAGTCCTGATGAAACCACCTAAAATGGGGCTTAATAGCACATAATTCATTTTAAATGCTAAGGCAACCAGTAAAGTATATCAGATGATTTGAAAAAAGACTCTAGAGGTTAAAAAAGCGTTCCAGGAGGGACTTCCTTGCTTATAAATAAAACGTGTCATGTTTTCATCTTGAAGTCATGGTGAAAATCCCATCTTCTAACAGACAATGATTTCTGGTGGGTCTTACCTTAATCCAGCAGCTATGATATGGCTGCCTTATCTACCATGTTTTTTTTCCAACATTATATTCCCCTTCTGATTGTTGGCATGCCAGATATTGTTGGACTAGACGGGAGATAGGTAGACACATACAAGTTTCCTTATATGCAACACGTTAAAGCTGTATTAATTTTAGATGCAAACTGCCCAGGGACGGGGTGCTAACTGTTTCTAAGCATTTTTGTTGAGAGCCAGTATTTAAGTAAACATTACAAATTATAGTTGTCTGGTAAATAACATGGGCCAAAGCCCTTGAGAAATTTATTATTCATAATATACATAATTTTGTCAGCTCAATCATGAAGGTTTTTTTTTAAGAAATTGACAGAGGTTTTAGTTGGATCACTGGCATGCAGCAGTAAGGCAAAGCTTAATCGTCTTTTTGGCTCAGCCCCTATTAGAGTACTAGCCCATGACAGGCTAGCCACCAGCTACCTTGGCACAAGCACTGATGGAGCTACCTTGGGTAGCTGTTGCAGTGTTGTCTCCAGAATGGCACATGCCTGTCACATCTCTTCTTACTGGGCTTACACTGATGATCCTATGGAATGTATGCATTTCCCAGGGTTTAGTGTTAGTCACTGGGGGAAACATTTCAGCCGAATGTATGTATGTATGTATGTATGTATGACTTTTTCAACTCTTTATATCTACGTGTAAAAGTTCATCTGCTTGTTTGCTTTAAAAATTTAATAAGTAAAGGTTTAATATAATCTGGAATAATTAATACTTAGATGCATTTCTCTAATTTATGATATATACAATGCCACCTCTGTTTGTATTCTAGCTTTGGTATGTGAGGGTATTGGGCTTCTAGCCTTGAATTTGCTCACAAGTGGAATGAATATTCTTTGAGTTAGAATCAAGTCAGATACTAGATCCTAGAGAACATACAGGAAGAGTAAGGCAAAGGAAAAAGACCAAGTCTCATGAAAGGGCAGGCTGATAGAATAATACCTGACTTCTCAGTAGAGAATCTGAAGGCCCTGGAAGGATTTCTATAAACTCTAAGAGACCACAGATGCCAGAGCTGAGTATTGTATCCAGTGAAACAATCAATTATGATTTATGGAGAAAAACATTTCACTATAAAAATAAATTTGAGTTTTTCATATCCACCAATCGTGCTATACAGAAGGTACTAGAAGAAAACTTTCTTTCTGACAAGGTAACTATACCCAAGATGACACAAGAAATAAATAATATTCGAACAGTTAGTAAAAAGAGGGTGAATGTAAACCTCCATGACACAATAATAGAAATTAATAAATTTCACTGAATAATAACTTTCCATATTGATGGTCTCAATTCCATAAGTAAAAAAAAAAAGATACAGATGAAGAGATTGGGTTTTAAAAAAAAAGCAAGATCCATTATGTTTCTGTTACATCCAAGCAACACATCTTACTATCAAGGACAGACATCACCTTAGGAAAAAAGAATGAGCAAAGTTATAAGCAAAAAGAACTAAGAAAAAAAAGAAAGTTTTAATATCTTACAAAACAGACTTTATGTCCAACTAATCAGAAGAAATATCCAGGGAAACTATTACTTCTCAAAGGAAAAATCCACTGAAAAGATGCTGTAATTTTAAACACTTATATACCAAAGCTAAGAGAATTCAATTTCCTAAAAAAAAAAACAAAAAAAAAACAACAAAAAAAAACCCACCGCTACAGCTAATATCACACACTGGTTTAATATAGTGACAGTGGGTAATTACCTTTTTTCACCAATACATAGACCATCTATATAAAAACTAAACAGAGAAATGCTAAAAATAAATAATGTCACCAATCAAATGGACCTAGCAGATAACTATAGCTGAAGCCCCTTTGAATAAAATTGGAAACATATTGAAACACAATGAAAGTCCCAACAGATAAAGGGAAATTGAAATAGAACCCTGAGTATTCTCTATGACAACCATGAATAAAAGCTGGATATCAGCAACTATACACATGGCAGAAAACGTACAAACTCATGAAATCTGTGCAACTTACTACTGGATAAAAAATGGGTCAAGGCAAATATCTAAAAGGAAATTACAATTTTTTTTTAAAAGTGTAGGAAAATGAAAACAAAACATCCCTAATTCTTTTGGCTTGCAATTAAGGAAGTCCTAAGTGTTAGGGTCACAGAAGTAAGAGGCTACATCAAAACACTCCTATAATATTTCTCCATTTAATGTCCCTCCTGAAATCTCCAATAAATCAATGAACTGATTCTTTGAGAAAGTGAAGAGAATGGATAAACTACTGGTGAAATTAAGAAGACACAAAAAACAGTTAAAAATCAATAAAAATTAGAGATGAAAATGTAGACATTACATTTTGTAATTCAATGAATTACATATGAAATTCAAATAATTGTATCTACTTTAAAGATCTGTATTTCACCAAGCTGGAAAATCTAAAATAAATGGAAGAATCTTACTATATGTATATGTGTATATATATATATATATATATATATATATATATATATATATATCCTACCAAAAAAATTAAATCAAAATCAAATAAATAGGCTAAACTGATCTATTGCTCCTTGTGCAATTAAAGTAACAATTAAAACTGTTCTAAGCCAAAAAGTCCAGATTCTGATTGGTTTGGCACAGAATTCTTTATGACCTTTAAAAACGTATTGGCACCAATACTCCTCAAATCATTCCATGAAATAGAAACTAAAGGAACATTTCCAAATGAATTTTATGTAGCCTCTTATACAAATAGAGTACAAAAATCACAGACCAATATGCTTTATGATTATAGATGCCAAATTCTCAATAAAATACTTGCATTTTATTTATCAAGAATAAATACATCAGAAACATTACCTACTAGAGTAAATCAGTTTTTTTTCCAGAAATGCAGTGATTGTTCAATATACTTAGATAGATGACTCCACAACATAAAGAAGGGCACCAAACTGACCATAAAGGAAGAAGAAAGCAGAGATGGGATAATGTACAGAAAAAAAAATCCTAGACAGATAAAGGTGTATAGTGGGACCAGAGTTTAGGTGTATGTGTAATAATAAATAAGTATAAGAGATGAAAGACAGTAGACAGGGGTGATTCAGACCCATATTTCACAAGGATAGCAAGGATAGTGCTGAGCTCATTAAACCCTTCTATTTTATTGACAAAGTCTAATTTTGGATCATAGAGGACCTAACTAAATCAGCCACAGTTATACACCAAAATCAATATTTTAGGACACTAAAAAGGAGCAACATTTATTTTTTTTATGACAATAAAGTAACTTAGTCCTTCCACAGTTCTAACAATGAACTGGTAATAATCCACTTTGTGTCAAGGTTCGACGTCGCACTCATTTACATAAGGTATATACTTGCAGTTGTAGGCAAGGCTACAACTTTTCCAATTCGTTTCCCAGCTGCCCAGATCCGAATAATAACACAAAAACTGTATTAGTTCCAATACTGTTTGACCAATAGCTTAGGTTTATTTTTAGCTAACTCCTCCATCTTAAGTTAACCCATTTCTATTAATCTGTGTATCATGATGAGGCTGTGGCCTACTAGTAAGATTCTGGCTGGTGACTGGCACATCTTTCTACTTCTTCAGCTACATGGCATCTCTCTGACTCTGCCTACGTACCCTCTGTATCTCTGTTTGGATTTCCCACCTGGCTTTACTCTACAAAGCCATTGGCTGAAACGGCTTCTTTAGTAACCAATGGTAATAAAGCATATTCACAGAATACAGAAAGTAATCCCACATCAGGCAGTCCCCATCATCCACCCCGTCTACTTAATCAAGCAAACAGTCATCCACAGTTATAGGGAGCAGACTTCAGAGAGGGCATCCAAGGAAATGTGAGGAAGGTTCATGGAATGTCTCTCCAAGATTGATTGAAAATCCAGGACAGGGCAGTTTATTGATGAACATTAAATATAAGACTATTCTATGCCAGATAAACACCCCAAAGTTTCCAGAAAGCCATCTCTATGATGTCTTAGAAAGAAGAGGGCCTGAGATCAGAGGAGTTCACATGCTTTCCCTGGGAAAGCTCACTGTGCAATGGATCCATGTAGGTTTTTAGAAAATCTTCTTCCAACAAGAAGTAAAGTTGGGAATGTTGATGGCTTTTACGATACACAAATGTGTATAAATTTTGTTTATTTTAGTTTTTATCTTCTTTTTTTCTATCATCCTTTCTGTTCTTTTTGCTCATTGTGCCTTCATTTCTCTTATATACTTTTCCTTCTATATTTTCTATCTCTGTACCATAACATATGTATGAATGGAAACTATATACAAGAATAGTCAGTGAGACTTTACAGACTCTAGTGGGCATAACTGAAGGCTTCACAATTAACACACAGTTCCAGTTTGGCTGAAGCCAGCAGGCTTTGCTCCGATAAGTATTCCTTTAGTCAAAGGACACTCCAATCCCACTTTTCATGACTTTTCACATGTGCAATTGTGTGGAGTTGATTCCAGAACTTTATTACTTGACCAGCAAAGACTATGTAGAGTGGACACGTGCCTGGTGCTCAGCGCCACATCTTCTTTCTTTCGCTATCCTGCGACAAAGCCCTTATTCCCTGGCTGTTCTCACGTTCCTTCAGAATGACACACATATTCCTTCTCCATAATAAAAAAATTCCATATATAATTGTCAAATTCAGAGAAGGAGAGATCACTACAAATTATTGAGTGGCTTGCTTGGGGACACCACTTTCTCTGCCTTGAAATGACGTGGGGGAAGTAAGAGGATTTGGCAGGGGATGGCATCTTTTCTCCTTGTGGAAAAGATAAAAGAGAGAGAGAGGGAAGCAGTGAAACAAAGACAGAGACAGAGAAACACAGAAAGAAGTAGAAAGAAGAAGACAGAGCGGAGACTGAGAAGGAGACAGACTCACATAAATTATGCATATTTTCTTTTACCATGCCAAGGAAATTATCTTATTAGTTGTCCTAAACTTTCCATAATTACCCACGACTTTTGTAAGTAATATAAACCAGATCATATATAACTGTGACATATTAAAAGGCATTACCTTACAATAATTTTAGTAATATTTTCATTGTGTCAAAAACATTGAATTACTGTCAAGCATTGTCTAAACTTCTATATCAATGTACCTAAAAAACACTTCCTCACTAATAAAGAAATCAATAACTAGTTCTCTTGGAAACCTGGGAACTTTAAGGAGAGGGTCTCTATATTCCTCAATGACCCGTGAATTTTTTTTTGCAAGTTCTATATGGACAGAATTGCTGCCATTGTTTAACATTACAATTTTTTCAAAATTTATAGCAAATGCTACTTTGTCAGTTTCTCTGTCAGGACAGGTTTGGGACAGAAATCCCACAATATTTTAGAGGGTGTACATACACTTTTGTGTACTTGAGAGACTTGATGTTGTCATAGGCTATAAGTTGATGACAACTGATTAGGAGTTGAATATGTTCTTCATGGATTTAACAGTGGTGTATATTAGATGGCTTATCAGATGGTAATGATATCATGTGCTATATGATTTTAAGAGAGAAAGAAAATTTGTAACCTGATTTAATCAGGTGTAATTTCTGGGAACATTTGGGTGGTTGGGGCTTTAATAAAGGTAGATGCTGACTATGGTCATGGGAATAAAGGGACTTTAGAATGAAATTCTTGTAAGTGAAAAGTTATTGTTAGTTACAGAAAAGAAGCTTCCAGAGGAAGTGAGGGCATACTGAAAAAGATGCATTGTCTGAAATGGGATGTGTGTAACCAGAAAGAAGTAATAATTCTCTGATAGGAAGAACATCTATTGATACTTCAGTTACAGATAATATGTATTTTATTTCTCTGAAATCCAGAATGAAACTTTTTCGGGTTTTGAGTCCAGGACTTATACAGAAAGTAAGGAAGATAGCATAGGATCATTCTTCAGATGAATTGGATCCCTTGGTTATAAAGAGATGACAGAAATATTCCCACTGAGAAAACAATGATGCAAACTTGATTGTAGTAGGGTAGAGAGAGTTTATGGAGAGAAAAACCCACTGAACTCACAACATTTCTTCACAGTGTTGAGTGTAAGCTTCAGTTTACTTATTTCTTCCCTCTCCCTCTCCTTTCCCTCTTCTTCCTTCTTCTTTCTCTCCTTCCCTCACACCCTCCAGTTTTCCTAGGTCTTTTATTCCTTTTATAAATATATGGGATATCAGGCTGAGTATCAAGATTCAATGTGTCATAAATGAAATAAATAAGTCCATTTAGGATGAAACATAGCTTGTCAGATGTGGAAGCAAGATATAGAATGGCAGAAATGTCCATTTAAATGTCAAGAATGTTTGTGTGAGATGTTCCCTCAAAGATTGTTTCTTAACAATCTTTATAGTATCAGTACCTCTATGACTTGACAATTATCAAATTTCTAAATATATTGTTTCTAAGCCAATTGGGTATGTATTACTTGTGTATGTGTGTATTTATGTGTGCATGACTCTCTCCCCTCTCTTTCTCTTTGTGTGTGTGTGCACAATCATAAGAAACTAGTCGCAAAGCACTTTCCAACTCCAGTGGCCAAAAACTACCACTTTACACTCTTTTCTTTTTCAGTTTCTTCAGTGTGCACTCACATCTGTTATGGTGACAGCTGGACAATCTTACCACATTCTTAGCCTTCCCACTCTTGTCTCAGACATTTAAAGGTACAGAGAGGAAAGGCTAATTGTCTGGGTTTCTCTTTGTAATCTTTCAGTTTTTTGTGATTACTAGTACTATCTATGTCTTTTCTATAATTTCCAAATCTGTATCTCTCACTCACCTTCACAGACAGCTTAAAGTCACTGGGGTGTAACCCTCTTTATCATCACATACATGAAAACTTTAGTTTAGTCCTTTAAAATCTGTCCAACAGAAGCATTGCAGGGTAGAGGAGAGTCAACAAACTGGGCTAATATCTACCCAGCAACTCACCTGTGGAGAAGAATGGATTTTTTTGACTCTATTTTTTTCCATTTCTTTAGGACCAATACATTAAGTTGTGACACAAACTAATATTATTCTGTCTGTGTCTTTCAATATTTTTGGCTAATATCCTCATCTACTTTTTTCTGTTGGACCATTCCAATTGGTTTCTACTACCCTCTTTACTTCTTTGCAATTTTCCTCCATCCCATGCTCATAAGGATCTTAGAAAATATAAAAAAAAATTATTGCTTAAAGTTGATAATGACTTCACTCAATGATGTAAATAAAAACCAGCTCTTTACTTCAGTTGACCTTGAATTATTGTTATATTCATCTGGTTTTACTATGCATGAGCCAGAAACTTCTGTCATTGCTTTAGGTTTACTAACTCTCTTCTTTGGAAGGGAGAAATTTAGCAGTTTCTTCCTGTGTCTGGAATGTACTTTCCTGGCACTCACTGAATAATGTCTCTCTTAATACAGCCTGATTAGAAATATATCCTGTATCCACACAATGAAAACCTGTGGAAGAACGCCTTCAGAGTCAACAATGTGGAGTGAGAACCAACAACACACACAACTTGGGGACCTTTGTAAGCAATGTGCAATTAAAAGCTACAAGCCAGAGCCATAGAGTCAGCCTTCTAAAAAGACCTTCAAGTGTCTTGTGGGTGCATCTATCTCACTAACCTGGTACATTTATCCTTTCTGTTATCATTTAAATTTTCATATTGTCTCATGTCCATCAACATGTTCCATGGAGGAACCATCCCTCCACACTAACAGTGTGATTGTGTGAGCTCTGATCTAAATATAACCTTTCCAGGAGAAATGTATTTATCACATTTTTACTGTGTCTAGTTGTTCTATCAAACCTTTGTGGCAGGTGTGTGTATGTCACACACAGAGAAAAGTTTATGTGATTTTGCTTAGAATGGCAATTTGAATACTTCTGATTTCTTGTTTATGTTTAGCACTTTCAGTACTTTGTATATTCTAGGTGCTAACACCCTGCCAGATATGTAGCTGTCAATGCCCTCCCATTCTACAGGCTGTCTTGTCTTTTTACTTAAGGGACATTTTTGCTGTAAGAAGCTCTTTAATTTCATGAAATTGCATTTGTTGGTTGTCAGCCTCATTTCCAGGGAGTTTGAAATCCTATTTAGAAAGTTCATACCTATTGGCCATGTCTTGATACATAGTACTGGAAAAAATCTAAATCTGTGTCTTGTGCTATGGATTGAACCCACCATTGAGTTAAAACCTGTTCTCATTTTTATGTATTTCAAGATGGCATACATGTGCTGTAGCTCACACCAGAGCCTTTACAGGGTGTTTCAATTAGCTCCAGATTTGCTCCCCTGTGCTTCCAGGCGTCCTATCTCTATTCATTCTGAATGAGTTTATTAAACAATTTAGACTGGTCATATAAATATGGTTAAGTATTGGAACACTTAAAGGGGAATTTAGCACATATCACACACACACACACACACACACACACACACATCTATATGCTATAAGAAATGAAAGAGTAACATTCACTTCAGCTGAATTCTTTCAAAACTACTTATTATGTTCCTGAACACGTTTCACTTTTTCTAGACCCTGGAAAAGCAGAGGCATGGGTGGAAACACTGAAGCAATGAATAGCAAATCTGGTGTTTTCCAACTGAAGTCCCTGCAGGTGATTTGAAAAGTGGCAGAACATGTAAGATGCTCTCAATTTTATTCAAGCAAAATCTTCCATCCCAGCTTTTGTCTAAGCCTGGACTCACACTTGGTGGTACACACCAAAGCCCTCGGGGACTTGGGTTTTAGATCAGTGTCAGAGCATTTGTATTCTAAAAAATCCCTGGAAAATGCCAGCTCTACCCAGGCTAGGATTGCTTCCCCATGTCCCGCAGTTACAGTTGTCAACATCAGTAATGTACATGACGTTTGAACTTCTTCCAAGTGGCTAACCCACACGCTCAGTCTCCTGAAAAATTTCAGTGTCTGCCCACCTGCTGTTCAAGTGTGGAGAGGAGATGAAAGGCATTTTCCTCCATGAAATTAAAAAGGACCTAAAAACAAATGATTCTGACTGAATGCCTCCATCTGTATCTAGTCCTTCTCTGCCCCATTTGAACCGTATTCTCGTCTACAGTACTTAATTCCTTACATCCCCTCAATCAGATGCAAAGCATTTCTGATAGGATCCGTTAACACCATACAAAACCTGAAATGGGCTTTTATATGTGACATTTTTTGATGATGATGATGACAAGCATAATTTTAACTTCTACAGGATGTAAAAGGAGGCTGTCTCAGTCAAAGAGGTAGATATAAACAAATGAAATTGTTTTGCTCATTAGAAAACTGGAGAGCTTCATGGTGTGAAACTATCTAGTAAAAGCCTTTGAAGCACTGTATACTTACAAACATATTCATTCGTTCATCCACTAGATTTCTGTTTATGCATTCACAGACTTTCTCTATTGTTTCTCTGGAGAAACCCTGCAATGACAACAAAAGGAATTTAAAAAATGCATCTGCCCTGGTTCCTGTTCTCAAAAGAAGTTATTATTTTAGATTAGGCATACGGATAGAATAGATAAAGTGGGAACGCAATGACTAATAATGCAACATGAAGGCATGCAAGATAGCATATGGTAGCATTAAGTAAAAAAATAGAAATACATCAGGAGATATTTATATAGGCAGAATGATCAGGGAGATAAGAGAGCTTGGCTGGGCATTTTATAAATAGGTAATATTTAAATAGACAGCAGAGAAAAGACATTTTCCATATGGGACAGCATGAACAAATCCAGGGATGTGGTAACATCATCAGCACAAGGGAGATGGGGGAAATGGGCATAATCATGACATTTCTAAATCAGTTAATTGATTTATTGGCCACATAAATCTTCTGTATTCTAAAAATGATTCTAAGGCATTTGGAAGCAACTGGAAATGATTGTTGTACGTTATTCATTTTTAACCTATTTCAAAGAGTGAGCACATGGGAGAAGAGAATGTCATAGCACAATACAAGTAATCTGATAGGGGATATGGGGGGTTTTCAGGGGGGGAAAAGCCAATACAAAAAGGAGGAGGGAGGAGAATAAAATAATAATAATGTTATAGGTAAAAGCCAAAAGAAATAGTATTATTTACTCTTTAGCTAAATGTACCTATAATACATGTAAAAACATATAAAAACATATAAAGATTCAATGAGGTTTTCTCATCTGAGTTGACAGTGATCTGTTCAAGAGCCAAAACCACCTAACATAAACCCCAACATGAGGCATGAGAAGCTCTCTTTTGAGTTGTTTGTCAGCGTTGCAAAAAAAGTTCAAAACATTGCAGCTGATTGTGGTTGCTCTTGGTTACCTCCCAGAGGCTGAGGTAAGTCCCAATTTCTGAAGACAAAATGCACTTCACAAACAGGGCCCAGGGACATCTGACCTAGACATAACCTGAAAGGTTCTGCAGGGTACCATGCAAACTTCCGATGGAGGGAGTCAACCGACAGTCTTACCTAAGTGTGATGACTATGAACTGAATGACATCTGTTAAGTGTGCGTGTGTGCAAACACACTTGCATGTGAGTAAATTCCCCCAGAGGTCAGAAGAATACCTGAGATCCCCTGAAGCCAGAGGTGTAGGTGATTGTGAAGTTGCCTAAAGTGGATGCTAGACACTTGATTCTGGTTGTCAGTAAGAACATGTATAATGCTTAACTTCTGAGATATCTCTCCAGCCACTAATTTTCTTTATGTCACTTAAAATTTAAAATATCATTTCTACCACTTTTGAATTGAATGAAAAATAAAGTGTGTATATATATACACACACATATATATGTGTACACATAATACACATGTATGTGCATATGTGCGCGTTTGACTATATGTTCATTAAACTTGAAATAGTATTTGATTTATCTGCGTCTCCCATCTCCCCTCCCTCATTAAAGAGCTCTGATAATTTCTGAGAAAATTTAATCCAGTATTTGGTGGCTTCAGACCAGCACAATCAATCATTTGATGAACCAGATAATTGCTTTTGCTTTCTCATTTACTTTAATTATGGGCAACATTGGGTAACAGTAGTTCATATTTGTCAAATGTAAAACTTAAAAAAAATTCTTAAAGTCTACCTTAATTTTAATTTTAAGTCTAACTTTAATTTCATAGCCCTTTCAGGTATGAACTTTACAGTAGACTTATCCTCGAGTTATATATGCAACGTGTTTGGCTATAGTGGCTTTGCTTGGTTAGATTCTTAAAGACACACTTTTAAAATATTGACTTTTTTTCCAAAGTAGGGCAAAATATTTTCTTAATATCATGTTGTCTATTTTTTGGCAAAATATAATAATACAATAGAATAAAATATTGTCAATAAACAATTCGAATTTGAGAAAAGACTTTATAAAATTGTTTTACTGAACTATATATTTGACTATTAATTGAATTACAGCCTCTCTTTTGCTACTGGATAATGTCAAAACTGGTATTTATGACATCAGGTCACTAAGTACTTTCCTAAAGATATATTTATGTGTGTATAAATGCTCTCTGTGTGAATGTCTGTGTATCACTTGTGCAGGTGAAGGCCAGAAGAAAATGTCAGATCTACTTAATCTGGAGTGTAGTTATAGATGTTTGCACCCCACAATGTAGATGCTAAGAACTGAACCTGGTTAGTTTGCAAGAGTAGTAAATTCTACTGACACCTGAGCCATCTCTCTAGCTGCAACAAAGTCCTTTAAACAGTTCACTTACGAAATTTGACTAACATTTGCAGGTTATAAAAAATCAGATGTATTGTAGGTAACAATATAAAATACGTAATATAGTAGAAATAAGTCACTGTAGATGGCAGAAAAACAAAGGAGATATGAAATTGCTGGAAATGTGAGATTTATGGTAGTATATTAAAGACAAATATATGGGACACTTTCAAAAGTTATGTTTTAGTAAGAAGAAGACAAACTTTTGATTTAATCTAAGTTAAGTTTACTAATTCTGGGCAGGTGTGAGTGTTGGTCCTGAAGTCATAAGGGTGGGAGAGCTGCCCCTGTCCCCCACCAGCTGCAACATTAGGAGAACAGGCTCTGCACCTCGCCTGAGCAACACAATAGAGCCAATCCTGTTGGCTGAGGTATGAGTCAGCCCCTTCGTTGTGAGCATAGGAGAGCTGCCCGTATTACTCAACTGTCCTGTGGCTTCATGAACAAGGGAGAGATGTCCTCTCCCTCTACCCATGAATGCCTGAGGCAGGTGGGAGAGTTGACCTTAAGGTCATAAGAGTGGGAGAGCTGACTTTGCAACTCAGCTACAGCACTCAGGACAGTGGCCCTTATACCATGCCTGATCAACACAGTAGAACAGACTATATATAGCATGTGAGATCCAATCCTGAGGACATGAGAACAGGAGAACTGGCCCTGCCCCTTGCTGCAAGAGGTGAACTTGCCAGGACAGTGCAGGAGAGCTCACCCTGGTGGCGAGGACAAGAGCGATCTGGTGGGCTGATCAACCCTACAGCTACCCAAGTTCAGAACCAGGGTTATGAGTTGGCCCACCCCAATGTCCACCCCATTTGTGATCTGCTGGAGCACATGAAGAGACCAGTCCTGCAGACTCAAAGCTACAGGATCTTCACAACACAGGGCAAAAGCAAGATAACCAAGGGGAGCTCCAGAGAGGTCCCAGCATCAATAATGTAGTAAAAACCAGAGGCCTCAAACCAGACCAATGACTCTGCAATGAACACTTTCAAGTAAAGTCATACAGATAGAAGGGTTTACTGCATGACTCACTGTGCCACAATACAGCTTCAATTATAAGACTGATTTTTTTTTCCTTCTCTTTCTCTCTCTCAACTCTTAAATTTTATTTTAATTTATTTTGTGGAAGAGGATACAAAAGGATGGGAAAATAAATGATGGAAGTGCATGATGTGAAAAACACAAAGAATGAATAAAGAGGAGAAAAATTTATTAATTATGATACAAATTTTATTGAATCTTAGACTTCAAATTTATATATATGCACATATTTTCTCATGATTTAAAAAAATCTGTCAGACATCAAATTAATTATTAAGATGTTGTTTTTATTCTTACATGAAAACTAAATAATGTTTATTAGTTGTACCAAGCATGTTATTGCCTTCAGAACACTAAAATCTACTGGAGACCAGGGTGTCACCCACATCAGCCTGTAACATGTATGTTACTGTCTGTGGAAATGGAGCAGTTGCTCCATCTTCCATAGTCAAGTTTCGTTTTGCTTGGATCCCACAGAATCCAGATTCCTAGCTTCTTTTTTCACTCCAACTTCGTATGATGATAGATGAGCAAAGACTAAGGTTGATATTAGTCTCGCATGATCAATTTTGTAAAACTGCTTAGGACAACATCCTGTCACTCCCATTTTGACTGGAATATTGAAGTGGAAGGATGGCAAGCCTAGCACCAGAGCTACTAAAATCTATTTTCTGTAAGGACAAACCGAAAGAGAACCTGCTTGGATGTACTCACTTGTTCTCTTTTAGTACAGAATCATGGGATCCTTGATTTGTGATCACCTATCTAGCAGTCAGGATCTGAACATATGAAACTGTACTATTAATTATTCAAGGGTTTATTATTAATCCTTCAAAGAACCAATTAAATGTAGGTTTACTTAAGCTATAAATCTTGGATAGTTGAGAATGTTTTGGTGTCTGTTTCAAGTGTATGACAGTAAAGATATTAGACTCAACTATGAAGACACTGGGATTCTGGGACTACTGAGATTCTCTTGGGTTCTTTGACCTAAGCATGTTTGTGCCCCCACACTATGCTATGCTTCCAAGGCAGCATATCCTGAATTCTATGGTGTCATTTTTCTAATCATGATTACAGGCAAATCACTCTTTTCCTGTCTGTGTTCAGTAACTCTTGACTGTATCAGGCATATATGTGTACAGTTCCTCTAAGATGTTCATGTTCTCCTCCTTTCTTCCCACTTTCTCTCCACACTTCTTCTTCATGTCCTTCCTTCTTTATTTCTTTTCTGTTTTCCTCCCATACCTATTCCTTTCACCCTTTCTGTTCTCTTTTCCTTTCTTTCCCTCTCTACTCAGTACTATATTCAAGCAAGCTTTCTTAGTGTTTCTCATTCTACACAGCAGAGCAATTAGAGCCCCAAACGCTGATATTCGTTTGCAAAGGTCAGCTATGAAGCCAAAATGCCAAATGATTGTAGTCAACACTGATATCATTTAGGCCACCCTCATTTCCATTCCTCACTTCATTGCTGATAAAATTATTATATCTTATATTGGGGTGAATTTTCTTATTCTGAAAAATAACTGGCCTATCTTCTAGTGAAATAGAGTTTTATTCAGCAAACAGCCAAAACTCTTGACTTTTTCAGAGTAAGGACGTAAGCTTGCCTTAGTAAAATGTTGCATTGTCAGTTTGTTTATTAAAGAAAGTACCCAAGGGCAATGATATAAGTCTGTAATCTGACCAGAGTGGTCCAAAGATCTGAATGTTACATTCATAAAACCTTCCTCTCAATCTCTCCCTCACTCTTTCAGCTTAAGGGAGATTGCTTTCACTTTCCTCCAAGTGGTTGTCAGAGCATCTTGGTTGTAGTTCCTTCCTTGAATGTCATCTTTCCACATAAAAATTAACCAAATTTCAGCTCTTATAGAAACTTAGAAAACAGTAGTGATATTTAGCTCATGGTGATTGGCTGTAAGATTTTCATTTCTTACATCTGTCCAGGAATTGCCTGGACAGAGATGTTCGGGAGTATTATTTTAAGGTGTGTTACTTTTGTTTATGCTGTGGAACGTTTGTTTAATGATATAAAGGTGAGTTGATTTTGTTTAACCTGGATTTATTTAACCCTGTGAAGCCATGGTTCTTTGTCTAAAACACTTGATGGTCTAATAAAGAGCTGAATGGCCAATAGCAAGGCAGGAGCAAGGATAAACGGGGCTGGCAGGCAGAGAGGATAAATAGAAGAAGATACAAGAAAGCGAGATCAACAAGAAAAACAAGGAGAAGAGGACATCAAGGGACATCCCCCTAGACACCCAGCCAGCCACAGAGTAAAAGCGAAAGTAAGATAGACAGAGGTAAGAAAAGGAAAAACCCAGAGGCAAAATGTAGTAAGGATGATTTACAAAAAGCTGGCCAGAAACAAGTTAAGCTAAACTGAGAGTGTGATTTATTTGGGAGCTGGGTGATGGGTACCCCCAAAAGAACAAAGAGTAAACAAAAAAATAAAGCAAACAACAGCACAGAAATGAAAGCTAGCAAAGGGAGAGAAAAGAAAATATATTTATTTATTGTTGGCATGAAGGCAACTCCTTTACTTCCTCACAGTGCTGCTCTGTGTACTCGACTTGTGAGAACACATTATTCACCATGCTTTCCTTGCTCTTTCCTTATGTCTCCATTGAGGTAAGAAAATCTAAACCAAAAGCATGAGTTTTCTCCATGTGTCCGGCTTTGTGTCTCTGTCCATTCTTTATCCTCCTTCAGTGAGTCTAGAACCCTATTCTATGCCAGAGGTGGAAAATGTTCAACAGATGGTGAGTCTTTCTCAACTTTTTACCCATTGTCTAGCTGGGAAAGCTACCTGAAACAACTTTCAGTCACTATTAATCACTTTATTTACATTTTTCTTTTCTCCGGTGGCATCTCCAGTCTTTAAAGGTCAGAGAAGTATGTCCTTTTCAAATTGTCCAAGTCACTGCCAAATAAAATCATAATAGCTCAGTAAATGGTTGATTAATTATATTATTGATTGACAGGGAAGCATGACTATTCTCTGCTTTAAGGACTTTTTGCTGCCATTTGTGATGATCTCAAAAAAATGCACTTGAAACATTAGCCAGTCGAAAAAAGAGTCAGCTTTGATAGGAATTGTCAATGTCCCCTGCTGAAGCCCAACACATCATGATTTCTTCTTGGACTAATCATATCAACACAGGGGCTGGGATATTGTGACTTTTATGTTTCTGGTCACCTTCACCTGAATCTAGATAAACCACATGTAACATACGTACTCTGAGATATATTATTCAATCTGTTTGAGACACTATGGCTTTCTCTAAAATCACTGCTGGGATTGAGGTCAAATACAGCTTTGGACAGACCATAGGGCTTCGTATGCTCACTATGGCCTACTTCAATCTCCACACTAACTGCTTTATGCTCAGATTAACTTGTAGATGTTAGCTTTTCTCAAAGGTGAACTCATGGCTCAGCAAGGGTTGCTAACAGCCAGAAGCATCCAGGCATCCAGAGATGGAAACTACTTAGCCCCACTTTAGGGATTTGGGGTTGATAACATCTCCAGAAAATCACTACCTTGAGTTTCGGGGAGCCTCCAAATCTACCTCCCCCCCCCCCCCGCGACAGCTGTGAAACATGGCACTTGCTTCTTTGTTGATTTTCCTTGCTTTGTTTCTGTTTCTTCCTTTTTGTGCTGTCTCTTGTTATTTTGGTTGAAATGTAAACAGCAATGGTGCATCTGTGTTTATGAGGAAAACAAAATCAACCTTGAAGAGGACCCTGCTCTCTTGCCATCACCCCTACCGATGATAAAACTGACTAAAGATAAAACTGAGCCAATCCCTTGTTCTGTGTCCTGATGGTAGGAAAGCAGACAGATTCAGAACAGACTCAATTTCTCTGTGAGCTGCTGGGCAGCAGCAGGGCCTGCAAGGTTTGGGGAGCCTCCATTGCTGAAAGCGGTGAGAGTATTGAATAGACATTTGTGTGAGTTGCTGGGTGCTGGGAGGCATCTGAATGCTTGGGAAGTGATGTTCAACCCCATTGTGTTTATATGAATACACATTACCATTTCCAGCAAGGAAGCTGATAACAGCACCATGATGCTTTGCTATAAAATCCATTCAGCGTTTTCCTGTGTGTTTTACTTCCTTTAAAATGGCTCAGAAGCAGGCATGAGAAGTGTCATTGGCTCTCTGTAACATCCCCTTTCCCTAAATGAGACCACATTGAAATACACCATAGGGGTGTTCATTGCAAAACACTGGCATGAAAAATAGGAAAAAATGAGCAAATTTTCTTTTAGCTTCAAGAGGTTCTAGGGCTTTTTGTGATGATAATAGGTGTTTTTCATTGTTTTTATTTTGTTATTCTTGACATTTTAATTATCCTAGTATGTCTATGTCAATGCTTATAGACGATGGGAAGCACATTTAACTATGCAGAAGAAGAGTGGAATGAAAGATCCTGATAAGTGTAATCAGTCGTAGGTGTGGAAATCAGTTTCTTTGTACCTGCCTTTTAAATAGTTGAAGATTGCTTCGCCGTGAAGAGAAAACATGATATTGTACCTGCATTTTATTTACATTAAAAAAACACACAGGTGAGACATGTGAAGGAGATTTTGGCAATAGATACACATTCAGAGATTAGTTTAGTTGCAAGTAGTTTGAGTTTATATTAGTTAATCAAAAAATAAAAAGAAGGAGAAAAAAGAAGAAGAAGAAGAGGACGAGGAAGACGAAGAAGGAGGAGGAGGAGGAGGAGGAGGAGGAGGAGGAGGAGGAGGAGGAGGTAGGGTTGAGACCTTGTGGACTATTCTGTGTCTATTTTGGCATGTTTATTGATGTCATCCTTGCTCAGCTCATATTCAAGCTTTCATGTTGATGAGATTTTCTGAATGTAGTTTCTTTTGTTACTAAGAGATACAATCTCACAACATATTCCCTCATCCTGTGGCTGTTATAATTTATTTGTCCCCTTTTCTACAATGTTCCCTGAGCCATAGGTGGTGCAGTGTTATGCAGATGTTTCCATTGGGATTGGACTCCACAACTCTTTGATTGGTTGTGGTTTTCTGTAATGGTTCCCTTCTGTTGCAAAGAAAAGTTTCCTTGATAAGGGGTGTAAACCACATTTGTCTGTGGATACAAGGTCAGAGGTTTATAGATTATGCCATAGGCAACTAAAGAAAGCTAGGAAGGGAAGAGATAGCCCTCCCCAGAAAAGAGCACAGCAAGTGGTTGTCTAACGTGAAAAGGTCAGACCTGAAAACATTCAGACACGTGGTATTATATATTGGGATGTTCTATCACACTTGAACTCCGAGATTTTATTTGTGTCAATTTAATAAAATTAACTTTGAGTAAGGAGGCTGTGTTAGCAACTAATTGATAGAATGCAATCACAGAGCACCAGAGAGCAGCCGGGGGAGATAGAGAGAAACAGGAAGTAGTAGGGTAGGTTTTGAGAGGCACACCTTTTGGTGTGACGTGGAAGCATGGGTCTTCCACTGACATCAGCAAGGAAAAAGGGTTACCAAGTTGCTATTCAGCTTCTCTGAGTTTGCAGGTTTTCACCCCAGCCTTTGAATCTCGTGTCTTATTCATAATTAGAATGATATAGATTTAGTTAAATGTACCTTTAGCAGCAGCCACAAAGCAGTAGCAACATTCTGACCAGGGTGTGTGGCCTGAGTGGCCAGGCCACCACAAGGTAAACAGGCCAGTAATTGCCAAGTTGCACTTGGTGGTTTAGAGAGTAGTAGATTAAGGCACAGTCACTGTAATAAAGTTAAATAGAATTATATGGGCTAAAAAGTTTATATCTGGAAATATATATGTATGTATATGCGTGAAACACAATTAGTAAAAACAAAAATATCTTTTGAATTTGAAGAAGAGTGTGAACAGGTACATGAAAGGATTTTGAGGGAGGATACAAAAAGAGAAATGTCATGATTATACTGCAAACTCAAAAGTAAAATCAAAGAATGAACAAAAAGCTGGTCCATCTAATTATGGTATCTAGTGTTTCTTCAACCTTAAGATACCCTTGAATAGGATAGCACTGTTTAAACATACAGGTGCTATTTTTTGGTGGTGTAGTATTTGTATGTGTAGTGTATACAAAAATATGTATTTGGAAATATATACCTGCTTATATTCGCAGGGCCAGAGGAAGACTTTAGGTATCCGGTCCTAATATTTTTCACCTTATTGCCTTGAGGCAGGGTCTCTCACTGAGCCTGAGGCTGCACTGGAGGCGATAGTAATTCTCCTTTTATTTACTCTTCACCCCCAGTCCTGGGATTATAGGTATATATGCCCATACCTTACATATTCTATGTGTGCTGGGAATTTGACCTCAAACTCCCATGCTTGTGCAACAAGAACTGTGAAACACTGAGAAATCTCTTCAATAACCCAAATGAATGTTTATGCTTGCTATTGTTTGTTTTATTAAAGTGGGAAATGAAACGTTTAAGATCTCAATGTGTAGCTCAAGTCCTAGCAATTGCGTGCCTTGACTCTTGAAGGTCTAAGCAGTATAATGCAGGTGTTATACCTAGGGACATATTAATGTCACTAGAAAGCAAAAATACATCATTGGATAAGAAAACATTGAAAACTTTCTCTAGAAGTGACTTGATGTTTGCAGTTCTATGTAATATGTTTTTATTTGCATACAATTTAGGTAAATTTCTCATACACACACAAACACACACCACACACAAGTCAGGGCAGGGAACCCTGACTGCTCTTTGGACTGGAGAGGAAGGGGGAGGGGAAGTAGGTGGATGGGGGAGGGAAATGGGAGAAGGGGAGGAGGTAAAAATTTTTAATAATAATAATAATAAAAGAGAAAAAATACCAGGTTGCACTATGCCCTGGTTTTATAAAGTGTGGTGATCATCAAAAAAAAAAAAAAAAAAAAAAAGACAGACCAACTCTTGCATACTGGAATTCTTGACGTTCATCACTGTTCTTAAAAATCCATTCTGACATAACCCCCTCTGTCCCTTCCACAGTCATCACTCAGCATATTTTTACAGTCTTCCTGTTTCCCCTGTTATCCATTTCTGTATGGTTTGTCTTTGGTGAAATATGAAAGGTAGTTTATGTACTCAGCTATCTTTATAATTGACCACTGTTTGTCTTGGTCTTTATGTCTCACAAGCCCTGAGAAACGGAGGTCTGAGCAGAATCTCATTGTTCTCATTCATCCTGAACCCGAACATAACAGAGTTTGTGATCAAAAGACATGAATAATTGCTAAGTTACTTCACATTAAATGGTCCCTTCATGATGAGGATGTTACTAAGTATGTTAAGGGATGACATTAATGAGTCAGATCCAGAATGGAATTTATGAAACATGAAGTAATTTGGAAAATCAAGTGGCAGGATCAGGAATGTATCACTCATAGGTCACATTAATAACAATTCTTAGTATATCGTTCTATAACTGAGAAATGAAAACAGAAAGTTTCCAGTTGGTTCTGGAAGAATCTAGATGGTTATCTTAATTAGAGTTTCCATTGCTGTGAAGAGACACCATGACCAGGCCAACTCTTATAAAGGAATATAATTAATTGGAATGACTTACAGTTTCAGAGGCTTAGTCCATTATTTTCATGGTAGGTGGTATTCAGGCAGACACGGTGCTAGAGAAAGAGCTAAGAGTTCTACCCCCTGATCTGCAGGCAATGAGAAATGAACTGTCTGACACACTGTTGTAAAACTTGAATACAGGAGATCTCAAACCCACCCCCACAGTGATACACTTCCTCCAACAAGGTCAACATCTACTCCAACAAAGCCACATTTCCTAATAGTGCTTCTCCCTTTGGGGGCAAATTTTTTTGAAACCACCACAATGGTGTAGAAGAATTCTGCTTAAAGATAAGGCAAAATTGACCTCATCAAAGCTCAGCTGTACCCCATACAACTAGACAAAGGTAAATCTGTGTTTGCTGTTTTCCTTCTCTAGCCACATAGGAATTTGCTCATGTCAGCTTATTTCATAGTCCACATGACTCCATATGATTCTGAGCCTTAAGCTTGACTTGTCAAATGGCAGGAACTCACTCGAGGGTTCTGTCACTGTAACAAAATGATTGAGGCAACCATTTTACAAAGAGAAAGTATATATCCTGATTTACAGTTCTAAAGGTTCCAGTTCAGGATAAAGTGGTCAAATTGCTTTGTGCCATCAATTTGTTTAGTTTAGGCCTGATTTACTCACAGTTCCTTGTTGAGTCCATCTTAAGTATAAAGCATGAGGGAGTTCACAGAAAGAAGGCCCACGCTGTTAAACCATGTATCTTTTCTTCTACAAAGGAAACACTAGCTCGTGTACAGATAACCAAGAGAAATGATGGTCATGGCCAAGACCAGGAATCCAAAAACCATGAGTGTAGATCCTAGAGAATATAGAGCCTAGCTATTGGCTGAAGATCCCTGCCACAGAAAGCCACAATCATCACAGAAACGTAAAGATCTGTGAGAGGGGAACTAAGAGTCTGAGAGTACAGTTCTCAGCTGGTAAGTTAAGGTCTTCTTATCCCTGAGGAAGGTTCTTACTGGAGTATTGCAGAGCTCTTTCCAACATCAGAAGCAGCACCATGTACACTCTCAAGACTGCTACACCTATCTCAGTTGGATCTCATACCAGCCCTGGCTAAGGATGTTGATCCTTTTCTATGTCCTTGTGTTTTCTACTATAGGCCCTTCAGAGACCTTGGAAAAAGCCCATCACAAGCAGTGGGGCTAGGAAGAATCAGAAGTTCATTCACTTCTAAAGAGCGGTTAATTCTATCACTCCTTTTTCCCTTGCCTAAACACTGCTCTGACTTTAACCCTGGGAGAGGTCCCGCCCCTGAAATGACCCTCACCATGTCATTGGAACATATTCACTCAACTGACTGTGAAGACTAGGTCCCTGGGACTTATATAACCAACAGCATCATACTCTGCCTTGTATGAATTTATAGTGGGCAGTGGGCAATGTTTATGTCTAGAGGAAAAATAGTGAATAGGAAAAAGCATGACAAATTAGAAGAAAGCATTATTTCCTGTCCCGACCCATGGTCCTGGTTCTGTTCTCCCAAGGCAAACTCAGAGGTCAATGTGTTTTGGGAATTGACAAGATCATTGTATGTTTGTAGAAGCAAGTTGTCTGTATATATGTATGTGTGTGTGTATGTGTGTGTGTGTGTGTGTGTGGTGTGTATACATATATCTTCTGAGCGCTGGTCTAATATTTTTATCTGAAGTGTATGTTGAATTCTTATAGTAGCTAAATGTTACTTTATGCCCTTTACTGTATGGGTTTTTTTATATGGTAACAAATAATAATCAAAGGATTATTTTCTCTGAAGACAAGTAAACTGGTCCACTATTGGAAATAGCTCCAAACATCATCTATCAAACAAATTGTCAAAGTATATTTTAGCAGTCATATATGGCAACTTACAAATTCTAAAAAAAGCTATACTTGGAATTCCATAGTTATTGTTGACTATGAGTCTGTACATCTGAAACACCTTCAAGGAATATTTTCTGATCTAAAATTGTGAATACTATTATGTATGAGAGATGTTGCCACATTTCTATCTATATTAACTATATGTTTTTAATTTTTTCTCTAGTATTTGTTCATATACAAAATGAAGCATGAATGTTAGGGTATGAACAACCAGTAATATAACTGTTAAATTTTGTGCATGTAATTTGTACTATTTGTCATGAGTGAACTAAATTTTCTAGTGTATATGAAAACTTCTATTCATATAAATAGCTAGAATACAGAAGAAGATTCTAGAATTCAGCAAGACCAACCTTACATATTCTAACCCATCCCTAAACATCTATGGGCCTCAAGTGATATAAATGACTTTTGGATCCTACCCAGAACTTCATTATATGTGGAGGAAGTCATTGTAGTTGCCCACACTTTTCTTCTTCTGAAAATCAAGACACATCTGTCTCATCTCCCTGTGAGCCATTGATGTTGATGAGAAGGGCTTTGATTGGGACACACATAAATTTGGCTTCATGTGCCAACAGAATACACACCTGAGCGCCTAGAAAAGGTGTAGTGATGATTCAGATTTCCTTGGATAGGGATTCATTGTGGAGCATGCTTGGCCTGCAGAAGGTAAAACAGGATTTGATTTTGTTTATTTTCTAAATTAAATTAAATGATCATATATTTCCCAAGGGAGAACTGATCCAAATCTCTGATGGGATAGTAGGGTGCTCTAAAGCAAGAGGTTTTTATAGTGGTATATTATTGGTATTTTAATAAATAAATCAACCCCCAAACCAGAAAAGCAAGGCAGTCAAGCCACTAGAGAAGGCTTACCTCTACCAAGGCTGAGCAACCATAGTCTAAGATGACTAAACTCCTCTCCTTCCATTTTATATTCTCTATAGTGCTGGGATTAAACGATTGTGACACCCTAGGACTGAGATTAAAGGTGTGAGCCACCACCACCTGAATTTGTGTCTGCACTGATCTTGTGTGGTCCACCGTGGCCTTGAACGCGCAGAGATCCATCTGGCTCTGTCTCGCAAATCCTGGGATTAAAGGTGTGTAGCATCATCATCTGACCTCTAGTGGTTTTACCTTTGCCTCCCATCTTCGGTCATGATTTATTCGTTAAAATACATAATAATATACTACTTCAAGTTTTGTTTACTTTGACACTTCCTCTGTTGGAACTTGGGGGAGAGAAAAAATGGATGAATCGTTTAATGAGCAATATTGTTAAAAACCCATTTCTAAGATCACGGAGTGTTCATGGCAGGGAGCTGAGTATAATGTGCACTGAGAAGATGAACCCAGCAGTACTCATTGCTGTGTACATTTGAATATTTCTTCATCAGTCTCCTATGCTCCCTGGGATTTAACTACTAGCCTGTGAAAAAAATATTTATTTTAATAATAAATCAACCAAAGCAATATTGACAGGAGTAATTAAATTTTGCACATTTCCAATTCACTGCTTCTTTATTTTATCAAATTTGTTACTTTCTGTGCTGTTGAGATCTGCCCCCCCCCCAAACTATGTGCTAGATTTTCACATAACTTTTATACATAATTCACAGAATGTTTGGTAAGTGACTAGTGTGCAAGAAAGAGGATTTCTAGATTTAAAAGAGAGCAAATGTCCAAAGGAAATGTTGCACACCCAAAGCAAGAGTCATTTGTAGAAGGCAGTAAATAATGCACGCATCTTATCAAACTGTATTAATCCTTTATGTGTCGTATTTCCTACAATTTCTGCTGTCTAGGCCTTCCTTGGAACTATTGGGCAGTCACTTTTGCAGTGCCCAGTAAGACTCGTGCCAATAGCTGCCAACACTTCTGCCTGCATTCTCTGTCTACAGGAGCCTGGCTCAGCATCCCTAAAATTTGACTTTTAGAATGGTGAAATGCTGATTCCTATTCCTGTTCCTACTGAGAAAACCAAAGCGCCTTAGCAGCAAAAGCCTACTATAACCTGCACCAACTGCTCTTGGCACTCCTTTGCTTCCCCATTTCAAACTTCTGATTCTGTTCCCAGCATCCTTCATTTCCTGAAGAGCACACATCTCCTTATTGCTCACATGCCAGCATCCCCCATCAACCTTCTCTCTTAAATTCAACTTCTACTCATCTCACCTTCACATTTCAATTTCTAGAACTTTCCCCAATCTCATCTTCATTATAATCCTTTGCATACACTTTCTTTGAATATAGCCATTTGTTGTCATTCTTCATCTATGCATGATATTAAGTTTCATTGACAGCAGAGGATGGGATTTTCATTCTCCAAAACTACATTTTATTTGCCTTGGGATGTAATTGGCAGAAAGGCTGAGAGGAAATGTTAGATCTGACTCCCTGAGTTTTATTTTGCATCTCTGCATTCTATTCTTTGTGTTAACAAGCTCACTGCCTCCAGCTTGGCTTCCTTAATCCCATTCATTAATATATTAATTCGTTTATTCAACAAATAAGTGAATGAGTAATTTACTCTAAAAATACACATAGAAAACAATATATTGCCAGTACTATGTGCTGGGAGCTCAGTGGTGGGCAGAGTTCCCAAGCATCCGATTTGGACATTCATGAAATAGGGCTCCGACCTAACATGGACTCTGCACTCATCTTAATGTAGTGTGTGCATTATCTAGTAAATCCTAATAATCCTTGGAACAGAAGTCTGTTTCTTACTAGCCTAAAAATATACATTATTTATAAAGATTGTGAGATAAATATGGTCCCTGCTTTTAGGGACATACTGACATCACCAAACAAGTTAATGAATAAAAGAGAAAAATGTCAAAGAATGATGCTAGAAAGACTTAGTGACAATACTAGGTGTGATGACCAGAGGAAAGCCATAGGTAACATGTAGAGTCCAGATTTGAGTGATGAGATTTGTCACATAAAATGCCGGAGAACATTTCAGGAGGCGATAACCACATGGACAAAGATCCTAGGTCAAAGTTGAAATTGAAGGGTTGGTGAAACACTATTCTAAGGAATGTTAAAGCACAATGAAATATGGACAAACCTAAATATTGGTTATTGGGATTGTGTAGTCAGTTAGGACACTGCCACCAAGCCAGAGAACCTCAACTGTGTCTCTAACCTGCATAGTAGCAGAAGAGAACATTCCCCTGACTTCTGTTTTCTGACATATGCGTATGTACCTTGGATCCTCTATCCCCAAAGAAATAAAAATAAATATAAGAAAGATTTGTCTGGGGTGAGAGTATCAAAGCCAGAGTCCAGTGTTTTCTTTCTGTTCTTAGTGAAGTAGGAAGCCATTATGTGGTTTATAGTGAGAACATTAAAATTGATTTACATTTTACAATCTCACTTTTTTCAATTACAGGGAAAAAGCCATGAAAGCAGGAACAAATGTAAAAAGGTGACTGGTGACTGGACATGTGGGAACATGTTCTTCTGGATCACTGAAGCTGGGTGGTGCACAGTTGTCTGGTAGAAAGTGCAAGGAAACACATTATTTGTGGCAAGATATTGACTGGATGTGGAGCATAAAGAAGAAGAGGGGCCACAGAAAATGCCTGTATTTTCAACTGCTCCATCTTTTGTTGTTCAACGATGATTAAACTTAATTTTAGGAACAGATAACTGAATGCTTAGTCTTGTGTAACTAAGTATTAGGTCACTTTCTGAGAGCTTTTCACTGTTAGAAGCATTTCCTACAGATATACAGGGATCAAAGAGCCAAATGAAGTGCATACATACAATTAACTGAGAAGAGAGAAGATATGGGATTTGTTCGCTCTCCACAATACATGAATTTTACTCAATAATACATCCTAAAGCCTGTGGCCTCTCTCAAAATTCAGCATATGAAATTCTGAAAATGAATGTGTATTCAGCAAAGAGGAAGTCCACATTCCACATTCCAGCATGTGAGAGAACACACTATTTGTACACATTGCTTTACTTTTAGTGTTGGCAGCTGAATGGAGTTCTTATTGCTCCTCTTCACCAATATAATATGACAGAAGCCACATTCCCTTACAGTGATAGGAATATTGGACTTAATACGTGTCATCCTTTCTGTCTTAAATATCCTTATGAAGGCAAGTGTGTGTAACTCTTCATTGTTTCAACAGGGAATCCTGGTATTCTAATTTGCTTTCTGTTACAATAAAGCGCTGACAATAACAAGCTTGAGAGAAAAAAAGAATCAAAACGGCTTATAGGTCACAGTCAATCACTAAGGGTATCCAAGGCAGGAACTCAAGACAAGAACCTGGAAACAGGAACTGAAGCAGAGGCCACAGAGGAGCATTGCATACTGGTTTCTTCTCCATAACTGACTCAGATGCTTTTCTTATACCATTCAGGTCCATTGCTTAATGGACTAGGGTCTCCTACTTTAATTACTAATTGTGAGAATGTCCCAGAGATGTACCAACTGGCTTCTGATAGAGGCAATTCTACTGTGGTTCCTTCCCAGGTGACTCTCTTTGAGTCAGGTTGACAAAACTAGCCAGCATACCAGGTTCTAAAGCTGTTACAGTTCATCATCAGCTGTGTGGCATGGAAGGAAACTGTCATGCAGGCTGTTATGAAACACTCTCATGACCTTTGATATATCATATTGCACATGGTCTGTCTGTCTTGGATATAGAGAGCACTTCTGAAAGAATTCAAAGGTGTGCAAGTCATATATTGTAGCATTGAGATTACTGAGAATAGTACTACAATATTTTTCATTTTGTCTATATACAGCTAAACATTGATATGTTGAACCCAATCCCATATCATGCCTTTGTTTTCTAAGTAAGAAAGCATATTTTGAAACACAAAGCAGTGTGAGGGAAGGTTGCTTCGAAATAAAGGTTGGAATTCAACATTCTGTAAGTTCACTTCTAAGAACCAGCACTTCTTAACAACTATACAAATAGATACAAAATCTTACAATCTTATTGTTATTCCTTTAAATATGAGAATTTGACAAAAGGAAGAAAAAGAAAGAGTGGCTTTAGTTGAGATTTGCAGAGACAGGACAAGATAAGAGAGGGTTTCTGAATAGTCCCTCAGATGCCCCAGGCGTCCCCTTCATGCTCTCTAGATTGTGTTCTGCTAACTGCAGTTTCTCCAGAGTGTCACCAGAGTCCTCTGCATTGTCTACATTCTATTGTCCTGCACAATAAGCTAAAAATACAGAAATTATAGATTTATTATGCTAAACGATCATTTAAATTGCTCAGATTAAAACCCCTGGAATTTTCCATCTGTCTTTCATCTGTTGGGCTGGTTGTGAAAGGTACCACTGAGAAACTCCCTATGGATTGATTTTGCAGTGGGTGTAGCAGAAAAATTTGTAGCTAACATTTGCAGCTTGCAGAGACACCAGAAGGGGACAGTTGGTAAAGAATGAAAGTAGAGATCAAAGAGATAGAAACACACAACAAAGTGTCATCTTCACATCCTTTTTAGGTAATACATGGGCACATTTTGGGGATCAGTGTTTCTGTGTTTCCTCATAAAAGACAATTCTTACATGTTCCAGGGAAGTTGATCCGGATTTGAAAATGGTAGAGAAAATAAATAAGCAATTAGTTTGGGGGCAAGCATAGAAATGGACAGTGGAAATAGATGCTTTTAAAGTAAACAGTGCTGCTGATGACAGAAAGAATTTGATTACATATGTGGAGTTCTGCATGGAGAAAGCATGCCAAGCGTAAGTGAGAAATCAAACCACAGTCTTGCCTTTTGTTTTTAGTTATACAAAGATACCACCCCTCAAACATGGAGAGACAGAATGTCCAAGAGAAATTAAGGAAAATAATTATTGTAGTTGATGAAGCAGAAACCCTATTAAATGTAAATGCTCCTTCACAGTACTCAGAGGTAGAGGTACTGGGATAAATGCATTTTTCAGCACCTTTAGTATGTATATTAAATTAAATTTTCACCACATTTCTCTTCCTCTGTATTTTTTTTCATCCCTTCATTGTGCTCTTTCCAGCAGATGGTGCCATGGAATGTGTTACAAGAAAAGATTCACTGGAACGTAAATCTATTTTCCAACTCTTCCTCTAAGACAAAGTAAATAAAATCTTAGAGGAGTGATGATTGGTGGAAGACTGTGGCGGAAGTGGCAAGGATGATCTGACATCCAAGGAGTGATGAGAGGAGGCTCCTGAGAAACAGAAAACTCAGAAGCTCACCTAGTTTGCTTCTGTTTTCACTTAAGGAGTGAGTCTGTTCCTTTGTCTTCTATCCTCTCCCCCTTCACAGAGAGGCAGAGCTCTTCTTGGTTTGGGTGTGATTCATTAGTTTATCCTTGTTTAGCTAATATATTATGATAATTTTATTAAGATTGTTGTTCATGTGTTTTTCTGTATTAGATTGATTACCTCTAAATCAATATGTGTTGTATTTTTAGAACTTTGGTAAGAATATATGATCAGATATCATAATTGTATGGCCCAATGAAGCTCAACAACATTCTCTATTCTTGATTATAAGACACGTGTGATTGACACATGAAAAACATATGCTGTCTGATATTTTGATTTGAGAATGGTCTGACAGCCCAACAAATCACTGTGACTTAATATAATCTCTTGATGCATTGGGACCAGCCTTACACTGCCTGTCTTGAGCTACCTACATATATAATTCTTACAAGGACCCCATGCAAAAGAGGACGTGGGTTTCAGTTATGCCTTTGCTGTCCCGGGTGAGCATGATATCTTCAGCAGACATCACTAGTTCCAACTATTTCAGCACAGAACCAAGTGAGGACAGGAACCATGGAAGGAATCTCAACTTATCACTTTAAAATCTTAATCAAAGCTCTGTTTATAACAAGTATTCTCTAAGTCCTTTAAACTGACTTAATTATGACAAATGTTTCACTCCAGATTATTCTACAGATATAAAAACATATGTTGGCTAACTTTGCTCAAAATTTATAAAGATAAAGATTAGAACTATTGCTTCCCAGCTAATGCTTACAGTTATAGGGCAATCGACACTCTGTTGACATGAGTAACTAGTCTCTCTTTGCCATGTAGCTCTGACATCTGCAGGGGGGCATCCAACATCAAACATTAGATGTGATCAGAGACATCAGGGATCCCTTGTATTCACACAATGCCTGCAGCTGAGACTTAATTCTGAAAATCACATTCCTAAGTGCTTGGCATAAATCAATATATTTATTTCTCACAACTCTGAACATTAAGTAGGCGATTTCCTCATTTTACATATGAGCAAATCAAGGCAGAATGTGATAAAGTCCTTGCCCAAAATCACAGATCCTGTGAACATACCAGTTGGATTTCCTCCACAAAACTAGGCTTTGCCACCAAGGTCTATAACACATACAACATTGCTTCTGGTTGATGATGTGCTACAAAAATCAAAATCAGAATCATATAAAGAATGAATTTTGTAAATATTATATCCAAAAATAATGTTAAGGACTTTTAGATTGTGTTAAACATTAGTGAGTCCACATTGTTAGACTTACTAAGGTCCCACCCTATGTAATTCAATTTGTCAGCAAGTGACAATCCCAGATTTTCCCACCCCTATTAGCAAAAAGGAAAGACTGCAGACACACATACCTCAGCATATTACATCCAGAGGCTTTGTGTGGGAGTTTTTTCTGGGATGACTTGCCTCTCTCTATGATTTCTGTGAGCCTAGAGTACTGGCAGTGCCGAGGACCTCCAAGCTCTTTGTCAGTGGTGCTTAAAATGCAAGATCCTGGACTGTATGATAAATAAGTTGAACAGACTTATTGCAAAGCCCTGTCCTGTTCTTCAAGCTACTACGAGTCTGGCAGACCCCGTAGACACGGATGGGATGCACAGGGGCCACGGTGATACATATTCAGTAGTGAAGGAGACTAGATTCTGCACCTTGCTGGTTACAGCTGCCAGCTTGTGTGCAATCGATGGAGAGCCTTCTTAATGATGTGGAATTCGCTTCTGGCATGCTCTGCACAAATACATAAGCAATGTATTATCAGTGCCCTCCACGACAGAATTGTCCAGATGGGATTCAGTTCAAAGCTGGATTGTCTTTCCCTCTTTGTACCCTTATAATTGGAATGTTTTTGATCAGATTCTGCTTTTAATAAAGTGGTGAAACAGCATTTTTCTGCAACCACTTACTTGGCAACCAATAGTTAGAACATCAGAAGATGGAAGTAAACGAATAGGGTAGATGACACAGCAGCCCAGGGGGAACCACATACAGAGTCCAAGAGTACCCACGACAGGAACTGGGAAGGCTGTGGATTATCCACAGGCAGTTCTGGGTGAGACATGTGCATAGATCCCTTTCTGAAAATGAAATAGTATAATCATCCTGTAGACAGGTGTGGAGTCTTAACAACAAATGTCCATTTAATATTCAAGCCTGAGCTTTGCATTGAAAAGACCGAATTGCATTAGAGGAGCCTAGAACTGGTAGACACGGAAATCTAATGCAACAACAAATAAATCTGGCAGGGCAATTTAAAGCTGAAAAGAAATAGAAAGATAAATGATGTCATAAAAGATTCATAGGGGCGTTTTTTAACTGAGCTGCTAAATATTTTAAAACAGAATAGCCAAGGCCATTTTGTATTAGAAACCCAAATGAGTGACTCTCTCTGTTTATTAAATTTAGTGCACTCTGTGTTTATCAAGCATGTTCTGTCTGGAAGATACTGTTTGAGCACTGAAGTACTGAAATGGTCCCAGTAACCAAGGAGATTGCTGACAAGTAGGGAGATGAAGAGAGCAGGAAGTTAGAAATGGGTGTGTGGGAGAGAAATCTTACACTGTCAATCTTGTTTTACAGAAACGGCATGTGCAGGTTTCAAGCCATTCATTAAAGACCCAAATGGCTCTGGATCCAATAACATGAGAGTTCTAGCCAAAGTTATAAATATTTTGGAGATCATTAAGAGTTCAAGGACTTACTACTGAAGCACCCTTTCTGCACTGAATAGGGGATATGCTATTCTATCTTCCGTGTGTTTAGATATGTTCAAAAAATAATTAGAATCAGATTTACTGAGAAAATCGGGAGCTGCAGAGTGAGGGGAGAAGGCTGTGTGGAAGAGGAGATGGAGGGGAGGAGGGGAAAGAGAGGAGAACATGAGGGAATGGGATAGCCAAGATGGAGTTAGACAGAGAGGGAGGACAAGAGATACCTTGATTGGGGGAACCTTTATGGGGCTAGCAAGAAATCTGGCACTAGGTAAATTCCCAAGAATCCGCAAGGATGACCGCAACTAAGACACTAAGCAACAGGGCAGAGAATGCCTGAATAGGTCTCCTGTAATCAGATTGACTATCTTAATTGTCATCATAGAACCTTCATCCAGAAACTGATAGAAGCAAATGCAGAGATCCACAGCTAAGCACTGGACCAGAGACAAGATGAAGAGAGGGAGGCGCAACAATATAAGCGAATGTGTCAAGACCACGATTGGGATACCAACAGAAACAGCTGATCGGAGCAAGTGGGAACTCTGTGACTGGACTGACAGTGGTGGAACCAGCATAGGACCAAACTAGGCTCTCTGAAAGTGGGTGACAGTTGTGTGCCTGGGGCAATCTGTGGGGACACTGCCAGTGGGACCAGGATTTATCCATACTGCTTGTGTTGACCTTTTGGAGCCCATTCTCTTTAGAGGGATATCTTGCTCAGTCTAGGTATTGGGGGCTGGAGCTTAGTCCTGCCTCAAAGTGATATGCCAGACTTTATTGATTCGCCATAGGAAGCTTTATCCTCTCTGAGGAATGGATGGGAAATGGGGTGGGTGGAAGGTAGAAGGGGCTGGAAGAGGGGAGGGAGTGGGAACTGGGATTGGTATGAAAAATGAGAAAAGGTTGATTTAAAAAAATAAATTAAAAAAAGAATAAATAAGAATCAGGGAAGCCAAAAATGAAAAACACAAAATGGCAGGTTTCTTTCCTTATTTTGCATTACTGTGATAGCACACCTGATGGAAAGAATCCGTAAGAAATGTCTATTTGGGCTTACTGTTTCTTAGGTCATTGTCCATCATGGATGGTTGTATGGGTTCTGGGACTATGGTGAAGGAGAATATTGCCGTGGCTGCAGCAAAGAGTGTTATTTATCATTTCAAGGTGGAAAGGAACCAGAGAGAAGTTATACAGCAAGGTTGTTGAAGATGTGTCTCCGATGGACATAATTTCTGTGACCCCACTCCTTAAGGAAGGAGTCACCTCCTCTCTTTCTCTTCCACAGTTTCCCAGCAATGCCACTGCATTATTAGTCTCTCTAGAGATCAACACTGTATCTGCTTAAATTTGTTAGCTCATGATCTAACTATCTGGCATAGCCCTCACAGACAAATCACCTAGACAACTCTCAAATCTAGTAAAGTTAAATTATATTTTTAATCCTTACAGCAGAAATCATTTCTAAGGCACTGGTTATCTTTTGATACTGGACTAAACTTAGTCCAGATCTGGATGCATCTCCAGAATTACTTTACACACCACCACTCATGCATTATAGAAAACTGAACCTTCCATGAAGTGCACACTTCGCTTACAGCTCGACAATGACTGAGCACTAGAAGCACCTGAAAGTAGAGTCATTTTTAGCTTTAGAGGAAACTTTAAAGGGGAAATAAATTTCTCAGGCCCCTACGGAATCTGATAATAGGAGAGGTGCTTGTTGTTCTTAAGTTCATCCTTAAAGCAAGGAAAGCAGCTCAGCAGGGCTAGTCTAATGGCACAGCAGCTTCCTTTTAATTGAATATTCAAAACTTTTAACATTTGGAAGACTGTTTTAGCAACATCATTTGGAACCTTTCTAAGACAAGGCTTGGTTTATTAGTCTTAATCTGGTTAGATCTGGATGAAGACAGAGAACTTGAAGACTCATATGACCTTGCTAGATCTCTAATCTCACTTTCTTAACTGATTGCCATCCATCCTATTGTCAAGGTCTGCTAACACCACTGTACTCAGAGATAACTTAAAAGGAATGCTTACTTAAGAAGTTACTAAATGTTATAAAAATATATAAAAATTGAAAACAAAACAAAAAAAATCTCCTGTAGTTTTATTATTTCCTTGGTGTGGGAACTCCTTCAGCCAATAGCCTGTAAGATACCAGCCCACTTAGGCGTGGCCTCTTATGTTATAAATGCTGATGTAAAGCTTGCATGGCCTCTCTTTCTTGGCTGCTGAATTCAGTTTCTATACATGCCGAGAACTGTTATTTGTGAGTCTACGCCTAAATAAAGAATCCTTTATTATACTTAATTCTCAGCTAGTGTGGGACTAATTTATAACATCCATCTACATCTGGCGCCCATGTGATTCCCAACTCCACACCTCCCCAAACCAGCCCAAAAGGTCCAATGTCCAGAAGGTCTCCCACCGCTGCCCACCTGGATTGATTTAAATCGCAATAGGCACAGAATGTTTATGCTGTTTGTTTCCAGCCATACTGGCAAGTTATATGAAAGCCTGTTTATGTCTCATCACAGAACTCATGGGGCAATCTTCCCACCACTGTGAGACTGAATTCTGTGGAATGAAGGTAGTTAGGGCATGAGATTTATGACCCTGTATAGCTCTGTGATCATGCCTTTTCAGGCAACCAATGCTAAACTCAGTTGTACAAAAATCAATTTGTGCTCACTACAGTCATTTTTTTTCTTTTTTAAAACAATCTTTTTTTTCATTTTACATAGAATTCTGAACATTTTTCCCCAAATACAAAGGGACCTACATTTGTAAAAGAAACATTACTAAACTTAAATCACACATCAAAGTCCACACACTAATAGTGGGAGACTGCAACTCCCAACTCTCATCTCTGGACATGACTACAAGGCAGAAACTTAATTGAGAAATAAAGGAATTAACAGATGTTATGACCCAAATAGTTTTAACAGATGTCTATATAACATTCCACCCAAACACAAAAGAATGTATCTTCTTCTCACTACCTCATACAACCTTCTTTAAAATTTACCACATACTAGGTAACAAAGCAAACCTAAACAAGTACAAAAAATTGGAATAACACCTATTTTTTATTGGGTGACAGTGGCTAAATGTTAAAATTCAACAACAATATTAACTGAAAAAAGCCCACAAACTCATGGAAATTGAACAATACTCAACTGAATCACGCTTAAATCAAGGAAGAAATAAAGAAAGAAATCAAAGACTTCCTAGAATTCAATAAAAATTAGTGTCAAACATACCCAAACTTATGAGACACTTTGAAAGCAGTGCTAAGAGGAAAGTTAATAGCACTAAGTTCCTATATAAAGATCCTAGAGAAATATCACACTAGTGACTTAACAGCACACCTGAAAGCTCTAGAACAACAACAACAACAAAACACACCCAGGAGTAGTAAATACCAGGAAATAATCAAATTTAGGGCTGAAATCAGCAAAGTAGAAACAAAAATGAAAAAATACAAAGGGTCAAAGAGATAAATAGTTGGTTCTTCAAGAAAAATCAAGAAGATAGACAAACCTTTATCCAAACTAACCAAAAGACAGAGAGGGAATATTCAAACCAACAAATTCAGAAATAAAATGGGCTACATAACAACAGACACTGAGGAAATCCAAAGAATCATCAGGTCATACTTTCAAACCCTGTACTCCAGATAATTGGAAAGTTTAAAGGAAGTGGATAATTTTCTGGATAGATATTGCATACTAAAATTAAATCATATCCAAATAAACAATTTATTTAGACCTGCAGCCCTAAAGAAATAGAAAAAGTTATCAAAAGTTTCCTAACCAGAAAAAGCTCAGGACCAATGGTTTCAACACAAAATTCTACCAGAATTTCAATAAAGGCTAATACTAATATTCCCCAAATTGTTCCACACAATAGAAACAGAAGGGACTTTGCCAAACTCTTTTTATGTGGCTAAAATTACCCTGATATCCAGACCACACAAAAAAGAAGCTAGAAGGGAGAGTTATAGACCAATCTTCCTCATGAATATTGATTGATAGAGAAACACTAAATAAGGTACTGGCAAACTGAATCGAAGAACATAACAGAAAAATCATCCACCATTATCATGTTGGCCTCATTCCAAAGATGTAAGGATTTTTCAAAAAACATTTTGCAAATATCACTGAAGATCTTTGTAGCAAATTTCTGTGAATCATCTGGGTGTGGCCACTGTTATGACATGGAGATAGGAAGGTCAGTATGAGAGTCAATGGGTAAACGAAAACAGAAAAAGCAGAAGTCAGATGGTGCTTGTGGGACTACGGGTCATGGAGTGAAGGTAACCCAGAGAAGCTGGAAAATGTAGAGGAAAAGCAGTCTGTGTGTAGTGTGGTTTTATTCCAGAAAGACCCATAGTGGGCTTCTGACCTCCAAATTATGGCATGATAAATCCACCTTGTTCTAAAAGGAAAAAGAAAAGAAAAGAAAATCGTCCAATCCACCATATAAAAAAAAAAAAACTGAAAGAAAAGAAAACACATGATCATCTCATTAGAGGTTGAAAAGTCTTTGACAAAATCTAACACTCTTTCCTGATAATGGTCTTGGTGAGATCAGGGATACAAGGCACATACTTAAACATAATAAAGACAATAAACAGAAAGCCCACAGCCAATATCAAACTTAATGGAGAGGAATTAACAAGATTCCACTAAAACTCAGGATCATGACAAAGCTGGGCACTCTCCCCATATCTATTCAACATAGTATGCAAAGTTCTCACTAGAGCAATAAAGAAACAAAAGGAGGTCAAGGGGATACAAGTTGGAAAAGAAGTCAAGTGTTCAGTATTTGCAGATGATTTGATAGTATACATAAGTGACTCAAAAAAATTCTACCTGAAAACTCCTACAGTTATTTTCTTAACTATCACAGGAAACAGAAACCTAAGAAATCTTGAGAACACCTTACTGGAATAAAGCTTGTTAGGGTGACGGATACCTGGTTTAGACAACACAACACTGTTCTCAGTGGTGTCCTCTATTGCTAAGTGATAATTTTACTAATGTGGGACATTACTGAACCATTTGGGGTTACATCCATGCATGTATCCCATAAGATGGACAAGGTCTAGCACAAGTAAGTGCAGCCGCAGCAATCATGGATATCCTGATGAGTGGGGTGTCTTTCTTACCAACATTTTTCAGTGAGAGAACAGGGGTCTGTGTTACACAAGCATAAAGAATTCTGCTTGTTTTAAGTAGTGCAAAGGTCTAGATCTCAACTAGAAGACAATGTCCAGGAAAAAAATCACAGGTGAATGTGCTTACTTACAGCATCAGCACCACTTAAGGCATGCTTCAAATTGTCTGCATACCTACACTAATTTGTACAACCATATTTAAGAGTTATCAGCTGTATCAGAAGCCACATCCACCAGGAAGCTATGACAAAGCAGTTAGTGTTGTCTTAGACTGTGGGTTCCACAACTGGATGCCAGGAATACAAAGGCTTTTACTACTAAATATTTTGGGAATACCAGATTCTCAATTACTCACCAGGGAAAGATGATATTGTTAACAAAATGTTTACTATTCTAGATATCACAACACAAGGAGCCAAAGAGGATTCTTCTGAATAAAGCCTATAACAATTTAAGAGAACCAAGGATTTTTAGGTAAAATAAAACACAAATCATTTGGCATTGAAAATCCATAATTCAACAGGAGATATTAAATGATGGCCTTCATGGTGCTTCTAGAGAATTAGGAAGTGAACAACTAGAGGAAAATTATTTGAGATACCCACAAAGGCATGACACCCTTCCATTTCTCAAAGGCCAGCTCTCTATTTCATGAGGTCTTGTCCGTCAATCATTCCTCTCACCAGGAAGATATGACATTTTGTGACACTTCCATCTTCCAGATTCCCCTGCTAACACACAGAAAAACCTTCAAATCCATCTGTGGGTTCCAAAAAGCCAAGTCATATATCTACAAAATAAAAACATACTTTATTAGTATTCCAAGAACACATCACTTTGTACAAAGTACTTTTGTATTGCTATGTTCACATGTGACTCCATATTCTCCTGACCCAGGTTTCTAGAAGTATCTGTCAGAAAACTGCTTTCAGAAACAAAATCTGTTTGCTGTGGAGTATAGGAGCAAGACCAGGACTAAAATCCAAATTTCTTTTATCTTTTTTATCTTTCTCTCTCTCTCTCTCTCTCTCTCTCTCTCTCTCTCTCTCTCTCTCTCTCTCTCTTTCTCTTTCTCTTCCTCTCTCTCTAGTAAAAATCTTGGTAGTATTGGGAAGTTTTATATGTTAAGGGAAATATATTTTGATACATAATACACTATTATATTGGATGGGGTCAGGAGTTAACATCACAGAGAGGTCTTGTTATTAGATAGTAAATGGCTTATTTAAATTCTTGCATATGTATAAAATTAGTTTAGTCTAAAATTGTGAAATCTCATCACACAATATTTTTTGAACATAAGCATGACTTCTTTCAACTAATAAAAGAAAGTGAATAAAAATAACTTAGATTGAAGAGAGAAGTGAGAGACAGGAGGGAAAGGAGGGAGAGGTGAGAGACAGAGAGAGAGAGAATTAAAATGATGAAAGGAAATATCTAAATTAATTCAAAAATATTCATTCATAGTGCTTGAACTGGAAATGAACTTTTGAAGCTTGTTCTTGTTCACCCTAGATATAGGAGGGAGGACCTTGGTCCTGCCTCAAAGTGATATGCCAGACTTTGTTTTGGGGAAATATTACCCTCTCTAAGGAGTGGATGGGGGTTGGGTGGGTGGCTTGTGGAGAGAGCTGGAGTAGGGAAAGGAGTGGGAACTGGAATTGGTATGCAAAATGGAAAAAATATTGTTTTAAAAAGTAAATTTTAAAATGTACATTCAGTAAGAACCACTGGGAGTCTTCTGAGAAATATCAGTTTCTCTGAATGTGAACATTCCGAAGCAGAATTCATGCATCTGAAGCACAAGCCCTGCATTTTAAAGGTAGTGGCTATCCATATACACATTCTGCATTCATGTTTCCTTCTGGTTTTCTACAGTGTGACATTAGGAACAGTGACAGGTTTTAGGAACAAAGTGAAACGTCTGACCGTCCCTCCTAGCCTGGTCATGTAAGGCAAACCAGGGTCAGTATGTCACTATTCAATGTCACACTGACTGTATGAACAATAGCATCTTCTACACAGAGGAAGGAAGGGAGCTTCACAGTGATTTTTTTTTTCTATTTACTTGTACTGACATAGTTTTTTTTGCATATTTATTTTCCCAAACCCTCTAATCAAGGTTATGGCTCTGTGTAAACGGCCAAATTCTGTCCATTCTCACAAGATGTGACATGTTGACTACCTGTTCCCTTCCCACTGAGGCTGCCACTTCCTCATTTGACAGAGGTTAAAACCTCATTAGACAGGGCTCTCACTCAAATTTGAATAGAATTAAATTACTTTGGTCTAGGCAATGTGTTTTAATTCTGGGAATAGATAGCATTTCTTAAACTAGCTTAATGGCATACATATGGGAAAAGAAATTCTACAGGTTTTCTTTCTTTTTTTTTTCATTTGGTTGTGAAGTGGCACCCAGGAGAAAAACCCAGGAAAGAGGAACAGATTTTCATGTGTTTTCCAGGCAATTACCTAGCCCACCATTTATGATCATCACCTTTGGGCTTCCTCTAGTTTAGCACAGAGAGCAGAACCTTGTAATGTATTCTCTCTTCCCTCCAGGCCCATGGCCTTTCATGGTTGGGTCAGTGGGTTTCTTGAGAAGTTTGCCATTTCGAATGGTGACAGCTACTTCCCTCCCTGTAGGCTAGTGTTAGATATGCATGTATGTTGAGATTTATACTTCCGGAATTCAAAACCCTGCAATGTCAACATTGTGGTCGACAGAAACACTGATGTAATTTAGACCTTTTCTGCCCTGGAAGGTCATGGAAGAGAAAGGTGACTACCGTGAGGAGGTGTGCAGTGAGGGTGGGGTTAGGTCATTGTGCAGAAAAGGAGAGAGATGCCCTGGGCAGCAAATATCTAGGTAAAGCATAGAGGGAGGCAATGTCAGATATTTGAGTAGTTTATTTTCCAAATGTTTCTCAGAGAATAGCTGAAGATTCCTAAGACTGGTGAGGCTGTGTTTTATTCATAAAAAGACAAAAGCAAAGTCCCCCACAAAAGATGCCAAAAGCAAGGTGGCATTATGTCACCCTTCCCTAAAGGGTTCATCCTGGCCCAGAAAAGAGATGTTTTCAGCTTGAGAAGTAGAATGATGTTTTCTAGTTCCATCCATTTGCCAGCAAATTTCCTGATGTCATTGTTTTCAAGAGCTTAGTGATACTCCACTGCGTAAATATACCACATTTTCTTTATCCATTCTTTTTTGGAGGAGAATCTAGGTTGTTTCCAGTTTTCGGATGTTTACAAATAAAGAGGCTATGAACACAGTTGAGAACGTTTTGGTATGGTGGAACACCTTTTGAGTATATGCCCAGGAGATATATAACTGGCCTTGAGATATGACTGGTTCAGCTTGAAACCCATTCCATGAGAGGGAGTTTACCCTCGAGGGACAGGAATCAGAGGTAGAATAGAACAGAGACATTGGATAGAACCAAACATGACTGGCAAAAGAAAGAAAAAGAAAAAGTGAATGAAATGATTCCTAATGATATTCTACTATACTCATAGATTGGTGCCTCACCCAACTGTCGTCAGAGAGGAGTTGCCCAGCAACTGATGGGAGGAAGCATATGCAGAGACCCACACCCAAATGCAACGAGCTTGAGGAATCCTGAAGAAAAGGTGAGGGAAAAAGATTGTAGAAGATAGTGGGGCTCCTACAGAAAAAAAGAGAAAAAATTCACTTGGGCTGGTAGGGGCTCACAGAGACTGAATTGCCAGTCTGGGAGCCTAGATGGTAGTGACCTCAGCCCTCTGTGTTTATGTTACATTTGTGTAACTTGGTCTACTTCTGAGACTCCTAACAGTGGGAACAAGAGCTGTCTTTGACTCTACTGCCTGCTTTTGAGACCCTTTCATCCTGTTGGATTGCCTTGTCCAGCCTTAACAGAGGAGAAAGATGCCTAGTATCACTACAACTTTGTATCATATGCAACCATGACTGGCTGAAATCCATGGGAGGCCTGCTATTTTCTGAAGAGAAACAAAGTAAGAGGCATAGATGGGCAAAAAAGGGGAGGTAAAGGCTAGGGACTAGGAGGAGAGAAGGGAGGGGAAACTTTGGTTAGGCTGCTAAAGAATGAGAGGGGAGAGAGAGAGAGAGAGAGAGAGAGAGAGAAGGAAAGAAGGAAGGAATGAAGAAAGGAAGGAATGAAGGAAGGAAGGAAGGAAGGAAGGAAGGAAGGAAGGAAGGAAGGAAGGAAGGAAGGAAAGAGAGAAGTAGAATATACAGCATATTCTATCCTCTCATACATCAGGCAATGATCATCCAATCCAGAATATCTTGACTGCAGCTGCTGTCACTCAAATACAGTGAAGTTCCTAGTTATGAATTTATATTCAAATAACTCAAATTTCATTAAGGTATTCCATCTCACTTGGCAAAAAGAAACTTCAATCCTAGTATTTGGAAATCTCCCATCTCTCCAGCTAACCTCCTAAGGTTATAAGAATTTCAGCAGATCAGGCTGGAGAACAGATTTTGTTTGAGAGATATTTGGTTCTTAGTGTTAACCTACAAATGTTTGTTGGTAGGCTCTTTGTTACAAAGTTACTTCCCACAAGATGACTCAAGACCTCTAAAATATTCCAGGACCTGCAGGGCTTCTCAGTAGGATCCACTTAACAATTTATATGAGTCTCTTCCCTTGCCCATGCTAAAAAATGAATTCATTCTTCGTGTTTCTTTCTACTAGAGACCTCCCCGCTTCCCAGTCCTAAGATTTAGTCAGGCGTACTAAAGTAAGGATGAAGCCGACATCTCAGCAGTTCCTTCCGATTTCTCCTCTGAATTCAGAGGCCACCCAGACAAGAAGACATACATAGAACCATGAAAAACTCAAGAAATCAGAAGACAAAGATATGGCTCAACATGAGAAAATGCTTGTCTCAAATCCGGCAGTCTAAGTTTCATTTCCAGAACTCTTGTTACATTTAACTGAAAGAACCAATTCCACAATGTTGTTCCCTCATCCCACAAATATATCATAGCACACATGTACCCCCTGAAGATGTCTTATGTACACTATAATAGTAAATTAAAATAAAAATTTGAATAGTGCTTATGAACCAAAAATATGGATTTCATGACTAGGGATCCTATGTATATGTTTGCATACTGATAATTGTGACCTGAGGTCTGGTCAGTGTGGTGAATGTAAACAGATTTTGGTTGAGCCTTTGACTTCTATGCCATTTTGCATCCACCAAGAATAGGATTTTTGCTTCTTGTCTTTGGGAGGAGATTTATGAGTGGGCAATGACATTGCTGAAAATATGCACATTACCAGAAACTGGTAAAATCTGAGATCTTTGCATTCCCAGTACTACCAGACTCTTGGTCTATGATCTGTCTTTTATAACTGTGAAGATATGTCACGTATAAAACCTGTGATTTTGCACTTTGTCTAGTTCTGGCCTTGAATTGTGTCTTCAGGAGGTCTCTGTTTATAGAAAATTCTTTGATGTATCAGACAAAGAGAAGACCACAGGGAAAGGCAAGGGCCACATTTTCTCTTAAGAAATTCATTTCTACCTACTGAGATAGCAAACTGTAACCTACACTGGGAAAGGAATGTTCCCCCAAAATGGCAATGACAGCTGCAGCTTTAATTCACTTCTGTGTGTCTGCCAATCAAGTGATATATGAGATCAGAGACTGCCCTGGAATATCTATGGCTTCTGTGGTTAAAATCATGATCCTTCTCAACACCCAGTGTGTGTCACTGAAAGCCGTCATCCTTGATCAACACCTCAGTATTGACTGACATTGCTGTTTTCATAAGAAAACACTTGATCTAAAGAATCTAGGAAGTGAAAGTGATGTCCAAATTAGGAAAGTAACACTATAGTCACACAAGGTGTGTGTGTCGGGGGGAGGGGAGCAGGAAAATCTGGAAAAGCCTGCTCAGTAAAATATCATTCAAATATATCATAGCAAACACTCGGTCAGTATATAATTTGTTTATATTGAAGTTACATTTGTACCACTCCTGCTTTAAAAATTATTTTAGAATCAAAACCCAGTGACATTGTCATGTTCTGGCTTTGTGGGAGCCTAGCCAGTTTGGATGTTCACCTTCCTAGACCAGGATGGAGGGGGAAAGACTTTGGACTTTCCACAGGGCAGGGAACCCTGACTGCTCTTCAGACTTGAGAGGGAGGGGGAGAGGAGTGGGGGGAGAGGGAGAGGAGTGGGGGGACGGGGAGAGGAGTGGGGGGAGGGCGGGAGGAGTGGGAGGCTGGGAGGAGGCAGAATTATTTTTTCTCAATAAAAAAATAATAAAATAAAAAAAATTTAGGAAAAAAAATAAAAATAAAGGTCACCGTAAACACTAACTGTTACTAGTCATCCCAACAAGCTGCAATCTTCTCCTTTGTAAGTGAGTAAGTGGAAGGTCTGAGCAGTTATGGTCCTGCTGTAAATTTGTCACCATAGAGTAGGGCACAGCGAAGATCCAACTGGAAACTCATTGTTCTCCCACTAACTCATTTCCTAGCACTATGACACCTGCCTTAGGGGGTCTTACTGTCTTACTGAAATGGGTAAAAGTATGGGGGTGATGGCCTAGAAATGTATCACAATGGTAGAACACTTTGAACTGTATTGATTTGGGTTCAGTGTCCTAGCCCTAGGCAAAACAGTAAGTGGAGTCGTGAAATTGTTCCAATTGTCTCAGAATTCTTTCTTCCCACAGGAGGCTGATTTCAATTCCCAGAAACACCACCACCTCAGCCAAAAATACAAACATGAAAGCAAAAGGGTGCCAATGAGGAAGGGCATCTGAAGACCCAGATTGGCAAAGCCATTCTAATTCTTGCTGGTTAAGGGAAAGTTTTTCTAAAGTTGGGAGGTAGTCAGCTTAAATAATTGGCACATGACTAGGCATCTACGTACTTGAACTCAAAGTTTGTGTTTAGAAGAAACAGATTAGCTTGGTTAAGTAAGGTGCATTGGCTAAAATGTGGAAGTAGTCATGAGTGTTTTACCAGAAAACAGTCTCTAGAAATAATTGTGATTTCTAACTTATGAACAAAACCATAATTTGCATCATCACTTCCAGCTTTTATGGACAATACTGTGATTCTACCTACTAATGTTTGGGAGAGTAAACTGTCCATCACTGTGTAAAACCAAGAAACGGTTTTCTGCTCAGTATGAACAATTTGTTCTAGTTAATGATTGGTCAACGTTGATGTGTGTGTGTGAAGAAATGGGAAGGCATTCTGGTATAGGAAGCACTTGCCAGTGTTTCATGGACTGTTAGGGAAGAAATTAATTCAAATTGGCTTGGATATGAGCCTTGTCATATGCATCAAAGACTCAGAAGAATCCCAACCAATAATGATAAACAAGGCTTTCTTGCTGGGCAGAGGTGATTAATGCCATGCCAAAGGCTACATTTTCATTACAGCAGTAATCAGTTCATTGCTCCAGCACGCACAGCACCATGGCAATTCCTTTCAGGGCCAGTCTGCATAGAGTTTCACAACCTGAAGTATTTGAAGGCAGAAAGAACAGTTGTTGTTATGATTTTGGCTTTGACCCAATAATTGTCAAATAGCTTTGAAAATAAGCATCAGCCCAAGATACCAGAGAGTGAGGCTGATTCCTGAGAGGCCACAAAATTGTCCTGCTTAAGCTGGATTAGTTCAAACTCAGCATCCTAGACCTCTGCAAAACAAGGCTACTAGGGTTGTGAAACTGGTCTTCCAAGGATTCTTTCTTCCTATATAAGAAGTTCAGATGTTTTCAGAGCTGATAGCAGCCAAGATATCTTTGCTTAGTGATTTTACTCTTGAATTTCTCTAAAGCAGATACTATTCTTATTGTCATTTTTCGAATAAAAATACCTAGGGAAATGATTTCACAAGCTCCATGGCTCTTAATTGCATAGATAAGATTCAGATCCCAGTGAATAGGTGTCAAACTCAAGTATTTAACTTAGATATGAAGCTACTTTAGTTAAAGAAAACCCTTGACTATAGCTGTGTGCATAAATAGCTCCACTGTTCTCTCTAGCAATAAAAATGAAATTGCTAAAACAGGTAGACATTATTGATCAGCATAGTAATATAACTTACAAATGTGACCTCTCCTAGAATTGACATTTCAAATAAAGTTTAGGTTGTTAAGTTAAATAAGTAAAGGCCTTTTTTTCCTAGTGAAGCTTTTTACTGTTCTAACAATTTGTGCATAGAGGATAGGGTACAGAGGGCCTCATTGATGGTGACAAGGCTTTCACTGTGATGGTCCACGTACTCTTAGTCTGGTACCTAGGAATATCTCTGAGGTATACATATGAGCTCTGTCATGATGTTCTTGAAGTGTGATCCTTCACTGTCTCTCTCAGCCTGGAGCTCTGACACTAAAGCTGGATGCTGCCTTCACTTCTGTCGAATATCATATACAATGAAAACAAACTGCTTCTAAATGTACTTTAGATGTTCCCAGAACATAAGTGAAGTCCTAGGAGTAAATAAAGCTTTGTTGTTTCTCCCTTGTGGACTTGAATCTACTTAAAAAGTGATTTATTAGTGTACAGTGAACTTCACGTTTTCACCATGGACAGCTCTGGGTTTTCCAATAGAGACAGTTAAGCACAAACACTGCAATTGAAGACACTCAGTCATTTCACACTGCTCAAACTCTTAGTATTCAATGTATGGAAATACTAATTCTTCAACCCATTCACTTAGCGAAGGATATTTGGGTTGTTCTCGGTTTGTAATAAAGGATTAGTTCTTCCTCCCAACTTCATGACTTTCTTTCAAAATTGTTTGCTTACTTGCTTCCTCATCTAGCCCAGTGAGTCCAATCAGTTCTTTCTACACATGCACAGGTGTAGGTCATCCATGTGCAAGCTACCAGTCTTCACCCCCAAAGAAGCTCCTCAGCAAGGTATGAAGCCTTTGGAGGTCACCACACTCCTTGCTGGAACTTAAATTTGCATCTGTCTTGCGCAGATCTTGGGCACCACAATGATGTGAGTTCATGTGTATCACAACAATGTCATGTCTGTGGAAGAGAATTTCACAGCTTTCGTCCCCGTCTTCTGGTTCTTCATTCTTTCCATCACTCTTTCACAATGCCCCCCGAGTCCTGGTGGATGACGAATGAAACATGTCCCATCTGTCACTGAGTACTCAGTCACTTACTATCAGCTTGTTGAATATTATAAGTCATTGAAATAACTATGACCCACTGTGATATAATTCTCTCTGTGTGTGTCTCTCTCTTTCTCTGTCTCTCTCTGTTTCTCTATCTATCTATCTATCTATCTATCTATCTATCTATCTATCTATCTATCTCTCAAACACACACACATACACATACACACACACAGAGTGTATATGTCTGTGTGTGTGTATACAATGTTGACAATTCCAGATATCAAATTGCTCCATAGAGCAGACTTCAAACTCAATTAAGAGAGGAGTTGGCTACCCCCATATACAGATATACAGTCTTGTCACTATGTCATCAGTTCTTTTGTGTGTATTTGCTTATTTATTTATTAACCTACCTATTGGGGTGATGAGTTGTTTGTTCCACATTATGTTTGAAAAAGAGAGAGTAAGAGATTTCTTAATGATTTTCATCTTCATCAAAATCAGTTTGCCATATTGTCAATGGACTTTTCTTGAACCCTGTCATCTTCTGGTAATTTCTCTCACTAGATGATCATTAAAAGCACATTGCTCTAAATACTATCAATTTATAGTAATTATTGAAAATATCATGAGTTGCTAGTCCTGTCATTTTTTTCTTCTAATTTTGGTTACTTAAGGCATTTTCTCCATATATATATGTTAGAGTTAATTTCATTGAATCTAAAAGAAATATAAAGAGACATTTTATATATAGCCAATAATACAAGTTGGGAATGGACTACTTTGCCTCACTTAAAATCTATGCATAACATAGATTTGATGTTCTTGATTAATTATGTTGGATAGAAATTTTCAGTGTGATAAATAAGAACTGAAGTAATAGTCTTCTTGCCTTTTGGTTGATATTTTGTGGAGACAGTATTTCTTAAAAATAATTTTAATTGTGTGCATTTGGTTTTCTTTTTGATTATCTTTATCATATGGGAGACTTCCTTTCAGTCTCTAATTTGCTTAGTATTTTTAAAATTCAGATATAATGACATCATTTACTCCTTTCTTTCTCACTCTCTTTCCATATACTCTTTATGGCCTCTCAAACCAGGGTGCCCTTTCCTCTGATAGCTTTTACATATTTTATCCTATATATATAAGCATCAACTGTGATTGTCATAAACTTGATTATGGCCAGGGAATGGGTTCTCAGACACAGCATGCCTGGACAGTGGATGGACCAACAGGCTGCTCAGATAATAATAATAATTATTATAATAATTATAATTATAATTATCTGCTTCTACACAGATACAAAAACTGGATCAAAATAGAGAGGAAAGCATATGCTGATGAAGCAGCATTTCCACAATTACCACATTATCTTTTAAATCTTGTATATCTTATATCTGAAGTTACAACTCAGAACTGATCTGTAACTGCACTGGTTATTGAGTCATTTATGTTGAAATTAGAAACATCCCTACTTCCCCTCCCACCTAAACGATTCATCCATAGGTCATATTTGAATGATAAAAGCAAATATATAAGTTTATATATTTTACTTTTCAACATCACACCCCATGGTTCAGAATTATAAGTTAAGTATTTCTCCTTTCTCAAAAAAAAAATAAAAAAAATACTGATAACATTGTAAGATTTGGGAAGAAGGTGATGCAAATGTTTTAAGTTATATCCTAACAAGTCGAAGACCATGTTTTCTCAATTTCAAATAAGATACAGAATTATGAAAGAAAAACATAGGTAAACTTATAGATGCAAATCATGAGAAGTTTCTGAAGTTGTACTGATTTGTAGCTGCCATCACCTAGGTGTAATTTAAAAATTTAAATTGATATGACTCAAACAAATATACTACTGATGAAACAAAAATATTTAAATGGAATAAAAGGGAAAGCAAAAGATACTATCTAATTCCTCCAGACACAACATATCATGCTCCCAGAATTGCTTAATAAGTAGCCAGTACCAAATCAATTTAATTGAACAATATATTCAGTAGAGGTGCAATGGTTAACATCATCCTCAACTTGATGGGATGTAGAATCAGCCAGGAGAGACATCTAGGATACCCCTGTGCAAGCGTCTAACTGAGGCAGGAAGGCTCTTTCTGAATGTGGGCGGGACCATTCCATGGAACAGGTTCTCAGACTCACTAAACAGAAGTCAGGCTGAACATAAACAGTCATCTTACTCTACTCCACAGGGTCAGTGGTCTCATGTTCCTGCCACCCTGTCTTTCCAAAAGGAAAGACGATGCCTTGTCTAACTGCTAGATAAAAGTAAATGTCTTTGCTTAAGTTGATTTTGAGATGAAAAGAAACAAAAGAATAACTACATTTGAATAATTGTGAGAATCTGTTGGTGTGTGTGTATGTGTGTATCTGTATGTGTATGCTTGTTTTCTAAGAAATCTTTACACAATATAGTTTAATGGTAGATAAAAGCATCACTTTATCTAAACCAACATTTGGAAATAAATCTCCTATTGATTTTCTAACAATTTAAAACAATTTACTCTTTATCGATTACTTGAGAACTTTATACAATGTGTTTTTATGATATTCACTCTTTTTCCCAATTCCTCTCACATCCACTCTTTCCAACTTTGTATCTTCTTTTATATATTCATCATTTTTTGTGAACCTATCAATGCTAATCTGTACTTTCTATAGACTCTTGGACATATGGTCACCCACTGGACAGTGGTCCAGCTACCAGGAGTCACATCCTTAAAAATTGGCCATTCTGTTTCTTATCAGCTACCAATGAGCTAAGGGCAGGATGCCATGTCTATCTCCCTGTCCAGGACTTGTGTCTGTTGTCACCACCACTGTGAGTTCACATTTACAGCCTCTCTCTTGGTCTGGGAGCCACTGTTTCCCTGTAGCCATTCACTATCCCTGGCTTTTGAGGCTCCTGGTTTTCTGCTGGTTTTGCAAAACCTTCACTTCACATACAAATAGTATAATGAACAACTTCATTGTGGGAGCATCCATATACTCACATGGATTTAATTAAAATATGCCATCTGCATTAGTGTAGCTTCTGTGCATTTCTATTTCACATAGATTTTCATTTGTATTTTCTTTATTTGCTTGTGATACCAGCTATTGTTAAATATTTTCTTTTTTCTAACTCAGAACTTTGACTTTACGTGCAAAAGTAATGTGATGTTGAATGCCTAAATTAGCTATGCCTTATACCCAAAGCAACACACTTTATTTAAATACATAATGTAAGGCAGGTTATAAAGAAAGCACCATTTTAATTTTACAGACATTCAAGCATTTTCCACTTTGCATAAATCTTCAAAATCTACTTAGATTTAACTTATACAGACTTTAAAAGGTAGAAAATTATTGTGTCATTTAATTACATAAAACTATTTATCTAGGAATTTAGCTCTTATCTCTTTAGCTCAGATCCATTGAAACCGGCATTCCCTCAAGAATTGTCTGTGGTTAAAATTCTGAAGAAGTAAAAGCTGGTGAATATGTATGCTTTGTCAAAAAAATTAATTGTTTCATTTGCTTTAAAGACTTGAATGGGGTTGATTAGGCAGAGGGTACAAAGGCATCTTGAGGCCTTTGCTCTCTTGAGATTGCAAGAGACAGTGTGACTCAAAGACTCAGCAGATACTTAGATCTATCAGTCCCTGAGGAGGGAAGGAAAGATGCTCTGAGTCTTGTGCGAGAATCCGTGACTGCAAAATAGTCCTGCTTTCTGAACAAGTTTCTGTCAACAATGGCCTTCATCAACACACCTTTGAACTGGAAGCCCGCTTCCTGCATGCATTTTAAAAGAAAGCCCACTGGAAATATTTGTTGTACAAGGCACAATAATTTGACCTTCTTTGAAGCAACCAATGGCCTAGAAGGATGACAGAGACAGAAACTTTAAAATGTTACTCATTCTGACTTTGAACTTTAAAGCTTCCCTTTCAGTGATAACAGAGTCTACAATAGGAGATCAGACCTGGAAATCACAGCTTGAAATGCCCATCATATGAGGTCATCCCGGGAATGAAACATACTTGACAAGTAAGGCCATCACTAAAGAAAGATCAGTGTCAAAGGAACGGATAAGAGTGCATAACCAGCACTCTCACCTCTCGGCCTTCTTCAGCCACCTTCTTCCTTCCCAGTGGCTGGTTACCCAGCAACCCCTTCTCTGTCTTCTTCCAACTCCTTCTAATTCCTGAGTCAATAAAGCAGATACCGAGCATCCCCACTTCTTTCTTTCTCCTGCTTTTCCTCATGGCCATGTACCAATAAGTGGACGCTCAACATCTCCTCTTCTGCTCTCCCCATCTTTTATTTGATTCCACAATCCAGTAATGTAGATATCCATCATGTCCCCTCCTGCATTTCCCTAGCCCTTACTTTCCCCCATAAACCAAAGTGTGTGATAACTCAAGTCCCCAAATTACCTGCCTGCTCCACTTTTTTTCCCACAAAGTCAAGGACTGGATACCCAGACCCTCAGCTCTACTCCCTGATATACCCTACAGCTTCTGATGACAAGGCCCCTCTTATCAACCTATGTCTTAAGAGTCGAAATAGTATATATCCTAGCACGCTCAGAAGAACTGAGGGTAACAGAGCAGCACCAAGACCATTTATCAGCAGTTTGCCCTCATTCCGTGCTCACGCCGGAATCTAGAAGGGAAAGGAGTAACACTGCTTGGTAACCATGACCATGGAAGTACACACCTTCTGTGTAAGCTCTTGCAGAATCAAGCATGGAGAGCCTAAGGAATCTCATGGTCCTCCTGTCAGACTCAGAGCATTTATAGCATCTCCCTTCCTTTCTTTATTCCCCGAAATTTTGATCCCGTTGACAAGAATTATTTGAGAACCTTTAAAACTATCCCTGGTAACTTGTTATTGTGGAACAACTGCTACAGGGGGTTTTAGTTTATAACTGTGACCATATATGAAAGCCACAGTACTGTTACTTAGCTTTTAATAAGAAGCAAAGACTTCGTGTTCTCTCATCAACTGGCATCCATGTCCTTCCAAGTGTCTCTTTTTCTAGATCACTAAAAATATTCCAAAGGAATATTCCATAAAATTCTGACTAGTAACAGTTTGAATACTCCTTTGGCAGAAGTAATTAGTAATGACTTGTATGATTCATTTCTCTATTTATCCTTTTCGAGACACCTGTTCCTACCAGGGTATGGTAATTATTCTAGTAGGAACTGGTTCTCTTCTTATCATTTTAAAAAATATTCTCAAGAGATGATGAGTGAAAACTGATTTTGTGACGCATAATTTTATTATTTTAATTTACATAAAGATCCAATGTCAAACTTCTATACTAAGGTATAGCCAGTCCTTTCAGTAACTATGCAGATGGATTTGTCTTAAATCTGAATAGAAAAATATGTCTCTGAAGGAGATAGAGGGCTTCGAAAAAGACAGTAAGCTCACTATGAAGCAAAACATGCAATTCAGTGGATACCAGAGCCTGTGAAATCTTTGACAATTTGGAAGGTAAGCTTTCTGATGCAACTATCTGCAAAGCTTACAACGGAATTCCAAATCCCTAAATTATGTTCCTCTGTGTGTCCAGTGATTGATGGCTTCTACTTCCTGCCCTCAGATACAGAAAAAAATATAAATATATCTTATGTACTGAAAAATAACACAAGGAAGATACTCTCAGTTATTCCATGAGGGTGAGTTTAGATTGTTTTGTTAATACCATAAAGAGTGTACCCTTCATACACTAATAAGATGTTCATGGTTAGTAAGGTGTTTGCACACATCTCATGATTATCCCTTGAGATCACATATAATAGAGACATGGAAGTCAAAATGACTAAGTCTTGCATTGTTTTAAGTCCCTCTCTAGATATGATGCCTGGCATCTCAGGTTTTTGTATGCAAGTGTGCATATTTGTATAGTGTACATACACTAAATACACTTGCTTGTGGAGGCCAGATGTCCATCTCTGGCGTTGTTTCTTAGGGGCTACAAATCTTGATTTCATTATGTTTTGTTTTGCTATAGGGTCTCCCATAGGCCTTGGAACTTGCTGGATAGGCTAGTCTGCCTAGCCAGTAAGCCCACAAAGATCTGTCTGTCTTCACCTTCCCAGTAAAGGTGTGGCATATATATATGGCACCAGGACTATCTATGTGCACGGGTTATTTGCATGGGTCCCAAGGTTCTGAATCCTGGCAATAGTGCTTGTATGTAAGCCCTATACTAATGGAGTCATCTAAGCCTAGAATTCCTCATCTTTTCATATTTCTCTGCTAAACTGAGATCTGCTGCTTTTTATTCCTGTCCTTGAATGCCTTGTTTTACTGTTTTCTCTTTTAAAGGTTGTGACTTTTCTATTGAACTCATTCACTGTCAATTACATGGTGGGGGTGAGATAAAGTTAATACAAAGGACATTTTTCTTCCAACTTGGTGTTTCTTGAAATGTTCAAAAAGCTCCCTGAAAGAAGCAATGCCAGCAGCAAATGAACACAGACTCAATAGACTGATAATATACATTTCAGAGGGCCACTTATTTGCACTATATCTACAAAAAGTTATGAATAGTTCACTTCTGTCTTTATGCTTTGTTATTTCATAGTGCCCAGAAGAAAAGAGAGCTTTATTTCAAAACCCTGGTGCTTCTGGGGTACTGATGTTGATCAAAAGCATACGATGTACTGTAAGTAATATAAGATGGAGAGAGAATGTTAGTAGCAGTGTAGTATATATTTTGCACCCAGGAAAAATGTTTAGTTCAAGTACACATTATAATGAGTATCAGGGCAGAGTACCCCAAGAGTCAGAGTTGATAAACTGACAGATTTATGTAGCTTGATTTTTCTCCTAGTCTTGATGACATCAGTCTAAGGATTAAAACTTTAATGAAAGAGAGTTAGAAGATACTATATTGGAAATTCTGAATATTGCAATCTCTTGTTTGGCAAATTGAAAGGGAACATATTAACTTGAATAACAAGGTATAATATTTAAGGTTATAGTTTGAAACTCATATCTCCTGAAAATAGCTTATATACTTAAATCCAATATTTCAGGATTATTTAATATCATGTACTTCAAATTTGCAAATTTTGAAGTTTTTGTGGTCGATTATGGAAAATAATTTTCTTTAAAGTACTTTTATTCAGCATTGAAACAGGTGCTCTCAACATCAACAAGACAAGTATATTTACTAGAAACACTCAGAGCTTCCAATCTGTTACAATTTTCTTTGTTTAATGTTCTTGAGAGTTTAGGCAATGTGTACTTAAAATACTTTTACTTTGAAGTAACCTGACTATGATGGTCACAAATGAAACATTTTCTGATCCTACACCGTGTGATAAAAACTTGTTTTAATGCCCGGAAACAGCTCTGGAAACTTGTATCAATATTTTCCATGATGGAAAAAAAAAAGAAACATTTTCCTGCATTCAGAATCAGAGACTGATGGCTCACAGGTCCAGACTCAGTCATTTCTTGCTTTTGTAAATAAAGTTTTATTCACAATTTACTACACTTGTATGATTTTTACTAACTTGGGAAGATGCAATAGTAGAGTATGTCATTGAGGCAGAAGTTGCAGGGCATGTAAAGATTAAACCATAAAGAAATCATTTCAGAAAACATTGATCAATCCTTATTCCACACAATGCACCATGTTCACCAAACCCAGAAAACTCATATTGCTCTTTCTCCATCTGCCAAAGCACAGACTCCCTACTGACTATAAGTAATTGTCATAAATGTCATTTAAGGAATCAGTTTAGAGTCTCTATACTTTTAGCTCCCCTGTCTCTTCCATGGACACATGAATGCCTTTGCTTGACTTTTATTATACTGTCTTTTAAAAGTTATAGGCCTGTTGCTATGTAAAGTATAATCAATTTGATTTTATTTTTCTGATCTTGCTTTATAATTAGACTCGGGTTATGCACTTCAAATCACAGATTGAGCTGCCTGCCAGACTTTTCCCTTTATATTCTTTCACTGGTTATTAATGGTGTTTGCTTTAGTCTGATTGAGAAAGTGTCTGACAGATGTTATTTTCTTGCCCTCAAATGAAAAATGCATTGTATGTTACATCTATTTAAAAACACTGTGGTGTGTGTGTGTGTGTGTGTGTGTGTGTGTGTGTGTGTGTGTGTCTGTGTGTCTGTGTGTCTGTGTGTCTGTGTGTGTCTTCACAACATTGGATTTGGACAAAAAGGACAACCTTGAATGTCCAACCTTGCCTTTTTTTTTGTTTGTTTGAGGCAGAATCTCTTGCTGTCCACTACTCAGGGTCATATGACAACTGGTCCGCCAGCTACCAGGAATTGTCATGCCTCTGCTTCCTATCTCACCACGTGAGCACCGGGATTACTGGTATTCACTACCAAACCCAGGTTTGCATGAGTTCTGAGGTTTTCCTAAGTTCTTAGAACCCACACTGGGATTTTCAAGTTTATCTGGCAAGTGCTTGACTCAGAGTCTTCTCCTTTCCCCTGAATCCTTTGTAAGTTTAATAATGGAGTGGTATTTCAGACTCTGCTGAAGGTGTCACAAGAAAAAAATGACATGTACTGTGCCATTTAAAATAAGCCTCTTTAACTGTGTGCAGACTTTGAGACTACTGAGTCTTCCTATACTTTTCTACACTGCACTGAAGATTTTATGTATTCTTTCAAACCTCAATTGTGTGACATCCCACCTTTTCCAGATCTTTCATTTATACTATCACCTCTTACATACACTGGTTGCTCTTAGGATATTTGCGAAATAATGAGGGAGTTAACGAGTGGATTGCTGGACACATCTTAAGACCTGGCTTGCAATCTAACATGTAACATTTTGCAAAAGCACCTGTGATTATTTCTTTGAAGATACTGTTTTGCACAAGCCTGATTTATTGAAAATCCCCTGCCTAAATAAGGGTATTAACTAACTGAAACACAAACTGAGGAGAACCAATAAGCCAACTTTCTATTCTTATGCTTTAAGGTCATTCTATTTTATTTGCTTTTCTTTAATTTCAATTTTTAACAAAATTCACAGTGTACATCCATAGTGTGTGGGCTTCACAAAGATGTTTTCATATAAGAATATGATGTACTTTGATTTAGTCACTCTTCTTCCTTTCTTCTTTTTTCCCTTCCGTCCTCCCTTCTTCCCATTATTTCCCCCCTAAAGTCTTGTTTCTACCTTCAGTACACATACACGCAGACATATAGAAGGACAAACACACAGACACAAAGAGACAGACAGACACACAGACACTATTTCTCTTACCAACAAATAAACCAACTTTAATACAGAATAAGTCTTCCATAGTTTCAAATGAATTAATTCTCTAAATTATCAGAATATTTGCTTGTCTTTTAAATACAAGACTAGTGACCTAATACATTATTGTTAGTAGTAGTATTACTATTATTATTATTGTTGTTGTTATTATTATTATTATTGTTAGTAAGCTCTAGCTGTGTAACCATAACTGACATGGTTCTTACAACCTAGTCCAATTTGGCCTCAAAAACACAATTTTCTTGTATCCAAGTTTCTTTCTTTCTTTCTTTCTTTCTTTCTTTCTTTCTTTCTTTCTTTCTTTCTTCCTTCCTTCCTTCCTTCCTTCCTTTCTTTCTTTCTTTCTTTCTTTCTTTCTTTCTTTCTTTTTCTTTCTTTTTAACATTTCAAGACAGGGTTTCTCTGTACCTCTGGCTGTCTTTAGATTTGCACTATAAACTGGGCTGGTCTCAAACTCTGCCTGCCTCTGCCTCCCAAATGCTGGGATTATAGGTGTGAGTCTTTACTGCTGGGAAGTATTTGAACTCTTAATGCTGAGTTCACAGGCTTAGGCCAAGCAACAGCTTATCTTATATTATTGTTAAATTCAGTTGACTTTTCATACAGCTTCACAGACACAATTCTTAGAAATTTTAGACAAATCACCAAAAAATAACAATTCTGTTCTGTGATGTCTGAAACCAGCAAGAATGTAATACATCCATGTGACTTCACTACTGAAGTTCACACTCAACAAGCTATTCCTATATTTTCTTGTTATTATATACCTCTGAAAATGTTTTACATTTAATTTCTTCTTTCCTAGATTCTTCGCTAAATCAAAAACATTGCAGGAAATCAGTTCACCGGTGTTTTCTTTAACTTCTTTGGTATTGCATTGACTATGGGCTAATGCAGAATGAATTCCAAAGGCTATGAAAGGATTAGGTTAAGATATAATCTTGAAAATACTTAATAAACATTGGGAGCTGGAACACGTTGCATCCAGCCAGGAATCCAACTGACTACTACTCAAAGTGGCCCCCGACGATAAGCCTACAGACACACAGAGGATGAATCCTCAGATTTGATCGTATTATCCTTCCATTTCCCTAGCTACAAGGATGGAGATTTAGCCTGCATGTCTCAATGCCAACTCAAACAATGATAGGACTTACTAGTTACAGCCATGGCACGTGTTTCTCATCACAAGGCTTTGTGAATGGAGCTCATTAATCAAGCAGCCATCCCAAGAGGCTGCGCTGAGGCAGGAGCAGAGCTTGGAAGGTGTCTGCAAACTGCCAGGTGCAAAAGCGGGAGGGTACAGCATCGTTCATCAGTGCCTGGGTGTCAGAGGACTTTCTAAATAACTTCTCTGACAAGCACTCCGATTCTGGTTTCTGCACCTCTGAAAAGTTCAATATCTTCCTCTCAGCTCCTAGAGAGATTATAATGTTTGCCTCAAGACAGACTTCTCTTTGAAATCCAACTTTTGCACAAATTAATTTGGTTGCTTTGGGCAAGTTACTCAAATTTCTTGATCCTTAATTTTCTCATCCGTAATAAAGCGGGAATCATTATGATCTATCTACCGTCAGTGAGATAATTTTATTAGATGAGATAAGGAAAGGTTCTTGCAGAGATAGATAGTACTAATTTTTACTATTCCTTTGTAAAAATTTGTGTTATGTCTACCTCCCTTGAGCATGAGCATAGCCATTTTTTATATTATTTTGGTAAATCACTATCACATCTAATTTGTTGCATTGATTTTTCTATACTATTAAGTATGTGTGCATTAATAAGTATAACTTTTTACATATATATATATATATATTTAAAATAAACCTAACATAAACTGTGATTTACTCTTTTTATATTGATTTTTTAAATTCATTGTATAAATCATTATTATTCTCACTTTGTATCTGATGAGACTAAATTAAATCAGATTTATAATCTCACTGTCTCCCTGTTCCTTATGATAGTCAAAACACAAGAGAGCATCCACAAGGAGAAGACAGAGTCATGAGATCTTTCGGCTCTCATAATATTTTAGTTTGTAAATTGCACTACGGAGCAATAGATTTCCATTCAGGGCTTTCAGACATGCTTCATTTTGTTTGAATCTCCTCCTTTCTCCCCATTATGACCCTATTGCTGTCCCCACTCTTCCTCCTCTACCCTTTGCCTCTAGAATTTCTTTCTTCTACTTTGCTTGCTTGTCTTCCCTGTCTTCCTCCTTTAAGATCTCTTATGACCCTTTCCAGACTCAAAACCTATTTCCACTTTCCTGGGTTTGACTCATATCTATTCCCACTTGGCTATAAACATTGGATTGTTAGGGGCCAGGATCCACATGTGAGCGAGAAGGACCTTACCAACTGACAAATGTGATACATGAATTTACAATGATGTGTCTAGCAAAAGAAATTATCAGTAGATTGGACAGATGGCCTTCAGACTGCAAGACAGTCATTGACTTCTTATATTGAGTGTTCATTTCTTTTGGGAGAAAAAGTTCTAACTCCCCAACCAATTAAATAGACAAATTTGGGTGTGTAAATATAGTTTATCAAAGGTCAATTGTACAATAACTAAAGTGTAAGAATATAGAAGCTACTTGCCAAAATAGGTCCACTTATATAAAACACAGGCAATTAATACATACTTAAATACATTATAAACTTCATGTGAGATCTGACATACTCAGAATTTTACATTCAGGAACATATGTTCAATTTTCTGTCCACTCATATGAGATTGTGCTTCAGAATTACATATCTGATCATCATTTTCCTATAATAAAAGTGTTTAATATAAATGTTTTACTATTATGGTATATAACCACATTCAATCAAAATTTTTATTAGATATTTATGACTGCCAATTGAAAAAGAGGTGATCATTGCAAAATTGCTTATAAAGATAACAATGCAAATCTTAGGGAGACTGAAAGATAATGGTGGACTCAATATATCCTTTATACATTAAAATAAATATGAAAATGTATTATGTGACCTTCATGTCATGACATAATGAGTCCAGATGAGGTCACATTAGATTCAGATGGTATAACATATCTATTGATTGTGAGTGTGTATGTGTGTGTGTGTGTGTGTGTGTACAGGTGCGAGGAAGACACGTAGCAGTGCAGGGGTCATTGAGACAAGGTGTCTCACTGGTTTGGAGTTCACCAAATAGGGTAGAAGGCTGGTCAGTCAGCACATGCACTCTTCCTGAATCTGCTTCCCCAGCATTGCGTCAGCCCATGTGTTCTTCCTGACTCTGCTTCCCCAGCATTGAGGTTGCAGTTCTTTGCCTCCTTGTCTGTATTTCATCACCTCAGTTCCAAGAATCTAATTCATGTCTTCTTACTTTTGAGGCAAATGCTTTACAGATTGGGTTGTCTCTCCAGATTTATGACTAATATTCATGATGCAAAAAGAAACAGAAACAGACACGAAGGAAATCTGTATGTGGAAGGAAGCAGCTAATGGAGCTTGACAGCATAATGGAAAATTCCTGGCATTTCCAGGATTCACACAACACTAAGGAGAGGCAAAAGAAAATTCCTAGGACCTTTGAGGCTCCTAGAGTCCTCTCTCAGTGCAGGAGCTGTGAAATCTCTTGTGGGAATGTGCTCAAAGTAGTTCCTTCCTTCTACAACCCTTTCCTGAAATGACTGGCATTTCTAAATTGGTAGTTTTGAACTAAAACTTAAGAGACTAGAGAAAAACAAGGAAGGCGTGAATTCACAGTGGAGACTAAACAGTAATCTAGGAAGAAAGTCATGGCAGGTTGATAAAGATAGAGTGCTGGGAACAGAATGTGTGTTGGGTTTAGAAAATGCTGGTCCCAAGCTATAGAGATGGCCGAACCTTTTCAGTAAAATGCTGGTTTTGAGAGGATGTGCTTTGTTTCTTTGACAATGTGACAGATGGCTGAAGTGAAATAAAAAAAAAATTATCAAAATTGCAGCAGCCAGACGGTAGGTAACTCGCACAAGCTTTCTTATAATTTTTCTATTGAAAATTCAGCACGGCAACAACTATTTTCATGAATTCAAAACATGAAATATAGTATTGTTAATTGTAGACACACCCTCATTGGATAGTATATTACAAGAACATACTGATTTTTTCCTAACTAAACCTTCAGGATTAGTAAGTCTCAGCTACCCACCATTCCTGCTCCTACGAGCACCATAAGTTTGGGTATTTGAGATAATTCTTAAAAATAAAATCATGATTTATCTGTACTCCTGTGCATGGCACAGAGTAAGACGCTCAATGTTTGTCATGCTATGCAATTTTTTCATGCCTAATGATTTGTATGAATACATGGTCCTTGTACATGTGAGAGTTTCCAGATTCTCAGCTCCTAAATGAAAGATACTATCTGAGCCCTGTTTATGAGCCTCAGACTTGTAATCCTAACGCTAAAGAACTCAGAAAATGAACGATGAAGATTTGAATTATTAGAAAAATAATTATTTATGGTTAAAATCACTTATAAGGGAGTTTCCACATCAAATAACCAATCTCATATCATTGTGTAATGTTAACTCCCTTTCAGACTGTAACTGAAAATAGGCAAGACCGATTTACATGAACACATGTATACAAAAATATATAAATACATGCATTGATGAACATATACAAGTATGCATATATCTGAATGCAAGCACAAGTATGTATTCATACATGGTATAAACACATTTCCAATATTTTGGAAAAGAGATTAATGGCATGTTGGTAACCCTAAGCCAATATATACAGAAGAGGTAGTCTAGAAATCTATGACCCAAAGCACAGGATTCTGCTGTCAGCATGAGCTTTCAGGGAAGATAAGGGGGTTGAAGGCTGCTTTCTCCATAAGTAATATGTTTATGTATTATTCACAGTAGCAAATAATAGCAAAATGTCAACATTTCATTTTCCTCTTAAGAGCTTCTTTTGATTAGTGACCTAATTAACCATTAAGAAGAAAAGGCTTTTTAACTGTAAATATGAAAAGAGAAAGTGTTTTCTCGTAGCAATTTGTGATCTTAAAATGTCAGAGGCAGGCACATCATGGAGGGGCGCCCAACCAGCACTTTTCAAAATGATGTGGTGTCAGAAGCATATGACATGGATTTGTTTAGCTTCTTTTTCAATTTTTTATTTTGTATTTATTCTGAAACAAGCAATGCAAATATAGATATGGTTGCCCAAGAGATTTTTCTTTGCTTTTCGAAAGCCCTTCAACATTTTCTCTGACAGGCTAAAAAAGGTTGTTTTTAATTTGTTTAATTTGACTCTGAATTCTCCCCAGATAATAACATATTTTCTCTTCTTCTTTCTGAATACATATGAGTAAAATGCAGAAGTCTTAACACACACACACACAATTACTAAATCCAGCTTGGTTATATGCAATATATTTTCCACATATACACATATTATTTACATATTTATTTTTAATATATATACACACTCACAGGTAGTTGGCCTGCTTTCATGCTTAGTGGGAGGCCATGTGTCAAGGGAAAGAAAAAGGACAGAAGAGGACACTAGACATTCTCCACTGACTTTTATGTATGTGCTTCTCCATAATAAATAAGGAAATAAAGTAACGATTTTATTAGGATATGCATAAACTCATATTTTAACGACATAATTCATTCTTGACATAATCATGCTCTATGGCTTCTATACCATTATAAGACAATGGTTTTATGCAATAAGAAAAAAAAGTTATTCTAAAAGCTTTCCTTCTTTTCAGGAAGCTCATGATGTTTGCATAATCAAAATCTGAATCTAGACAAGATGCCTTATTATTCAAATCAAAATAGATTAAATTTCATTTTACTATTCCATTATAGTGTCAAATTCATTAAATCATAGCAATTATTTTATTTCTCTCTTCTCCCAGCCTTCATTGCTTACCTGCTAGTTGTGTATATGATAAACCCAGTGATAAGAAGTGTCTTGTTCTACTTTCCTTCCAGACACTGCATTTCCAATACCAAGCGCAAACGATGTAGGCTAATAATTTTAGAGCATAAATGAATCCATATTTAATATTTCTGTTTATTTAATTAATTGTAATTTGAAGTATCATATACCACTGGTGATACGATGTCCACTAAACTGTTGAGACTAAGTGACAAGCAGTGTGTCAGATTCCAAGAGCCAGAAATGCCAGAAAACCCTGTCTTATGGAACCCTCCAGACTCTGGATCCTGGAGTGTGCAGCTGTGTTTTGATGTCTGCCTTCTGATGAAGGAATACACGGTGGGTCATTAAGAAGCCACACGGTGATCGATTAACCTCTTAGTGTCAGGGAGTCTTTCAATATAATGACTCCTTCTTTGTTCTCGAGCCATACTTTATTTACCAATAAAGCACCTTGTAAGACAAAGAGAGCTCTATGGATGGTAGAAAATAAACACAAACATTGTTACATCACAATGCCAGGAAAGATTACCACTGTTCACATAAACCCACACTTTGTGGCAAACTACTACAGGAGTAATAAATGAACTATTTAAGAAGCTATTTTAGCCTTGGTGAGCTCCCAGTAGATCAGCTCCACTGTCTCAGTGGGTGGGTGCACCCCTCGTGGTCCCGACTTCTTTGCTCTGTTACCAAAAAAAAGCATGGGATAAAACTGGACTCTCTGAACATGACGAACAATGAGGGCTGATGAGACGCCAAGGACAATGGCACGCGGTTTTGATCCAACGCAATGTACTGGCTTGGTGGGAGCCTAGCCAGTTTGGATGTTCACCTTCCTAGATATGGACGGAGGGGGGAGGACCTAGGACTTACCACAGGGCAGGGAACCCTGACTGCTCTTTGGACTGGAGAGGGAGGGGGAGAAAAGTGGGGGGAAAGGGAGAGGGGTGGGAGGAGGGGGAGAAGAATGGGAGGAGGGGGAGGGAAATGGGAGGCTGGGAGGAGGTGGAAATTTGTTTTTTTTTCTTTCTTTTCTTTATTCTCCTTTTATCAATAAAAAAAATTAAAAAAAAGAAGCTATTTTAGAAGCTAGTTTGGATATGAGCATACTAACCTTGCTGAAAGCGGTGAGTACAATTGTACTACTGTTGGATTAATGGCTGTGCAGGTTCCTACTCCCTATCTGTGCTCTTATTTCAAACTTAAGGTTCTAATAAAAACTATCCTGATGGTAGGCCTGTTTTACTCCTACACACTGATATATTTCTGCATATATCTGAGCATTTACACATATCAATATTCATGCATATCTATGCTAGTTCAAAGATGTATATCTGCAACCTATTCTCCACAACTTACTGGCCAGCCAAATCTAACATATGTCCAAAAACCCGAGTTTAGCAAAATCATTTTAGAGGTGGCTAGAATTTCCCAAGGTGAGGTAAAACAATTTGAGTCTTCTCTGTGGGCAGGCTCACCTTTTGAAATAACAGAAAATACAGACGTTAACATAAGATGAGTCTGTGAAAACTTTGGGCTATAAGCACCATTCCTGAACATGGACCATTCCCTGCCCTTGGGGAAACTGCCAGTACCATCAGTAACACTGAAGAACCTACAATCACAGATGAAATTTTAACAAGTAGCCAGCAGCTCCATCCTAATCTTTTGAGTTCTATCCATTCTTTTGTCTGACTAAAAAATAGTTTAGCAAATTTCACATTTAAATACTTTTCTCATTAACAGGCCTTTGACAGGTGATTCCTGTCAGCCATTTTTCGGGTTTTCATGAAAGTGACTGGTCCTCTATGAGAAATAACTCAACTACATCTCATCTTTGCCTGTTGTGTTTCTTTGCTTACTATAGTTCCTAGTACAACCAACCAATCCTAGTTACTTTCCACAATTCTTCCCTCCAGAGATCTTCAAACATACATCCGGTTAGTTTAGAATGTACAGATATAAAGTGGTGGAACCACAGTTCCTGTAGAAACAGTCCTAAAGTGTTGGCAGAGGCTGCTCATTCGTTACTGGGTGCCCTGATACTAAATATTCATACAGAAACTATCAATTACAACACTGCTTGGCCAATGACTCTAGCATATTCCTAACAAGCTCTTACATCTTAAATTAACCCTTTCCTATTATTTTATATTTTACCACGAGGTCCATGGCCTACCAGAAAGGTTCCTGCTGGCGGCTTTCCTGTTTCTCCATGGAAGGCTACATGGCATCTCTTTGACTCTGTCAACTTTCTCCCAGCATTCAGTTTAATTTTTTTCCACCTCTTCTGCCCTATTACAGGCCAAAGCAGCTTCTTTATTCATTTACCAATAAAAGCAACACATATACAAACAGACTTCCCACATTACTAAAGTTAGTTCATTGATGGAATCGGTTGCAACTTTTTGGGATGTTTCATGTTAGTAGATTGGAGACCGAGACAATTATGTAGACTCTTAAATTTTATAGTCCCTTCCATTTATTTTAAAATGTCAAAAAAGACACCACTGCACTCAGTTTCATTTCTCCAAAAGTATATCTTTGCATAGACTGGGAATGTGGAGTCCAGTTGTCACTTTTCAGCTTTCTCTTGCTTCTCCAACTTACTCCCAGCTGTAGGACCTCAGAACCTTTCCAGTTGTTCTCCTAATCACTATTCTAATAACAGTTTTCTAAACAGCAACTGTTTAGTTCCTCAGCTATAACCAACTGTTACTCTTCATAGAAAATTCAGATCTACATAGTATATGTCTGATATATTTCTAAGGCCCCAAGTCCTCATAGTTAACCTCCCAAGACCCTCTGCATCATTCTCATTGACCTTCTTGGCAGTGTCTCCAAACAGTGCCTCAAGTCTACTCTTTAACTTTGAACTTACACTCCCTTTCCTGGGCTTAATCCTTCTGTCCATTCTCTACCATGGAAGATGTAATTCAACTGTCCATTGATTGGGCAAATCTCCTTCCATCACTCACTTCAGAATAACCCGGTACCCTGCTACACCATTCAGTGTTGTTTATAATGGCAAACACAAAATTTGTGATGGCCAACCAATGGTATTCTCTCTATAGATAAATTTTTAAATCTTATGTGAACTTTTATCATTGAAATGTAGCTTAATTAATTACGGCTATTGATCTTTTATAGTTAGCCTACATCTGAGGTTAATTTTGACCATTTATTCCTATGGATCAACACTGAGATATGAGGAAATATTTTAAGATACATTATTTTTTCAAAAAAATTTCAGGTATGCTGTCAAAATGTATGGCCTGTATTATGGGAAGAATAACATGATTGTAAGCATAAACTAGACCAGGTTCTAAGCAGCACACCATAAAAGCTTGCCACTCCACTGATATGTGACCTTTATAGCTGGTAGCATTTAAAATCGTATTCTTACCCAGTGCTGCATGTCATTTGCTCATTAAAATAACAATTAACCCTATAGACTGCATAGTGCCTTCAGTGTATTTTACAAGAGCAGCCCATGATTTCATTTCATGCAAAATGAATAGGAAAGGTCAGGCTGATATCTCAAATATTTTCTTTCTTTAAGTCACGATATGAACAGGAAGAAAACCAGCATAATTAAATTCACAGGAACATGAGCCAACAGCTTCATAAGGAAGACAGAGATAGTGAAAATAAAGGCAGGCAAATTCACCTGTAGGTTGTCATAGTGAAAGATAAGAAACTAAAGTCTAGAAGCCACAGATAAGAGATGGGTGGAAGTCCCAGTATGCATATATAAAAATTCAAATATGAGTTAATTCATCAGTTTTATTAAGTAACTTTGCAGCCTAGACTCATTTGCAATTGTTCTAATGAGCCTATACTAATGCAGCAGGTTTATTGCGATACATAACTGTTATTTGATACCCAATCCACAAATAGGTATTTCTGTTTTAAATTACTATAATAAAACCATTTGTGTTGAAAGATATTAGTATTGTGCTAGCAAATCTAACAGGGAAAAGAAAAGAATTGTATGAGTAGAATGAGGGTAAATATCTCCTTGATAAATCCTCTGTTCAGAACTCCACTACATCTTCCCACTTTTACAACATTATCAAGACAGACAAGCAATTCCATATTTGAAACCGTTATCATTTTGGACAACAAAACTAGTTAGCAAAATAAAATCTAATTGTGTGTGTCTGAGATAAAATTTAAAAAGTATCTTCATTTTAAGTTGAGAAGCTGCAGAAAACTTCTTCCAGTAGAGATAGAATATTCTTTATGGAAAGAATCCCTGTGTGTCCTGGGGTAAGCAAATTATTGTAATATAGAGTGGTTGATGAACTCAAAGTAAAGCATTAGCAGTACTGTGATATTGGAAGAAATTTGATTCTCTGCCAAAAATGATCTATTTGACAGTCCTTTGTGATATTCAATTTGTTTGAATTGTAAAATATCAAATTGATGTCATCATCAGCTCTAAGGGTATGAAAGGCTAGGCAACTGAAGGTCCTTTTACACAAGAGAGAGGTCCATGAACTTTCCCCTCTCAATGACCTTGAGACACTTATGCTTTCTACTTCAAACACCAGGGATAACAACTTTAAGAAGGAATGCTTTAGACCTACAGCTTCAGAAGTTTCAGTTCAAGGCTGTTTTATCCAATGTGTTAGGCAATGTAGGAAATAATGCAAAACTACTGGGGTCATACACCACAAAACAAGGAGGGATAAGGGGAACAGAAAGAAAGGGAAAGGAGAAATGAGGAGGAATAAGAAAAAGGAAGAGAATAAGAAGAGTAGAAAAGAAGGAGAAAGAGAAAGGAGAAAAGAATGAAAGAAGAGAGAGGGAATAGATGGAAGGGTAGGAAAGAAGAAGTAGGATTGAGGGAGGACACAACCTATATAGAACATAAGTGTTTGACTCAGGGATCTTTTTACAATAGACACAAGAAAGATCTAGGCAAATAGAAAACATCCTATGGGTATTTCATAATTGACACTCAGAATAAAAATAAATGACCCATTATTGTAACTTAACAAACCTGACTTGAGCTTGCATCTTGAAGAATTGTTGTGTACTTCCAACGCAGTTTAATCTTTGCTGTGATATAGCAGAGACTCCACTAGGAGAGAGAAAATGTGCTATAAAAGTGAGGAAGTTAGCGAAAAGAAAAGAGTAAAATGGGAGGAAAAATGAAGGAAGGAAGAGAAAGAGAAGAAGAAATAGAAAGATGGAAGAAAGAAATAAAAATCAGAGTAAAGGATAGGGGAGAGGAGAGGAGGACAAGCAAGATTTAGATCAATATTACCTTTGAATCCATAACATCGTTAAAGTCTACCTCATAAATATTTTTACCAACTATCAATAAAGCTACAGTCTGACAACACATGGTCTTGTGAATCGTTTAAGATATTTCATTTTTACATACAATTGCTTAGCTCTCCACATTTCCTGTTTGTAAACCCTGCCACCATTCCTCACAAGACAAAAGTTTTAGTTCCTTTGTTTCAAAAATGTGTTCTACTTGGAAATTTTGTCTTGATTCATTATAATAACTAGTCTTCATAATTGTAAATTATATACTGGAATTGACTGACATTCTCTAATCAAAGTTCATTACTATTTTGCTATAAAGATACCATGTTTGTAGAGTAATGGCAATTTTGCTTGCCTTTACTCAAACCTTATCGTTGTCTTGTATTGATTAGTAAGGGAAATTTTTCTCAGTACTTTTCAAATTGTATAATGTCATGTTTGCAAATCTTCTTGAAAAAACATGGTCACTTTATCTGGCATAATCTTTGAGGACGCTCAAATATGATTTCACCATCCATCACCCAAGGCACAGCTTTGTGCCTCATTTTTCATTTGATATTTCCTGGTATTGTCATTCCTGATTGTGTATGTGTGTGTGTGTGTTTGTGTGTGTGTGTGATGTTCTTCTCATTTGCATAAGTGCTGCATTTTCCCCCAAATAACCTATTTCTCTAAATAAGACTGTATTTAGATTCTGTCTTACATAGACTTGCTGTGCTGTGAAGAGACAGCATGACCATGACCACTCTTATAAAGGAACATATATTATCAATACAGGTTCAGAAGTTTACTCCATTATTGTCATGGAGGGAGGCATAGGCAGATAGGATGATGCAGTGGTAGCTGAGAGTTCTATATCTGAATTAGTAGGAAGCAGAATGAAATGGGGGGGAAAGAGAGAGAAGAGAGAGAGAGAGAGAGAGAGAGAGAGAGAGAGAGAGAGAGAGAGAGAAGAGAGAGAGAGAGAGAGAGAGAGAGAGAGAGAGAGAGAGAGAGAGAGAGAGAGGAGAGAGAGAGAGAGCTACTGGGCCTGGCTTAAGCATTCAAAATCTCAAAGCTGACCCAAAAGTTCACACACTCTCTAAAAAGGCCACACCCACTCCAACAAGGCCACACCACATAATAGTGCCATTCTCTATGAGCCTATGGTGCCATTTTCATTTAAATCACCATAGTTTATTATTCTTTCTTCTGAATTTTATAGCAAATTACTCCATTTCTTTTGATACTCATCATACACACTTATGTATTATCTCTGAAATTTTCATAAAAACTGCCTATGGCAACCCAACTATAAAATAAAGTGTTTAAATAATATACTGAAAGAAGATCCAGGCAAGCAGACAGCATCCTATGAATACTTCATAATTGATATAAAAAATAAACGTGATTATTCTGTTATTGTGAGTAGAAGACTAGATGAGTCTACATCTTAAATGGAGTCTAGTACATGTTGCCTGGCTCCATAAAGGATATCACAGTGAGAGGAAGGCCACTTACTGTTTTGTTTATATCCAAGATATGATGTTGCTGCCAAATCATTGACAATTTTTGGCCCTTAGCACATAGATATCATATTGAACAGAGGAAATGAAAAGACTGCATTGCTATGCTTGATAAAAAAGATAAGTTTTGTGTAATCTATTTCTGGTTGTATCTTATGTATTACTCTCTCTCTTGCCTGTCGGTTCCTTTTTTTTCTTCTATAGCCTCTGTATTTGTTTCTGCCTCCACATTCTTTTCTTTTTTTTAATTTATTTATTTATTAAAGATTTCTGTCTCTTCCCCGCCACCGCCTCCCATTTCCCTCCCCCTCCCCCAATTAAGTCCCCCCCCTTCAGCCCGAAGAGCAATCAGGTTTCCCCGCCCTGTGGGTAGTCCAAGGAACCCCCACCTCCATCCAGGTCTAGTAAGTTGAGCATCCAAACTGCCTAGGCTCCCACAAAGCTAGTACGTGCAGTAGGATCAGAAACCCATTGCCATTGTTCTTGAGTACTCAGTAGCCCTCATTGTCTGCTATGTTCAGCAAGTCCGGTTTTATCCCAGGCTTTTTCAGACCCAGGCCAGCTTTTTAAATATAATCCATACTGAGATGCAAAACAGTATATGTGAATTGAGTGCCAGTGTTTCTATGTGTAGCAGGTGTTAAGTATCTGCTCTTAAACTTGGAAGTGTCTCTTGGAATTACTTCTGCATCATAGATTAAGACTGTTTGACTCAGAGAACTTAAGAAGTATTTTGATGAGAAGCAAATATTCATCATTGGCTTAGCCATTTCGGTTTCTAAACTGTATCCCTCTTTCTTAATATACAAAGAAATTATCAGAATGCTTTTATACTATTTTATTTTTAATGACATCCCACATTGTTGAAAAATTATTGATAAAAATAATTAAATATTAAATGTGTGGTTTTAGACTTAGGTTTTAAGAACTTGCAATCTGAATGCAATATCAGCATGCCATTTATGCCTTATAAAGCACTTATAATATCTCTGGTTTACTCAACGTGATTCTGCTTTGGTTTATAAGATATTTCCTTGGAATGTTCAATGCTGTTAATTAAATGTTTCCTGACAACAGTAGCTATGTGCCCTGTAAACTGTAAATGCATTTAGATAAATTCCAACATCACAGTGGTCAGACTCATATTGTGGTTTTGATTAGGACAGATATTTTGTTACCAATCATTTCATCCTCTTTCCCTATTCTTCATCTTGCTTGTTCTTCATGGTTCCCTATTCTTCTTCATTTTCTCTATTTGTCTTCATCTTCCTTTTCTTCAAAGAAGTAAAGACAAGCATAAGAATAAACTCTTCTCCAGATATCCAAAGAGATTAGAAGCATGGGATCTTCAGATGGGCTCTTTATTTTTATATTTTGAAATTAAAATATAATTACATTTTTTATTTTATTTCCCCCTCCTTTTTTTTTTACCTCCATCCCTTCCCATTCAACAGCTCTGTTCTATCTGGGGTATCAATGGACTTTTCTTCATTATTTATTGTTACATATATATGTATACATGTGTATATAAGCATGTAAATATATATATTATATACAAGACTAAATAAATAATTACATCTTTCCAGTCTTATAATGCTATTTTTTAAGAATAAGATTTCAAGGATGATCACTTTGGTATTATAATATTTCATTTTTTCCCTAGGAAAATTTTATTCCCTGTTTTCATGATGTTGTTTTTTAAATTATTAATCTGTACAGGTTGGAGTGGAGTTACAGAAAGAAATATGCTACGATCTTTTACATTGGCATAGTAATAATAATTGAAAATATTTTTGAATATCAATATTACAGTCTATTAATACCAAATCTATGTAAGTACAGTGGCTTGAAACTCTGGCTCAGATATAAGGCAGGTTTCTGTCTCCCTAGAGATGGGCTCTGATGGCCACGGTGTTCTCTGGCAGTGCTAAAGTGACCCAAAAAATATCAGTAGGTTTACAAGGTTGCACATTCTATTAGACAATTAGAACAAAATTACAACAGAATTAGAGACAAATGATGGCACTCAATAGCACAAAATGCTCTACTACAAAGTAAAAACAAACGTAGGAAAGGCTCATCTGAAAAATGTTTGCACATTGGTAGAGGTCTATTTTGAACTGGGGGCTGATCTGTGCATTCAGAATGATGCCAGGGAAATGCCACTCTCTGTTTGTAGTGGGTATTTCACAAACAGCATGAATTTTAAATCTCTCTTATTTTGAGCAACATTTTTTTCTCTCTCTCTTAGAGAAGTCATCGAGAGGCTTAATTAATGAACTTCGTATTTGCAGACATCTTTGATATTCTTAGATGAAAGGTTTTATATAAGCATGGCGGGAGTTTGGTACCAGAAGGAAAATGTCCTCTTGGTGACAGGCTCTATGAAGTGCTAGGTTGGGGTATATTTGACAACCACAGTTAAAAAGGTTTGTCCCTGTTTTGCTATTCTGTTTTAATCATGTCCATTATTCTGGAGGATATGGAGCTAATAGGAGAGCTAAATTCTCATTGGCCAGAAACCTGTGAGACCTGCACACACTGACACTTTCCCCAGTGGTTAAGGCAGGTGGGAAGTTTATAGGCAGCCTCTTTCTGGAGCAATAAAAGTTGCTTTTATTTCAAATTCTCTTTTTACACCAGTTGCTATTACTCTGAAAAGCTCCTGGCATTTGGAAGGCAATAAGCAGGGCATAAAATCCATTCTTCCCTGAATAGGTCCTATTGCTAAGGCTACTTTTAAACTGACTAGTTTACAGCAAAGCAACAGACAGCTGGGCTCCTGAAAACCCTCTCTGGAAAAGCAGGAGAGCTGCTAACTAACTAGGTTGAGTACCTGGGTTGTCAATGTATTGCTAGCAATTTCCTTATGTTATTGGAGCCCTTTGTATTTGAAATATTAAGTTGCCACAACTGATGTAGGGTATGGATTAAAAGGAAGGATTTGCTTATCCCCCTTTTTCTGCAGAATGCCTTGCCTTTGGTTTAGGTTAGCTGTAATTCTTCTGTGTTGGCAAAATCTAAGTATTAGTTCCTTCTCAACTTGTACTAAGGAAGCAGTACAGAATTGGAAAGATATTTAATACCTTTCTCAAGCAGTGACTGGTGCGTTCCACCTGATAAAATTATGACCCATATGCTATGAAAGTATTGTAAACATCAAGCCAAATCATACCTCATGATGCCTTCTGTGTAGAAAGTCAGCAACAGCGATCCCTCTCCTGTCACAGAGAAACAGTGGTCACCTTCACCTAAATGGTAGGCAGAGCACACAAATTGGACAGCAAAGGACTGCAACTGACTTGGAGAGAAATCTTAGACCATGGACTCTCTGTGTAGCTCAGCACTTAGGTACCTGGAGAGGAGTCTCTATTAATAGTATGTCCAGAGGATGCACCAATGATCAAAAGCTAGGTCAACGGCAGAGCCTTCATCGAGTGTGTTCCAGGGTGGAAAATATCTTGGACTGGACAAAAATTGAGACCAATTGCCTAGACTGTGTCTCATCTTGGGTCCTTTTCACCCCTATTGTATGATATTGGTATGAAAAATACTGTCTCATTGATAAACTAATGATCAAATAAGCAAGTATTTTAAAAAGAAAAATGTTCAACATGTGAACATGAGTCATTCCAGGGGGTAGAATATTATTCCTACATTGCTTATCCAAGCTTCTGTGTAAAAACAATAAATATTATACTGCTGTCTTGGCTTTAATGTGGTTGAGAAATTTCCCTTTCTGATCAGTGACCCTGAGAACATCTCCAAAAGATGGAAGCAAGTTTGCTAGGGAAGTTGAAAAGAAATAGGTAAGTTCATGGGTTAAAACAAATTACTGAAGAACTATCAGGGGATGAACATGTTAGGCAGGGCTTGTGACCAAAGACATGCCTGACAGACTGTGGATTTGGAGAGAAAAAGAATCGCTGTTTCTCCTAGAGGTGGTGTGGGAGCATGACCATCCTTTTCAGGTGCTTCTCTTTACAATTGTAACTGGATGAATGTCAGCTGCTTTGGTTTCTGTGATGTCACTTCTGAGGACACTACTTTAGGTATGATTTAGATGTACTCTGCACAAAGTAATACAACATTAGATTTAATGTATAGGACTGATTCCTCAACATTCTTTTCAGTCTAGAAAACAAATAGATGTTGATTTATGTATCATCATCTATGAGAAAGGGTATACAGAGAAAGGCTTTTTCCTTATTACTACTAAATACAAACTACATCAAGGGCCACATGACTCCACTGCTGTAGTTAACTCAAGAATCTTAAGTTTTTCCTGTTGTGTCAAAGTAATATATTGTAGACAAACTTTGTGGTTAACTATCTCTTATTATGAACTGAAGCCAAATAAGGATTGGTCTTTGGGACTCAATGCATGGATGGATGCAAACTCCAGAAATTCTTTGTTTTTTAAATGTGTTGGCCCTTTCTAGCCCCAATGCATACAGATCACTGGTCATCAAGGTAAAAGCACTAACATGAAAACGCCTGGAAGTTTTCAGGTGTGTGGCTGATGTCAGAAGAGAAAGAAAAGGGCTCTTAAAGCCATAATTACACATCAAATCTCTATTCATGGATGAATAAACCATGGGAGGTTTGCTAGTCATAAGATCAAATGGAGATAAAAAAATGCTAGTTCTTCAATTTATTATTCATGACAATTTGATAAATCTTATAAAGGGTATTCGTGTATTTTAAACAACATCTCTGGACTAGGAGCTTATTTTATAACTGTTTGCTATATCTGTCAGCAAAGTTATGAATGTGGCTATATTGCCCTTTTAATCAAGCATGATGTCCTGGCTTCAACATAGGTTCTTCCCTTCCTATTGTGATAAGTGACATTTGCTCTCAGACCCTGTCCTTTTCTGTCGCCTTTTTCTCCATAATTCTTTTTTTTTTCACTCAGTTTTCTTTGGTCAATAATAAGGACATCAAAATGCCAGTCCCAGAAGCTCATGTTTTAAGAGAAAATTGTTGACTCAGGTGACACACAAGATATTTCCAATATCTCCAGAAGTACATTGATTTGTGTTAGTAAATTTTACATAAAAGTGTCTTTCTTTATTCATGTTGTAGGTATCAGTTACTCACATTTGTGCCCTGTCTTATTACTAATATCTGATAAAGATGCTCTGTAAATGGACATTTTCTGCTCCGACTGTCTGTCCCCAAATACCCAACAGTCTCTTCCCAAATTACCACAAAGAGATTTATATTAATTATAAAAGTTTGGACAATAGCTCAAGCTTGTTAACATCTAGATATTACAAATTAAATTAACCCATTTCTATTCATCTATGTCTTGCCACGTGGCTTATGGCTTTACCTGTCCTCTAGCATGTCTTATTTCATGGGTGGTTGGTTGGCAGCTCTCCTGACCCTGCCCTCCTTCCTCACATCATTCTCAGTTTGGCTTTCATGCTTAAACTCCTGCCCAGCTACTGATCTGTCCGCCTTTTATTAACCAATGAGAGTCATACATATCCATTGTGTAGAAAAGTATTGTTCCAAAGCAATGTTCAGGCAAAATAAAAGGTAGTTAGTATGGCAAGCTGAACCTGAGGAAACACGAGTCATCAAAAGGATCCTTGTAAGAAGTAGCAACTACATAACGATTTTCCCAAGAACTGGATCAAGAATTTTCGGTATGAAACTTTACAATAATTTATATTTAAACTTGTCAGAAGTTGGAGTCTACTTTTTATTGTCTTCGTTTACAGAAATATTTACAGAAATATCACATACTTACCTTCTAGACATACAATTAACTCAAAACATTAGTGATGTAACACTAACAGCCTTATTCTTATAAAATTCCCAATTATTGTTATTAATGGCTTAGAGCTAAATCTTAATTCAGACACTGGTGGCTGTCAGTTATTGGTGCCTTTCAAGCACTTGAACAAATAGGAGACTGCAAAGTAACAGCAGGAGGTGTAAATTTCCACTGTAAATCTTTGACTCTTTAATACTACTATGGGCATTAACATCTGGGAAACCATATTTTAGTTTCTTCCAAAGTCATCACACACAACCATATAAACTAATACTTACTGTAAAAGTAATACATCGAATTTCACTTTAATTTTAAAATTATGAAAATCACTATTAGGTATCACTCTTGACTTAAAATGAACTCCACAAATATGGCATTTATAAATGAAAAATGAAATGAGAACATTGAATCCAGTCAAACATCTTGATGAAGGGCTAACCCTTTTAACTTCAACCTCTAAAGTTGGAATTTCTTGCCTCAAAGAGATGGTTAGCTCTGGATTCATCATAAGTCAACCTCTCCTAATATTTCCACAAATACATTTTTGCATAATCTTAAAAGAGACCATCAGATCCAATTGATTTAATAGCATTGGCTTGGAGACATAGTTTGCAATCAGAAGCCATGGTACATTCTAAAATGAGACCTATTTGTTTATATTTAAGCCTGCATGAGAATGTGTGTGTTATCTTGTTATGCCTATTCTATTTATAATGTCTGAGAAAGAAACAGTAGCATTTATATCCATCATAAATTATCATAATTTTTATATCCAATTTTCACTTCTACTCATCCTTTTCCAAATATTCCATGATGATTTTGCTTCCACTGCTGTGTGCAAAACTCACACACACACACAAAGGCAAAACCAAAAGTCTTTTTAGACCTGTAAAATCTGAATGAATGGCAAATCCTTACTTAAAGAAAATGAAGATGGACAGATTCACTGTCTAATCTAGAAAGGGCCAGGAAAAGTATTATGTATAGACAGCACATTCCACTGTTTAAAAGTGCATCAACATAATTTTTAAAAAAATGTATTTTCTCAGTCTATCTGTTGGGACAGAAACTGTTTGGTAAAGCTATCATGATGAGCTCTGCTTTATGTAAATTATTCAAACAAGATCCAAGCTAATAAAGACCAGCATGCTTGCAATCATATGAAAGGCAGCATTTATAATGGAGGAAGAGTTTAGGTTCATATTACATCTGAATCAAGATGTAATATGAACATTCAGTAGATAGTGTATTCAAAAATTATAACAAAACTTTGATAATTATAATCATGTCTGGCATTGTGGCGTTCTTTCAACCCAAGCTCTTCAGGAACAGAAACCTATTTCAAAAAGAACAACAATAACAAACAAACAAACAGAAAATCTAACTGTCCTGGCCACATGGACATGTAGTTCTCCTGAGAGTGGACCAGGTTATTCTTACTGCTCCCTGCCTCTTACACAGCTTGGGGCACTGGAAGAAAGAGGCTTATAGTTGTTGGGAAGACATGAAGGGTGACAATCATCAGAGGAGCTTTTGCACCTTAAAAGATTCCTTTTGAAGTATTTTTGGGGTTTAACACCATATAATCAGTTCCTCGTGGTTATTTGATCCTTAACTGAGGTGCCCTGAAAGAAGATTGCCAAAGGTGAGCCTTCTACATTATTTTTCTTTAAAAAAAAAACAACAAGTCAAAATCTTTCTAACATGCAGCTCCTGTTAGAAGCCATCTAACAAGAGGAGTGTTTATTCCCCAAATTTCTTTATATCTCTTAAAGTTTGTCATGCGAAGCATCAGACTCATTTGTAGTTGGCATATCCATTGTGTGCATGCAAATGTATGCTGTTAAGATAGTTGAAAGGAAATTCTTTTAAGTGATTAAATAGACCTTTCTATAATCTTGTTTACATGATTAATTTATCTAGCAAACTTGTCTTCATAGAGAGTACAAGGACAAACTTTAGTCCCAACACCTCTTGAATTATCACAGTGTCCCTATTACTAGGGGTGCAAATTAATGAGTTTTCCTGAGCAGAGTGTTGAGCCGTCAGGACCACAATGTTGATAATGTTAACACAGGGCTTTTTAATCTCAGGGAATAGATGAAGTTTTCCTACATGGCAGCTGATCTACAAGATATTTGTATTTCATGCTGCTAATAAATGTTCATTAAAACTTGTTTCATTATTAATTATACAGAGTGGGACTCGGAGCTCCAGTAAATTGTATTCCTATTATAATAAATGCATTTAATTACAGAAGTTCAGTAGTAAAGCTTATTTTTGTAAAACAGTTTTATTAGGTGTGTCATCTGTTTTAAAATTCAGAGAAGCAGACCTCACAGTGAATCATGTTGTTTAACCATGCTAGAATGGAGATTGTCTACCCTATGATGGCTAAAGTTTACAGTATACACATTTTGTGACACTATCTACCAGCCCTCTTGCTACAGTATGATGAACCCACAACAACTGGTATTGAATACTCCATAGACATTAATTAGCTTACTTTACATAGGCTACCATGTCATCTTGATTATATGTGACTGTGTCCTGATACATCATATCTTCCCAAAAAAAAAAAAGAGTCTGGACATTTGGATGATCTTACGTAGTACAGACTTCTTTGGAGAGGTGAAAAGAATACACCACTACTAAATATGAGACATTCTATAAGTGTGTCAATATTCTGCTTTTAGGGAATGTTGACAGAGTTGATATAGAGGAAGCAGAATCCCCATGAGGGTTAATGAATGACTACAGTATACTATGTAGCCACCAGGGGCAAAGAAGTTAGTGCAGTTGAATATTCTCAATTGTGCTCTCAATACACAAGACGTCAATAAATTAAGCCATGTCTCTACTGCTTTCAATCCTATGATCTTATACATAGTATTTGTAAGAAAATATTAGTTCTCTTAGATATAAAGGCAGAATGTCCTGTCTCCTTTGCCTTGCCAGCTAGTTGGGAAAAGAACTGACACTACACAGGACATTCAGGAAGCTGGTGGATGTCTTTTCCCCCTCAGGGTGAATGGCAAGCTAGACTTACTTCATGGGCTGGTAAGCTTTCTTTAGTATATTAACTGTTTTTCCTTTGTCAAGCTGTGATGGCTTCAGTTTATTTTTTTCTTACCTGAATGCTGTTTGTGGGAACAAGTACTGGAGAATTGGGCAGGGAACGGGACAACGGAAAGAGATGATAACCAAATGGATATTTGCCACTACTGAGCTTTTTCTAAGTTTACAGAAGCCCTTTCAAAGATTATGAATAGTGAGAATCCCAAAGAGTTAGAACTGTTAGCAAGATTCTTTCTAAACTTCTATTGACCTTGTATGTCTGAGACTTCTAGAAGAAGAGCACCTGGCAGTTGTTAATGCAAAGATCCTTTTGGATTGAGAGGTTCCTAGACATTAAAACCTATGTGAGGAAGTGTCCATGAAGAAATGCCTACATTGTAGACAGACTGCTTATTCATTTTCTAGATGTCCAGACTGAATAATCTCACAGAAACTATATTAATTACAACACTTCTTAGCCAATGGCTGAGGCTTATTTCTAGCTAATTCTTGCATCTTAAATTAACCCAATTCTATTAATCTGTGTATCACCACAAAGTTGTGGCTTACCAGAAATATTCTGGTGGCAGAGTCCTTCTCCATCAGCAGTTACATGGTCTCTCTTTGACTCTGCCTACTTTCTCTCTATGTCTCTATTCAGATTTTCTGCCTCACTTTGCTCTTTTAAGCCATTAATCTAAACAAATTTATTCATTAACCAATAGTAATAAAACATATTCACAGCATATAGAGGGGAATCCCACATCATCACGTATTTTGAAAGAAAGATGATAGAGGCTCACTCTGAATAAGGGAATCAACAATCTAGTAGTTAGTAATCAACACAGTATAAAAGGAGGAAAAGAGAAAGTTAGTAGTGTATCAAACACAGCAATATTGATATCTGTCTCTGTTTCTGCCTTCCCCATACACATACCTAGAGGAGAGCAGCCTGGGGCAAATATTTTACTGTTATGATATTCTGTCTCACTATGAGCCCAGAATAGATGAAGACAAAAACTATAGAATTCTGAGCCCAAATAACCTTTACCCTAGATATTGTCTATTACAAGCATTGTGCCATAGTGAAGAGTACCTCCTTCAATCTGCAACTGCAAGCAGAATCTTGCAAGTTTACCTCAAGAATTCTTGGTTGTTTATTTTGTTTTGTTTCCCTTCATTTTGTTTTGTCTTTTCATTTGCCTGTGTTCTGTTTTGGCTCTGGGGAGGAGACACTGTCATACTTAAGCCCTGACTGTGAGTAGCTTGCTTCATATACAGTGGAAATAATTAGCAGGGATAAGTGCACAACAAGAGGATTAAGCATTCATACGACTGAGAATAACATCTGCAGCGACATGATAAAAATGATACAGACCATTAAATCACATACATTGGGCAGAAAGTGATCGGCAGCTGGGGTCAGAATGAAATCTCCCCTCTTGGAACAATATTGTACCATTAAGTAAATTTAGCGATTTTATGTCTTCTTTAGAACATTTATTATCATCTGGCTTCAAAAATAAACTTCTAGTGCTTTATTGTCTCCAAACCAAAATTCCCAATGACCTTAAACAGCGATATTTGACAACGAAGTACATATTGCCCCTATAGCTACAATCTCCCATGGTGCAGGTCCTGTGGGCATCCTGCCTCTGATGCTTTACCAGTTCTGGGCTTTTATATTCTCTGTGTTTGTCTTTTCCTTTTCACTGCCATGACCATAGTGAGTAGAAGGGAAAATGATGTATTTTACTGGTGTGTGGGACTAAGTGATAATGCCAATATCAGATAAGAACTTGGAGTTAATTTGTATCTCTCCTTATGCCTTTGTTGTGAATAATAATAATAATAAATAGCATCAATAATTCAGTGGCAACCAGTGGTATGAAAAGCATTCTTCAGTGTGTTAAGACTAGAGGAGACAAGTATTTAAGAAAGAATTGGTAGTGAATGGAAAAAGCAACAAAACTTGATAGAAATGATAATTTAGTAAAAATAAATTCTTAGAATGGATGAGAAATTAACAAAGAGAAGTGTTCTGTAACACAGTTATCAATAAGAATTACATGATCACAACATAAATGTTTCCCCAATAAAGGCAGACTGTGGTCATCTTAAGACCACATCAAACAATACCTGGCATAAACTACATCTTGGGACATCATGAAATAATCTCCAATAAAATTAAGAAGATAAAAATCACACAAACATACTCTGCTAACATGGGAAAACACCATAAAAGTTCAGTATCAGAAAGGAATTCGGAAACTTTAACATTGATCAAGCTTTGTTAAGGTAATAAAATACCAGAGTTCAGAAGAGCCTTGATAAAGAAATGTTCTTTAGTTAATTCTGATTCTGGAATCAGCTCATCTCCACCGAGATGTCCAGTAGAGGCATTATCACAGTAACAGTACATAAGAAATTGGGAAATCAGATCACAAGACAGAGCCCAAAGTGTTGTATACATATGGGATTATTCTTTTAATAACAATCCTTTCATGAGAACCAATGTAATGTCTTCCTAGAGACATCTCTTCAGTAACCTGCCTTTTCTTAGATCTCATAACCTCATAACATTACTGCACTGAGAAACAAATCTTAACACATGTACCATTTGGAGCATCTCAAACCATAACATTTACCATATGCCTCTTATACAACATTCCAAAAAGGGAAAATAGTTAAGAGGGAAATCAAACAACTTTTAGATAAATAAGAATCAAAGTACAGTTTACTCTAAATAATGGAATTATGCTAACACACAATGAGATTTGCAGCTAAAGAGTCAATCAAAAATAACAGCGTAGTCAGGTACACACCTTTAAGTTAAGCACTTTAGAGGCAGAGGTAGGTAGATCTCTGTGAGTTTGAGGCCAACTGGATTTACAAACAGTGTTTTAGGCTACCCAAGGACTCTATAATGAGAGCATGTTTCAAAAGGAAAAACAATAATAGTAAAATAAGACAATCTCAAGTAAATTCTTCTTTCCTTCACCTTCCATATTAAAAGGGAAAAACAACCAGGCATGATAGTGAATGTCTCTAATCCCAGCTCTCAGAAGGTAGAGGCAGGCAAAACTTTCAGATCTAGGACAGCCTGGTCTGCAGTGTGAGTTCCTGGACAGCCACAGCTACACAGGAAATACCTGTTTTGAAAAGGAAAAAAAAATAAACAAACAAACAAAGTAAAAGTGGAAAACAGACCTGAAGAAGGTAGTTGGGAGGAATTAACAAATATTTCAGAGGATTTTAGTGAGTTTTTTTCTGATTTTTTTATTTTTATCTTTTTTATTATTGAAAAAAATTTCTGCCTCCTCCCAGCCTCCCATTTCCCTCCCTCTCTTCCCCCTCCTCTCCCCCTCCATCTCCAGTCCTAAGAGCAGTCAGGGTTCCCTGCCCTGTGGAAAGTCCAAGGTCCTCCCCTCTCCATCCAGGTCTAGGAAGGTGAGCATTCAAACTGGCTAGGGTCCCAGGAAGCCAGAACATGTTAGGGTTGGCAAGAGACTTAATGAGTTTTTTTTTTTAAAAGAAGTTGGTAAGTAAAACATACTGTAGTGGCTTTGAAAATATTTGAAAAAATGACAAATGTCTAGCAAATTTATGCATGGTGAAAAACTCTGAGATTGTATTACTAGTACCAGAAATGAAAAAAAGGCTATCAGAATAAAAAATAAATAAAAAGGATCATAAAAACTCTACTTACAAAACGTACATGTCAAACAATTAGGTAAGAGGTGAACTGGACAAATTCATAGAAATATACAAAGTGCTGAAATTGACTTAAATATTAAAAATTAAACAAAGAAGACAATGGCATACAAGGAGGGCATTCCAGTTCATAAAGACAAGATCAGCTCCTGATGGATTAACACGTGAATCTTACCCAACATAATCTTAGCCACTTTTCATAGTCTTCCAAGTACTAAAAGATGAAAGCCTCTCATTAATCCTATGTGGTCTACTTGCTCTAGGCACCAATGCAGCTGAAGACACAACACACTATAGGAAACTAAAGAGTCTACTCTGATGAAACAGAAACATTAATCCTCCATACAACACTAGCAAAACTAATACATATTCACATCATGGATTAAGAATGATGTCCAAGTAAGATTTTCCCTAGTAAAAGATCCCCTGTCAAAAAAATAAATAGCAGTGAGAACAAAATGTGTATACCTCAATATACTCACAAAAATGAACAGCAGACTAGAAATAGATGAGAACTTCTTCAGATGATAATGGGTAGGTTTTGACCAAATCATCCTAGATCATATGTAAAGACTAAGTGCTTAAAGTATTCTTTCAGATATTGGATACTCAAGAAGCTTTAGCCTTTTCATTTCTATTCATGTTAACTTTGGTATGTCAGTCAGCCATTGGAAATAATATGTAAGCAGTTTCCTAAGTCTATAATCTGCCATTACATGCATGACATTTTGTTATCTGATTCAAACATAGATATATTAGAAAGAATGTTTGAAGAAGTTAAATTTTGCCAAAACGGAGATTACTAATAGCTCCTGAAAAAGTACAGAGAGGAGATTCTGTCTATTTATCTAGGTTATAAAATTGCTTTACAGAAAATTAGAACACAAAAAGCACAAAGTAGGAGACACTGGTTGCAGACTTTTAATAACTTTCAAAGATTGCTAGGAGACATTTTTAATTTATGACTGGCTGTTGAAATAAAAACTGCTCTAATAATTCATTTAAGAAAAACCTTAGATGATAATAAAAACTTGAATATTTCCAGAGAATTAATAGCTGAATTAGAAAAAGAATTGACAATTGTTAGGGAGAAATTACAGGAGGCTCATGTGGATAAGGTGAATTCAAATCTTAATTGTATTTTAGTCATATTGCTGTCTAGAATTTCTCGTACAGGAATTTTAATGCAAAGAAAATATATTATCTTAAAATGGATCTTTTTTACCACATAAACCAAGTAAAAATTAAAAACTTATGTGGAAACTCTCTGAGTTAATTATAAAAGTAAAACTGAGACTTACATCAACTAGTAGGCAAAGACCCAGTAGAGATTATAGTTCCTTATACCACTGATGAAATTTAAATATATATATATATATACATACATATATATATATATATATATATATATATATATATATATATATATATGAAGTTCACCAACTCCAACTGGGCTGGTAATGAATGAGCATGGAATCAAACTAGTCCCTCTGAATGTGGTTGACAGTTGGGGAAGACTGAGCGGACAATGACAATGGCACTGGGACTTGTCTCTACTGCATGTACTGTCTTTTTGGGATTCTATTATCTTTGGATGTATACCTTGCTCAACCTGGATGTAGTTGGGAGGGCCTAGACTTCCCACAGAGCAGGATTCCTTGCCCTCTCATAAGACTGGAGGGGGTCTGAGGAGGGTGTGTCAAGGGAGTGGGAGGAACTGGAAATTTAGATTAGTATTTTTAAAGTAATTAAATAATAATAATAAGAAGGAGGAGGAGGAGAAGGAGGAGGAAAAGAAGAAGAAGAAGAAGAAGAAGAAGAAGAAGAAGAAGAAGAAGAAGGAGAAGGAGAAGGAGAAGGAGAAGGAGAAGGAGAAGGAGAAGGAGAAGGAGAAGGAGAAGGAGAAGGAGAAGGAGAAGGAGAAGAAGAAGAAGAAGAAGAAGAAGAAGAAGAAGAAGAAGAAGAAGAAGAAGAAGAAGAAGAAGAAGAAGAAGAGGAAGAAGAAGACAATGATCCTTGGGAAAGAGCTTGTGCTAATTTTTGAGGAGAGATTAATAGCAATTATCCCCAAAATGATAGACTTAACCTTATAAAGAGAACTTCTTGGATTCTTCCCTGAATTGTACATGATGTGCCAATAACTGGAGTACATACATTTTATACTGATTCAAATAAATCAGGAAAGGCAGGTTACAAATGAGAAGATTTAAATAATGTGGAACAAAGCTATTCTCATGGTACTAAGGGATTTTAAAGAACCTCTCAGTATTGTTACTGATTTTCAATATGTAGAAAGAGCTATCTTATATATTGAAACTGCTAAATTTATACCAGATGATACAGAATTAACTTCATTCTTCATACACCTTCAAGATATGTTCAGAAATAGGCTTTGCCCCATATACATTACACACATCAGATCCCCTATGAGTCTGTCAAGTCCTCTAGCAGAAGGTAATGCAGAAATTGATCAATTATCGATTGAAAGTGTTGAAGGCCTCAGAATTTCACAAGAAACATCACATCAATAGCAAAGTTTTGAAGAAAGAGTTTTATATTGCATGGCAACAAGCTAAGGAGATGTCTTACTTGCTCTTTCTATAACCAAACAATGCCACCTGCAAAGACCAATCCAAAAGGTACTTAGAGGAATCTGGCAGATGGATGTATTATACTTTGCAGAATTTGGAGAATTAAAATATATGCACCATACCATAAACACATATTCATATTTTCAATGGCCAACTGCTTTAAGTTCAGAAAGGGCTGATTCAGTAATCACACATTTATTAGAAGTTATGACCATCATAAATACTCCTGCACAAATAAAGACAGATAGTGGTCCAGCATATGTCTCTAAGAAAATGAAACAGTTTTTTTTGTTTATTATAATATTAAGCATATTACAGGTATACCACACAATCCAACAGGTCAAGCAGCTAAAGAAAGATCTAATTGAACTTTAAAGGATACATTTAGCAAACAGAAAGGGATGGAAAATACCCCCAGAAATAGATTGCCTAATGCTTTATTAACCTTGAATTTTCTTAACGTTAATGAGAAAGGACAACAGCAGCAAAGAGACATTGGATAACAGAAAGGTCTTCTGAATTAAATCAACTGGTTTATTTCAAGGATGTATTGACCTCACAATGGAAGCCAGAAGATGTGCTATGGTGGGGAAGGGGTTTTGCTCTTGCTTCCACAGGAGAAGAAAAACTATGGATACAACCAAAATTAATAAATATTCATTTTGAAAAAGAGAAATCTCTTGAGAAAGAGAAATGACAGCTCATCCATAATGGTGACAACCGTGACAACCATATAGGTGATAAGAAAACCATATAGGGTTGGGGCAGGATTCTGCTCTTGTCTTTATAGGAAAATACACATCTTCAAATATTCAAGAGACCCTGCATATTTGGATGCTGACTGAAAGAAAAATAACTATCCAATAAGGATCATCAAGAAAAAAGGAATATAACTTGTAAGGACAGGTGATAAAACATATGAATATATAGAGCTGGTTTTGGAGTTGGACAATGACTCTGTTCTCTAAATCCAAGCATGATGTTAAACAAATTCAGAGTTTCTGTCTCATGTTAAAACCATCTGGTATGGGACAGAAAGAAAAAAGAATTTAGAAAAAATGTTTACTTTTCATCATACCTATTTTTGTCTCTATCATACCTTTTATTGAATATATATGTCTGTATAGGTCTATATAAATAATGTTTAAGTTTTCCACAATGAACAATAAAATTTCCTGCAGTAATCTTTGAGGTTTTCAGGAAGATGGTTCCCCACAACAACAACTCCACCTCATTGATATGACATCATGATGCTGATGGCGCTACTATAAGATCTGTTTTGGGTACAGTTGCTCAAGTTGGATCCAACTTGGTTACTGAAATGATCCACTTTTTACAATATTTTGGCCAGAACTCCAAATAAGAACCTCAGAAAAACCTTACCTAATACTCAGAGACTATTTGCAATTATACCAGACAGTAATCTTTGAACTTAACCATCATTTTACTTTCACAGGATCCCATAGAAATTACATCGCCCCCATGACCACTGGAATTAATTCTGGAAGATGATATCCCCTCTCCCAACAAAGTTTGTCCTCAGGGTTAGGAACATCATTTAGGGGTTGATTACAACTGCTATAGGGTTGGGGGTTGGGAGAAATTATGTAGGCTCAGGGATATCTTTGAAAAAAACGGGGGGAGAAATTGGATGGATTAATAGGTTAGTGTGAGCTCACTCACATTAATATTATTAGTGAGTAATGGAGTGAATACTTGTGAGCTATTACTTACATTTGTATAGATTCTTATATATTGATACAAACTTTATATTGAATATGAATATGTTCCTATTTTCATCTACAATATTTGTATACCTAGGCAAAGTTATTTTGTCATATTGTATGCACACATGCTTGTATCTCTGTGTATACTTTGTATATATAGATACAATTTTAGGATATATTTATCATATTACAATATACATTTCTACCTCTGATCAAGATACTTATACATTGCTTATATTTTGAGATTATTGTCCTCATTTGTTGCACAATTGTTTAAATATTGTTTAATATTTTAATATGAAGTTTTAGTCTTTAAGTTATATAGATATTAAGAATTATTTGTCAATAGTCATCCCTGTTTGTCATACTTATAGCCAGACTAATCAGATTCTTCAGATACATAGAGATTGTATTCTGCATAGATAGGTAATCTTCAACCACTTCAAAGAGCTGTAGAGTATGGCACTTAAATAACTTAGGGTTTTGTTGACATGAGACACAATTGTTCCTGACAGCACCAAACTATTTCCTAGAGAATGTTGAGCACCAAAGATATTCCACTTGGAACTTGTTTTCTTCTTGGCAAAACTGGCATTTGGGCAAGGAACTGCCCATGCCTCAACCACTGAGAAAATGCATGATGTCAAGACAGGACAAGCAGGATACAAGAAAAAAGACTGTCAAATCTTGGCAAGACAGTTTTGAAAATTTTCCTGCTTCTGAAAATGGCCTGTCAGTAATTCTAGGCCTTAGCCAAAGTTGGCTGCTCCAACATGGCAAATGAGGCCTAGGATGATTGGCCAGGTAGCCAGTTGTATCTATCATTTGTTGCACATTTTGAAAGTTGCTTGATTACACTTCCTGCTTACTCAAGTAATATTGTTTTCCTTTCTTGGGTCTTTGATGGGGTTGAATACTAGGTAGTTGTAATTACTTTCCTCTCATGACTTGGTTAAGTTGTTTATTATACAAGACTTAAACACATTAGGATAGGATAATTATTGAAACATTTATAACATGCTTCTTGCTTGATATATTTGTTCTTATTTCATGTAATTTTGTATTAGATTTAGAACTCTCTTATATAAACAAAAGGGGGAGGTGCTGTAAGAATTTCTGCAGCCAGTAGCCTTCAAGATACCTGCCCACTTGGGTGGGGCCTCATATACTATACACGCTGATGTAAAGTGTGTATCTGGTCTCTCTCTCTTCCAGCTGTGGCATTTGGTTGCTGTTTCCTGTTCAAGCAGAGCATTGTTATATGTGAGTTTACCCCTAAATAATTAACCCTCTATTATTTTCAATGCTGAACTAGTGTGGGATTTCTTTTAAGGGTCCTTCTTCATTAGTAAAGTTTCCTCTTGCAGTAGATAATGATTAATGTAGAGACCCACAATTGGATGATCTGTAGACAGTAAGAGACTTTGAAACAATCAATACTAAATGAAATCTCTTTAATCCCTACCCTCAAGTTTCAGGGATCTATGTGGAGGAGGAGATATTGTAAGAGTCAAAGATCATCAATGAATCCAAAGAAAAAGCATCTCCTAGACACACCAGGACTGATACATATGGACTCAGAGAGACTGTTACAGCATGCACAGTACCTACTCAGATTCAAACCAGACAAAGTCTGGAAGAGGCAAAGTGCCATCCCAAACCAAGAGTCTATTTGGAATGGACGCCTTCTGGGAGAAAGAATATCAGTTTGCTCCAATAGAGAATCACTGGGTCTATCAGCCATACTCCAGGGCAGCCTCATTGGAAGAGGAGTTGTCAGCATAAAAAAAACTCTGTTTGTTTATTTGCTTTTGTAGGATTTGTTATAGTATTTTTTTCTTATGGGTTTTTTTGTTTGTTTTGTTTTTCTTTACCTTTTGTTGAGAGCATTAGAGAGAGTTTACATTAATTTGGGTAGATAGTCATGTTAGGCATATCTTAAAGTTGGAGGAAGGGAAAGAATATGATCTAGTTATATTTTTATGAAAAATAAAATTTGCATTTAAAATAATATCAAAACTATGTTAGACATAATTTAGTCACATGAAAATAGGCATAAATACTGAACTTTCAAAATATGGTATGTAATAGATATCAAGAAATTGCCTCATATATGATTATCAGTTGATATTGTTAGAGCCTTTCCCCATGAACTGTTTTGAAAATTCAAGACAGTTCTTATCAGGGTCTCTGTGGGTTTCTTAGTAAAAAATGACAAATACTGAAGTTCATCCTACTGCACAAGATCTGAAATGACCCTCAAACATTGAAAAATAACAGAATGGTTTGTCTTATGATTTTCCTTATCAGAAATTTTAGCAAAACAACAATAATGTTAAAACTTGTAATCTATATAAATATGTAAATAGATCAATAGAATATTGGATCAAGGAATAAGCCCACAGTCTTATGTCCAGTTGATTTTTTCCAAGTTTAATTTAAGAAAAAAAGACCGTTTAATGTAAAAAAAATAGTTTTTCAATATATGATGCTGGGCACACATGGAAGAGTGAAGTGTCTTTGTCTCACAACCGAACAGATATAATCTCAAATGGGTCAAAGCTCTACACGTGGTAATGTCTAATAGGTGATTACTGAGACAGAAAGTAGAGGAGGGTTCCTTACAATTGGTGAATTGAGGGTGGGGTGGCACCAGGGTAATAACTAAATGAGGTGGGTGAGGGAGTTCACATCTCAATTTCAGCACTTTAAAAGCAAGATAGGAAGATCTTGAGATGCATGAAAGCCTGGGCTACATAACATCCTGTATCAAGTAAAGAAAAAGAAAATAGAGTATAACTAAATATTAGGTTTCTATATATGATTATAACAGTGCTCTGAGTTTTAATACAGTTTCAGGTAGCTAATTTTATTTTATTTGACTATACATGTTAGATGAAATTTAAAGAATATAAACACTTGAGTAATATTTTAACAAACCTGCTTCTCCTTCATGTCAACACAGAATTAGGTAAAGAGCAAATAAGATAGAAGTGAAATGGCAGGCAGTGACAGAAAGAGGCTGACTGTAAATCAGTAGTGGGTTTTTCAGATATGCCACCTTGAGTGGGGCTCTGCGATCATTAGTACTGTACACTAACCAGTCTAGGAAGACTGCTCATTTCTCTTGATGAATATGGTTGATGGCTCCTCCGAGTGACACACAACATAAAAGAATATAAGTCCTCTTCTAGGAATTATAGTTTTATCCATAGATTCATTAAAATGGAATACAATTCTGATTGATAACCACATCCCACTTCATCTTTTACATCTTAATTTTACATTGTTCTCTTTTTGCTATATTTTTTTGCATTTCCCTCTTGTAACAACTGCCAAAGTCCAGTTCCTCTTTCATTTTTATTTAGTTGATTGTTCTGTTAATTTGGTTTTGCTTTTTAAAGTTCATCATTGCTAAGAAGTGAACATCCATTCAGAACTTACAGTCATGCAGTATTTCTTGCATGTTGTGGTGGTTAGTTTAAATATCAACTGGACAGAATCTAGAATCACCTACATGATAAGATTCTGAAATCACCTGGGGGGATCTTAATCATTATGATCTATGTGGGAAGATTCATCTTAACTGTGAATGATTTCTACAGCCCAGAGAATCTAAACTGCAGATATGGATGCAGCATGATCAGATGTTCGAACTCCCATTGTCTTGACTTTCCTACTGAGAAGAAATCATCCTTTATGTCTCGAGTCACTCTTGACAGGGTATTTTACCACAGCAATAGAAACTATACAACTTATACAGACATGTGCACACATGTGCAAATGTGTGCGTGCACACACACCACTTTTTTAAACAAAATAACTGTCATGTCTTTAAGTGTTGTGCAAACTCAGATATGGTAACATTTTATGTTGGATGACTTTTCAAGGGAGCTGTGTTAAACAACATCCCTGTTGTCCGCATTACTAGACAGTAGGGCCGTGTCCCCTGATAGTCTTGACAATCAACAAATGCCAAGTATTGACAAGTGTCAGTGGGTACAATGTCATCACTTGATGAGAACTATGGCAAATCAATCTGCTCAAAAGCATTTTCCTTCCTTACTCCCCACTGTTCTTTGTTATGTCTTTGTGTCTCTTCAAGAAAAGGCAATTTTGGAGTACATGTATTAAAGCTAAGAGAAAGAATTGAAAGGGGGCTTATTTAGATTTTATCCCCATAGCTATATGAGAAAAATCCATTTTGCTCTTTCTTGACTTTCTCCCTCAGAATATATATATATATATATATGCTTTCAACCTCAACACTTGGATTCCCAATATGTTAAGCAGTTTTCTATTTGATTTTAGAGGCAGTTGTACATCTTCATGTAAATTGTCAACACAACTGAACAGGAGGTACTTATGTGTTGTAGCTAGGTCACTGATTTACACAAAGACTAACTGTAGTTATTTTAGGTCTTTATTCTTTGACATGGCATCTCTCTTTCCCTATTTGTATTACAGTTGATAGATCAATAAACATTTACTCAGTACTAACTAAATGCAAGACATGCAGATTGCAACCAAAAATGTATTAGTAGACAATGAGGGATATAATCAAAAGAAATAAGATATTGGGAGAGTACAGAATACAGTCCAGTCTTGCCTATCAGCTCTTCTGCTTCCATCATGCCCTACAAGAATCACATCTTTAAAATCATTCCTGAAGATCCACTCTATCAATAATATTTATCAAAATATTACCTCAATAAGATATAATTGCTGAAATATGCTATTTCACCTTCCCCATTAGTTTAATTGCAAAAAAAAAAATGCCTTTTTCTGGAATGATTGTTTTCTCTACTAAATTTTCAAGTTTCATTTCCTGAGAATTTTGCAAAATGAGCTTAATTCTTCATATAATGAGTGATGAGATCTCGCTGATGCACTTGTTGTGAATGTTAGGACCTCCAGCATTCACTAGGTTGAAATTTTATTTTGCCCCTGTAGTTTGTTGAAGAGCAGTGACTTAAACAGAGGTTTTCCTTCAATGATCCTCCTCATACTGCAAACACAGAGAACTCAAATTGCAACCCAGTAGACAGTTACAGTCCACACTTAGGTCTCCCAGAATTGTGTAAGATGGCAATGCATTGGGGGTTCTTCTACAGAAGATAGGATTCTACTCTTGAGTTCTGTACCAATCTCCCCTTCTTGTGGACTGAATTAATCCATAGTTTGCACAGAGGTAAATTATCTTGTCCAAAAGCTCAACAACTTTTCAGCAAAAGCAAACTATCCCCAAAATGAGCATCAATGCCAGCCTTTGGCTTCGGCTGGCACGTGTACAGGGCCATGCAGTCCCTGACCGTGACTGTCAAGTCAAGCAGGCAAAATGTGTTCTGTGGGGTTAGAGTAAGGAAAGAGCAAATGAGTCATATTTCAAACGTTTTTTTTTCTTTGGAATTAAAATGCACAGTTTCAACTGTATTTCAATTATCAGCTTGACATTACTCTCTAAGCAAATGAGTAGAGTTAACAAGAGAGCTACTCCATTTTGAATACATTGATTTTCTGCTTGGTGTAAACTCTAAATAGCCGATTAGGATGCTGTGAATCAGACAGACTCAGTGTACCTAATACATCCTGCGGAACATTGCAGAATGGAAACGCTGGCTTTTTGAAGGTGAAATGAATTAAAAGCGCATGATTATATGGACTTCAATGCATACATAGTAAAGACATACCCAATCTTATCTGGCAATGTAAAAATAGTCTACATTTGGTTATGCACATCAAGCTAATGCATAAAACTATTGAGCTTAAAGGTATAAGGATGCATGGAGTTACTTTCAAAAATGACTGTGAAATGAAATGAATGCTTAATTGACAGTTTCCAGTTATGGAATATGCCGATGTTGTCCTCCATTATGTTTCGAAGCAGCAGGATATCTTTCTGGCAGTGCCTCCCACTGAGATCATAGCACCAGCATCATACTCTGCTTGTAGACATTAAGCCTGGGACCTTATGTTATTGATCATATGAATTTCTTATTGGCTTAAATAGTTCTCTTTGAGTTAAAAATTAGCTGCCTTTTTCTTAGCCTTATTTCTAACACTGACTGTGTGACCTTAGAAAAAGAAAATGGTTTCATGCCACAGTATCTGAGTTTCCGCAATTTTAAAGTTACATTAATGAGATGATATCAACTTGCATGTTATTGAGAGGGATAAAGTATGACCATTTCAACCCAGACACGCAGCTGAGATGATAATGTCAGTAAGAGAATCCATGCCATGTTGATCAGACCTCATCCTTATAAAAACCTTAAAAGCACCTTCCACTATATCTTTGTTGTGAAATTTAAACATGATAACAGAATAGGGAATTGAAAGAAGACTTATCTACTTGATGTGATTGTTTAGCATATAGATTACATTTATTAATGCAAAGTACCTGCTAGTCAGTTTTTTGTGTGAGTCATTTTCTTCCCACAAATCCAGGATTTAAATGGTGTTTGGACTCATGAAGCTCAATCCTAGGCATTGTGAAGACAAGAGCAATGAGAAGAAATATGCAAAGATAGAAGGCAATCAAAAAGATACATGTGTGACTTCAGCTCCATTGGAGACCCAGTCAGGGCTAGGTTAGGATGAGTCCACATTATCTTTTACCTTTCCTGCACTTCTCACTATTTCTGGCACAGCTTCTATGGCAACTGTCTACTTTATACTTCTTATTTCTCCAAAGTGCCAGTGGATACTCTTTTCCCACTCAATTTTTCGCACAGGTTCTGTGGTTCTAGCTTCAATGCCCTCTCTTCAGAAAAGACAATTCTGGGCTCTAATTTCAGGTTGCTAAATTATGCTTAGATTTTAATGAGTGAAGACTAAATATAGTACCTTTAGTGTGGGTCGTTGGCTTTTTTTTAGATATATGAACAATTTTAAAACCAAACTTTACAAAGCAAATGGGGCAGCTGGATTGAAACCGTCAGCCAATACAGCTTGTCTACAATCTTCCTCCTTACGCAGTATTCAATACAGTATTCAATACAGCTTGTCTACAATCTTCTTCCTTCTGCAGTATTCAAGAACTAAACCTCATACTCAAAGACAGCCACAATACTGCCTTATTTTAAAAAGTAGATAGAAAATCAAACCAGTCCACTCTCAGACTCCACTTCAGGAATTAGCTCTATTCTGCTTGGTTCTCTTATGTTTGAGCTACCTTTTGTTTCAAATGTGGCTACAGAAAGTTTAGATAATACAGCAATGAAAGTGACCAAATGAATGGAAATATTTTCTTTGGAGACATACTATAATCAGGTTCTTCTGACTGTAAAAAAAAAATCAAAGGTGAATAAGCTCAAAGTATATACATCTATAAAGCTGAAAAGAATTGAGAGAGCACTGAGATGGAGTTATTCATCAAATTCCAGAACAAAGGGCTCCTCTGAAGCTTAAAAGGGAGGATTTAGGGTAAATGGAAAGAACTTTTTTAAAAAACACAGTAGGGAATAAACTTATGGAACTCATTATCCCAACTATTTCTATTCATTAAAAATATAAATAGACTCAGACAAAGATTTCTATCTGAATAAAGATCAGCAATGCCTACCATAGAAGACTTCACTTTAGTTTAATGTAGGGGAGTCTTTGCTTTATTGTCATCTGTGTCTGGTTGAGGTTTTCCTACAGCCTATATGGGAGGAAAAGCTTAGCCTATAAAGCCAGCATGAGGAATGTTTCACTAAGACAAAAGAGTACTTATATATTGGGACTTTGGGACAGTTGTACTAATTAAATGAAAGTAAGAATGTTCACTTCAAAGTTGTATATGATGACGGTATTGATGATATAAACAGCAAAGGACACAAAGCTCAAAGGAAGAGGGGGATGGCAGAGGAGGACTAGGAAGAGGAGGAAAAAGAAGAGGGAAGGGAAAGAGGGATGACTGTGATAAACTCTCTGGCATGAGGTATCTTTTCTCTGATGATAATTGTACCTCTAATAGCACATCAGCAGGGCTCAGAAGGAGTTTAACTATTCTGAGTAAAATCAGAGCTTCCTAGGAGAAATGGAAAAGCCAGAAACAACTCCATGTATTTTTGAGTTAGGTTACTAAGCACGATGTACAAACACGCACATGCACACACACACGCACACACACACTCACACAGACACACACACGCACACACACACAAGCTCACATTCATATACACGCAGGGTTAGATGTATGCAAAAAGATATACCATAGAATTTTATCCACTTTATCCTCATATTCTTGAAAAATCTAACATTTAGGTCCTGTGCTGGGTAGTTGTATGTCACAGCTTGACACAAGCTAGACTTGTCTGAAAGGAGAATAACTTAATTGAGAAAATGTCTCCTTGAAATCCAGCTAGAATGACTTTTCTTAGCTAATGACTGATGGAGGATGGCCCAGCCCATTATGGATGGTAACATCCATGGAACTCTTGACCCTAAATATAATAAGAAAATAGGCTGAGCAAGCCATGAGGAGAAACAGCACACCTCCATGATTCCTGCCTCCAATTTTCAGCCCTGTTTGAGTTCCTGCCTTGAATTCCTTTAATGATGACAATGGTATAGAAGCAAATCCCTTTCCTCCCTATCTTGATTTTTGTGATGGTGTTTCATCATAGTAATAGTAACCAAAACTAAAATAGGTTTGTGACTTAAATGGACCAGAAACTCTACAGAATGAACTGAGCAAATTTTGCTTGTAAATAGAAGTTAACTTTTGGCAAATATGAAAATTTAAAAATGTTTTATTTACTACTAAATGAGCCACAATTTCATTACTGCTTCATAACACTCAACTCAGTAAACAGACTCAAAGAGAGGGCACCCTTACACACACATACACACACACACACACACACACACACACACACACACACATACACCTACATCCTCAAGTACACACACCTTCTCTTCCTACATGAGAGCACATCCCTAACTCATGTGTGCTGTCTCTGCACTGCAGGTGAACATCTCCACAGTCTCCCAGCTCTTATCGGTCCCACACAGGAGGAGACAACCTTGTCTGGGAAGCTTTAGAGAGAATATTTGTTTCAGTTCAAAGCAACCTGCCTATTTTTTCTTCTCTCTCTCATTTTCCCCCTTCCAAGATAAATAGAAGTAGAAAGGACAAGCAGTTTTGATTAGCATTTAAAATGTTGTCAATTTTTAATGAAAGCGTAACCTCCAACCATCAACTTCACAGAAACTAGAGACGAGGTTGCAGAGCGAATGCTAATATATTTGGCACAGTTTCTCACGCTTGTCCTTCGGTGAACTTTTCTTGTTGCTAATTTGTTATGTCAGCCCATATTAGTATGTTTCAAAAGTCCAAACTGGCAAGTGTGGTGACCCAAAGAGAACCAGTCTTTGGAAGATCTTTAAATCGAACCTTGGGAGTTGGGCAGTTTATTAGCTGTGTACCGTCAGTTCTATCAGAGTTGCTACATTAGCTCACAGGAGTTGCCAAGTTAGGGAAGACATCGGCAGTCTTTCTAAATCCCTTTCTGAGTGTGGCATTTTTATTCAGAGAATAAATGCTTACCAGTCAATCAACAAAGGAATGAAGATTAAGAGATACACAAGTTATCACTGGGAGCAGGGAATGAAGAAGGAAGACAATGGGTGACAACACATATTCATCTACACACATGCATGCACACATAAATGAGACATAAGCATTGCTTGAATGGTATTAACATCAAAAAAGCATACCTTTGCCTTTCAAGCATCATGTATCTCTCTACCAAAATACGCTGAAAGCCTCAATCCACACAAGAGCCCACACACAAATGTTTAGGACAACTTTATTCATAATAGTTCCAATCTTGGAAACATTCAAGACACCTCTCAGCAGTTGGGTAGATAAAAGTTACAGAAGATGGGCATCCTCATGTGGGAATATTATTCAACACCAAGACTGAGCTATAAGCCATAAAAGAATTGCAGGAAATATAATTACTGAATTACAGTAGCTAATCTGGAAACACCTAAGAGCCCCAAATGTGTGAAGGTCTGGGATGAATATTGCCATAGAGATGGTGAAAATAATAGCTACTCAATGGCATTTTAATGATAAGTGTGATATAAAATAATGAATATTTAAACTGCCTCTGCAAAAGAAGAAATAAACCAACTACTATAGAGCCAGGTGTTTGGGAGATAATGAAGAAGAATGAAAAGGATGTTCCGGGTAGTGCAATACTTCAAATGATGGGACAGTAGAGGATCTATGCAACTGTACAATTGTCCAAACTCATAGATACACAAGATCAAGAGTAGAAACTGCAGGTGATGGTAGAAATTATGACATACCTGCATCAACTGCCAGCGATCACCAGTGCCGCATCTACCCAGTCAAGTGTATTGGGACTGTGAAGAGCTATAGGTGGCAAACTGGGGCGTAGTAGCAATCTTTATTCCTTCACCTTGGTTGTGCCACATTCCTAGAACTGCACTGAAAATAAGGAATTTTGCAGTCATGTTTTTATAGATCTCGGAATGTATTCAAAAGGAATTCGTTCTTTGGATAACCCTCATATATTGTTCTCTGAATTTCTCTGTGATTTTCTCATTTTGGTTTTGATTAGCAGACACTATGTGCCCAAAGGCTAGTATGGGGCCACTTGCCTCAGGCAGCATGTGAATCTGGTCAGACTGGGTGATTCCATCAGAAAGAACTTTAGACATAAGTCCTTTCTGCACAGTCTGGGAGTTTGTGCTCCCACCTTTGTTGGGAAGGCAGCTTGGAGGCTATTCCCTCAGGTATACAGTATGGTACTGTGGGCTCTGTGTGAATCCATGGATGTTATTTTATCAGAAATAACAAGTACAGACCTGCTTATGTGCTTCCGCAGGAACCATGACTCTTTTAGCCAGTCTGCTCAAGGTGGTTTTTAAATCTTCACTGCCTTTTAACATCAGTCTAGTCCCCGAAGAGAAGACTTCAACAGATTTCATGGGAGAGATTTTCCCTTACTGACTAATATTAAAGGTAACACATATTGTCAAAAGTAGTATTTAATGAGCTCTGCATTTCATTATAAATTAAAATATGCAAAGCCGTGGAAAGAAATCCAAGGGGGGGGCTCTTAACGTTGTAATGTGCCCCTTTCATTCTTTAAGAGACCATTGTCTCTTGGTATTTCTTAAAGTATGAAGTCATGGTAGTCATATAGATAAACCTACAAAAAGAATAGGCAAATGCTCATTGTCACAGCCCAACTTTAGGATGTGACTCTGAAGTGTTAATGTTATATTAAATGTCTTGGTTACTTTAGGCAGAAACACACACATGTGCTCACACATCTTTATTAAAAGTAGGAATTGTACACAAAGATAAGACAGCAGAATTAAAACTAAAGGTCACACTATTTCATCATTTCCATATTTAAGGTTATGCTAAGTATTCTGCAAATAACAAGAGGCTTTAACACGGGGCCTGCACTTTCCTATCATTTAACATGAAACCCAGGAAAGATTGTTCCTGAAGTCATTATCTTCATCTATTAAGAGCATAGATCACAGGTAAATGATGGAAGTGCTGTGAGGACTTACAATGGGCTTCTGCATGGGATCTGATACATGTCTCTTGATAGTTACCAAACTCAAATGATGTGCAAGAGGAAAGACAGGATTCTCTCTCTCTCTCTCTCTCTCTCTCTCTCTCTCTCTCTCTCTCTCTCTCTCTCTCTCTGTGTGTGTGTGGGGGGGGGGTGTACAAACATATGTAAACAGGGAGTTTCAGTCCTTGTTTCTGAAATGTAAAGAAAACTTTTAGATAAAAAGTGGATTTCCAGACCCGACCCAGACAATGGTAGTGCATGCCCTTAATCCCAGCACTTGGGAGTCAGAGAAAGGCAGGTCTCTGTGAGTTGGAGGCCAGCCTGGTCTACAAGAGCTAGTTCCAGGGCAATCTCAAAGCAACACGGTGAAACCCTGTCTCTAAAAACCAAAAAAAAAAAAAAAATCAATTTTCAATTAAGTTAAAATATGATTTTGAGAAGTTTCATGAGACACACAATACCATATTCATAAGATGTCACCAGTATGACTGTCTTACAATGTTCTAGACAAACAACATGATAATGTGGACAGCAGAAAGCCCGGGGGAATTCAACCTATCATTCATGCAACTACAATGAACACAGGCAACAAAGGATGTTAAGATGCTAAGAGTGGCAGACAGTTGTTAAAGGGGAAAAGCACATCAGTTTGGTTATCCAGTACCAAGCTGTCAGCCTGAACCATACATACAAGTAGCATCACACAGGCTGAGCAGGTTATATTTATATAATAGAAATACATATGTGTACATATTTGTATATATGTAGGTAAAAACAGCTAGTAAAAAAAGGTCATGGACTTTACAAAAAAAGAAGAAGAAAAAGAGGCAAATGAGAGGATTTAGAGGAAAAAAAGGGAAGAGGAAATTATATAATTATAGTATAATCTCAGAAAATAATTTTTTTAATTCCATAAGAAAAATGGAGTGATATTTTATTTCTATCTGGCACACTTTTAAAATTGTTAAGATTTCAACAACTATATCCTAGTTGGTTAATTTTAGGGGCACATTATAACTAATCCATGCAAATGTTATGTTCTGTGTATTCAATTTCATGTGGCTATGTGCCAGAAGACCCACCATAAACTGACCCCACTTAAATAAAGAGGCTAACTAGTGTTTTCAGGGACAGTGTGTTTGGCAAGACACCTTTGGGGACACATTCCAGAGGACAGAAAGATTGAGGGTCTTATAAGATAAAAGAAATGATTCCTTCAGATAGGTATGGCACGGCACAACCGTAATCCCAATGCTTCAAGGGTACCAGCAGGAAGACAGAAATAATTCAAGGTCCTCCTCAGCGACATAGTGAGGTTCAGGTTGACCTGGTCTACATGCATCCTATTTGATGCTATTAGCAAGCCTTTTAACAACTCCAGAAGAAGAAACTAAAAGTCTGTTTGTAGTAAGTAAAACGTGCTGAACAGGAATAGGTGAATAGGTGACTGGAGCTACTTTGATTGAATAAAACTCTGGGTTTGGAACATGGAGGCATAATCAAATCACTTGGGGAAAGGTATGACTCTAGTTAATGTAGCTTTAAAGTCAGCAAATACCCACATTGCTCACTTTACAAAAAGGTTATATACTAATCGGTATTTGCCATTTTATTTTGAGAACTCTGTAGATTTAAAGTTCATTTGCACACCTAACCTACCAGAACTCAACACATAGCACCCTACCCAAGGTCGGTGATCCACCCTGGTGATTGCACTAGTATCTATCAGTCAAAGCCCCTCTTAGCATCCTGGAACAGTCTCCTATTTAAGAAAATCATCCCTGGGAAATTGAAAAGCTGAAAGCAAGGTTTTTATTCTTTGGAATGTGTAATACTTTCTCATCATGATACAGAATGAACATGAACAAAAGACATTGTTGGGAACTGTCTGCTCTGGAGACTGAGCCAGGGACATTCCCAGACAACTGTTTAATGATTTGAGACATCACATAAGAGGGATTTGAGCTGTGGTAGATCCAGAAAAGAGAGTGCTCATTAGTTTCATCAAAAGAAGACTCTCAGAGATGTAACTGAGAAAAGCTATGTGGAAAGGTAAAATTCAAAGACACTGTTATTTCACCTTATAAACAGAAATAACAAATATGTTGGATATTCATTGTTTTCTGTGAGTAAAGGAGTTGGTGATAAAACTGAAATCTCTCATTTCCAGTTTCTTTTGGACATCTATAAAGATAGGGGGAAACTGTTATAGATGACTGTTTTCATGCACTGAAGGAGTAAGTGTATAACATCTGCCTGAAAAGTCATGATGGCGAGTGAGGCCGTAAGTTCCCAGTGTAGATTCAGAGTACCATTCTTTCTATGAAGAAGGCAACAAGGAGAGAAGACAATCCCACATAAGACAGGCAGAAAATATAGAATAAAGCACTGCAGAGAAGTTTCCAGGAGACCACCAAACAGTCCATATCTGACTGTTTAGCAAAAATGACACACTCTTTCTATGTGACAGGAATTTTTCCCATTTGGTTAGATGGTGTGGGATTCTCCTCTATATGCTGTGATTACTACTAATGAATAGAGGAACTGCTTTGGGCCTATAGCAAAGTTATAGGGGAACAGAACTAGGCAGGGAAAACTAAACAGAATGCTGGGAGAAAGGAGCAGGGGTCAGAGAGAAGTCATGTAGCCTGGCTAGTGATAGACTCTGGAACTTTTCCCAGTAAGCCACAACCTCATAACGGTGATAGACTCTGGAACTCTTCCTTGCAAGCCACAACCTTGTAATGATACACAGATTATTAGAAATGGGTTAAAATAATTTGTAAGAGTTAGCCAATCGGAAATTAGGGAGAACGGGCCAAGTAGTGATTTAACTGATACAGTTTCTGTGTGGTTATTTCTGGGCTAGGCGGCTAGAAATCAGCAAGCCACACTTTACTTCTACAATTAGAAGAATCTTCCAGAACAGAGTTGACATCTCTTGATTTTTCTATGGTCAGTAGTGGAATCACAAATTGTCCCTGTAAAAGAAATAGAGACATAAGACTCACTGCAGAGAGGGCATTATGTGAAGAGAGAGGCTAAAAAGGCACAGTGTCATAGCACCAGCCAAGAAGTGGTGTACCCCTGAAGATAAGAGTCAGAGGCATGTTCTCCCAGAACATCCAGAAAGAACCAGACTTATTGATGCTTTTCATATCTCTTCATTCAGAACCGTAAGATAATCTGCTCCTTTTATTTTGAAACAGTCATTTGTTGTTATTGTCTATAAAGGCAAAACGGACCTTCGACAGGAGTGAATATGTGGTAGACAGTAGAAGAGAAGAACAAACGAGACTGGGATAATAATAAGTGAATCAGATGTTGTCCACAAGACATAGAAAGTTTAGGCATACATTCTTGAAACTGCTGGTTAAAAGTTAAAAAGTTGGAGAGTAAAAGGAGAATATTGTAACTATTTTGTGTCTGAGTTTCTTATTCATATACAATCAAGTTCGAACCTGCCAGTATGCTAAGATCAGCACTGCTGCCATTAGTTGTATCAAAGAGAATAAATAGTTTTCACTATGTCTTGCTTGGCTTTAGGATTATTTTAGCTTTACTGGAGGTCAAATAGGATGTACTGGGAAACTTTCTTTCCACCTTTGCTTATAAAGCCATGTCATCTGATGAACTATTCATACTGAATCGATATGGTAAATTGTTAGGGTGCAAGTTGCTCAGCTTAAATTACTAGGAAGCTACAAACCTCTAGATTTTATACCCAACTGATTTTATGCACATCTCATGCAGCTATGTTGAGAAAATATTACTTAGCTGCAGACGTGTAGGTGCATGCGCATACACACATGCACACACACACACACACACACAGTTCTGTAATAACATGAGGGCACATAAGAGTTCAGTGAAATGATTCCAGATTCCTAGTGGGTATAATCTGGGACTAAGCAACGCTTCTATCTGCCATGGGCCCACCACTTGTGGATATGAACCTATTTTCATTACTGCTGATAGAAAAAGCTGATAGCAAAACTAGAAGAGAGAAAGGAAAAAAAAATCCTACAGCACCCGGATTAAGTCTAACAGAAAGGAAAACCCATCTCATTCTAGGTGACTGTCTTTGCTTATAGATGGAAGAAACTGAAGGTTATTCTGCATATTATGAAGTCAAAGAAATAACAGAAGATGAATTTGCATCCTTTTGAAAACAAATCTTAAAAATGTTTCCTGATAAGGCTTTTAATTTAAGATACCAGGATGAATTATCCTTTTGCTTTTTACTGTGCAAATTGCTTGTCCCCACATTCAGCAAGACTGGTAGATCTTGCCTCACAGATTAAAAAAAAAATTATCAGGAAGGAGAAAACCCAGCAGGGATGAATGCTGTCAGAGGTCTTCACTACCAGAAGGCAAAAACAAAAAGATCTTCTTTAGGCAGTACCTGTTTCCTACCGTGTAAAATTCATTAGACAAAGACCAAAGACACTTGTGTTGATTTCTGCAGCAGAAGTCCAGAGATGTGTCATAAGACAGTCCTTCCATTTCTATGGAGACAAAGAGGTAGGACAAAGCAGGAGAAAGCAGCAAGGGTCAACAGCATCAGCAGACAAACCTTTCCTTCTTTGTCACTGACTTTAAGGTGATGTCGATTTCTCAGCAAACCAGTCCAATAGTGGGTCACAGTTGAGAATGTTTTCAAATGAATGTGGCTATGTTGATGTGGGAGCTTTTCAAGTAACCATGGCAACAGCAAGCTTCTGCCTAAAGCATCTTCATTTGGGAAAGGGCAAGGAAAATAGCATGTGACCTGGGGGAGACTATTTTCACGCTGAGAAGTCAAGGGGGAGCTGCAGCCACTGTGATCTGTCTTTTTCACACCACATGTCACCACTGGAGTGGCCATGGGCGGCTGCTGCACTTTCTCCTTGTCTCTGTCATTTACAAGGATTCTCAACCTCAGACACAAGGGGTTTTTCTTTTGCCTTTTCCCCCCATTTTTCTTATTGCTTGAAATTAAACTAAATGGCATTATTTCTGCCTTCCATTTCTTCCCTCTATCCCCTCCCATGCTTCCCTTCCCCCACCCTGACTCAGTTTTAAATCAGACTGTGAGAGTTGACTTAAAGCCCCTGGAAGTTGAAATTTTAGCCTCAGGCCCAGGCCCCAGAGTCAGTGTTCAAACTGAGCTGAAAGTCCATTGCTGCTTCTTCAGAACACCTCACATTTAAATTCCCTTCTTTTGCAGGGATATGCCGCATTCCGGTTTACTTCCTGGTAACACAGAGGCGTCTTTGTTCATGATGGACTGAGCACTTGTAAGTCACCCTAGCAACAACCCCAGACTGGGACTCAGTTCATATGCAAAGCCCCATGCCCACATCTCTTGGCCAAATTCCATTTCATCATAGGACTTAATCACATCCCTCCTCTGTGATGTCAGGGGTGGGGTTTGGGGTGTCACGGGTCTCTGTTTCCACAGAGAGGCACCAGGAAAGGGTAGACTGTAATTCAACGCCCCTCTCCTCCTAAACAATGATATCTGATTCCACTTGCTGCACATTGGATATGCTCTGGGATTATGTTCTGGAGGCTTTGTCTACTAAGGGTATTATGGATACAATTGTCATTGGTTGGAACTTATTCAGACTGGAGTCTGGTGAGTGGCTGTTTGAAGACTTCAGCACAGTAGAGTCTGCAGGACACTTGTGTTCTAACCCAGCCAAAAAAATTCTCTGGAAGGATTGTAGCATAGCTAAGTTATAGGAGACTTATCCATGGCACCAGGCCCCGAGTTTTCATGTAAAAAAACCACCAAAGTGGTTTTGTGTCCTCTGTTATTTACTGCCTACTGCTGACACTGAAATGAGAGACAATATAATTCCTCCCCGTTGCTCACTGAATCTCTTCTGAGCACTGGATAAACCAAAAGGGTATGATCAGTGACCTTAAGACAGGAAGAGTTGCAGGCAAACAGTCTCCTCACTTGTATTATCTGGATGATTATAACCTAACACAGCATCCTCACAGAGGGTTGTTCACTTGGGATCCGAGGAGGAAGCAGTTGTATGACGGAAACACGAACCTCAGGAATCGGCAATAGGTGCTGTGATCAACACAGTAATGAACTAAAAGGGCAGACACAGCTTTGGGTTTCAATTTCATTGTCTTCCCCTCCTTTCCCCGGAGAGCAGTTCCCCCCTTAGGGTGGGCAGACATGGTTTCTGGGCTGAGTTATTGCCTTGAATGAAATTAAACCATGTGTAACTCGTTGGAACATTTACGCATCATAACAGGTTCTTTCCTCTCTCTCATCTCATCTGATGTGAAACATTTCTAGAGGCTGATGATGAGCTGAGGAAGATGGCTCAGCTGCCATGTTTCCCAAAGTCCAATTGATTCTGAAGGCTTATCCGAATCAACTATAGAGGAAAAAGTTGGCATCATCTATGAAATCATATATCTGAACTATCTCTGAATGTGCCCCCATGAAGTGATTCTGATTCTTCTCATTGCTCGGTCTCTTTCCTTTACAATCAGCAACTTTCTCTCCTTTTTCCACTGCGGCCTTTCATGGCCATGTGAGGTTTCTATCATAGACACCCTCCACCAAGCTCTTTGAATGGGCAAAATCAACAGCATGCATCAGACTTAAAAAGTTGTCCTGAGGCTTCCTCCATCCCTTCAGAAAAATATGAAGAAACATATTTTTCTTAAGTTCAGGAAAGACTGTGAAAAAGGCACAATGGCTGTACCTTTTATAGATTTAGAAAATTCCTGAGTTTCTCTACAGACACATTATTTTTGAGAGAACCACTGTATAATCATTTTCCTTTTCTATTACTGCATTGCTCTTTATTTATACTCTGTGCCATGAAAACATTATTTAAACCTTACTTGGCTAATACACTGATTTTTAAATGTTATAATGCTCTATTTGACATTCCTGCTGGTCATATTTTTTTGCACTGATAAATGCATTAATCCCTGTATCAATATATATGTATATACAATTTTTTGCCAGTAAAGAAATAAAAAGATATATTCTGGGCATATAGTAGAGAAGATGTTGCAAGTAGAAGATTGAGAAGAAAGAAGCAAGTGAAAAAGATTGAAAGAGAAAATGAGAAGCAAATAAAATGAGAATTGGAAATGAGGGAATTTTGGAATATACAAAGACAAGGAATCCTCAAGTTAAAGGAAATAGATGGAGAAAGAACAAAAAAAATGTGTAATGTAGGAAAAAGTAAGCAGATAACAACTAGATCAATCATTATAAAAATGAAATAATTAGATGAGGACTGACAGAACATCACATATCCAAACAGGAAAGGAACAAGCTGTTGCTTAAAGGTAATATCTCTGGGGCAGAGAGCTCTGATTTTTACACAGTCCACCACATTTTTTTTTCAAACTCTGCCAAAAACATTATCTTCCAAGAATTATGTTCTCTTCATTTCCACAGGAGGCTTAAAAATTACAGATGAGCGTGGAGACATCAGCCGTGCGGTTAGTGAGGCAGGGGTGATAATTAGAACATGGTGTACTATGCAGTAAACAAAGCTATTATGAACGAGTGTGTTCTTTATAGAGTGCTTAAAAAGAAGTTGGAAGTAATGTACTTTCTCGGACTAGCTTAAAAGCTCAGCTGGTTTCTGCCCCGAGAAATCAAAGGAAGCTGGAGTTAATCAGCTGGTTCATTGGGAATCTAGTTTAATGCACACACAAACATTACAGATATATGCTTTATTCCATATTAAATATCTTTCATGATCTCTTTCCTATCCACAACATAATGTTTTTAAGATAAATCTCAACAATTTATAATAAACAGCGATTCGTGTGCTTGAAATCAAACTTTGAGCTTCCCTTTAGTGTTTGTTAATAGTGATAGTTTTACAGTCCCTAGGATGGGTGGAAATGGCCTGTAAATGCTGGTCTGACCTTGGACTTCACTAGCTGTGTTTTAATACATCCAAATCAAGACTGTCTGACTCACAAACTCTCCTCCATTATATACTCTGAATAACTGGAGAACTGTAACCAGAGTTAACACATATGGACACAAGGACAAGGGAAGGGGAATGGGCAGAATTGGTTCACACAGTAAAACAATAACAAAGGCTAAGGATCTCAATGGTGGGCCACCTGCAGGAGGATGATCAGCAAACCAGACACATGGGTTGTTAATTCACATATGAAAAACATCTTTAGCAAGAAGACGGAAGGTAGAACTCTCATTGCAAACCTAAGGCAGTAGAAACCGAAGTTCCGTCAGTAAACATACTAAAGTGCAAATGGTGGAGATGCTGGAGAGGGCTGGAAAGAAATTGCTGTAGTCTGAACTTCCTCAAAGAGAGTGAACATTCTCTTCATCTCTGCTTTTTGTTCTTCCTGGGTCCTCAGCAGTTGTTTGGTGTCCACTTACTACAGACGAATGTTTTAGTGACTGTCACACTGCTATGACTAAAATTCTAGAACGATACAGTGGAAAGGAGAAGGAAGGTTTATTTTGGCTTGCTGTTTCAGAAAAGCTCAGTTAAGCATGACATGAATTCACATGGTTGACTCCCCAGTGTGCTGGAACAGGAGCATTCTTCCAGTGATGTGAACCTGGCAGAGACTACAGGAGTCAAAGCAGGACAGGAAACAGAGAGCACCTCTGGAAACACAAGGTATCACCTCCAAAGGATGTCCCCTAACGACACTCTGCAGACAACCAGATATCCTAACCTCCTAAGGGCTACAGCCACCCAAAACAACTGCGCCAGTTTGGGAACAAGTGCTTAGAAGATGAGCCTGTGATGGATACTTAAACTCTAAACATAACCGTGGCCAGAGCTGCCTTGCTTCAGATGCCAGTCATTCCTGGAAACATTCTAAGAGCCAAAGCCAGAAATTATATTCCATATATAGTTAGGTACTCTTATTCCAGTCAAGTCTATACTTGACATCAACTATCACACCAGAGAGATCCAGTACAATTATAAGTATATTTGGAAACATTTCTTCAAAATTCTGTCATATTTATTAAATGTTTAATTACTTTCCTGTTTTTTTCCTCCAAACCTTAGTTATAATAAAATGTCTTACGCTTTTAACTTTACAACCTAACTACACTTCTTCTAATTTATTCTCAGAAAGGAGATCTCTTAAGTATTGATAAATACCACAATATTGTTTTATACAAAGTAGTTAGAAGAGTTCTTCCCTAAAGAACCTTAGTCATCTGAGGTTTGCACTTAATGCTCCTAGTATCAAAATCTGGTCCTGGAATGTATTGTTTAAACACTTGATCAAGTTGGTCACAATGGTCTTGAGAGTCTATAATACATTCAGCTCTACAAAAAAATAGGACTGAAAAGTAACAAGATTATAATTACTAATAAAACCCACTATAAGTGTGTGATGGAATATTTAGTAACAGACAAGAATAGAGGATTGATGGCATCATAACAGAGCCTGCACTTTAAGTGGTGTGTGGAAATGGGGAAACCGAACTCAAAGTGACTTTTATAGATCATGAAATTAGTCTAGTTGTTCTCCAGTGGAGTTCTTTGAAACATGCTGTGTATTAAAAATGTACATTCAGCATGACTCTGCTTTGATTCCTTTTTTCCAGCACTGAACACTATTCTTGGACTTAGAAGAGAAGGAAATCAGGCTTTTGCCTCTGCATTGCTAATGAAAGGCCAGGAGTGATGGCAATGGCTTGTAAATTATGAAGACCTGAGAACACAGACAGAACTGTGCCGAAAAGAGGAACAATGTCCTTGGCCCAGAAGATGGGTGACAAATGGCTAATATTTAGGAGTCTACAGAGTTCAACACACTGCAATGGTTTTCTGACTTATCCTCATGCTTCTGCAATTGCCCTTGGGGCCACCACACTGTGGTCACCTTGATCCTTCAAAAACAAGACATCAGTCATCACACCCATCTTCTCCAGGTGGAACAGAGGTCGCCATTCCTCACAAAGCATGATCCCTGGAATTTCACTTTTCTTGATAGGCTAAGGAACTGGTCCCCTCCAATTTCCGGACTTGCTCTCCTTTCCTTCCCTTTGTAGGATACCAGCACTCACTTCTCCAAGGCAGCTGGGGTTTACCCATGGGACATGCTCTTCCTGCCCTGAGAATCTCTCTCCTTTCACTATCACTTTTTTTTTCCTGAGATATTTTTATCAAGAGTTTTCAATAAACCTTTTCTCATTTTACATAGTTATCCCCAATCCCACTCCCTCCCTTCCTCCTGCTCCACACTTCCATCTACCCTACCTCCACGCACTCCTCAAAAACGGGCAAGGAAGGCTTTCCATGGGGAATCAAGAAAGTCTGACACTTCACTTCAAGGCAACACCAAGGCCCTCCCCCCATATCTAGGCTCAGAAAGAAAGGCACAGAAAGTATGCTCAACATAATCATAGAAGAAAACTTTCCCAACCTAAAGAAGGATATGACTATGAAGGTCCGTTCACTTTCTTTTCCTGTCAGTTCAAATACCTAAAACTCAGATGGCATTTCCCTAGTCAGAATGCTTTTAAAAAGCATAACAGAATATCATTAGGAATCATTCCATTTGAGTTGTGTTGTTGTTGCTTTATGTTTTTTTTTTGTTGTTGTTGTTGTTTTGATAGTCAGTAATGTTTCTTTCTATCCTAAGTCTCTGGGCTGTCAATCTTCTTGGTCCTGACCCTCCAGTCATTGTCAGGAGTTAGCTCCCTCTCATAGTATGGGTCTTTAGCTAAACTAGCCATTGGTTGGCTGCTCCCATAAAAATTCTGCACCACCTTTGTCCCAGTATATCTTATAGGAAGGGCAGATTATATGACTGGGTTGGGTCCCAATCTCTCTACTGGAAGTCTTTCCAGGAGATGGCTGGTGCAGAGTTTGTATCTCCCATTGCTAGGAGCCTTAGCTAATATCACCATGATAAATGCAGAGAGTTTCCATTGCAATATATTTCTAGCTCATCTCAGAGATGCTCCTGATTCCAGTTTTCTTCCCAGTTCTCTCTCCTTCTCTCACCTGATCTCCCCTGTTCTCATGCTCACCTGTCTCCATACAGACTCCCCTAACCTGTCTGCCATGTACTTGTGATGTCTACTTTATTTCCCCTTCTCAGTGAGCTCACAGAGCATAGATTGTTGCCTAACCCAGTTGTCCTCAGAGGCTTCACCCAGCAACGGATGGAAATAGATGTGAAGACCCCACAGCCAAACAGTCCCTGTGGAAGAAATCTCATGGAAGAGGAGGAAGAGGGATTATGGGATCCAAAGGGACCAAGGACATCAGGGGAAAACACTTGAGGCAAATAACCTTGGCTCATAGGGGCTAATGGAGATGAACTGCTAGATAATTGCATGGCACTGATCTGAAACATCTGGATATGTGTTGCAGTTGTGTGGCTTTATTTTCTTTTGGGACTCTTGGCAGAGAGACCAGTGGATGTTTCTAATTCTGTTGTCTACTCTTGGGACTCTACCTTACTGCTAGGTTGTCTTGTCTAGACTCAATAAGAGAGGAGGTGTCTAGTTTTGCTGCAACCTGCAATCCCATGACTTGCTGATATATATGAAAGACCTGCACTTTTCTGAAGGACAGGGAGAGGAGATGTATGCAGGGAGGAACTGGGAGGGGAGGAAGGAGGGAGGAGAAGCTGTGATCAGGTTGGGGAAAAATTTAAAAATTGATTAAATTGATTTAAAAAGGCACAATAGAAAGAATGTTTTAAATGAATCTTTAATCCTTTCTTCTTCTTCTATGTCTAGAGCCATTCTCTTTCCTTATATTACTGATTTCCACCTGAGACTATGTCTTCCATTAATTCACCTGCTTCATGATCTTGCACATAGGAAGGAAGCTCAAGAGGTACTGGAAGGTAGATTTATTCACTGAAATGTCTCTCACATTCCGAGCAGTTCTTGTCACATAAAAGCCCTTCAGTGAACATTTTAAATGAATGAATAAAAGAATAAGGAGTGAAATTTGGAGATAGGCACTCTTTGGAAATTGTTAGAAGTAAAAGTTTTAGTTCACATCGAATCACTTTCCAAAACTTAACACTTTCCTCCATTAATCTATCCTGCTCAATATGATAGCAATTTTTTTAAAGATATATGTGCCAACTTTGGACATTTCTGTATTAAAAAGAATTGATAGAAAATTGTTTGCAGTATAATAATGTTGGATTCATTGCACACAAGAATCCCCAAGTTTGATGGCTTATGATTCTCCAGACCAGAGTTCTTACCTCAAGAATACTAAGAACTAACAAAAATTGAGTACAACCTTTTGTATGTGGTAGAATCTTAGATTCTAAATCTTTATCGTGATTAAATGAATGGCCAATGCACATGTGAAAAACACAAATACATCAAGCTAAATTTACTTTTTTGATACAATTATCTTCACTATATGAATCAGCCTTGTTCATTTTCAAAACAGGAGTCAGGGCTGCAATGTTCATCAAACTAATCCCTATGTAAATCTGTTTGGTGGCAAACAAATATTTTATACCTTGAGGGCATCGTTTCATAGTAGATGGAATCTAAGAATCATAAAATGTGTGCATTCTATCTCACTCCTCCTTTCTAACTCCCTTCCCATCATTCAGTACCTAATATTCCTCTGAAATCATTGTCATGCAACCTGTGAAACTACTGGACTGGCACTGTGCACATCCCCTTTGGGTTACATGCATAAGAAAATGAGAAGCTGGGAACACTTGGGAGGAGGGGAGGCTCAGGTGGTTTACCTTGGTGAGACCACTCTTCTTTCTGTTTTTTTCTACCTTCTTGGAGTCTGGTGGCCCTGCTCTTGTTGCATGAGTGTGGAGACATCACCGAAATAAAATTATTTCAGTGGTGAAAACAAACTTCATGAATATGAGAAACTTGCCAAATATCTTTTCTTTTTGAAGCTCCATGATTTTGTTTTTCCAATCAGTCATAAAGAAGGTCAGACGAGAAAGGCATGGTGATAAACTCACTTGTAAAATTGTTCTAACAAAGCATCTGTGAGCAGTAGCTTGATCAAAATGACAGACATCAATCAGAATAATAACTTCAAATATGAGATTTTCAATTAGCAAGTGAACATAAATAATCTTGTCTGGAAAATCAGCATAAAGAGTCTTAGATGCAGACAGCCCATACATAACAAGGGAGAAGAGGGCATGAGGGACAAGGTATACTGTTTACCAGATGCTTTGCATAACCCAGGGTCAGAAAAGTCGCAGGAAAATCAGCTTGATGCTATCCATACAACAAAACAGTTATTTTCTCCACATGCTTCTGAGCTGTGTGTCTCATTAGAGGTTGACAAGGCCTGACTTCCATTTTGGAAGGCGGGGCCTGGAACAAGCCTTTCGGAGCTGCTGAGCCAAGCTTCCCAAGTAACTCTCACCAAATGCAGGAGGCAAGGTTAACAATCAACACAGGAAAATTCTGACATACAGAGAATACTCTGAAGGTGTAGGAAGACATATGTCAAATTAATTTGGGGAGCTTTCAAAAATTTTATGTTTGGCTTTTAACTAACTGAATAAACCAAACTTTGTGCAAGGAGTCAGACTGGAGAATAAAAACTCACCTGCACAACCAAGACCAAAAGACAGCAACAGGCTAAATTTTCAAGCTCAAACCAGAATAGAGAAAGCAAACAAATCTTACTAGTGGCATGCCTCATAGACTGTATGAGTATACTGTAATTGTAGCAGCAACAACAAAAATAAGCCCCTCAAAATGCTGTGCATATTCTGCTTTTCATCTGAAAGCCGCAAAGGTCTTTTCAAATAATAACTCATTAGATTTTACAATACCCTGGTAAAGATTAGGGAATTCATATGTTATTAATACTTCACATTTCCATGTATTTTCCCTCTGAGGAGTTCAAAGTAGGAGTGGGTACACGGTGTAAAATAGAAACCACTTCAAATTGATAGGTGAATATTGAGAAAAGTTTTACTGGGACTAAGAATCTAGTCTGGGAAGGCAAATGCAAGGGGAAGCAGGAAAAGAAAACAAGGGTGTCAGATAATTCTTCAGTGTTTCTTTTTTCTTTGATACATATCCCTAGTCACTTTTAGATCCTATATGGAGCAAGTGCAACCCTGGCAACAGGCAGCAAGCATTGTTTCTTTTGTACCTAATCATTGTATTTCTCTGGTTCATTTTAACGAGTAGCCCACTGTCTGAGGCAAGTTTCCATTGATGTAATAAAGACCATGACCGTCTGGTTAATGTTCTCTTGTGGTGAAGAGACACCATGACCAAGTCAGCTTATAAAAGAAAGCAAGCATATGATGGTTCACTTACAGTTTCAAAGGTGAATTATGACCTTCATGGTGGGGATCACGGTGGCAGGCAGGAAGATATGGTGCTAGAACAGTAGCTAAGAGTTTACCCCTCACCCCCAAGCCGCTGATGGGTATGGGGTGAGATGGGCTGGCATAGGATTTTGAAACCTCAGAGTCACCATCAGTGATATACCTCCTCCAAAAAAGCCTTATCTACTAATCCTTTTTAAATAGTCCACCAGCTAGGCAACCAGTATTTAAATATATTAGCCCTTGGGGGTCATTCTCATTCAACACCTCAAAATGATAAAAACAATTTGCTTAGAAAAGAGTTTATTTGATTTATATATCCTGAGTCACAATTTCCTGATAGAAACAAAAGTAGAAACTTAAGGCAGAAACTAGACAGAGGCCATGGAGGAATGCTGCTCACTCACTTACCCCCCATTTGCTCAGTTTGCTTTCTTATATATTTGAGGGTTACCTGACCATGGTGGCACCACTCCCATTAGGCTGGGTCCTCCCACATTTATCATTAATCATAGGAATGCCTAGCAAATTGTCTGTAGGCTAATCTTATGGAGGGATTTTTCAATTAAGTTTCCTTATTCCCAGATATGTCTAGGTTTGCATGAAGTTGACAAAAACCAACCCACATACCGGTCAATGTCTCAAAATGTCCAGCATTTTTTCTCTTTCTCTGAATGTCCAGGCCCTTGGAGAGATCTCATAGCTGTTACATCAAAAGGGGGACCTGAATATTCTAATCAAAACCACTGTGGAATTTATGGTTTCCATCTATTATCCACACTTTTTCATAAATAGCTGTGACCATCAAAAGCTGGCTTGGATTAACTTCTCCAAACTACTTCCTCATTGGTACTTAAATGTTTATGGTCATTTAACTATCTTGTCTAAAAGCAGAATGAGAGCCATTGATAATATCTCACTGGAGCTGTGGGTAAATGGGCTAGTTGAACCACATATCCTTAATAACTCCTGGATAAATTTTAATATTTGTAGTTATTCTCATAGCACCAAACAGTCTATTGCCATTAGACAAAGAAAATCAATAGATCTTTTCCCAAAGCTAATATCAATATACTAATAAGTGGGGAAAAAAATCTCAGAATTTACTAGAAAATGCATATCATAGATTTGAGATATAGGGTCACTTTTTTATCTTCTACAGAGATATATTTCTTTTATTATTATGTGTCATGAAAATTTTTAAAAATGTAGAACCAGTTACTACTATACAGATTCATTAAAAATAAAATTGTTTTGAGGGTTATGGTGTTGCAAATTTAATTAAAATGGTCTTTTTCACCCCTTACCTGTTCTAGTCCTAGGCTTTCTTTGGGATGTGTAGTCTGATACCCAGCAGCCTTTTTCACATTATGCCTTTAGGCTTCTTTTCATAGGCTTGGTTCCAGGTGCAATGCCTAGGACTAATTATATTCAAAATGCTTGTGCAAGACATCTTCCATCTTACTAATCATATCTTCAAGTTAAATGATGTTGTTTTGCTGGTCAGTATTGTCCTTTGAAGACCTACGTGTAGATGTTACTGTTTGTGTTCTGTTAGTTATTAAAAATTTCTGATTGAAAAATATTTTGATTAAATGAAAACATGTATCAACTAAGACTGAAGTTTCGCAGAGTACTTGCTTAGCATGCAGGAAGCCATGCCTTGGGGGAAGCACAGCATGAACTGAGTGTGGTGGCAATCACCTTTATCCTAGGACTCAGGAGGTAGAGGCAGAAAGATCAGAAGTTTATGGTCATCTTCAGCTATGTTGTCATATCTAGGACAGCCCAGGTTACATGAAACAATATCTAAATAAGTAAACAAATAAATAAATAAACTATAATCAACCTTGGTTTCAAATGTATTTTATAATATCAAGCTATAATTTTATATATTTAAAGTAGTGATTTGTATCTGCTATATAAAAAGCTCTCAAAATTTTGCTATAAAAAAGCTACTTCTTTCTGTTTTCCATTAAAGTTTCTGAGTTTCATTTTTATTATATAGACTTTTTAATAAAAATTGACTTTTGTCTCTTTTGCCCCTGATTGATCAATATTTTCCCGGTGAACTGATATTTTTCAAAGCATTTTTTCCATTCTCTCCTATAGTTCTTTTAATCTTCCTTTTGCTATACATTGAATTGTGATATACATTGGATTTAATTTATTTATTTTTTACATTCTGATAACACATGCTCCAGTATCTCAGTATTTTTACGAATCTTGTCATAAAGTACTGATTCTGTCCCCTTCTTTTTGGTCTAGAAATGTATTTCTTGGTTTAAACTCTTCCAAGCAACTCAATGATCAAATTTTTCAAATATGTATCTGTAATTTTCTATGTGATTGTATTAGCTTTATATAAAACCTTACTTAAAAAACATGTGTGACACCAATCTAATTCACCTATTCAATTCTTTAAATTCCCCCC